>NC_085118.1:15705000-16905000 GCF_030269925.1 Bombyx mori
TATTTGTTGATACTATGCACATGCTATCTGCCATGGGTTACTGGAATTATTACTATAAGCCTTCCTTCATACCGTTCAGAATGTTTTAATATTCAACCAATCTGCGAATGCATGTTACAAAAAATGAAACAGATTATCTTAACATTGTTTCTTATCTTTGTAGTCGTTTATATACCTAAAGACATTTATATAGCTTTATTGTATATATCTAATAATTAAGAATTGATAAATAAGTGTAATCATTTGAAATCGAACAGCTTTAGTAGCCACGAGCGAAGCAATGCCTGTCCAAAACCGAAAGAGAATTTCGTTTGCAGTATGTAATTAGGTTTTCGCGGCACACGAATTAGAACTAGTTTTACTGTTGGAAAGCGGAACTAATTTAGATGTTCCGAACACATAATGTGTCCGAGATTAATAAAGATTTGACAGCTTAGCTCGTAAGCTGCTATTAATCTTACTGAATTTCAAATGTCTGATGTCTCTCAAATGTTGGTTATGTTCACTTTGGTCATTCGGTAGATGTGCCCATACTTACCTTACAGAAGCTGATAAATTATTATTTTTATTATGTAATATATGTATTGGAACGATGGCACTATGAGACTACAATTTAAAGTTACAAATATTTTATAATGCCTCGTTAAATTTTCGGTCAGTTTTATTTAATTATTATTGCCCTTGTAGGCAGACGAGCATACGGCCCACCGGATGGTGAGTGGTTACCGTCGCCCATGGACTTCAGCAATGCCAGGGGCCGTGCCGCTGCCTACCGCTTAATACTCTCCAAAATTCACTGTCTCTTTTAGAAATATTTGGTGTTCGGTAATTAAAAAATTCTAGCTTCAAACCATTATCAATGCGCATTACTTGTATAAACTTTAACATAAATCTTATACCTTATACTTATAGTTTTCAATAATCAACTTTATCATTATTCAACTTTATGACTTGGCGAATAATAATACTGTTTTTTATAATTGAGAGCAACTAACTGCTTTAAAGACACAATGACACTAAAGCTATTTCAGCAGATGGCGTTGTTAAGCCACCCGAAGCCGCTTAAAAATGCCTAAACGATCTTGGAATATTTCATTATTTTATCAATATGTAATTCGTATTTAAATCACTGGTGGTAGGACCTCTTGTGAGTCCGCACGGGTAGGTACCGCCGCCCCGCCTATTTCTGCCGTGAAGCAGTAATGCGTTTCGGTTTGAAGGGTTGGGCAGCCGTTGTGACTATACTGAGACCTTAGAACTATATCTCAAGGTGTGTGGCGCATTTACGTTGTAGATGTCTATGGGCTCCAGTAACCACTTAACACCAGGTGGGCTGTGAGGTCGTCCACTCATCTAAGCAATAAAAAATTAAAAAATTAATTTAAAGAAAATACAATTTATAAATAGATCATCGTCTAGTAATACTTTGTAATAGACGATGAGTTACACGAAAAGCACGCTACCAGCTTTCAACCACAAAATTAACATAAAACAAATCATTTAACCAAGTTTCGTGCTCGGAACTTCATCAGAACAGCGATAAAATTACGTTTATAATTTATTGCGTTCACACCTTCCCGCGCCACATTACGGTTGTTTAAGGGCCAATAAATTTTACGAGTGCACCGCTGAGTGTAGCTGAGCATCCGGGGGAATCGACTAGAGTGCGATCTTTCCGAATATAACGTACAGAATGTAGATTTTAATGTCCCATGAATTTCTGCAAAGGAAAAGAGACTTTCATAGATGTGGGATGCAGCCTTCAGACAATTAATAAAAGTTTCGCGTTTACTACTTCCACGTTTTATTTCAATACTATTCATATAAATTTTAATCGTTCCGTCGTGCTCGTGCTTCGTTCGTCGTCGTTCATCCATCTGTCATTCTGTCATCTCACACGTCATCCCCTTCCATTCTCGATATACCACTGCGTTCACAAACATCAACTTGCATCCATCATATCATGCGTTCAATAAAACATCATTCCCACATTCGGCCGTCCTGCACGTAAGTCTGTCCTCAGAGTTACCTTTTTATAACACTAACATCTTACAACATAGAGAAAGTTATACAAAAAGTTATAAATCATTCTTAAACAAAACAATTAACAACTATTACATTAACATCATATGACTAAAGACTGAACATATTACAACAAACTAACTTAAAAAAACATAACTCATCTTATGATAAAAGGATATTAGAACATCGTATGCTAATAAATGTAACATAATAGAACTATAAGTAGGGTTAACAATATAATTCACTCATCCTTTCATACTACCAATCTTGAACTCATCCTTTCTGTTTATTCAGTCACTTAAGTAATCAGGCCACTTTTTCATAAAATCAGCAGATGTAGTAGTCTTGTTAGGGCCTTCAACTTGTGCGTCAGCCTTCTCAACATTGTATCTATTCTTTCTTTTGACCTTTACTATTCGATATGGTCCCAAAAACTTTGGTTTCAGTTTCATTCCTGTACCAAACTGAGTCCTTTTCACAGCTACTAAGTCGCCTTCCTTGTATATAGTACATTCTTTCATTTTCTTGTTGTAATTTCTTCTATTTTCTTCTTGGACTTTAAATATTTGTTTCTTCGCTTCCTTCCTAAGTTCTTCTCTACTGTCAATGAAATTGTGTCTTTCTTCTTCCATCAAAAGGTCCAGTAATTGAATATCTTCTTTCCTCTTCATTTTTTCTTTCAAAATCTCGTATATTTTTAATTTCTCCTTTAATTCAGCGTACGTTGTGACTCCATATAGCATTATTTTATTTATTTCTTGATCTTGTATGCCATCTACAACATATTTTATAGCCACGTAGTCCGCCATTTTGCCTCGGCGTCCAAGCTCTTTCATGGCAAACATGTAGTCAATGCATGATTCATTTGACTTTTTCTTTTTAGCACTCATCATTTCGTGAATAGTCTTGGCGTCTATGGTGTCAGGGAACTCCTTACTGATGGCTATCTTTAAAGTATCCCAGCATGGAAACGTTTTTTCAGAATTTAACCACAAAGCTGCCGTGCCGGTTAATGACCGTCGAGCCACTAATAACCGTTGCTTTGGTGTCCACTCGAATATGTCACCATTTTCCTCTATATCTTGTATCCACTTTGTTACAGCATAAGTTTTGTCTTTGCCGTCAAACTTCCTGATGATATTCTCCGTTAAGTGAAACATTCCACCACGCGTTGGTCGATCGAAAATACTGTCGTCGTCATCGAAGGACTGGCTTTTTGATCGTCGTCTTGCCATCCTCGTGTATCAATCTTTTGTGATCGTCGTACACAATGAAGATTTAAATACGTCGTGTGTATATTCGTACAATTGACGCGTTGTTTGTTTCTCGTAATGGCGTCGAAACAATTATTATTACTTGCCTTTTCTTTTGGCCGATCCCGGACGAAGCCCCCAAAATGTGTGGGATGCAGCCTTCAGACAATTAATAAAAGTTTCGCGTTTACTACTTCCACGTTTTATTTCAATACTATTCATATAAATTTTAATCGTTCCGTCGTGCTCGTGCTTCGTTCGTCGTCGTTCATCCATCTGTCATTCTGTCATCTCACACGTCATCCCCTTCCATTCTCGATATACCACTGCGTTCACAAACATCAACTTGCATCCATCATATCATGCGTTCAATAAAACATCATTCCCACATAGATGTAGTGATTATATGAGTCGTCTATTATCAAAGGTGGCAATCTGTGCATTTGGACAAAAAAATGTTATTGATATGTCAATACAGATTGATTTGAATATAATCGTCTCCTTCAAAGAATACGGTTCAAAACCTGCATTAAATAAAGGTTAATACTTAACCTGTTATTTATCTAAGATGTCGTTCAGAAGAGTTTTGTGACTGCCAATGGAATACAAAGTCAATAATTCGTTTGTCTGATTTACCAATAATTGTCCAAAAGTCACATTGCCGGCTTTGATAATAGTCGACTCATATATAAGATAGCTTTCTCTGCAAATAAGGAACCTCAGCAGTGGGCAGCAAATTTTGAGAATGACTGGGCGGTTTGCTATGTATCTATTTCTGCCGCGAAATCTGGTTTGAATTGAAATTTATAAAGACCTCAAGCTTAAAGTCGGGAATTCAAGTGTTAGTCATTATGCCTTCAGTTAGCTGCGTGTTCAAAATCATTAAGAGATATTTGACAGATGCTTGAATCTCGCTTATTATATTTTCAAGATAAGCTTACATATATACAAGTTCCGAATAAAAACATTCGGACCGTCGGTCTACTGATCAATATCACCCGCTCGGAGGAAGATCTTCCCTATGTCGTATATCTCTCCACAGGTGTATTTATAACTTGACCCTGTCTAAATGACGGATTCATCGGAGAATGGGCTCTCTCTGAGAATCATACAATCGAACCGAAAAAGATTGGCGATGCTTTTTTGGCTGGCTTAAAATAAGCTCTATTGTAAGTCAGCGCCGGTAAGTATCACCTTCTTGCCTATTTACTAAGTAATTGACTTCGATTTCACATCTCAGAGTATGTGGCGGTGTACACTTTGTGATATTCATAGGCTCCAGTGATCACTTCACATCAATTGGGCTAAGAGCTTATTTACCCAATCTGTGCAAGATAAAAAAACAAGATAAACTAAGCGAACAAATTATTTCTGGTATTTATAAGAACATTATAAATTTAAAACTCGAATTTCAATCAACACAAAGTTGTAGTAAATATTATGTAGACTATTTAAATAAATGAAGTTGAAATAATTCGAACGTAACAAGGGGAGACACGCAAATAGACGGACATAACTGTAATTATTATATCGTTAAACTATTTGTGCTTTCCGGTTGTATGAATTATTAAAATGGGCACCGGCCGGTATCGAATAGATGAGAGATTAATATTGACTCGGAGAGCCATAGTTGTAATTTGATGAAACCTGTAAAGGTAAGTGAATTCAATGGGAGTTTGTTCTGAGATATTGTTTGAGGTGTTCCTTTAATACCAACGCACCACTCATCATCACGGCCTCAATTGTAATCATGATTCTGATTTCGACTATCGAAACATACCGAATTCACTCAACTGTATAAAATAGTCAAAGGCAATGCTCTAAGGGATTTGGGTTTGATGGAGAGAAGAGCTTATCACGGCTTACCTAGAATTTAATAGCTAGCGGATCGTTTCGCGGCAGATACAAACAGAACTGCGATAAAAACCCGTGTGGGCTCACAAATTCACCAGAAAGTATCAGCTGGTTATTGTCAAACCAGGCAGCACTCATGGCTGCTGGGGCCTTGTGTAGTCGAATCCCATAACTGGCAAAAACACGTGCTTTTTGCTGTTTTAGGTAGACGAGTATACGGCTCAACTGATGGTTAGTGGTTACTGTCGCTCATAGACGTCAGCAATGCTAGGGCCAGAGCCAAGCTGCTGCCTACCTTTGAGTACTCTCTACACGCTCCGTGACGTACAAGCTCTTTTACCCAACGTCTAATATTCACTAATCATTAAATATTTAAGCAATTATATTAGTATATAATATGTAGAATAGGCATCACAGCGCATAAAATAAAACTGCCACTGCTCTACAATTTTCTGTTATAATAATAATTAAAAATTAATTAACACTTTTATTACGCCTTGCTAATTTTTTAACCGTCTTCGCCATCTTCCTTTTCCTCTATCCTTCTGTCTGTCATTCTATATTCCTTTTCTTTCCGTTTTCATTTACTCAACACTCTTTTCATACGTTCCATTCTTACCAATCTTACTTATATATCAGTCTCTTTCGTTTCTTTAGGTGTAGGTACAGTACAAAATTTAAATTTAACAAATACACGCATACGATATGAGTTCATAACCGCGTTTGATTTGATTGATCACACAAACCGTTATTTATATCGTAACATCAAAGTGACTCTTGATTGATTACCGTTCACGTATCTGATCTGATTACAGATTTGTGTGTTTTGATTTATCGATTTTTTTTTTAATTTCTCTGCTTGTGATTAAAAATTACAGAAATATTTTAATTATCATAATATTGTGTTAAAACTTTTACATTTAATATTGGGATTACATTGATTCTGATTTAATGTCATCGACGCATCAGTTGTTTCAAATTTTACGTAGATTTTAATTTTACCTTAGCGGGAAACCTATTCAAAAAGAGATATAAATAAGATGTACTAAAATAAAAAACCATATAATTAGTTAGAGGTAAATAAATTCCCCCGATAGCAGATAACTACGAAATGGCTACGTCATTGCTACGAAGCTACGGTTCTACACGGCTTTGCTACGGTGTCAGCGCTACGGTCTTACTAGGACTTAGCTTTTCTCTACTATCCTTTTATTTCATTTAAAAAAGGAGAGACAGCATGATTAACTAGGTACCCTATTTTAAAGTTTGGAGTCCGATTTGATGCTATGTAAATTTCAATTCTTCACTCAAGTGACGAATTGATTGATGAAGTGAAAGAAAAAATACCAAACAAGTAAGGTAAATAAAAAAAAATACGTATACAATTTTTACTTGTAGAAATAATGTTTATTGATTTTGTAATCTAGTCATGGTTTAGCTGAATAACCCTAGGATTTAGGTACTAATTATTTTTTATAGCAACTCATCAGGTATTAAGTTTTTATTCTGGCCCATAGACATACATACATATATATGCCCCCGCTCATCCATGGACCCACCAGCTTGACAGCTCCGCGAAAGAATTAAGCAAAATGGAGCATAATATAGTCTGGGCTGATAGTAACTACCACTAAAAATTGTGATCATATAAATACATATACATATGTTTGAACGAATTTTTTAATGATAAAATAATAAAATATCTACTATAACACTGGACCCCTATAATCTCACTAACCAACGTCTGTTCGATTTTCATTCAATGGTTACTTCATAGAAATGACCAAAACACTCCCACATATATCTGTTTCTTTCACACTAGTGTAGTTTTAGATAGCCTCGTTTCTCTCTAGCGAATTGAAATGTATTTGGTGGTCAGTATACAGAACGTGCACGGAACGTGTGAAATTCCTATTAAACTTTTCAAATCTAAAAGCTGCTCGAGCAGATTTGTACTTTACTTTATTTGGCTGAAGGCGTTTTATTGCTCGCCAAGTGAAATTTGAATTAGCCACTGTTTTGTATGAAATTTGAAATACTTTATTTTGTATTTGTGAGTACATGTGTACTTGAATTATTTTATTTTATGACGAGTCTGTATTAGAAAATACAGAAGTAGATGTAGTAAGATGGTCGAAAAAATTTTTACTAAAAAAATAAAATTTATTGTTTCTAGCGATATTTTCTTGTATAATTTTATACATACATAAATATATAGCTTGAGATTTATATAGCTATTAACTTAGAGACACAAAATCGAGGTACTATATGTAGGAAAAGTAGATGCATAGATCGTAAGGTGTCCATGCGCTTATGCAGCCGCCTGTACATTGGATATGCTGTATTCCACCCAATATTCCATTATTTTCAAACAAAAAAAACTAAAGCATCACTTTGTGGCATTAATAGACAAGATTCTCCTACAAATCCTTTCCCAGAGATTACGAAAAGATATAAAAAATTCATTCACAGCCCACCTGGTGTTAAGTGGTTACCGGAGCCCAGAAACATCTACAACGTAAATTCCGCCACCCACCTTGAGATATGAGTTCTAAGGTCTCAGTATAGGTACAACGGCTGCCCCACCCTTCAAACCGAAACGCATTATGGCTTCACGGCAGAAATAGGCAGGGCGGTGGTACCTACCCGTGCGGACTCACAAGAGGTCCTACCACCGGTAAATAAAAGTAAAGAACATACGCTCATTCTTTTTATAGATAAATAATAACATATCTTTGGATTAATTTGCTTAAGATATTGTATGCTTATTATTCTCTTCATTTGTACTTCCCGTCTTTCGTAGTTACATCGACTGAAATCGGCTCAGTTGAAGTACTCTAGTATTTAGAGCGTGCGTATATATCGATTTATATATCTTTCTGTATATAATGAGAATGTAAATGCGATTAGAATTCTCCTATTAATGCTCTTTGCACACGGGCAATGTGTATACAAGCCTGTAATCATGAAGGGTGAGGTTCTATGACGTAAACCAAGCTTCTTTGAGCTATTCCGCAGTCATTGTAATACAGTGTGGCAATGATGTGTAATTTGTGGCTAGAATGTTATTAACTCGGCTGGCTACTCTTCAAGGTTTGGTTTTAGGACATTAATGACGTCACTTTAAAGAGCCCGATGTTTTGAGACCATATCAAATCAAATCAAATCAAATAATAAAAAAATCCGTCCTGAGAAGAATTGGCAAGAAACTCAGCGGTCATGTTTTTTTTTTTTTAATATTAGATAAAAAAAAATATAATAGATATTTTTTTAATATTCATTTTTACAATGAGTATTATAACGTAACAACTATTACAATATACTTTATGTGATTACTTACTATGTTAATGCCACTACTCTATCTACACTAATCTTGAAAAATGATATCGAAGTCTTATATGTACTGTTTAACAGCTATCCCACTCTTCAAACTGAACTATATAACTGAGTTTGGCACAAACGAAAATCCCGTTCACATTCTTCAAGAGTTACAGAAACGCACCAAAATTTCTTTTGGGTCTCATCTCCAAGCACTTACACGACTCATGCGAGCGCTTGAAAATAAAGAGAAAGGATAAAGGAATGATACAAAAGATCTTCAAGGGTCGTAATATGGCGAAAAATACTGCCCAGTTCTTAAAGTAACATACTTGGCACCCCAATGTTCTTAATAGTTAATTATAGCTATGTAGACCTGTTACTTTGTGTCAATTAATTACAAATAAAATGGCTCTTCATATTAAAGTAGTGAAATATAAACAGTGTTGATCTAAAAGAAGTGTTATTGGGCTCTAGATTAATAAATATTTTAAGGGTTTCATGACTCGCAAAGCTGCCATTATTCGAAATGTTTCACAAAGCTAATCTTGCCAAAGGAAATTTTCCGATAATCAATAACATTTTGTGGGTAGCGTATCATTCAAATGCCACATTAATTAATTAGGCGTTGCTCGTTGCTGCATCAATGTTTTAGGTTATAGAAAACATATGGTCTATTTTGCACACCTTTTAACAATCTGATTTGAAATTATTCATATTTACCGGGTTAAGATTTTCTGAATAGTATTTATATACAGATGTAAGTCACAAAAAGAAAAGTGAGGAAATGTAACATTTAATGTTTATAAAATACTAGGTTTATTCAATATAATACTTCATGTAAAATTTGGAATTTTGCTAACTGTACACCACATTCAAACTCCAGTGATTTACTGATATTCATTGTCGCTTCCAAAACTTCTAAGTTAAGATGACCAAAAACATAATCTGTAATCGCAACGTCCCATCACTAACTTATTCTGCGCTTAAGTTCCTATAATTTCCTTTGGGATTAACCATGTTTTTGATGGCCACCAACTGTGTAACCCGCTCCCTGCTTGGGTCACTTAGACCCCAAAATTGAATTAGAACTAGGACATGATGTCGTAAATTGAAAATTATGACAATCAAAGGGATTCTACGAGTTCGACTTAATTAAGTTTGGGATTACTTATGTAACGTTTTTTTAGTCTTGTTTTAAGTAACATTTTAACTATAGATAAAAATTTAAGAAGCTTAATACAATTCTCTCGATTGTTCGTCAAGAATTTTTTAGTACATTGACTTCTTAGCTGCTATCGATAAAAATGAGAGCAGTTAGATTTTTCTATTCTTAAACAGAATTGAATAATACTTTAATTCACTATTTATATTACTATATATACAATTTATATTTTAATTTACTGTTTATAATAATAAAAGGGGAAAACGTGAATTTTTTTGATCGAGTTTTGGCTATTAAGCGCTAATACGTTTCATTTAGCTTTAAAGGACTAATACTAACAATTTTCACTAGCAATACAATTAAAAAGAGATCGAAAAAAGAAATCGTAAAACTCGAAGAGTGCGGCGTCATAATAATCACACGCAGCTCTGAATTATTGAACGAACTGTCAATCCAAACGTATCGGGGGCCAGAACAGGCAAAAACCGTATGAATACTTGATACCGCGACTCCGCCCGCCTTCGTTCACGTCATTTATTTTGACATTTCTGAAATAATGATATTAGGGCGCGCTGTTGGCACGTCAGGTCAATCCGACCCCATGCGGCGGTTTACGGTTTAAATTATTTACGTCGTAAACTGAAAATGATTGGAAATCGTTACGCTGTAAGGACGGACGCCGAGAAGTTGAACCCTAAAGGGTAATGTCATCGTGCCTATTTATATTTCAAAGGAATAATTTTTGTTTGATGTCTAGTTGGACGACCGTCCCATATATGTAGGTCAGTGTGTCAGATGTTTTTTTTTTAATTTTATCGAGTAACTTATACTTAAGTTCGGTAAAATTAAGCAGGAAATAATATACAGCTAATGGAATGCTAAGGTAATGGAAATAAAACATTACTGTTTTTACTCATTGTTGTTTTGGATATACTAATCAGATTGCATAGGGTTTCATTACCGTATCGATTTATTATTACTACTAATCGATCTGTTCACATCTCTCTAGTTCGTATTGTGGTTTTTGCATCTATTGAGAACGACAAAGGAAAGATCTTCAAACGGAAGACGTGTTCATTTAAATAGCCGTAAGCTAGAGAGTGAGAGATTCCAGTTTCTGGCATATTACTTCATATTACCGATAGCTAGTGGCTAGATAGTTAGATATGGCTAGTGTACAGAATAAATTAGACTAGATAAGAGACAAGATAAAAATATAAATATAGTAATAAAACATACTCAAGAAATACGTACTCAACAAATGTTCACGATTGATTTCCACGGTGAAGGAATAATATCGTGTAATAAAAATCAAACCCGCAAAATTATAATTTGCGTAATTACTGGTGGTAAAACCTCTTGTGAGTCCGCGCGGGTAGGTACCACCGCCCTGCCTATTCCTGCCGTGAAGCAGTAATGCGTTTCGGTCTGAAGGGTAGGGCAGCCGTTGTAACTATACTGAGATCTTAGAAGTTATATCTCAAGTTTGGTGGCGTATTTACGTTGTAGATAGACATCCAGTAACCACTTAACACCAGATGGGCGACAATAATTTTTGTTGTCGAACAGGATCGAATGTCTTATTTAGAAACACGGTTCTATTTATCTCCATAAAATTTGCTTTATAACATTGCCTTCAATCAAATTGAGTATGCAATTTATTAAACTCGTTCAAAGCATTCCTTCGAGACAATAAATTAAGTACAAATTCATTAATTATTCAACGTGAATTCATAAACTTAATCGTGGTTGTTACAGTTCAGGCGGGAATTTTATATGGTACTTCGCTCGATATCTATCTTCTATCTAATATATAAAAATGAATTGCTGTTCGTTAGTCTCGCTAAAACTCGAGAAGGGCTGGACCGATTTGGCTAATTTTGGTCTTGAATTATTTGTGGAAGTCCAGGGAAGGTTTAAAAGGTAAAAAAAATAAAAATGTTTTTCTTTTGATGTGTCCCCCTTCGGACGGATTACTTTTGTTTGTTTTAAGTTTATTTTATACAAAAGTTTAGGTCTTTTATTTATCGATTGAGGCACTAATAAGTATGCCGGGTCAGCTAGTCAGCTTATAAGTCATGGATGTATGCGGTTTAAAATAACAAACCTTGTTTATTGATTTCAATATCAAAAAAAAACAGTGATTCCAAGCTAAATATAAATAATTCTGATAAATATTGTTAATCCTAATAAGTTCCCGATAAATAATCAATGAAAACGATATTGAATTTATAAATAATGTACTGATATAGAAAAAGACTGTTTGCGATTTTGTGCATTGAAGATAGATTAGTATACCGCATATTGCATTTGCATTAAATATTAACATAACAATATATGCACTGTAACAGCAGATTAGTTACCACGTGGTTTATTTCACGAAGTCTTCAGAAGCGCTTAATTTACATCCTCGCTAATTTCATCCTATAAAAGCTACTTTTAGGACATGACAAAAATAATCACAATTCCTTAAAAGAAACAATAAACTTGTTTCAAATTTATGTTCAAATAACTTTTGCTTGATGGTTGAAATTTCGATTTAAGTTTTTTTATTTGATATTTTTTAATAAATTCATTAATAAAGTTATCGTGTTATCAATTTTTAAAATGTTTAAACGAGGGCATGTAAAACTTGTTCAGGAGTGCTCAATGCGCACGGTTAACTTGTAGCTATATATAAACGCGGTCTAAGATGAATACAAAATTACATTTTGATTTCTTACTCGATATAAAAACGACTTGTATAAAAGTATCAAAATAGGCTAACAATCTATTGAAATATGGACGAGACTAGACGTACACTTAGGTTTAATTTATTTATTATTCTTACTGTCACAATGTACATTCTATTATACTCTGTTCTTTTCTCTTATCAAAGCAAACGTAGGATTGGATATCGGATGAGCTTGTCATTGCTGGCGACCAATTGTTGCGTAATCCCTTAGTCTTCTTACATACATACACATTCGTTATTTTCAATTATAAGCAATGTCGTACAAACTAACAAACGTATCGGCTAGTTTTTATAAATAAAACTAATAACTAAGAAGTCCTGAACGGCGTGTGTTAGTAAATTAACTTTGTTCTTAACTTAAACTTAGATCTATTGTTGATAATATTGAAATATTATGTTACCTCCTCGATTTTCACTATCCGCCGGCTTCACTTGTATCGCTCGATTCATCTGGAAATAAGAACAGTTGATGTTAATGAATTATAATCACGTTGGAATAAACGTTCAGTATTTAAACGAGACGTAGAGATAAGGGATCTGTGGTTTGATTTTTTTTTGTTGCTTACTTCACATAATATACTTAGTCTGGCCATAAATACTGTTACAATTAAAAAATAAACAGAATATTACATTTGAATTTGGAATCTGTCATTTTTATATGAATGCTCATTGAGTTTTCTCATTTTGGCGCCTATACATTGTACAATATTTTGCGATATTAAAATGGAATGGGGTGATAAAGAGAACCGAATCGCTGTGATTGCATTACACAAAGTAGGTATGGAGCCAAATGCAATTTTTCAAACTCTCCATACGCTTGGTATTAGTAAAATGTTTGTGTACCGGGCTATTATAGGTATTTACAAAGACTATTAAGCTTCTATAATCACAGATTTCACCAAGACTACGCTTAGGTAGATAAAGTGTTCTTTGCGATTGATAAAAGCACTAGCTATCGCGTCCACGCGTGACGGTAACCTCCTTCCATCAAGTACTTTTAATCAACTTCAAAAGCTGCCTATTAATAATAATTAATAGTATTAGTCGTTCTGAGTGTACAATTAAGCCTCTTTACATAAAAATACCACGTCGCTGAATGAAATACATTTGAAAAGCTGGTGTTAGAGTAAGACGGATATAGTGCTTCGGTGGGCGGGGTTAAAGCAATCAACTTTAGGTATCCGAAGAAATATTTTATTTATTTTGCACGCTCTCTGTTTGCTGTTTCGGAAAATGAAAGATATTGGTGCGATCGTAATGTAGGTTAGGACTTATGAATTATATTGGCATGGTTTCGCGAAGAATTTCAGGCTTCCAGCGAATCATTGAAATCGTTGGATATTGGATACATGGTTCGTTTTTTTTTTGTTTATTGTTTAGATGGGTGTACCAGCTTACGGCCCATCTGTTGTTAAGGGGTTACCCGAGCCTATAGAAATCAATGGCGTAAATTCCGCCAAGGTGTAGGACATGAAGTCGTCGTGGCCTAACGGATAAGACGTCCGGTGCATTCGTGTTGAGCGATGCACCGGTGTTCGAATCCCGCAGGCGGGTACCAATTTTTCAAATGAAATACGTACTCAACAAATGTTCACGATTGACTTCCACGGTGAAGGAATAACATCGTGTAATAAAAATGAAACCCGCAAAATTATAATTTGCGTAATTACTGGTGGTAGGACCTCTTGTGAGTCCGCGCGGGTGGGTACCACCACCCTGCCTATTTCTGCCGTGAAGCAGTAATGCGTTTCGGTTTGAAGGGTAGGGCAGCCGTCGTTACTATACTTGAGACCTTAGAACTTGTATCTCAAGGTGGGTGGCGCATTTACGTTGTGGATGTCTATGGGCTCCAGTAACCACTTAACATCAGGTGGGCTGTGAGCTCGTCCACCCATCTAAGCAATAAAAAAAAAAAAAAAAAAAAAATGAATTCTAAGACTCAGTTTTTTCAGTACAACAGCTGCCTTAAACTTCAAACCGAAATGAATTACTGCTTATCGGCTGAAATAGCAAACATGTGTGAGCTCATGAGACGCCCTACCATCAGTTCTTGGTAAAAAGAGGTCAATTTATATTATTCGAATTTCAATTCACCTTTCATATGCATATAACAAATCTAACTTAGTTGGTTTGTCTGGTCAAGGAAACAGCAATATCTTAAATAGCGGAAATGTATTATTTTGTCTTCGATGGATAACGAGCACGCATTCAACCTGATGGTCAGTGATCAACGTAGCTCATGGATATCTGCAATACTAGGACTTTAGTTGTGTGACTGTTCAATACAATTAAATCAGCGACTTCATGTTTCAAGTTTTAAATGAGGTGTTATCAATGAGCTTCGGTAAATATTTAACGCCAAGCGAGCCGCAACAACAATATTTATTAAATATTATTGTAGAAATTTAAATATATAAGTGCATATTATTGTATACCATAGTTTTAAATTACCATTTAGTTAACCAGATTGTGACCTCATATATTTGGGTATATGAGAAATACCAGTCACATTCGTACCGCTACCAAATAACCACAAAATTATGCTTTGCAAATCTAGCTTGGTAAAACATATTAGTTCTAAATAATGTAAATAAAACAAAGATAAAATATCAAAAGTTAAAAATGATCATTGATTTAGTTTAAAAATAAAACTCTAGAATAGCACCAATCGTGATAAGGTTATTACGTTAATACAATCGACCAACATTTTATTTTTATTGTGTTGTTTATAGAGATGCACAAAAATAATAATAAGTCATAATACATACGATAAAGCATTGTATTTATCAAAGTGAGCTTCAACAGCTATTATGTGAATTTGCAATCGTTCGATAAGTTATTGCTTAGCTTTTATTATAAAAAATTATGTTTTTTGTAGTATTGAAATTGATTCTACAATCTTACATGTTTATAATTATTAAAACAATTTAACGTTTTCCAAAATTCTATGTTTTTTTTTACCGTTCAATCCATAGCGTAGCAATATGATGCGATAGCTAATTTCGTAAATATGTTATCGAAAGTAAGCAGACAGTATTATTTCACAACTTACAGAATAAAAACGTCAATATTACACTCAGAGACTCTAATCCTGCAATCAGCAAAATCTCCTAATCTATCAAGAATAATCTTGTTAATCGAGAACATTCTTGTTATAATCGTAGTAATTAAATTAAACAATACACCAAACAAAAATGCGTTTTTAAATTTAACTCACACATGTTTCCCTTATAATCATTCTCATACATTACGTAGCCATCCGTTTAACAACTACAGATCGTAACACGCGATCGCACCTGTCAATTACCAGCCGGCCGTCGCATGTAGATCGCTTATCCGTTGTCGCGCATGTAATAATCACATTTGCTTAATAGCCCGTACGTTATTTTCCTGGTTTTTTTTTCCGATCAATTGTGTTTTCATATGAGATTATAAACAACTTCATTAACGAATGTTTTACCATGGATTGTGTTTGATCACTGTCAGCTGTTTTAAAGAATGGAACCGTGCTTTAAGCTTTACACTAGATTTTTGTATATTTTTATTGCTTATATTGGTGGACGAGCTCTAACGCCCACCTTATGTTAAGTGGTAACCGGAGCCCAAAGACATCTACAACGTAAATGCCGCCACCCACCTTAAGATATGAGTTTTAAGGTCTTAGTGTAGTACAAAGGGCCCTACCCTTCAATCCGAAGCGCATTAATGCTTCACGGCAGAAATAGGCGGGGTGGTGGTACCTACCCGTACGGACTCAAAAGACGTCTTACCACCAGTAAAAAAGATTGAAAAGTTTTATTAAGAAGCTTTACTTCAAATGCTTTGTTGTTACGTATGTGGCCTAAATAGTATCATATTTTAAGTGAAATTTTGAGATAAGACTGCTATACGCAAAACCGGAATTGAATCTTTTTTTTTCTTGTTCCTGTCATAATTGACTGGTACGTCATATCTGTTATAGTTCGAACAATCTTATAGATTAACAGGCGGTTATTTCTATAATGTGTACCCTAGAGAATTTGTTGGCTTTGTCTTTTGATATCGTGTCACGCAAGACTAGGGCACTTGTCAAAATATGATGAAATTGACATACTTATGTTGACAGTTGAATGAAGTCGATGGCTATATGAGCAACCAAAATAAACTCACTTAACAGTGTATCAAAACAAACAGTAATTACTTTGATGACACTCGTTGCTAAGCAACGAAATAGTAACAGTTTGAAAAAGTAATCATGCGGTTTTAGTTGACTATGCATTTCTTAATTATACAAGTATATTACTCATTAAAAACTGTAATTTTTTTATTTTTTTTATTTTTTATTGCTTAGATGGATGGACGAGCTCACAGCCCACCTGGTGTTAAGTGGGTACTGGAGCCTATAGACATCTACAACGTAAATGCGCCACCCACCTCGAGATACAAGTTCTAAGGTCTCAAGTATAGTTACAACGGCTACCCCACCCTTCGAACCAAAACGCATTGCTGCTTCACGGCGGAAATAGGCGGGGTGGTGGTACCTACCCGCGCGGACTCCCAAGAGGTCCTACCACCAGTGATTACGCAAAATATAATTTTGCGGGTTTGATTTTTATTACACGATGTTATTCCTTCACCTTGGAAGCCAATCGTGAACAATTTGTTGAGTACGTATTTCATTAGAAAAATTGGTACCCGCCTGCGGGATTCGAACACCGGTGCATTGCTACATACGAATGCATCGGACGTCTTATCCTTTAGGCCACGAAGACTTACAATAAGGTACATATATACATACATAAATGTATGTTTGTATATATATATATATGTACCTATGTGTATATTTGAAATAATGTCGCATCGAGTAGTTATTTTAATTCTGCATTGATTCATAAAAGCCTTCATTGATTTAGTATTAATTAGTGAAAAAGTTTATAGAGCTCTCTGAGAAATCACTATGACATTTTTGAGTATCATAATTACGGAAATCTACTTATGATCAAAATCGTTGGTACAATTGCTCAAATTTTACTACATAATCTCGTCTTACATTTTTGGAAAATGTATAATTTAAATTTTAAATTAATTTAAATTTAAATACCACTATTAAATTTTTGTTTGTTTTAATAAAAATCATTTAAACTTTGTGGTAAATTTCGATTAAAAAACGCACTTTTTTTATTTAATTCATCATCAATCACTGTCAATCTTCTTGATTGTTTTAGCGACTCTTAATTATCATGATAATTGAAGCATGCGATACTCTCTAAAAGACTGCAGAGGTAGGTTGTGTGACTTCTAGGTTTATAGTAATGGTAAAAACACAAAGGATATCCCCACTTCATGGTAATCCACCTCCACTGTGTATATGGATGCTGTGCAGAATTTTCCTGAAACCGCGCTGACTTTTTTTTTATTGCTTAAATGGGTGGACGAGCTCACAGCCCACCTGGTGTTAAATGGTTGCTGGGGCCCATGAACATCTACAACGTAAATGCGCCACCCACCTTGAGATATAAGTTCTAAGACATCAGTATAGTTAAAACGGCTGCCCTACTCTTCAAACCGAAATGCATTACTGCTTCACTTCAGAAATAGGCTTGGCGGTGGTATCTACTCGCGCGGACTCACAAGAGGTCCTACCACCAGTAAAAAAACTGACTATCACAAAACAAATCCCAAAAAACATGGTTTCCCAGAAAATGCACTTAATCCTATACCACCACGTAAATATCATCAAAACGTTTTATGCTAATTAATATTGAACTTTAAAATCGAGCCATAAAGAAGTGTATCAAGTGTAATAAAATTGCCGTGTTAAGCTAAATGGCACCGCGGGGACGACTTGAATTTGTTGAGGGCTCATTTCGAAATTAAAAAGCGAAGTCTTTTGTGTTTCGTTAAAACTTTTCGACTGAGCTTTTCGGGGATCACTTTTAATGTTTTTTTTTTATGACCGAGATAGGTAAATACCTGATTGTTCCTTCGACAGTAATTGGTACCCTTTCATAAGGCTCGCATTAAGCTGGTAGTTAGAATATACGCAGATCTATTCGCATTAGTCATGAATTATGTTGAAAATCAGATTTAAATGATCGGTTTTAATACAAAATAATGTTTCGTTTCCCTGTCTTTATATTTAGAACACTTTGGCAGCTCAGTATTAATGACAAATCATAGGGAATAGACTAGACTGCGCGGCAGATCATCTTTAGGATGTACCGACCAAATAAAGGCAGCTCTAAGCTGCACAAGAAAGGCCGCGGTATGTGAGGAATGGCGACGTCTTCCGAAGTTTTGCGGTAGGCAGCGGCTTGGCTCTGCCCCTGGCATTGCTGAAGTCCATGGGCGACGGTAACCACTCACCATCAGGTGGGCCGTATGCTAGTCTGCCTGCAAAGGCAATAAAAAAAAAGTGCACCAACACCCGAACCGATACCCACGACCACTCTGCCAATTGTTAATCAAAACTAGACATTTAAATATCGGCTTAAATATCGTTAAGTATCGATATTTTTATTGGGAGTGGTGAATCATGCCGAGACCACAAAGCCCAAATAAAAAAAATCGTATTGATTGAAATATGAAATTACATCACGCCGTCGGAATTCAAAAAACTTAAAAGGTACAATCCATTTTTCTATTATCACAAGAAGCCTCCAAAGAACTTCAATAAATTCGCTCAAGTTCGATCTAAAGTTTTGAAAAGTCTTCTCACATATAAAATTTCCCAACTCTACAATTTCTCAACATATAAAATTTCAAAACTTTATAGAAATTCGATTAATCGATTCTTGCTATACATTTATTACGATTACTTTGTGTTTATTCGAATACATTTTCATAAAAATGAATACGCGGTGCACGTCTACATCGGTAAACATAACCTTCACAGAAAGTTGAAATTGTTGAAATACTGAGGACAGAATCTTTGTTAAATTAACAAGACCTTTTTTCAAATAAAACTTTTATTACAAAAAAAAAACAAATTACGTGATCATAATAATGTAAATATAACTTTGCAACAAGAAAAAAAGTTGATGTATAAACAAAAAAAATTATATAATATCCCAATAAAATTTATATTATTTATTTGTATTCTAAAATGCTAATTTTCCCCATTGTGACGTCTGTGAATTTAATGAAAACAAGCCCGCACTTTAACCTGCAAAAGAAAATAAAACAGAAAAAATAATAATTTGAAAGTAAAGTAAAAAACTCTTAAAAACATTTTTTTTCTTATTAAAATGAGCTATTTACTTACTATTAGGGGCGGAGTATATTCAACTTTCGTCGAACGCAATATATCTACGAGGTGAACCATATGGACAGATGATTTGGTCCAAGTTAAATACGAAAAGTGAATAATTTTGAAAGTATCACGTTCGCGGCGTTCGTAAGTGACTTGGAACGCGCTCGGACACGTCCGCTCCTCGCTGTGGTCGGGTTGCGACTGAATACGAGAAGACGGCGGGTAAACGCACGCGGGGAGGTACGCACTCACGCAGCGGTCACAGCCAATCGCGTGCGTGCGTCGCGCGCACCCCCGCAACCCGCCCCCTCACCTCGCCCGCCCGTCACCTCACAATCGATGCCCTATATTGCATTAATTATTTAGGAAACACGCAATAAGATAACGCGAGGTGGCAGATAAGGGGAACTGTGTTTTGAATAAATCAGTTGTTGTCTTCAGTGTCCGCGGCTTAGAATGACCGGTCGCGTGCTTCTCTTCTTGTTACTACCGGTAAAGTTATTTACGTCAAGTTTTTATCTTTTATTTACAAAGAGAGATTTCATAATCAAAATATTGCGAAAGTGGGCTACGATTTCCGAGTTTATTTTAGGTGTTCATTCTATTTTGGATTCGCCTTAGACAAATTTGTTTTTGCAGTTGAGTTAGTATCGGAATTGTTTTGTAAATGTAATCTTGTGTTGGATCTTTGCTGGGAGGATATTTTTGTAACTTTGACGAAACTTAGACAAACAAACTAGTAGTAGGTAAGTCCTATAGGAAAAAAAAATAACTTAACTTACTAAAATTAATATTATGGTAATGTTAAATTGTGAAATTGTAAAGTTTTGTATTATCTTCGGTTTTTTGCGAGTCGTGAGCATAATTAAAATTACTTTGATGGTTTTAATTTTCGAATAGATACTTTACAGTTTTTGTGGTCACGGACAAATTAACCAGGCTTAACTAAATTTATTTTAGTTTTAAAAATAAAACTAAAATAAATTCGTTAGTTAAAAAACTATGGATGACTTAACGAAGCGGGCTCACTTGTTAGGTGTCTTAGACGCCATGACGGACCTCAACTTGAGACATCAGGTCTTCAAATTGAAGCGTGAAACAGTCACGGGTCGCTCCGTTGCACCATCAGTGTATCTCTATCAGTCTAAGATTTGTAGACGAGTTTATAGCCTGATGATAATTGGTAGCTGAACACAGCGTGGACTCCACTGGCCACCTTCATAGGACCGTCCTTCACGGCAGAAATAGGTAGTCTGTTGGCGCGGCCCAACCGTAGCCTTGTTTGTGATTGTAATAATTCCGTATGTACATATTTTATGGGCAGACGAAGACCGAGCGCAGTCGTAAACAAAAGTTAGTATTTATGTATTTTTGGAAGCCCGTCAACTTGATACCGCGCCAATATTAATATTTACGATCATAAATCGGTTTTACGATGCGCGTTTATTAGCCGTATACGTTAATTTAACGCGTAAACTTATTTTATTGTAATTATTACATTTTTGGGTAAATTGGTTTATTTGCGTCTCGAGGACTTCAGCAGACGAGGTAGCCGCTCATGAAGTCTTAAGTAATTACCAAAAGTCATAGGTAATTATGAGTTTAAACCATATTTTCAGAACACCTATGAACTAGCTAGAACGTTGTAACTATACTTGAGACCTTAGAACTTATATCTCGAGGTGGGTGGCGCATTTACTTTGTAGATGTCAATGGGCTCCAGTAACCACTTAACACCAGGTGGGCGTGAGTTCGTCCACCCATCTAAGCAATAAAAAAAAGAAAAATGCAGCAAAATAGGTAGAATAGTGATACCTACCGGTTCGGGCTTTATTTCTTGTTTTCACTATCTATTTGCTGGTAATCTAAGGGGCTTTTACAGTTTCCAGTGTAGGCAAGCTCACGCCTTCCACCTGAGAGAATTTGCTAAGATTAGCCCTAGGAAGAGCAGTGCTTCGCAGAATCTACCACCGGATCGGAATCGCGACCCATTGAGAAGATACGGCGAGAGACACAGTGGTATGTGTCTATGGGTTAGTTCACTCGTCGAACTCTTCGTTCTAATCGACGGGTTCGACGAGGACGGTGATCGGTGCTTGAGGAGCCTAAAAGCACTGAGACAGATCCGGGGGATCCGACAAGACATGTTTCGGGCGATGGCGGCTTTGCGTTGCCCCGTGGCTTGGGTCAGATATGCGGGCTCTATAAGTACTCACACACGCACAAAATCCAACTGAGTTTAGTCGCGCATATTCCATGGTCACTAAGGTGTTATTTGTCAACGGTTCAATATTGTGCTGACTACCGTCCACTTTTACATTTGTTTTTACACAAAAAGAGGTTCCTCGTCGGACTTGACAAAGAGTTCGACGTGCAATCTAACCCATGCATCAGCCTGCTGAATTTCCCGCCCCATCTTTTCAGCGGGTCGCGATTGCGATCCAGTAGTAGATTCATTCGCGAAGAAGCTGCTCTTGAGTTGTTAGGTCTTTTTCGGAGGCACTCGGTCAGCTGTTAGCAAATCCTATCCCTCCTGGCAGAGCTTTTGCTCGCTTACCTATCCTGGTGAAACTGAAAAGGCCTCGGGGCCACCATTAATAATTCTATCCTAAAAAAAAGTATCATGAGGTCTAGAAGTTTGTTTGAATTGTAATTTACTGGTATATTACAGTTTCTATTGATAGACTGACAAGTCAAGTGTAGCTTTAATTAACGAGCCCAATACATGCATGGCTATTACTTCATCTGGGTAATTATAGAAGATAAACTTTGAAAGGAATCGAAGCTATTAGCATTATTAATAACGGCCATCTCTCAAGATTCCCGGTCTCAATTAAACCGTTAACCCCTGGCTGCGACGAGATCCCGTTAAGTTAAATGGAGCCCTGAATCGAATCCTTTTTCTCGAACCTATGTTAGGGGCGCTATACCTTTAACTTTCATAGCTAAGAACCTTTTCTCTTATGATGAGGTTTTGTAATGGATATGTTTTGTTCTTTTAGTGTGCGTATATCGTTGTATACAAAAATTTGGAAACAATTACTGCCTTTAGCTTTTGATATACTGGTGATAGGACGTCTTGTGAGTACGCGCGGGTAGGTACCACCAACCTGCCTATTTTTGCCGTGAAGCAGTAACGCATTTCGGTTTGAAGGGCGGGGCAGCCGTTGTACTGTAAAACATAGATTTTTGAACTCATATTTCAAAGTAGGTGCCAGCATTTACGTTGTAGACGTCTATCAGCTCCGGTAATTTCTTAACACCAATTGGGCCGTGAGCTTGTACCCTCACTAAGCAATAAAAAAATTAAAAACTCATGTCCTGAACTCAATCGTTCTGAATATAATACCTGTGCGCTTTCGAAAGCCATAGACATTGTAATGTGATTCTCGCCACCTTGAATTGTGAGGTGGAATCCCAAATGTATTGTATAATAGTCCCGTCCTTCGAACCTAGGTCGAATAAATAGATACAAGGGGTATATTAAACAAGGTCACCTCACGAGGGTGTATTGTGTAGGTACTAATTGATATTTGGAACGTTGTTAATTCCAATGCAAAGTTTTGATTAGATGACCAGAAGCAATTCTTCTTAACTTTAAAATTTGTTACCAATTTAATTCAAGAAATCTTGTTTAACTTCGTACCTATAAACATCATTCGGACGATTAGTTTAATGAAAAAAGACATCCACTTGGTGGAAGATCTCTCTGAAATACGAAATTATTCAAGTCTATACTAATATTATAAAGCTGAAGAGTTTGTTTGTTTAAACGCGCTAATCTTAGGAACTACTGATTCGATTTGATCAATTCTTTCAGTGTTAGATAGCCCATTTATCGAGGAAGGCTATAGGCTATATAACAAACATTACGCTAAGACCAATACAAGCGGAGCACTAATAAGGAATGTTTCAAAATCGGGTTTTTTTCCCTTTTGAACGCTTCCGCTGCGTGCGCTGCAGAAACGGTTAAAGTTTCGCTAAAATAATATATGACAGTATTATTTCCCTTTAAAAAAAGTCCGTGACCGTATATGTCTATAATATATGTTAAGATTGGCTCACTATAACGTTTTTTATGCTAACCAAATTTGTTCTAAAATAAAACATTATTTGTGAACTATGTCACGCGGACGAAGTCGCGGGCAAGAGCTAGTTAGTAATATGTGATCTTTATTCTAAGGGTATTTCGGCCCAAGTCGTCGTGGCCTAAAAGATAAGACGTCCGGTGCATTCGTATCTAGCGATGCAACGGTGTTCGAATCCCGCAGGCGAGTACCAATTTTTCTAATGAAATACGTACTTAACAAATGTTCACGATTGACTTCCACGGTGAAGGAATAACATCGTGTAATATAATTTATAATTTTTATATAATTTTAATTGGGCTGTGAGCTCGTCCACAGACATAAGCATTTAGACCTATAAACATTTACAAGAAACTATTATCAACACTTGAACGCACATTTGTCGAGCGTTTGATTCTCGTGGAATAACATCGTTCCTTTTATGGTGTTTACTTATCTTCCGGTCGTTAAAACTTTTTTCCATCCTGAATCGGAAGTTTTAACAAGCTTCATGATCGACAGGATTTTCAGGGTACCGCCGGGAGTTGCTCGGATCCAACTTAGTTTTTGAGAGCTATTTTAGTTCGTACTGTATTGTTATGTGATTGAGAGCAGCACATAAATTTTTTTGGGCTCTGATGACAGATGTCATGTCCACTTCAGCCAATAAAGAAATGGAAATTAAAAATGCTATGTATATGTCATACGGAATCCAACTTAAGGTGCGCCTTTATATATTTCGCCAAAACTACACTATAGACAAATAATATTAACCTATTCTCAATTTGACCACATACTATAAGCAATAACAAAAGTTTGATAATAGAGGATATATAATATGTGTGTGTGTCAAACACATGGTAGTTTGTGTAATGTTTTTTTATTGATTTAATGTATTATTAATGCATAGCTTAAAAAAATATTAGCATGTTGCACTCCTGCACTTTATTCTCTATAAGTGTGGGAAATTTCATACTCCTATGTCCGCGCAATTTTTGTAAAAAGGAGTTCAAAATTTTTGCTTCACGTATTATTTTTGTGTAGGATACTGTACCTTTAAATAGAAGAAGAGTAATTTGAAGAGTAATTTGGCTTTCTGATGTAATATCAGATGAAATTCCTAGTTTTTCAGTTCGTATTATAAACCAAAACAATCAAGGATACAAACTGATTAATGGTAAGTGATTAGCCTTGATGAAGCCATGGCGAAACCTGTTATCTATGAATAGATACTTGACAACAGGTCAAAGCCTCAATTACTTTAGGATAAGTCGTTGCCTCCAAACTGGAATGACTGATTCCTTCACAATAGAACTAGCCGGTTTTCCGACAAGAACCCCTAGCGAAAAGTTGAAGGACGCCTTATTACAGAGTTCAAGGAACCCGGCGAAATAACTACCTAATTCCGACATCATTACGAAGAAGCCTTTAGAGTCCTTCCCTTTAAATTATCCTACCGAGCAAGGAAAATCACTTAACCGTTCGCAAAAAGTCATTTCGGATTTAACTACCACCTGTAAAGCCGTTAAAGTCGCAGCGAAATCACTAGGTGTCTATAAGAATCTTTACTGCTTGTGTTCTTCGGGGCATTAACGGTGTACGGTATACTATACTGAGATTTATAGTTTTTTTCTTTCTTTTAAAATAGTCGCAGGTTAAAGTGCAAGTGAGGTGGCGATTGAAACACTTTTACGGTTCTTTTGTGAACTATTCGGTCGTGAATACGAAAAGATTGATTTGAATAAATACGACAAAAGAATAATTCTAATTGTATTTATGACGAATTTGAATGTTGTGTACAGATCAAACATTAATAGTGATGTAATTAGTAAATAGGTACAAGTTTTTTTCAAAATAAACTACACCGAAGTTGACTCTTTAGAAAAATTTTTTGAGGAAGGAAGGATTAATTCTGGCCCGAAGGCCTCTCCGGCTTCACGAGGCCAGGTGAGTGAGCACATGCTCAGCCAAGAGGGGAGAGATATGCTAACAGCTATCCGAGTGCTCCCGAAGGAGACCTGATATGGTGTTTTTACTGGTGAGTCCTCTTGTGAGTCCGCGCGGGTAGGTACCACCACCTCAAGGTGGGTGGCGCATTTACATTGTAGATGTTTATGATCTCCAGTAATCACTTAACACCAGGTGGGCTGTGAGCTCGTCCACTCATCTAAGCAATAAAAAAAAATAGCTCTAGTAACAGTAACTATAGTTAAGTAACGTTATTAACAAATTCGTTATGAGTAAAAAGTCGAAGAGTAAGTTTTGTTCTAATGTAAACGAAACAAAAATTATGATGAGTACCGTGACATACCTTATAGATCTCGGTAATCAACGTCTAGTAATTAATACCTTTATTGCTGTTTTACTTAACAATATGTTTTAACATAAATTTAAATTTAGAGTACGCTTAAATCATCTTCAATTGTATCTCCGACCCCGACGACGTGACAGGATACAGCTGTCGTCGCCCTAAGCGCAGGATCCTCTCGATCCTTTCTCGGTGTTTTAGGCATTACAAGCATTGGTCGCCATTCTCATTCGACGTGTGACCTAACCCATAAACATAACCTAGTAAGTTTCTCGACAGATCTTCTCAGCGGGTCGCGATTCAGATCCGGTGGTAGATTCAGTCCTCATGCACTGCGATGCACTGCTCACGTTGTATTAGGCCCACGAGACTACCACGATTAGGAGGGTAAAAAAGTTAAAATCGTTCTCTAAATTTAAAATGGCACTGGGCGGGATGTGTCGCGTGAGTGGACAAGGTCCGTTGGATAAAACGTTTAATATCGTGGTCTAACTCAATGGACGTCAAAAAGAAGGAAGGACTCTGACGCGCTGATCAGAGGATTTTTGGATTTTTTAAAATTTTATGGGTGTCGATTGTCAAATATTGAGAACGACCCAATATTCTGGATGTGGCCTTACAAAACAGCCATATTACTTTTGCTTGGTCAAATTTTGCATTTCATAGAATTGTTTTTTTTTATTATCGAAGTAATTTTATTATGTACGTGATTGATAGTTTATAAATGACCTTATGTTTACTAAAGTGTTTTTATTTATTTTTTCTTATTAATTGAAGTTAGACAAATAATTCAATTACTTTGACCATAAAAGTCAAGGTTCTAAAAAAATGTTATTTGAACTTTAATTTGAACTGATATCAAAACATATACTTTCTGTTTTAAAATTAAATATTTCATTAGAATTAATATAGCTATAAGGCTATGTGTCGATCCTCCAAGAACTTCAGATAAAGACGAGGCTTTCTACCATCTGTCTACGTAGAGTTCTGGAATACTTTGGCCACATTGCAAGAAGGGATCACGGCAGCTTGGAGAAGCCAATGGTGACTGGCAAGGTGAACGGAAGAAGACCACGAGGTAGAGGCCCGACACGTTGGACTGACCAGATCCGCACTACCCTCAACTCTCGACACCACATTTACGTGGAGGTGGTCACGACCCTCAGTATTTAGGAAACCGAAGCAAGAAGAAGAAGGCTATAAGGCATATAACCATGATAAGGGTAACAGATCCCAGTATCTTCTAGCTACTCTAACTTCGCTTTTTTATCTACTACCTAGGCGGCACTGAAAATTTCGGGAATTAACGAAGTGACACAACATTACTATTTAAAAATGTATTTATTGCTTTTCGAAGTATTCTCCGCGAAATTTGACACATTTTTCCATACGATGGAACCAATCATTGAAGCAGCCATTCCATTCGGAAGTTGGGGTCTCCAAAATGGCCGTTTTGTAGGCGTCCATAGATAGCTTCTTCAGGTGATGAAAATCTCTGTTCACGCAATTTATTCTTTATTTTAGGGAAAGTATAGAAATCATTAGGGCTTAGGTCGGGGCTGTACGGCGGATGGTCTAATAATTCTATGTTTTCTTGCTCTAAAAACTCTTTTGTTCTGTGCGCGGTGTGAGAACTCGCATTGTCGTGATGGAGGATGATGCGGCGGTTGCATTTCTCTTTACGGAGTTCAGAAACGTCCTGTGGCAAACAAATGCTAGCATACCATTCTGCATTAACCGTTCTTTGTCCCTCAAGAGGAATAGTCGTAATATGGCGGGTTTTGGAGACAAACGTGGCCACCATTTTTTTTGCAACACTCCGTGAACGAACAATTTTTGTTGGCTTTAACTCATTTTCGAACACCCAAACTCGTGACTGGTTTTTTGTTTCGGGTTTGTTCGCGTA
Source organism: Bombyx mori (assembly GCF_030269925.1). NCBI lineage: Eukaryota > Metazoa > Arthropoda > Insecta > Lepidoptera > Bombycidae > Bombyx > Bombyx mori. The sequence continues at coordinate 15,732,859 of NC_085118.1, forward strand.
TATTCAGGATTCGTCACCTGATACAATGTTGTATACAGCATTTGAGGATCCTGCGTGGAATCTTTCGAGAGTTCTGACGCACCAAGTAACGCGAGCTGCTTTTTGCTCTTCACAGAGCGAATGCGGTATTAACTTTTTTACACCTAATTGTTCTTGCAAGATTATTTGTATTTGACTCATGCCAATGTTTAAAGTTGCCTGAATTTCGCGGTATGTCACATGTCGATCTTCCTCAATCAGCTTACGCACAGCATCAACGTTTTCTTGGATGACTGCAGTTTTTGGACGACTTTGACGGGGATCATCACTGAGCTTGACACGTCCACGTTGAAACTCAGCAAACCAGCGATAAATTGTGGTTTTGGATGGGGCTTCATCATCAAATGCAGAAATCATTCGGTCAACACACTGTTTTTGTGTTAAACCACTTCGAAAGTCATAATAAATCATCGCTCTTGAATTTTCTCGAGTCAATTCCATTTTCTCAACAACTAAACAAGTTTGACAAAACCTCGTGACAAGACCAAGAATCTTTTTTTAAATACATAAATGGTATTCGATTTTTAAAACCAAGGCGTTTTCATTAAAAAAGATTTTAATATGACAGGAACAGTGGAAATATTCCATTCCCGATACTTTTAGTGCAGCCCTCGTACAGATGAACTAGCAGCCTAGCTATATGTTTTTATGACCAACGGATAACCAGGGGTGCATGTTGCTACCTGCTTCCCATATAACTATTCCTAAGTAATCCACTTAATTGTAGACATAATACGGAATATTTGAATAAATAACCTATCTAGCTCCCAAATACCTCTCAGTGGGCAACGTTTTGGCTATTGCCTTAGCTTTGCTGATTTACCATCTCTCATGGATACCAATATTACAGGCACTACCAAGTGGATGCTTATCAATGAAATCTTTTCAACTCTCGTTTAAAGAATGAATCAACATCACTATGACATGTCCTTCTTCTTCTTGTGGAGAAGTATTAAGCGGTAGGCATCGGTTTGGCTCTGCCCCTGGCATTGCTGAGGTCTATGAGCGACAGTAACCACTTACCTTCAGGTGGACCATTATCTTGTCTGCATGCTAGGGAAATAAAAAAAAGTAAAAAATTACTACAAATTTGTATTAATCCGATTTGGTCTAGTCGAACTGTGTTTACTCACCATCTTTGAATGGTACAAAAGGTGAACTATAAACTCAGTCACTCACTAAGTAAGCCGTCGAACTAATGAGATTGGATCCGGATTAATTTTATTCCAGCTATATAGGAACGCTTTGATGGAGAACATAAGGGAATTCCGAAGCTAAATACGAATGATTCTTAGTAAACGGTTTAGTGCCTTTGTGTAATCAGGCGTTTTAATTTATTTCAAACTTTTATTAAATGTTGGATAGTTTAAATGATCGCTGTAATTATTCGAAAATGTTATTAAAGTGTAACTTGAGGTACGAGTATTCGAAGTTAGGGATCCTAATAAAGCTCTCTGGTTTGGCATAACTTAGATTTGTGTTTTTATTTGTAAAGGTGACTGAGTTTCTCGCCGGATCTTCTCAGTGGGTCGCGTTTCCGATCCGGTGGTAGATTCTGCGAAGCACGGCTCTTGCTGGGGTTCGTGTTAGCAACGTCCTCAGGTTTGAGCCCCGTGAGTTCACCTACTAGTTAAGGTTCCGCTGAAATCGTCTCTCAAGGCTATCTGATTAGGTAAGAAAAAATAAAATAAAAAAAAATTATAAATATATTATTATATATTTGTAAGTGTACGTTAAATGAATCAATTGTTGTATTATTTTAATGTATGCTTTACTTATTACTAACGTGCGCTGAGTAATTCGTTTAATAATAATGTTTCACATCCTTATTCGTTGAGAATCTTGAGAATCCAACGCCTAAAGACCTGAGTGGGAAATGTTCTCATATATTATAAGCGAAACGGCAATTTCTTGAAGTCGCGCCGTCGGAGCTCACGTGCTGAGTGAGCGTAATATTAAAATACAGGTAAATTAAACTGTCACTTTGAGAGGGTAGTGAGAATGTAGTAGAAATGTTACACGTGAATAATTTTGTCTTTGGTTCTAGTTAGTACATTAAAGTGCTTTTTTTTTAAGTTTTTTTTTATTGCCCTTGTATGCAGACGAGCGTACGGCCCACCTGATGGTGAGTGGTAACCGTCGCCCATGGACTTCAGCAATGCCAGGGGCAGAGCCAAGCCGCTGCCTACCGCCGTATATTTCTTTTTTGTAGCTATGAATGGGCAAATAAAGTTATCATTTATATATTAGGTATATTACATAATTACATATACACGCATATACATATTCTGCTCCCAGAGGATGTCTCTAGTCACTACAGAATCTTGTGATTTTATCTGTCTTCAGAAACTCAAAAGTAATACTTTTTCGGGATAATTGAAGCTTCGTTAATAATGTTTTATTAAAAATATTTTATATTTCTTTTAAATACTTAAAAATACGTTTAAATAACATAAAGATTTGAAAATAAGTTCATCCCTTTTTTATCCCTTTCTGGTCAGGATTTGATTAAAGTTCTAAAATTATTGTTTTGTCATGGGTATTTGATGTGTGCGTAAATTTTAAAATTATTTGTACGTCTTAAAATCGGTACAAATGGCCTTCAAAGACTCCGTTACATCCCCACCAACATGCGTACGTACCAACCTAAAAAAGTGCGATAAAAAGAAATGCGGCTACAATAGTGCCATAATAACGGACCCTATTTGAATTTAAAAAACCGTGGTAAGAAAACGTTCATTAATAGTCTTTATACAGAAAATACATACATTTATAAGTATGTATATGGTATGACCAAGATTTTAGGATAACCAATATTCATGGATTGATTGTTAACTCCGTGCGAAATCAAGCGAAGCCAAGGAATCAATGACAATAGACCAGATAAAAGCAACAAGAAAAATCTGGTTTATCATTATTATTTATTTCTTGGCTTCATCTGATACATTCTCTGATACATACATACGTACTCTCTGATACGGGAGTGCTCTGAGGAATTATTCGAGATGATACCGGCATCTCGTTTTTACCACCGCACCGCCCGCTACCGGAGTAGAGTTCATCCATACTACCTGGTGCCACTGCGGTCATCCACAGTGCGCTTCCAGAGATCTTTTTTGCCACGCACCATCCGGCTATGGAATGAGCTCCCCTCCATGGTGTTTCCCGAACGCTATGACATGTCCTTCTTCAAACGAGGCTTATGGAGAGTATTAAGCGGTAGGCAGCGGCTTGGCTCTGCCCCTGGCATTGCTGAAGTCCATGGGCGACGGTAACCACTCACCATCAGGTGGGCCGTATGCTCGTCTGCCTACAAGGGCAATAAAAAAAAACAGCCATTTTAATAGTGAGAGAAATGACGTAGAAAGAGTATTGTAAATAATACTCGTATGGCATTTAAATATTAAATTCACCTGTTTTCGCATTTGTTGGTCAATTAATCTTTCTTTTATATTTCTTATTGCGCTAGAACAAACTCTCGCTAACTGGTTACCAGAATCAGAGACGCCATAACGTGAACTCCACAAGAAACCTCAATTGTTATATAGACTGACTGCCCCAAACCCTAGGAACCGGAAATAAGACTGCTTCCCAGCAAATACCCGTACACGTGTAGGCACGTGTTATCCTCTCTTATTAGTGTTAGATTGAGCACGATACAGAATGACCATAGTTGGTCCAGACTTTTGCAACATACTGTCTTTTAACGTCCTGAGAATAATTTAAACTACACCTTTTGTAACTAACCCAGGTGAACCGTCTTTGATTACATTTTTGATAGTAAATGGCAAAGTAAATGCGTTGAGATGTAATTTTTTGACGTGACAACGTCTTATAATTCGATGGAGCCGGCTGCACGCACGAAAAAACATGACTCATGCGGCGTTACCTCGCTTTGAGGCGTTCCATTTAAGGCTTGAAGTACAAACGAGAGCGCGCAACGAGCGACAAAGAGGCACAATCGGCCTCCGCATTCGGCAGCGTTCGACATCTGTCTCTCTCCTACTTGAGTGAGCGATGCATCCGCGTGGACAGCTGCTATACAATAATACATTTACACGTTTTCGTCAAGTATGAAGTTCAGTGAAAAGTGAATGTGGTGTAAATTGTTTATAGCAACGATAATTGCGATAATTGAAAAATGAAACCATTCCATCAGTATTTTCTTATGACGTTATCACGTTCAACTATCGCCAGTAAACCGACTTTACAGACAACCGATTTGTTGTAAAATAATAGTACAGTGTATTTTACACGCTCCACGCTCATCTCTTTACTAAAGCCGCACCGCCTCGACTAATTGGATTAGAAGCGAATTTTGAGATCCGACTAGCGTTGAGGCACATAAAGGCCCTGCTATGTCCACTAACTATCGCTATCTTTACGACCACTAATCCCCTTGGAGCGAGCAGAATTCCTGGAACTGCAAGATTAGGCGTTTGTTGAGACGACATAGAATTCAATTGTAGCTGCATTCTCTTCGTTTTGCAGAAAAATCTTGAATACGCGTGGACTTATGAGGATGCATCATAAAATATGTTACTGGTTGTTGGACCTCTTGTGAGTTCGCGCGGGTGGGTAACACCGCCCTGCCTATTTCTGCCGTGAAGCAGTATTGCGTTTCGGTTTGAAGGGTGGGGCAGCCGTTGTAACTATACTGAGACCTTAGAACTTATATCTCAAGGTGGGTGGCGCATTTATGTGGTAGATATCTATGGGCTCCAGTAACCAGGTGGGCTGTGAGCTCGTCCACCCATTTAAGCAATGAAAAAAAATCCTTCATATGTAATGGTCTGCGAATTAATAGCACAATTTTGCTGTTATAGGATTCTATTTATTAAGTGTTGCTGTACACTTTCTCACTTCCTTAAACCCAAATTTTACCCAAAGTTTCCTGGAAGACCACAAGTTAAGCCAAGAGCTAAGCCTTTTGTGCGTTAAAATTTTAACTGTTTTTTATTCTATATATTTTTGTCTGTCTTGAAGAGTAAAATAAATAAACACATTATGTTTGGAAGCATTCTTATATTGGTAACCAGTTGCCGACTTTATGTTATTAGCTCAGAGGACTGCGCTATATTTCCGAACTCATTCATTACCGATCACGCCAATAATCCGCTATCGAGTAAAATCACATTCCATTTACACGTTGCCTAGCAACCATTCAGATGCTCCTGTGAGCCCAAATTAATACCCGACATAAAGACAAATTTAATTAATAACAGCATATAACTATTGGTAGAGTTATTAGTGAGTCTTTGAGGACTTTATTAATATAAATACATTGGTGGATCAAGTGGGTAATATGAAATAATGTAGTTTTATTAGAAACTCGAAGATAGGTGGAATTAACTTCAACATTAATAACATATAGTAGGAGTTTTGTACCAATAACTTTTTTGGCATTTCTTACTGTTCGATTGATATGAGAACTTAGTAGTAATTTCATATTGTAACGAGCAATCAATAATCTTGTTTTTTTTACATTAAATAATACATCTGTTTTTATGGAGTGGGAAAAGCAGTTGATCATAGAACATATGCAGGTGAAACACTTCAGGGCCCCAAATCCAACACACTGGTGAAAAAATTTTATAGACAGAACACTAATTATACTGAGACCTTAGAACTCATATCTCAAGGTGGGTGGCTCATTTACGTTGTACACGTCTATGGGCTCCAGTAACCACTTAAAACCAGGTGGGCTGTGAGCTCGTCCATCTATCTAAGTAATAAAAAAATCAATAAAAAACTCGCCTCGCGAATCTAGTATAGCCCCTCAAGGTTACTAGAATAGGTAGAAAAAAAAAGATATAACTCTACAACTATGTATGGATAGAAAACCGGGTAGAAGTAAATGAAGACAGAGCATATAATATATTATATTGTAACAGTGAGTTAGTGCGGGAACGACAAATTAGAAAAAGATGATGTACTTACGAAACTATGAGTAAGAAAGCAAATAAGGTATGATCAAAAGACATACAAAACTAATTAGATTTAAAATAAATTAGCCACAACCATTCTAATTCATTAAATTATCACTAATGCTACATTTCATTTTACCAAGTCAGTGCTGACAGAAAATTTCTAGCATGTGACATTGGACTGGCCAGTAATTGGCACTAGGTGAGCTTTGAGTCCACGTTGGGTGTCAAAAGTCCACTACGTTACGTCACGAGGGACATGTTCACTCGAAAATGAAACCAATTAAGGCTTTGGCCTAAAGTAGAGGTTACAGCGTTCTTTATTTTGTAATTATAAAATCTTATCTACAGCTAAATAAATAAAATTTTATATTTATATTTGTTTGTTCTCTAAGCCATTACTAACCCATTCAACCGATTGTGATTAAATTTGATGTAGTTGTAGTTAAAATTCCAGGGAAGTTTCTTTTAAAGTATCATCAATGTAAGATAGATGACGCCTGAGTAGTTACTAGAAATCGAAGATTTAATACGATCAGCGAGAGTTACAGCGAAGTGTGACCGCGTTTCAATAAGCATTCTCATTGTAATTTTAATGTTGTGATTAGAGGATTGTGAAGAAGAGTCGGTGATGAGAGATGGTTGATAAATATAAATGTAATCTTTACATGAAGAAAAACAATGCTGAGTTTTTGAGATAAAAAAACATCGTTAATCTGGTATTATGGGATTCCTTGCTATGCTTCATCGAAGACTAAGTAAAATTGGCATGTCTCCTTTGAATAGATACATAGATATTTTTGAAGCAGATAGTACCACTGGTCCGTGGATCCATAGCACATGCTTTAGAAAAATGAAAACGCTTCTCTCCCGTGGCTTATACTGCATTCATTTTAGTCTCCATTTACTTTCGGCCAATACATGTCGATTTAGGTATCGTGTCAGTACTTTTCGTACAAGTTATATTGAGTAAGTTTTCATTTCTGTAATATATATTATGTCTCATATATTTCTAATATAAAGAAAGTAATATTATATAAGTCCAGATTGACCGCGAATTTTTTATGGTACCCAGATTATAAGGTATGGATATACGACCGTGATTGTCTAGAGCTACCTCGAGAACCTGATCTTATCATTTGGACCAATTTCATTTTATATCCGCTAAAGTGATTATGATTTAAAAGTGTACTCAAATATCTATATGAATAGCATAATTAGCACAGCGACGGTGTCAACGGAAACCGGTCGCCACTTGGCACCAGGTGTGCAATAAGCTTTTCTATCCATCTGCACGATTAAAGTATATCGTCATGTTAGATTCTGAGCTATTCAATTTATCTTCAAACAAAGTTAGTTTTATCCCTTGAAATGGCCAATCGAAGGAAATAATACTAGAGATAGGTACTCAAGGTAATGAAATAGACATTTTGTAGTGAAATTTCTTTTTACGACGGACTTTCGACAGTAGGAGTCGCGTCTTGAACGACCGTAGGCTGTTTGTGTTGTAGTATTTTCAATTTGCTGTCAGTTTAGTATGGAAATGAATTTTATCATTTAACAGCAAACTTTTTCTCCTCGGCTTTGTCGGCAAGTAAGCATACGGCCTTCTGTTTGTGGTCCCTGTCGCTTGAACATCAGCTATTAATGTGTAATTTGAGTCAGCAGGGAATAGTATTAGCAACGATTAGGGATTAGTATCATTATGCGGGCTAAAAGCAGTTAAGTGTTTCAGTTTCAAGAACAGCTGAGCAAAAACAATTGAAATTTCGACTTTATATTGTGTCAAGGTGGCTGGAATCACGCTATGTCGTTTACGGCATTAGCTAATCCGTGAACGGTCCAAAAATATTATGATAAAAAATGGAACGCAAGATAACGCGTGGAAATAGACAGAATGATATCTATTCGTGCAAGCAGACATTTAGTGGTGTGAAGATGCATGTGACTAGGAGATGTATGGAAATAGTAGTGCAAGGTAAAGGGGGAAGAGGTCGACCGAAGAAGACATGGATGGAGTGTGTGAATGACGATATAAGAGAGAGAGGAGTGAGTGTTGAGCTGACTGCTGATAAAATAGAATGGAAGAAAAAAATTAGTCGTGCCGATCCCACCTAGTGGTGAAGGTGAAGAAAAAGAAGAAGAGGACATTTAGTGGTCATCATGCCAAGAATAACAAAATGGTTTGCGCTTGTCTCGCATCAAGGATCTTCTTATTGTGAAGAGGAAAGCCAAATGAAAATGAAAGTCAAAGAGACCGCCAAATTCGTTCTGTGTAAAGAAAAACCTTAAACAGACGGTAACTAGGACAATATTCAAATGTCGACGAATAATTTTTTAGTCAAACAAAACCCTGGAAATAATAAAATAAAAATACTCAACGCGAGATTAAGCCGTAAAAGTACTATTAATTTGGCGGTACTTATTTAATGTTAAACGGGCTATAAGGATTGCTTGTAGTTGTTGACAGATAATTTTTACTATTAAATATTTAAGCATTTTTATCAGACTGCCGACCGTGAGCGTTTGTAAGCATGCTTCATTTTACGTACTTACTTGGAAAAAGCAATTAATCGAAATTCGACTTTAAAATCTGACACTTCAAGATTTCAATTTGTGAATTAGATTTTCTTTTTAGTTTCGACATTCATTTTTATTATTGTTATTATTAAAATATAACTGCTTCGATTTTTTTATTATTAAAACAAAACAAACTTTCGTCTTACCCTTCGTACGTCTGCGTACTCATACTATTAAAAATCTTCATTAGATCACGAATGTGTTTATCTAAATATTTTAATATTTTTTTTGCTTAGATGGTTGGAAGAGCTCACAGCCTACCTGGTGTTAAGTAAATCTACAACGTAAATACGCCACCACTCAAGATGTGTGGCGCATTTACGTTGTAGATGTCTATGGGCTCCAGTAACCACTTAACATCAGGGGGGCTGTGAGCTCGTCCATCCATCTAAGCAATAAAAAAATTAAATAAAAACCACCTTAAGATATAAGTTCTAAAATCTCAGTATAGTTACAACGGCTGCCCTGCCCTTCAAACCGAAACGCATTACTGCTTCACGACAGAAATAGGCAGGGCCGTAGTACCTACCCGCGCGGACTTACAAGAGGTCCTACCACCAGTAATTACATACAATCCGAATATACAGTATAGTAGTTCCCGTAAAGAATGGTTCGCCAAATATCGCGTATTCACCAGTGTTTAAAAAAAAAAAAACCCAAAACGCTAAGCGTATTAAGCAAACAAAAGCGACAAACTATATTCTCCGCGTTTTCGCTACGAAAATCGAACGAAAAAAAAAAAAAAAAATAAGTTTTCGAACAATGCGTTCATCACGCGAGCTGTTGTGGACATTTCTATTGAATTAGAACACCACAAATGAAAATTGACACGTCCGCGCGGAAGATTCGGTGTTTTTGGGAGACCATTTCATCGTGGTCGTTTGAGCATTGAAATTGTTTTGTTGTTTGCGTTCGAGTTCTAAAGCGGATTTAAATGAGTATTAAAATTTTAAATTGTTTATATGTAGACCTATTAACTTTTTATTATTATTGGATGGGTGGAAGAGCTCATAGCCCACCTGGTGCTTAGTGGTTATTGGAGCCCATAGACATCTACAACGTAAATGCCACCACCCACCTTGAGATATGAATTTTAAGGTCTCAGTATAGTTACAACGGCTACCCCACCCTTCAAACCGAAACGCATTACTGCTTCACGGCAGAAATAGGCAGGGTGGTGGTACCTACCCACGGCGACTCACGTGAGGTTCTACCACAAGTAATTACGCAAATTGTAATTTTGCGGGTTTAATTTTTATTGCACGATGTTATTCCTTCACCATGGAAGTCAATCTTGAACATTTGTTAAGTACATATTTCATTAGAAAAATTAGTACCCGCCTGCGGGATTCGAACACCGGTGCATCGCTCAACACGAATGCACCGGACGTCTTATCCTTTAGGCCACGACGACTTCAAAACATTTTTTTTTGTTAAATAGGTAATAAAGTCACCAGGAGAATCAACTGTGTTTCTCGATTTATTCCGAAGCGAAATCTGAAATTGAAAATTGTGTGAAACGAAAACATATACAAAATACGACATAATAAAAGATATTTCAATTTTGAAATTCTCCGTCTGTCCGCATTCTTTTTTTTTGGAAACACGATACATTTCGCAGTCGCACTGCTAACAAGAGGATTGTATAGGAATAAAATAAAAAAAATGAAATTCATGTAACAAGCGTTTGAAAATGGAACGACCGATTTTTTCATTTTTATTTTTATTTACAGAACCTGTATAGGATTTTTTACATGAAACACGCAGGTTTTATTACAGCGTGGTACTTTTTTGTTTTTCTGGAATTATTTTATCAATTCCTTGGTGATCGGTTACTATTGACGTGATTCGTTATTTTTAAAAAGAAAAGACGAGCAATTAGTAAGATATAAGGAGACATGACGTGCGTAATTATATTATAGTAGGATGTATGACAAACTGATGATAAGACGTCTTGTGGTAGGTACCACCGCCCTCCCTATTTCTGCCGTGAAGCAGTAATGCGTTTCGGTTTGAAGGGTGGGGCATCCGTTGATTATAAAAACTGAAACCTTAGAACTCATTTGAGCTCGTCCACACATCTAGGCAACAAAAAAAAAAGAAACTCATATCTTAAATTAGGTGGGAACTTTTACGCTGTAGATGTCTATGGGCTCCGGTAACCACTTAGTACCAGGTGGGCCGTTAACTCGACCTATCTAAGCAATAAAAAAAAACAAAAGGTGCATCGGCAATAAAAGTCAATAGTCTGTCGGCTTTTGACATGGATCAGTCACGCATGGCAGTTTGAAGCATGAGACAGCCACTTAGCAATATGATCGACCTTTTGACCTCATGTCTCAAGACAGCTAGCCGTGTTCACGTTGCGTTATCTACGGGTTCCCGTAAGTACTTCCCATGAGGCCGTGACTCGTGCACCCATGCACGATCGAATAAAATTCAATTGAAAAATAAACTGAAAAGGTTAAATATCACACAACCAATTAAACTGGTTAATGATTGAGTAATGCATTGAGACGAGAATTATTTTAATTAAAATACAATCAGTCTAACGAACTGTGCGAACTCATTTGTCCCTTTGACGTATCGCGCACGACCACAATTCATTGTTAATACCAATCATTGAGCTTATGATTTTAGCGAACTAAAAGCAGCGGCTTGGTTCTGCCCTTGGCATTGCTGAAGTCCATGGGCGACAGTAACCACTCACCATCAGGTGGGCCGTATGCTCGTCTGCCTACAAGGGCAATAAAAAAAAACCATTTTTCTCTTTATCATTTCATATACCATGAAACCTTGAGATATGAAGTCGAAATCTTAAATTGTATTGTATAGTTATATCAACATAACTGTAACCGGAATGTATTATTATGTCTATATTAAAGTCATCATAGTCATTGCTGCGGTAGGCAGCGGCTTGTCCCTGCCCCTGAGATGGCTGAAGTCCATAGGCGACGGTAACCACTCACCATCAGGTGGGCCTTATGCTCGTTCGGCTACAAGGGCAATAAAAAGATGTGTGGTGTCATGGGACACCGGATAGGAACGAAGTTCCTTATTATAAAAATATTAATTTTAAGTTCTATTCGACGTATAAAGAAAATAACTATTCGGGTATACATTTTTTATTATGATTTTTTTATTGATAAAAATAATAAAAAATTACTTTACAAAGTTATCAACTTTATTTTATAATTGTTGACACTGTATAGCCATCATACTAAGACTATACATAAATAATAAAAATCTTACGTTACGGACGTTTTTTCTAGGTTAGGGTACCCCTCCGCATAGTTCCATAAGAAACTTCGTTCCAAAAAAAAAGTCAGGTGTCGAGAATCATTCAATACATAGAAAGCGTTACTACAAAAAGATGATGGCTAGATGTGGCAATGGGATCACACGACTAGAGACCCTAATTATTGTGCGTATCTTTTCCTATCTCAGCGGAGCCATTCCTAAAATGAAACTGAACGTTCGCTCTCATACATTTTACATGAGCGTTAAACGACTAACAGCGTTCATCGTTAATTTATAAAATCCCATTAAAGGCGGTCGTAGCTCTTAATACAAAATTAATTTGCATTCGCTCAGACTGACTCGTCGTATACCACGACGACATTGTGCGGTAAGCCGCCTAATCTCAATGCGGTCACGGGTGCGAAATGCAAGTTTAGGCGTTGGTTTTTCATTCCACCGAAGCCTTTGACATCGCAAGTGACAGCCACCATAGTCACTCACCTTGGGACTTAAGACATTTTTGGAATCCATAGGTTCTGCGGAGGGATTTCGCTTTTCTCTATATTTTATACCGTATGCTCCATGCAGAGTGCTTTGAGGATTTTTACCATCGCACCGCCCGCCATCGGAGTAGACTTCATTCATACTATCTGGAGCCACTGTGTTCATCCACAATGCGTTCCCAAAGATCTTTTTTGCCACCTGCTATCCAGGTTTCGAATGAGCTCCCCTCCACGGTGTTTCCTGAGCGCTATAACCTGTCCTTCTTCAAACGAGGCTTGTGGAGAGTTCTTAACGGTAGGCAGCTGTTTGGTTCTACCCCTAGAATTGCTGAAGTCCATGGGCAACGGTAACCATTCACCATCAGGTGGGCCGTATACTCGACTGTTTAAAAGAGCAATAAAAAAAAATTACTGTAAAATACAACCGTTGTTACAAAATTTTGAATTACCCGTTATTTTATTTTTTCTTCAGATCCTGTAAGTCGTGCATCACAATGTAGACGACCTCATGAAAAATATTCACCTAGTTCTTTAACCAATAAAAAGCATTCCAAAACACGGGGACAGTTATAGGCAAGGGCGCGGTGGCAATCAATTAACGTGCTCCACCCTGCCACACTATATGTTTGTTTTGGCTTACCCTCATTACTTACCTGCGTCTTATTTATGCCGCTTTCCTTTTTTACTCAAATGCCTCGCTTTTTAGTATGCAACGATAAGGTGTTGGCTGAAGTGCATTGCTGATTTAATAGTTTGGGAAAACCTATTATGAACGTTCCGCAGTCATTGTCTTTGAACCATACATACTTTTTTATTGTCATAATAGACACGATGTATATTATAGACTACTGGATCGTAAGTGGCCACTGCACACGGATTTGTATCGAGGCGAGAAGTATTATTCTTTATCCAACATCATTCTTTATCAATTTGGTGAAAACAACTTCAGACTTCTCTACAAATGATTTTGATTTTAACTTATTTCTGTCTTTCTAAAGTTATGAAAAGCGGATTACTGTAGGGATATTGACGAGAAAGTTACGACAGCGAGGATGATTCGAAAGCGGTAGAAATATCTTGAGGACTTTGAACATACCTGTGTCTTCTGGTTAATAGCTGGATACATATGCACTCAATTTAATTGTGGTCAGAAGTAAATATGATAGTGATTCGTTATTGAATAATTCATCCATGTAATAAAAAAACTAATTGTTTTAGCTTACATACTTTACAATCATAAAAAAGCTCTAAAATAATAAAAGTCCACGAACCGACCCTTCTGATTTTCTATTCAGTGATTTTTAATATCGTTAACTGAAAACTGAAAAGCCCTCGACACGAAAATAGTATGTCAGCTTTCCGCGCGATTTAATCCCAACTTTGCTTGTTTAAAGTAACCTCGAAATATCGTGCGTGAAAGCTTACTAAGTTTCTGTTTATTACGTGTAACTTTGCTTAGCTGTACTGATGTCCCAGCGCGACCATTGTTTGCCAAATAACCTGATGCTTAATGAAGTATGTATTTGCTCAGTGACATTATGTATGTATATTATTTTAGTGGGTTGTGATTGTGGATCACTAATTTCACTGATTTAGAATAAGATTTTAATGTGTCAAAATACCATAATATAAATGGTGGTATTACATTCTAAAAAAAATGTGATATTAGAACAAAAAACACTTAAAGAGGTTTTTGGGGATTGTTTTTGAATAAAAAAGGAGTTGAGGAGTTAGTAAAAAATAGGAGAGTAATAATTATGGCAGAGTGAAATTTATTTAAGTAGATAAAGGCTTAGAAAGTCCATTGCTCAGTAAGCTTAAGATAATAGAAGACGATGCTACGGTGAAAAAATGATATTTTTATGGATGGAGAATATGGAACTATCGGTTGGCATAGAAATTGGAGCCACTGGCTCTATGGAGTGAAAGATCTCATTGCCCGCGAATCTTAAGGATGCCCTGTGATGTTAGCTACACTTCCTGTATATAAGATTTATCGATTTGGAAAGCAAGGTCTCTTTAAGGCGTTTGGTGAAATTTATTTTGAATGGGCGTTAATATCAGTCATTAATTGGAAGCGCCTGCTAAGGTCTACTGAAATAAATGTTTTTGTTTTGAATAATTTGAATAATGAAGACTTTATGTCATCATAGACAATGTTGAATCTAAACAAAGAATTTATTAGATGATTTTCAACTAGCTTTAATAGATCAATCGTTCGTTACTGAGTAACTACATAGGGAACTATTAAGCGATTACTAATGTCATATCAAAGAATAGATAAGATATAACAAAGAAGTAACCAAATATAGGTCAAACAAGAAAGAAAAACTCCATTAATTATTTTTAATAAATTTAAAGCATAGCCACTTCATTAAACAATCCAAAGAGTTATTTTTCAAAGCACTAATTTGTAAAATTCCGACGTTCCAAGAGGCGTCTGTTTGTGTACTTAGGTATTGAAATTGTTGGATATTTCGACTTGTTCCGGCGAAGTTGCTTGCTTCTCAAACTTGGACCAAGTTTTATTAGGATACTTGTAAAATTTCGGCCTATTCCCCCCCAAAGTGCTTTCGGCTGATTAAATAAGATGAATTTATTGACTTGAACACGGTCGAAAGTGGCCTCGGGAATTTTTTTACTTTGCCCCCCCTCTTACACCCCGAGAAATGTTTTGATAGCGTTTTAATTAAGTTCCAACGATATTTCTTTAATTTGGTATTTTAAAAGGGGGAAAATATTTTTCGCGTTTCGTCCATCGAATATGAAAGTAGCCGAAAAGATCGATTTGATGAAGGTTTATTGAAACTGTTAATTGATGGAGTGAGCCTTTTAGAAGTTGTTCAGATACTTGTTGTTTTAGAAAATCGATTTAATGTTAGTATGGTTATTTATAGACTGAAGGCAAACTTTCATTGTATTTATGGATACTCATAAAGTTGTACAATGTAATACTAACTTTAGCTTTTAGGAACAGTGGTAGTAATTTTAATGTATAACAGATTCAGAAATTTGTAACCTTCTAATGAGGTGAATCTTTTTTGGTAGTTCAAAAAAGGCCTCTAACATAATACAACCAACGGGCGCGTCATTTTTTTCAACGAATATATTCATTTCGTGTAAGCTTTGATAGTAAACTTAGAGAGCCTCAACTGGACTCACTAGTTAATTATAAAAATATACGTTTTTAATGTAAGTTTAGTAAAATAACTTTAGAAGCATTCGTTATTTGAACTTTCATCTTTATGAGCTTCTGTTAAATCAAGTCGAAAAAACATAAAGCACTTTCTAACTTTTTAACTTAATTGTCTGAATAATTAGTACCTCATTCGTGCAAATTATCAAGTTAATTTTTCTTTCTCTTTGAAGAAAGTTTTTAATGAAGAAACATTTTTTGACAATTGTTTTTCTTTTGTGTTACTAAAAAAAGGTCGACTCTTATTGTTTGAATCTTCGAAATGTTTGATGGGCTAATTGGTAAAAGGAAGCAAAAATGCCAAAATTAGCTTGACTGTGTTCCTTAAAGATATATTTGGCACTTGAATGTGCCGATATTAAATGAATCATATTTGTGTAACGTCACCAGTTCATAATATTATAACAGGTTTTTAATAAGCTATACTAGCTATTAATTTAAGTATCACTGAACATGCCTATTCAATTCTTAAAAGATATAAATACCTATTGAGGTTTTCGCTGAACGTATCCTATATGAAAATATGACATGCACGGTATTGGTGGTTAAACGATGATTTATCATTTTTAGCACATTTAGGAATTCTTATTCCTAGCTTTTCGGCTATGAAGCTCTTAGTACAACCTACGGGAGAAGAAGCGGCGTGAACACCGTTGAATATTTTAGGAAATTAGGTCTCAGTTGCATAGTAACATTGGCGAACCCTCCAAACTGTAAAGTACGATTTTTTTATTTTATTTCTATGACTTAGGTGGTTGGACGAGCTCACGGATGTTAAGTGGTTACCGGAGCCCATAGACATCTATAAAGTAAATTCCGCCACGTATCTTGAGACCTGAGTTCTAAGGTCTCAGTTTTTACAGTATAACGGATGCCCCACCCTTCAAACCGAAACGCATTAGTGCTTCAGGGCAGAAATAGGCAGGGTGGTGGTACCTACTCGTGCATACTCACAAGACGCTGGTGATAGGACCACTATATCAAAAGTCAAATGCAGTCATTGTTTCGCAGTCAACGGTGTATAATTATTGGGAAACGCGCACTAAAAGAACAAAATATATCCATTACAAAATCAAATCTTAAGAGAAAAGATCCTTAGCTATGAAAGAAATTTTAACTAAAAAAAGAATCAAAGTCCATTTCCAAAATCGAATTGCAAACTCCAAAACAACCCCGAATTAATACACAGCTAAACGAACACGTCATACACATATTCACTCAAATATCCGTTAATTCCCTAAGCGCTATTTCGAACCTCAAGCAAACAAGCATACAGTTTAATATTATTCATATCAAATTTACACAGCACGTTCAAAACAATCCGTTCTCCGAGAGCCAGAACCCGGTCTCGGCAAGTTGTAAGCAGATTTGCATCGCACAAGGACCTCTAGATACACGACCAGCTATTAAATTGAGGTCCCATTTCACGTCAATACCGCCCTCCAACGGAAATATTCCTCGGAACCGGTGTCGGGTATTAAGTGTTTCTATTCTGTTTGATATAATAATATATGAAGGCTCTGATATTCTACTGGAGAATATTACAATCAAGCCTAGGAAATTATAGTCGTGGGTAATTGAGATCGTTGGGAAAATTGAGCGCCTTTATTGTGTGCGCGCTAAGACGGTAGGTGTTTTTGTTCAGCTTAAATAATAAGTACTTAACGCATTAGCAGAAAGTTGTATGATTCATGATTTTGCGTAATTACCACTGTTAAGATGGATAGCGGGAGTATAGTCTCGAAGCTTAAGAATTGAATCTTATGACTCCAGGTGTATATCAGTAATTAAGATGAGATGTAACCATTTCGATAGGTTTTATTGGCTTTACTGCCTATTTCTGCCGTGAAGCAGTAATGCATTTCGGTTTGAAGGGTGGGGCAGCCGTTATAACCATACTGAGACCTTAGAACTTATATCTCGAGGTGAGGTGGCGGATTTACGTTGTGGATGTCTATGGGCTCCAGTAACCACTTAACACCAGTTGGACTGTGAGCTCGTCCACCCATCTAAGCAATAAAAAAATATTGTCAGGAATATATAGGACGCTGGTTAATGCCGAGTTCTTGAAGAATGGATATACTAGTGCCAAGTTCGGTCCATGAAATACCAAGCATTCTTCTCCAGCACCACATCTCTAGAGCATCGACCTTCCTTTTTCTGAAGACGACCTGCCTCATAGCTCACGTCTCCGCAGTGTATAAAAATATGGGGTAAGCAAAGTCAAGTCCGCAGCTGGCGGTTGTTTGCATGGGTGTACCAGGCTCACCACAAACACACCACGAGAGAAGTGTGACCGCTCTGACAAGAGAGAGAGAGAGAGAGAGAGAATACATTTTATTGCACACTAAAACACAATTTACATTTAAAAAAAACAGTCAAAAAGCAGATACATTCTCTTCCAGACAACCGTTTAATTTACAGAAATTCTGGAAATGTAAAAATATAGCAGGTATGTTGCGGTGTACTAAAGACAGTAAATTATTATAGAAAATATATACATACAATAAAAAGATATATACCGTTTACATATAATATGAAATATATAGCTAACTGATTTATATACCAATATATGTACATACTTACATACGATACATACTAATATACTTACATACTCATAATAAATCAACAGTATGGAAATGATAAATGATAATAATGCAAACAAACAGCACTAAGCAGATAAGTAGTGTTCCTTGACCATTCTTTTAAAACAGTTTAAAGTTGGAGCACTTCTCACTGCATCCGGCAGAGCATTCCACAATCGAACACAAGAGTGATACGACAAAGGAGAATATATAGGATTTTCTACGGTTTCGCAAGGAATATTTAAGACAATTTTTACGTTTCTTTTCAGACAGAACGAACTACTAATTATTAGTAAACGTGTTATTAATTATATCTGTAATATATATAAAATAAAAAGAAGACATAAGAATGTTAGTAAAATTAATATTCAATGAACATGAACAGCGCTAAAACAAGTTCAGAGTTTAAGATATAAAACCTTATAACCAGCACTTAGGGTAGAATCTCGACTGAGTCACTTCAGGCGTCCATAACCGAAGTACTTATTTCGCACAACTGCTTCATAACATTGCAATCAAATAAGTTTGTATTTCCACAATATACTGTCTCTTGCTCTATCCACTTAGTTCTGTAGGTATTCTGTTGTTGGCTGTAGGTATTCTAACATTATTTATTATTCAAGTTAGAGCTCACGGCCTACCTGAAATTAAGTTACTTCTGCTTGTAGAGCCGCGTGAATGCCCCACCCACTTTCTATGGTGAGATTGAACTTTGAACCGAACCCTAATAATAATAATAAATAAATTCCCGTGACGGTTAAATAATATACACTGTTCGAATATATATTTTTAATAGTGGTGTTTATTTTTATTTCAGGATGGTATCCGTTCGCTGTGAAAATTATTTTTGAACAAATAACAAATAATAACAAAAAATAGTATTAAATAACTGGGAACAAATCAATCAAATCAAAATGGAACAAATCAAAATGGTCAATGCGCCACCCACCTTGAGATATAAGTTCTAAGATCTCAGTATACTTACAACGGCTGCCCCACCCTTCAAGCCGAAACGCATTACTGCTTCGCGGCAGAAATAGGCGGGGCGGTGGTACTTACCCGTGTGGACTCACAAAAGGTCCTACCACCAGTAATCGTGCTGCGTTTCGTTTAGCTACAAAACTAATGACCGTCTCCGACATACATATATAGATAGTAAATACCCAGAGAAAGAGCGAACAAGCCTATTCATGACACGAATGTTTGTCAAATGTGGAAATCGAACTCACGACCCTCGGTACAACAGTTAGGGCCGCTAAGTACTGCAATGCCGAGTCAGTCAGTAGTACATTTAATGTACGGATTTCCTGGGCAACAAATTGACATCTAGATTTGAAACTAGGTTTTTTATTTTTTTTTATTGCTTAGATGGTTCGCTGAGCTTACAGCCTACCCAGTGTTAAGTGGTTACCGGAGCCCATAGACATCTACAACGCAAATGCGCCACCCACCTTGAGATATAAGTTCTAAGATCTCAGTATAGGTACAACGGCTTCCCCACCCTTCAAGCCGAAACGCATTACTGCTTCACGACAGAAATAGGCGGAGTGGTGATACCCACTCGTGCGGACTCACAAGAGGTCCTACCACCAGTGATTACGCAAATTATAATTTTGCGGGTTTGATTTTTATTACACGATGTTATTCCTTCACCGTGGAAGTCAGTCGTGAAAATTTGTTAAGTACGTATTTCATTAGAAAAATTGGTACCCGCCTGCGCGATCCGAACACCTGCATCGCTAGATAGGAATGCACCGGACGTCTTATCCTTTAGGCCACGACGACTTATGTACAGACTAGGTACAGCATTACTCGCCAGGAGCGCAAGAGGTGTCTTATAGTCCGCGCCACGACGCCTACATAGATCGTAAAATGAACAACACATACAAACGAGGGTGGAAAATTTTCAAATTTACTGTTACAAAATGTTCATTCATGCTTCCGCTACGTAGAGACGTGTGGTGCGAACGAATCTTTACGAATTAATATTCAAAACGCGCCCGCAAACCGCGCCATAACGAAATTAATGTCTTAATCTTCGGAATTTATTCATTGCAATACGCCAGGGCTTGATGCAGCGCGCAAAGAATGCTCAACAGCTTTTAACATTTGGTTTAAAAATGATAATTTAGAATAAGAAAATTCTTCTTCTTCTTTTTCTTTGTCGTTTCCTCATTACTGAGGGTCGTGACCACCTTGGTCCAGTTTTTGCACCAGCTGCCTCCAATGTTGCCTGCATTCGGCCTGCTTAATAAGAAAATTCAATGACAGATCAAATCGAAGTTTTTTTTTAATGAGGCCAATGTAATCTAAAAATACAGAGAGAGCCAAGCCGCTGCCTACCACTATTTAGAATTCTAAAACAAAAACAATTAAGTCATTGATATCAGATCTTATGGCTCTCTAATCTGCCAAACATTGCTCTATCGTGCTAATAGGATTATTTAGCGTTTTAACAGAAATAATTATATTCAAATATTGTGTGAAGGTGAGACGTCTAAAACAATGGAATGACAACTGATAAGACCTAGTCTGTCAACCCTTTTTAAGGGCTTTACTGTTTTGATTAATGTTTTCGGACCCCATAGCTCACCGGTATTGTGTGCGAAATAAATGGGTTTTTTTTTGAAGGAACGAGTAAGTTACTATTATTTGTTAACTGAATTTTGGTTTTATATTTCGTTTCTAGTTATGAGAACGCTGAAAGCGAGCGTTGAAATTTCTGATGTTAAAGCTTTTGAAGTCGTAAGTCGTGGTCTAAGGGATAAGACGCTCGGTGCATTCGTATCGAGCGATCCGACTGTACCAGTGTTCGAATCCCGCAAGCGGGTACCAATTTTTTTTAATGAAATACGTACACAATAAATGTTCACGATTGATTTCCACGGTGAGGGTAATTACTGGTGTTAAAAGATCTTGTGAGACCGCAGAGGTAGATACTATCATGCTGCCTGTTTATGCCTTGAAGCAGTAATGCGTTTCGATTTGAAGGGTGGGGGTGGCTATAAAGCTGATACTTAGAAACTCACTTCTCAAGGTGGATGGCGGCATTTACGTTGCTGATGTCTGTGGGCTAGGCTAATTACTTCACATCAGATGGGCCGTGAGCTCCTCCACCATATAAATAAAATATTTAGATTTACTGGGATAGACTGGGTAAACGCCTGCTCGACACTACAACCTTTCGAATCTTCATTGTAATTCTCTTGATCTCTACTTTACCGATGGACATATTTTTATTGCCCTATTGGCAGACGAGCATATGGCTCACCTGATGGTGAGTGGTTACCGTCGCTCATGGACATCAGCAATGTCAGGCGCAGAGTCAAGCCGCTGTCTAACGTTTAATACTCTCCACAAGCCTCGTTTGAAGAAGGTCATGTTATAGCGTTCGGGAAACACCGTGGAGGGGAGCTCATTCCAAAGCCATTTGTATGTGATAAAAAAATCACTGGAAGCGCACAGTGGATGACCGCAGTGGCTCCAGGAAGTATGGATGAACTCTACTCCGGTAGCGGGCGGTGCGATAGAAAATAAAATCTCGGTGCAAACAACTTCATTGCCCATGATGTTTATTCTGGTTCTTGCTAGGCTGTTGCACTCATAAAGTATTTGGTGTATAGCTTCCTATTTTTTCATGTGTATCGCCAAGGTATGTATTTAGCCAGATCCATTTTACGTAGGTGTTTCTCAGAGTGGAAACAACCCTAAAGACTTATTTACTTAGTAAATGTGACTGTACCAAAATTACGACAAATAATACTAATCTTTCATTTCTCAGAAGTATTACGTTCAATACTGTAATTACCGACGCTAACTGTAAACAAAAAAAAACAACCAAGATAACTTGTAAACGAGATAGCCCAGTCAACTGTAAGTAATACGATGTAATTACACGAGACTGTATTCGTTCAAGTTTGTTAATAAACCAGCGAGTTCTAGTTATGTAACGATGATTACGAGGAGCCGTGAAAAAATGTGTGCGTGTACTAGTGTACACACGTAAGAAGTGAAACTTCTTTATGGCCTTATTTTTCGAAAAATGATCTACATGCAACTTTCTAGAAATTGGTTAAATAAAGTTAAATTAGATAAAGTTTAAACAAAAGGATTTTATTATCATAGACATGAATACAAATAATACAATTATTTCACTTTACCTTTTTGCTACTAAGATTATTACAGCATTTCATTAATTGTAATAGAATTATTACTATCATTGTCATTGTCATTATATATTTTTGTAATTAATGGCTTATGGTAACTGAAATATGAAATATATGGTTTACATTCCACGAAATTTAGTGACCGAGTAAAAACTCCATCAATTGTAGTGCCAGATCTTGTTGTTGACGTTTGAGGACTGTTTTTCATGGATAAATTCAATTTATCTTTCAGAAATTCAACTAGCTTCAAAGAATTTTCCGATGCAAAATTTACATTAAAATCTCCACTTAAAATTATCGGTATTTTATAATTATTGTTACCGAGTAAAGAGGCACCTTCACTTGTGTACGGCAACAATGAATGGTGAAGAAAATTAATAATATCGTCCAACTTCTGATTAGGAGATATATACAGTGCAACAATCAAAATTTTCATCCCATTTTCCATTTGGCATTGAGCCATACATAAATCACCAACTGCTGATGCTAGTGACCCATGAAAGTCAGGAGAAAAAACAGAAAAATCTATCGATGAAGTCACAACATTAACAACATCATTAGAATTATGATATATTCCTACACCTCCTGCTCTCGTGCTCAGCCGTTTAAATTTTGCAATGCATTTGAAATTAGTGATATTTACTTGACTGTCATTGTTCAGCCATGTTTCAGATAGAACTAAAACATTTGAATTTTTCACAATTGAATCATCCAGGTCATCTATATGAGCTCTAAGACTTTGACAATTGAAAATAAAAAGTGACAAACCTCTTCTTTTGTTCATGAACTTAATCAAATGTTCATTTATAGTTTTTACTTTATTCAGAGACAATCGTTTAAATTCCGCTTGTAAATCGATGGTGGACGTTGACGTTCTTCGACCATGATAAAATGTTTTGTCATTATTTGGAGTCGTTATATACAATCCTTCAATACTCGTAACACGGGATAAAGCAACATATAACAACGATTGGCTGTGATGTTTCTCATATTCATAAACAATTTCCGGAAATGTGCTGCCTTGTGATTTATGAATGGTAGTAGCACAAGCACAATTATATAACACACAACACACAAGCACAATTATAAAGCAAAAATTATATAACATATTTCAGAATTTATACTTTATGCCAATTAATTGATGTTCATTAAATTAGCAGTCGTATTAATTAATAAATACTATTTTAATGAAATCATATACAGAATGTGAAACATGAATGAGAAAGTGAAAGTACTCTTCGTCTGAACCAACCGTGGTAGGGGCAAGAAAAAGATGGCGCGTAACGGAAAAATGTGACGCGTAACCGAAAAATGTGACGGTAAATTTTTTTCCAACGCCGATAAAGAAGTTTCACTTCAAAAAGATAAACCATTTTAATATAAAAGTCTGGTTATTTGGTTGACTTGGTTATTATATAAAATGTGAAAATAATGAAATATGTCAAAATAAGTTCTCGAGTAATTAGTTAAGTTGGAATCGTTCAAATTGTGTAGTCGTCGTGGCCTAAAGGATAAGATGTCCAGTGCATCCGTATCGAGCAAGGCAACGGTATTCAAATCCCGCAGGCGGGTACAAAATTTTTCTAATGAAATATGTACTTGACAAATGTTCACGATTGATTTCCACAGTGAAGGAATAGCATCGTGTAATAAAAATTAAGCCTGCAAAATTATAATTTGCGTAATTACTGGTGGTAGGACCTCTTGTGAGTCCGCACGGGTAGGTATCATCGCTCGCCTATTTCTGCCTTAAAGCAGTAATACGTTTCGGTTTGAAGGGTGGGGCAGCCGTTGTAACTATACTTGAAACCTTAGAACTTATATCTCAAGGTGTGTGGCGCATTTACGTTGTAGATGTCTATGGGCTCCAGTAACCACTCAAACATAAGCTAAAAAAAACAAAAAAAAAAGTCGATTCACGTAAGTCCAATAAAAAAATTTAAACAATATTTTTAGAGCCATAATTGAGGCCATTGGGCATAACTAAACGCCACTGTTTCATTCGATATGTGTTTTATAGATAGAATTATTAAAAGGCTTATTGTAGAAATCCTCTAATCTTTCTAAAATATCTAGCTCATGCAGAGAGGCCTTATTGTTGAAACAAGATCGAAAACAAACTAGTCAATTTAAAATTATCCTAGTTTTAAGAACGATCAATGTGAAGGAGCTTCAAGAGTATACTGAAGTTAAAGTTTCGAAATCGATCTGGGTATACCAAGAGCTACTTCATCGTCGTATCTGTTCGGATCTTTTAATGAACATATATTAATACGTGAAGCAAAAACTTTGTATCCCTTTTTACGAAAATTGCGCGGACGGAGGAGTATGAAATTTTCCACACTTATAGAGAAGAAGTGCACAATGCTAATATTTTTTTTAAATTATGCATAAAAGATACATTAAATCAATAAAGAAAACATTACACACACTACATACCATGTATTTGACGCACACACGCATGCATACTATTTATTGTCAAACTTTTGTTCTTGACGTCTGTTGTCAAATTGAGAATAGACTAAATATTTTTTGCCTTTGTTAATATTTTTTATAGTTTAGTCTTGGCGAAATTTGTGATTATAGAAGTATAAATTACAATCATAATAGTGTACAAACTTACAATTCCAATTAATTATAGTCGAATTTCGACTACTGCGGGACTTCTAGTGAACATAAATACACAACTAGATCTGATAACGATATGGTTCTTTTGAAATTATCAATTAGATGTTTGCTTTGGAGGTATTCAAAGTTTTTGTGACTGCAATAGTCTATGTAAAGATAATGTTGAATACATCGTCACTGTATGAAATAAATTGAAACCGATGAAATTCAAATTAACAGACTTATTGGTGGTGGAGCACTATTGAAGCAATTGGAACATGTATAATAAATCAGCCATTTCTTTTTTCTAAGCAAGGATAATGAATTCCAAATGGTGATAGAGTAGATCTATTGCTACCGGAGTAGAATAATCTTACTCTTTACATAATATCCCTTATCTCTTATCTATATCATATCATATATCTCTTCACATACTACAATGGATTCCAAGGCTTGAGCCTGGAATATCTATGTGCTTTGACGGTGACAGCCAATTTGGTTTTCTTACCAATCTATTTGAACCCTTAAGATTTTTTAGTTGACTTCGGCCAATAAGCATCTCTCACAGATTTTAAAGGTATCAATTTGGATGAACAAAAGAACCAGTTGTACAACAACACAAGTCTATTTAACAATTCATCAAAATGTGAAGTTGAAGATTTAATGCACGTATTATTCACAGTACAGCACTTCCTCTGTGTTTATTATGTGTAATTTGGTAAACGTCAGACGCAGCTAGACGCCCCGCTGCGAACACAGGATTAGGGTCCGCTGTCAGAACACCACACTATTTGTTTCGGTCTAATTTGTGGATATTTTAAATTGGCTTTTTTATTATTGGGCCAGTAACCGAGCCTTCAGTCAAATCTGCTATTTCCCCTATATCTAAATCTTATGGTTCTGTTCAATTATCTTTACTGGTAGTAAAATATGTTGTAAATACAAACGGGTTGATAGCACGAACTTACGAATTTTTGCTACAGTTTCTATAAGGAAAATTTTACGTAAAAACTAATGCAATATTTGTATGCTAATACTTTTTTATTCATAAACTAGCTGACTCGGCAGACTCCGTAGTGCCTCAATCGATAAAAGACCTAAATTTTTGTATAAAATAAACTTAAAACAAAACAAAAGGAATCCGTCCGACGGGGGAACACATCAAAGGAACACAACAAAATTGTTATTTTTATTTATTCCGAGCATTTTCATATTTATCTACCTTTAAACCTTCTCTGGACTTTCACAAATAATTCACGACCAAAATTAGCCAAATCGGTCCAGCCGTTCTCGAGTTTTAGCGAGACTAACGAACAGCAATTCATTTTTATATATATAGATAATTTCCAACCGCTTATTTCTTCCGATTTCAGAGGTGGTAATACAGCGTACTATAAGCTCGTATGGGTCATCTTGTCTTCTGTGCGAGGAATTCATGCATTACAATTTGAATGGAAGAATAGACACATTACCATACAGACACCATACCATTCTGACTTTCACCTCGTCCCTACTTTGTACACTTCGTGTTGTCTATTGTTTTCGTTAACCAATCACGTACTATTTGGTTCGTTATTAATAGCTTAAACTAAATTACCAACAAATCAAACGTTATATTAAAATAATCAAACAATCTTGGAAAAATATTTCTTTCAGAAATCAACTCAGAGTCGGGTAAAGAGGATTTTTTTAAAATAGATTTGTATTAACTAAAGTTTTTCTGGTTTGTTAACACGATGACGTTTTTATATATTATATCTAAAACTGTTAAACATCAAATGCGAGCTTCTCTGCCCATTTTAAGAAAAAAACTAAATCTGCTGACACATTTGTTCATAATCACAAAAGTTAGAGTAGTTAGTAAGTAGTATCTAAATATGTAGATTATACAATTTAAAATCTAACAGAAATATTAATTTTGTAACACTAGTGCTGAGATATTTTGAAAGTTGGGAATACGAACATTCCGTCTATTTATTCTGCAAAGCAATAATGTACTCTGGTTCAAATGTATAATGTATCTAACCGTTAATTAATTGCTATTGAAATACTAGTTCTAACCTCACATGAACGAACTTCAAATAACCACATAAAATTAGATGAATTTTGAGCTCGTCTGTAATGTTAAACAAATGATACAAATATGAAAAACAAAACACGGCTTCACAAAAATAAACCATCGGAGACAGAATCCTAAAAAAAGCTGCAGTCTCTTAGCAATAAAGCTATGGAACCGTGAGCTTTCAGCGTAATAGTCGTTTCATTATTATTTCCATTTAATACCGAGGGCTGCCTAACAAGCAATAATTGTTACTGTCTTTATGAGCCCCTTCTGCTTTGTAATGATTTAGTGATAGAGCGGACTGTTCATGTTACGATTTTTTCATGGTATTTTTATGAGAGATATTTTAATAATAAAATTTATATCATTCGTTTGAGTGTATGCAAATTCAGTTTAGGATTGGTTAAATAGGTTTTTATTTATTGCTTAGACGGTTGAACGAGCTCACTGTTCGCCTGGTGCTAAGTGATTTTTGGGGCCCATAGACATCAACAACGTAATTGCTACCACCTAAATTGAGACATGAATCTTGATTCTACAGTACAATGGTCGCCCCACCTTTCAAACTGGATAGGTAAAAAACCACTTTAATAGAAATCTGTGGCCCGTAGAAATAATCTATTGGCTTTTAAAATACTAATAATGTAATCGAAAAGCTTAGTGACTCATACATTACTGCTACCATAATGATTAATTTATATTATATGATTGGAAAAAAGAGGAGGGAAAGAAGTAAAAGATGGACGGATTGTGACTAAAAATAGAGATGACCGAAAGAGTAGAACATACAAAGGCGCATGCGCGGTCCCTTGCTATGATAAAGATGCTGAGTAAAAGTTAATATTTTGACTAAAAATATAATTTCCTATTTAGGGTTTCTTATGAACCCACCATCACGTGTTCTCATCACAATGTTACCTGTTCCTGTCTCGAGGTAGTCTAGTTTGGTAGTCTAGTCATGTTTACAATCCAATTGTTTTCATGTTGATTGTCGATGGATTTTCTCTGCAACGACTACGCAGTTTTTACTAATTCAAATATCTACAGTCAGTTGATAGCTGTATAAATCAGTTGTTTGCAATTATAAATAAGTTCTCAGAAGACAAAACTCTTTGTTTGCTCATACTTAATTGTAAGGTAATTATTAATTGTAATGCAACGGTAGGCAGCGACTTCCTGGCATTGCTGAAGTCCATGGGCGACGGTAGCCACTCAACTACCTATTGCCTACAAGGGCAATAAAAAAAATTGTGCTGACTTTGGATGATGACTTTAGGTGATTTTCTGATGACGATTGCTTCAGCCCTGTAAACCTGTGAAGGTTTCTTACGATTCTAGATAAAATAAATGTATTCTCGGGCCCTCTTGTGCATATTACGTCTATGTTTGTTACAAAGAGCATAATACTTCACACCTATTCAAGACCAAGAAGTTTAATTCTATTTTAATTTAAGACCCTCATTTTTTAGGAGTCACTTTGCTGCAGCTCGAATGTTTCGCTTTATTTTATCCTGATTTAAGTCTTAATTCAAGTCTCTTCTTTGTATTTAGTAAGTCGTTTTCTTTCTATTTTAGCATATAACAAACGGAGCTTTTTGATATCGGAGTAAGCACAAGCAACAGTATTTAAATGGTCAAAGTAGAGTATAACTATAACTAAATAAATAACTGTAGTTTGTTGTTTATTTCTATCATATTTTTAATGTTGAGATTGAGATATAAGATTATAGTCTCAATAAACAAATCTGATACAATTGCAGGTAACTTTTAGACCAGAACGCATGACAGTTATTTCGTGGCCGCTATAGGCGGGATTTTTGTCCATTGCCCCTTAATACTTGTAAAAAAAAGAAAGGTGTAGAAACTAGAAATTACTTAATTTAGACTATTTAGGTAGGAAAATAGTGAGGGAAATGAAAGTAGTAGAAGTAAATTCATGTTGTTAAGCTACTACTTCGAATCTCTTTATAGGCGCCGTAACCGAAGTGGTTGTGTCAGTTTTGAGTTATGAAGCCTAAATTTGTAATCAGTAAAAAAAAAAATTAATTGAAATTCCCACACAGTCATTAAACCCTTTTAAATTAAACACGTCTTCAAATATCTACCAATAATCAATTTGTCGTGAATTCGAACGCATCATCAAAGGAAACACGAAAAACTGCGTGGCATAATTACCTCATGAAGTTAAGGGTCGCTTTGATCTCTCCCGATAGTTGTCCGGCCAGACCGTAGGGCGGATGCTCATCAAAAAACTGGGTACAAAAGCTTTCGGACGCACTTTCGGGTCGCTTAATTGGCATAAGCATTAAACCCTGTAAAAGTCGAAACATTCAAATTGGATTTGCCTCGATGATCTGGGTGGCTGTGTTTTGGTGAATATTTTCACTCCATTTATTAACAGTAGTAACAATTTATCAACTCGAAATCAAATTGTACAAAACTGCACCTGCCTTTTTGCATTTGGATATAGACAAAAAAGATACAAAGAAGATAAGATTGAGGCAGACCAAAGTGGGACAGAGAACAGCCATTGGATGGTGATGAGTGGCCTAGACACATCTAGGTATGTGACCCAAGAACACATAGCATATCGGTTGGACTAGATTATACAAGGTTATTGCATGTAATAGAAATGATCAACGAAGGTTCAAATTAAGTCTTCCACATTTAACAGCCCTAACCAAAAAATCTCCAGTGGCTTTGTGTTAGAAAAATAAACACTCACGCAAATCCCTCTTTGGCAAAATCGAATAAGCATTTTTCCTTTCGAATTAGTAAAAAAAAAAAGAAGCGAAACATTCAAGTATTCAAAGCAGCGTGACAACACTGAACCTTTTGACCATCCTGGCTCGCAATTTGACATTATCAAACCCCCGGACTGTGCATAACTCGATTATCCGCCGATTCCATAGAATCTTTCCGGGCCTCCAAATTTCATTGGAGCATGGCACGGAGGCTTTTAAAATCCCTATCTATTGGCTTTGACAGGATATGTTGTTGAACAATGTATCATTGTGACTTTAGTATTAATTGTTTTTGGAAAAAAATATGTTTATGTAAAAAAAATCAGAACCTTATTAACCAATTTTTCGGTGCAAAAATGTCACTGAGATGTAAACATTGATAAGAATAAATTCTACACTACAGACTTTTCCAAAACTAAAACCAACATCTTACTAAAAATAAAAAAAACTTTTAGAGGTATACACTGTTTATTAAATAGTTAAAAAATGAAGAGGATAATCACTGTAGTTATATTCATAGGCTAATTCTAAAATTAAAATAAGTACTTGTGAAATAATCTAAATCTAAATCTATATACATGAAACTAGTTAAAATTTTACAAGAATAATTCTGTTCGAACGCAAAATAATTATATCCACTGAAGAGTCTATAATTTAAATTTTGTAATCCACTCAAACCTTGGACGGTGAAGGTAATGTGACTATGACGTTCACATAGTTATGTCAATTGGCTCTCCTAGTCATTATTAATGCGGACTATGCTCTCGACCGAACCTCTTCATAAAATCATCGCATATGTCCTGTATCCCTGATACCGGTGTGGTATTTATAGGTGCTGCCTTTAGTCGCAAGTTCTCAATTGGGTGTATTTCACTATGTATCTATTTTTCTTCATATGAGGATTATTTAATGCATTGATAATTTGTTTCGTTTTTGACAGATTTGCGATGCCAACCTCCTCAGGCTATTTATTGCACACCGATTCTTTTTATTGCTTAGATGGGTGGACGAGCTCACAGCCCACCTGATGTTAAATGGTTACTGGAGTACATAGACATCTACAACGCAAATGCGCCACCCACTTGGAGACATAAAGTTCCAAAGGTCTCAAGTATAGTTATAACGGTTGCCCCACCCTTCAAAACGAAACGCTTCACCGCTTCACGGCAGAAATAGGCAGGGTACCCGTGCGGCCTCACAAGGGGTCTTACCACCAGTAAATGTGTTAGTATGTTCTCATCTTGTGTTAGGAGACGAGCTCACTGACAGATGTTGCGTCGTAACTAAGTACATAGAAATCGCAAGGTGAGTAATTCGCTATAGTACTCCATCATCCTAGTAGTACCTAGCCTTTTCTTTAACCCTCATGATAACCACATGTAACTTGGTAAACCTATCAAATACAGTTGAGATTTCGAACTCAATTTACAATTTCTGTAAATTAAACGGTTGCTTGGAATAGATCGTTTTTACCGAATGGACAAATACATCTGCTTGTTGACTTTGTTTTAATGTTAATTGTTTCTTAGTATGCAATAAAGTGTATTCTCTCTCATCTCTCTTTCATGTCTCAAGTTGGGTAATTTTCCACAAGGATGTCTATGGACCTCGAGTAGCACTGCGTGGATCTTTCGAGCGAGCTTCCCATCGATATAATCAGACGGGAGTATAAATTTTTTTTTTTTTAATAATCCTCCAACATTGTCTTGAGTAAACTAACTGAAGCGTATATCGAAGGAATAATAAAGCAAACAGATCGGGCTCCTTAATTAAATCACTCTGTTAGAAAGTGAAACAAGATGGAAAACAATTATATTAAGTTAATAGCTCGCTTTAAGTTCGAGTTTATTAAATTTCGCTTTCTCATTGTTTTTTTTAAGAGGTATTTCCCCTTAGGGCCTTCTGTAAAACTCCCTCTTAAATACGTTTGACGTGATTGCGCTTTAGTTATGCGACTGTGAAATGGTCTGGATTTGGACCAATTCTTCTAAGAGAGTTTCTCTCGACCTGCTTATTTCTAATTATTGCATACGGATTGAGACTTCTGTTTCAAATCTATGACTAGCGGCATCACGGTGGAATCTTAGTTCACTCCATCTAAGGCAGTAGAAATATTCAAAGATTTTTCAACATCTTCTAAAAGACTGACATGGAAGGACGTCGGTCCCATCAAAATTCAAATTCAAAATCAATTTCAACTTGGATGTCAGCATAACATACTTGTTGAATGTCAAAATATAAATGTTAACTCTACCACCGGTTCCAAAACGAGCCACAGTCCTGAGAAGAACCGACGAAACAAACTCAGCGGCTTTTTTTTTTCATGATTATATCCCATGATGACCACCTCATGATGCAAGGAATGAATGTTGCGAGGTGGTCACGACCATCAGTATTGAGGAAACCGAAGCAAGAAGAAGAAGAAGAATTTAAATGAGTAATGTTTTAATAAAGTTTGGTTTATTACCGTTTTGGGCTTAGGAACGATCCATGTATTCCGTGTATTGCTTCACATACGTAAATGTATTTATTTGATGATTTGTTTTCGATCAGCTAAATGGATGTCGGGTCCTTCGAGACTGCTTTAGATTAACCTTCCCTAATTTAAATTGATCTTGGCCCCCTTCCGTTGAATATTGTATCAGTCGATGATCCTTCACTAATGACCATTGATCTTTAATCCGATTGTGGGCAGCAGCAAAATTCAAGATTGCGATCAGTTCGGTGTTCTTAGTGCGAGTTTTTTAACGTTTACGATAGCGTAAAAGTTAACTCAAATTTGTTTGGAGTTAGAACAGCGCCCCTAGCGGCAAACGTAGGCGAACGTTCCAACTCCATACGAATCTAAGTTAACTTTTACGCTGTCGAGAACGTTAAAGAGCTCGCACTAAGCACACAGCTAAGTTTATCTACTCACTTAAGAAACTAAAAATATCGCTACGATTGACTTATTTGGGAATATTATTTGGATGAAGTGAGCTATGATGATCTGCTATGATGATAATTAGTGAGAACATTAAGTTAGAAAATACAATGAGAATACTTCAACTTTAAACGATAATAGGTTGCTAAAAGTTAGAGTACGAGGTCAACACTAGTTTTCTCTAATCGGTCAGACTAATTATATTTGCTCTATATTTAATAGGGTAACCCTCGAGTTGACACAAAGGGTATGTCACTCATTCTAACGATGTGTCCAGTTTAATGATGTGACTCACACAGCATATTTATGGTCACTGTATTATTGTTTCACTGCTCTATTTAAGTATTCACGTTTGGTTCTTGATAATCAAATAAAGATTTATTGACAAATTTAAATATACTAGAGGTCCCGCAGTAGTGGAAATTTGACTATAATTAATTGGAATTGTAAGTTTGTACACTATTATGATTGTATTTTATACTTCTAGAATCACAGATTTCGCCAAGGCTACACTACAAAAAAATATTAATAAAGACAAACAATATTTAATATATTCTCAATTTGACCACAGACGTCAAGAACAAAAGTTTGACAATAAATAAATAGTATGCATGCGTGTGTGCGTCAAATACATGGTGTGTAGTGTGTGTAATGTTGTCTTTATTGATTTAATGTATCTTTTATGCACTATTTAAAAAAAATATTAGCATTGTGCACTTCTTCTCTATATTCTCTATAAGTGTGGAAAATTTCATACTCCTCCGTCCGCGCAATTTTCGTAAAAAGGGATACAAAGTTTTTGCTTCACGTATTAATATATAGATTATTCTACTTTTTATATCGCTTAGATGGGTAGACGAGCTCACGGCCCACTTAGTAATAAGTAGTTATCGGAGCCCATAGACAACTACAACTCTACTCACCTTGAGACGTGAGTTCTAAGATCTCAATCTTTACAGTACAACGGCTGGCCCATCCTTCCAACCGCAATGCATTGCTGCTTCGCGGCAGGAATAGGCAGGGCGGTGGTACCTACCCATGCGGACTCACAGAAGGTCCTACCACCAGTAAAAGATTGTATTCAAATACCTCTTTTGGTAGAATAGCACCTTCCTCTCTCTTCCGAAGGGTGTCTTAAAAAGAGGAGAAGAAATGGGTAACATTGTGTATATTGCAAACCTGGTTGGATGGGCACAGCTATTCTGCCCATTTTTGTCCCGTAGTAACGCGTTATATAATAAATTTGAGACTTCGATATAAATACGCAGTAAATAAATAAATGTCACCATAAACCATAATATGTATTATATAAAAAATGGGAAACTTAAGAGTTTACGTCAAAATATACTTCGTCTGTTTCGACAACAGGGCACAAAACCGTCAACACAAAATGCAATCCCCGGCTAAATCTCTCATGCTCATAAATTAACTTTTCTTCAAGACGACTAGCTGGGCTGTACGTTTTGGCGCTTCAACTTAATGACGTCACGTACTAGGAATTAGTTAAGTTTCAACTGAGCCGAGCCTACGGGACGCAAACAGGCGGTCCCTTATTCGGAAGATACGCGGAAGATAGGGAGAGAGATAGAGAGAAACTGCGTGTCGGCTATTACGTTTTGAGCGTTGAACAGGAAATCGCTATGGAAATTGCTAATCAATAACGATGATGATTTAAAAAAAAATGAAAATTTAATTTCTACTAATGCGATCGCAAGCATGATGGCCACAACTACTCTACTATCAAGAGTGTAGCGAAATTAAAATTGCATCATGTGTAAACGGAACAGCCCACCTGGTGTTAAGTAGTTACTGGAGCCAAAACATATCTACAACGTAAATGCGCCACCCATCTTGAGATATAAGTTCTGTGGTCTCAGTATAGTCACAACGGCTGCCACACCCTTCAAGCCGAAACGCATTACTGCTTCATGGCAGAAATAGGCAGGGTGGTGGTACCTACCCGTGCGGACTCACAAGAGGTCCTACCACCAGTAAAAAACGGGACGTTAATGTTTGACGGGATTGTTCCATGAGTTCTACTCCTATGTAGCAAATCCACAAGATAATATGCTGCGTGATACTCCCCGGTCCAATGAACGGCAACACAGTCCTTCTGTTGAAGCTTATTCTCTTTAGACTATTTTATATAAAAAAATGAAGACATTAACATTAAAAAAATATATAATATATAATAATGATGAAATAGTCTCGCAGTCGTTGCAAAGCGATCGCTTTCATTTTCATAATAACACCCCCCATCTTGTTGTGTTAAAAACTTTGAACGGATTAACGTGTTGTGAAAATCGTGCTTCTTCAATGTGTTTTCATATTTTGTTTAGTTGACTAACAAAGATTTTAGATTTAACCCCCTTATTTTGGGTGGAAGTCGACTTATATTTAGAATGAGAAACTCGATCCAGCCGTGATTGGAACAGGATTGTAAATTTTTGGTGTTGGAGTTGTTTTTATCTCACCTGGCGAGCCGTAACCGGAGTTTTAGATGTCGCGCAGTTTGGGATGGTATGGACATGTGATGAGACGAAATGAAAATGAGGTTGGTAAGAGAGTGTTGACTATGAATGTGGAAGAATATAGAGGAAGATGTAGACCTAAGAAGAAATGGATGGACTGCGTAAAAGTCGATATGGGTAAGAGGGGAGTGAGCGAAGAAATGGTATATGATAGAAGAGTATGGAAGGAGAAAACATGTTGCGCCGACCCCAAGTGACTAGGAGAAGGGCAGGATAATGATGATGATGATGATGCAGTCCACCGCAACCCGTCCTGAGGTATAATTTGTATTGTGCATAGCAATGGGTGGACGAGCTCATAGCCCACCTGGTGTTAAGTGGTTACTGGAGCCCATAGACATCTACAACGTAAATGCGCCACCCACCTTGAGATATAAGTTCTAAGGGTCTCAGTATAGTTACAACGGCTGCCCCACCCTTCAAACCGAAACGCATTACCGCTTTACGGCAGAAATAGGCAGTGTGGTGGTACCTACCCGCGCGGACTCACAAGAGGTCCTACCACCAGTAAACTACTTAAAATCACACTGATTGAATGCATTGCAGCACTTACACCACACAAATACATTTGTCACGGTAGATAATAGCTTGGCTGTGCTTCTAGCATTATTGACGTTCGTGAACGACGGTGACCATTCATCATCAGGTGTGCCGTATGCTCGTCTGCCTACGTAGGCAATAAAATGTCCTGGATTGTTTTTGTATTTGGTACCAAGTACCTAAAGGTGGTCGCTGTTTTAGTATGCCTATGGGCAGCATTGGTCGGTCATATATTATAGTATAAATGTTCATAATTTTTCAAATGGCATTTAAATACTGTTAGCGACGAACTTAACACGTGAATTAATAAACGCAATAATTATCAATTAAATCAATGATGATCTTTATTCGAAGAGAGGCTTATTTATATTTATTTCAATTTTATTTTTGTTAATTAACAAACAAATATAAACTTAGGATTAATTAACTAAATCTTATCGATATACTATGTACATAAAATACTAAAGTATAATCTGAACACAAAACCGAAATTTACTTTGATACTATATACTTTCCAAATTCAATTTGACATCGACTGTCGCTTACAAATTTGGTACGCCTGCACAAGCTCTTTCGCGAAAGGTGCAAAACAATACTTAATCAAGAAAATGGATTCCATTTACTTCATGCATACATAATACCTTTCTCTCTATCTCTCTCTGCATAAGTGAGTGCAACGTTCTGCTAGAATATAAGATAATGATGCTTAAATATAAATAAAATTGGAGTGTATGTTTGTAATATTGAAATAACCTCTTTTCACTACATGCATATGAATATATATACGGTACATACACCAAAATAATATTTTTTATAATTTTTGTCTGTCTATCTGTCTGTCTGCCTGTTTGTTCCGGCTAATCTCTGGAACGGCTGGACCGATTTTGACGGAACTTTCACTGATAGGTAGCTGATGATATAAGGAGTAACTAAGGCTTTTTTACTTTTTTTAGACTATTATTATTATATCCTCATAATAATAATAAAATGAAATGAAAATCCGGAAGCCGGCAACGATATTGTTGTTGTTGTTTTTAAATTCACCAATAAGCAGGCAAAGAGCGTAGCCTATACAGCCTAGTCTTTCGAAGGTATATATTTTTTATGTCAATAAAAAGCCGGTGTATCTCTTTTTATTGCTTTTTGGGAGTTTTGACGTCAACTCGACGAATACCACATTGACTGAGCATGAGTTTACGCAGACCTTTTATACACAATATTACAAATACAAATAATACAAATTACACAATAAACTATTAAAAAAACATTAAAATAAAAACTCAAGTGACGCTTCACTCGGGTTGCTGCCAAAACTCTCTGATCATATATAATAAGAATAGAGTAATGGTAGGCCATTGATATTTTTACTAATGGAATCATTAATATCTAAAAATATTAAATAATTCATAGTTTTAAGTAATAATTATTATTACAATAAATAAATATTGAATTGAACAAAAATAAACTAAGATGCCTGTGAATTATAAGCATTAGCTATTTTTTTTAATTTGTTGTTCAAGTCACAAACAACTCTTTCGTTTGACAGCATATAGGTTTGCTATAAGGCTGTATGGGCTAAGCCCTTTTCCTATTGGCGAATTTAAAAACTATGGCATGGATAGTTTTGGGATGTTATCAAATAAGTAATTTATTTATTTGGAAAACAATACCAGGTTGAAAGAAATGTTGATACGTAAACTAAACAACGTGAAAAAATAAGGCATAGTTTTTCAAGTACAAATAGTTTTGACATAAAGTTGGCCCACTTTTGGGCATTGTCCTTTTCAAAAATGTACTGGGATGGCATAGTGAGAACTTTAATTTCTTTCAATTTCTCTCTCAGGGATTCCCTTGAGTGCATGTTATAAATAGCACGTATAGCTCTTTTCTGCAGAATAAATATCATTTCTACATCGGCCGCATTGCCCCATAGCAAAATGCCATAGGACATGACACTGTGGAAGTAACTAAAGTAAACTAAACGAGCCGTGTCCGCGTTTGTTAACATTCTAATTTTTTTTACTGCGTATGCTGCAGAGCTGAGTTTACTCGCCAATTTATGAATATGAGGTCCCCACTGCAGTTTGGAGTCCACTGTTATACCAAGAAATACGGTTGACTCAACAAGCTCCAATGATTCCTTAGAAACAATTACATCACTATCCACTTGTCTCACATTTAAAGATGGTTTAATACATTTTAATGTAAATTTAATACATTTAGTTTTCTTACTATTCAATAATAGGTTATTGATACGGAACCAATCCTTACTAAAGCGCCAATAATGTAACCCAAGGTGTAAAATATTACCTAAATATTCTTTACATCGCGTGTCCTGCGAAAACTATTGATAACAGGACAAAATAATGTACTAAGACTTTGTAAAAATATTATTATTTACAAAAATTGTCGTAACAGCATATGTCTAACTATTATAGTTATGCCACAATAAGTGTTCTTTTATTTAAAAAAATAAAACAACGTCAAATATCGTTGAAATTTTTGTTAAAGACCCAAGCGGAGCCGGAGCGGGCCACTAGTAGAATATAAAATATGAGTACATTTTTAGGTTAGGCGATAAGTTTGAAGAGAAAAAATGACGAAAGTACAATAACCATCGCTCACAGCTGTAACAGAGATACAACAAAGATTTTATAGCTTTCAACAAGTGGATTCTACAAACAATTGGGGTAGGATTTAACAAGGTACTCATTACCCACCTACTCATTTTAATGTAAGGCATCCGCGTATTTCATTTCTAACAGTAGATAGCTATTATGTTGTGATTTTAACTCCACATCTCAAGGTAGCTGTTTGTTGTTGTAGATGAAGTTTAACTTGCAAGCTTCTCAACTTATTGTCTAATGTATTAAAATACACCAAGATAATTAACTAGATAAAATATATAATATAATGCATGCAAACAATAACAAAATCCATTTTCTAATAATAGTGAAAAACTTCGACATTTTTTTTTTTTATTGCTTAGATGGGTGGACGAGCTCACAGCCCACCTGGTGTTAAGTGGTTACTGGAGTAAATGCGCCACCCACCTTGAGATATAAGTTTTAAGGTCTCAAGTATAGTTACAACGGCTACCCCACCTTTCAAACCGAAACACATTACTGCTTCACGGCAGAAATAGGCAGGGTGGTGGTACCCACCCGCGCGGACTCACAATAGGTTGTACCACCAGTAATTACGCAAATTATAATTTTGCGGGTTTGATTTTTATTACACGATGTGAAGTATTTTCTTACTCTGTCATGATGGCTTAGAAGTAGTGGCTATTTTTTTTTTATCAAAACCATAACACCTTTGTTATTTAAAAAAATATATTAGTGTTAATTTAAACTGTAACAATAATAAAACAAGCAGCTAGAATACATTCCGAAGATTTTCATCATGTTGAGTATACAGACGTGGAAAAATATACCGATCAATGTGGAGCTTAAGCTGCAAAATACCCAAGTACAGTTGAGGCACCTCCAGTAAATTCATTAGAAACGTACGCTGGGACCACTCAGGGCCGCTTGAATAAAATATGCTGGCTTTGAATAATGCGGGCCTTTTTATCTATTAAACGCATTTGCTGTAACAAATCTTCGCTCTTTCGGCGAGATGGTGTGTGCATAAGTGTTCTAGAGCTTAGGCTGCTTGAGAGGGCGGGGCGATGGAAAATAATAATTGGAATGAATTTTATTTTAACTATACTGAGGCTTTAGAACTCGTATCTCAAGGTGGGAGCGGCATTTACGTTGTAGATGTCTATGGGCTCCGATAAACATTACACCAGATGGGCTGTGAACTCGTCCACCCATCTAAGCAATAAAAAAACAACAATAATTTACCTATGCAAAATGAAAAGAAAAATAGAGTAGCTAAATGATAGTATTATTGTGGCGTAGCAATAAAGGAAGCAGTGACAATGTTTGCCTATTTATGGACGCGAAGTATTTTTCAGTATTCTTTAAAGATTTTTTCCATAATCATCGAATCCCGCCAAGGGAAGATATTTGTATGATAAATACAAAATGTCTTTTCCAGGGTTATGGATGTATATTAAATATATGTATGTTTATAATAAAAATCTTGCATGTATTTCCGTTATCTGGTACCTGTAACACAAGTTCTTTACGAACTTAGCACGGGATCAGTTAACGTGGCGTGATTGCTATTAAAAAAAACAAAATTCGTTCTCACTGTAGATGTATCGACTTATATAATCTTAAACTGTCAATCATATTTAAACAATTTTTTTTTTTAAATCCGCTGCCTCTTACCATTATATGCTGGGCCTTGAGGAAGCAACTCCGCGTCTACTCAGCTTGCATTACAATATAACACGGCAGTTACTTTGTGCTCATTATGCTTCTACGCCACAATAATACACTCATTAAGTACTGTATTTTTCTTTTCATTTTGCATAGGTAAATAGTTGTTGTTTTTTTATTGCTTAGATGGGTGAATAAACTCACAGCCCACCTGGTGTTAAGTGGTTACTGGAGCCCCATATACATCTACAAAGTAAATTCGCCACCCACCTTGAGATATAAGTTCTAAGGTCTCAGTATAGTTACAACGGCTGCCCCACCCTTCAAACCGAAACGCATTACTGCTTCACGGCAGAAATAAGCAGGGTGGTAGTATCTTCCACACACTCACGCGGACTCGCGAGAGGTTTTACCACCAGTAATTACGCAAATTATATTTATTTATAATTTTGCGGATTTGATTTTGATTACACGATGTTATTCCTTCACCGTGGAAGTCAATCGTGAACATTGGTTAGATATGTATTTCATTAGAAAAATTGGTACTCGCTTGCGGGATTCGAACACCGTTGCATCGCTCGATACGAATGCATCGACGACTACACTTTGTGTTTTATTGCATTACTTATAGTTTAAGTTCTCACATTTTTTTTCTGTAGCTGATTTCTTAAGTGATCATTTAAAATCAATTAGTATTAGATGTTGTATTTTGGAAAACATAACCCATTCAATCTTAAGCAAAATCTGCAAAAGTTACTCTACTTGTCATTTTATAATGCCGTCTTTGTGTTTTGTCAAAATATTACAAATTTTTCATCTTATCGACATTCTTGTTTTTTTTTTTCAGTTCATCTAACTGGTTTTTGGTTAGTGACAAAGCCAGCTGTGTTATTTAAAAATAATAATACCTAATTTTATTTTGAACTTACTATTTCTGTGTACGGTAAAGTGCGCTTAAATCTTACAAACGTAGGCAATAATATCACAGTGAACAAATATTTTTATCCATTTTACCTGAAAATAAAACTAACTTCTGACGCCGTCTGCCTTCTACAGTACAGTGACCATGGCGCCCCAAAATTTACAATTATTTTCAAAGCTCTACTCTACAGCTTCCAAAGCTTCTAGTTGCTGTGCAAAAATATAGTTATGGACTTGAAGATAGTGTACGCTGAGAATTTTACAAAGGACTGCAATTTCACAATGTTGCTTGCAGACAATACGCTTTTAGTCTTTAAAACGTAATTCTAGTTAAATATGTTATTTTACATTTGTAACGTGCGGAACTGAAATATAATAAAAAGATCCTCGCACGCTAAGCGGAACCCTAAAGTGTTGACCAACGCCGCGCGACCGACACCTGCGCAAGATTCGTAAAAATGCAGTCAGTGAGTTTCGAAAAATTTGAATAACGCGCATGCGCCGGTCGCTGCACAAAATTATTAATTTAAAAACTATCTTACCTTGTTGTACCTTAAGTTGTTACGATTAAATAAATGATTAACATTAAATTGGCGCCTAACTAGTGGCCGTCATCGTATTTAAGTCGACGCGTACATAAATACTTACCCACTAGAAATTTCGAGAAGTACCTGAAAAATGCCGCCGCGGAAAATACGCCAACAGACGGATGACAATAGTGATTCTGGTGATGAAAAGGTGGACGCAGTGCCCTCGCCAGCACCAGTGCTCATGTCCGGGGATCAGCTGTCCTCGCTCCTGGCCGCCTTCTCAAAGTCGCAGGCCGAGGCGAACCGACAACTCGTCGAGTCCCTGTGGGCATCGCATGGTTTGGGAAGTGGATCGAAGTTCACCACCCCGATAGTGTGACCGTCCCCGACGCCAACAAGTAACATGGCTAAATGCACCGCCCGTTTTGATGGCATCGCTCGCGATCCGGAGGCCGTTGAAGCGTTTATCGACTCTGTGGAGGTGTACAAGGAGTGTGCGTGCGTCTCCGACGATATCGCATTGCGTGGACTACCAATGCTCATGGAAGGCGAAGCAGCCATATGGTGGAGAGGGGTCCGGAACGAAGTGTCCTCGTGGCCCGACGCTCTCAAAAGGTTACGAGCTATGTATGGTGTGCCACGCCCTGCACATAAAGTTTTTCGTGACGTGTTTTCGTCTGAGCAAGGTGATGAGCTTGCTGACAGTTTCATAGTGAGGATACGTGCTATGCTGTCCAGATTGCCGTACCAGCTACCAGAGGAAGCCAGGTTAGACATAATCTACGGTCTACTTCATAAACGGATAAGGAAAAGACTACCGAGAGATGGTGTGAGCGACATAGAAACACTCATAGAGAAGTCGCGCATGGTGGAGGAGTCACTTGTGGAGTGCCCGGCTGCCCTCAACATTCCGCCGCAGCCACACAAGTCGTTACCTACGGTGTTCGGCGAACGCAGCTCCGCGCCTGACGTGACAAGTGTGAGATCGCCGAGACCTGCCGGCGCTGCCGCTGCGCTAGTGCGCTCCTCCGTTGCTGTTGCACCGTCGTCGCTACCTCAACCGTCCCCATTCCCGCGTAGTGTGAAAAGCGAAACATTGGTTAAAAAGCTATTTTGTGTGTATTGCAAATCGCGTGGACATGTCCGTGATTCTTGTAACAAAATTAGTGAAAACAAATCTGTATATTGTTATGGTTGTGGTGAAAAAGGTTTTATTAAAAGTAACTGTCCAAAATGTAACAATATTCCTAGCAATATTCAGAGTAATGTTATTAATAGAAACTCGCACGTTAAGGACAATGTATTCTATTCTGTAAATGTAAACACTTTCTCAGATTCACATTGTAATGATAAACATTCTGTAAGTCGACCTATATTGCATATAGGTATACAGGGTTATAATGGGACTGCTTTGTTAGATACCGCCGCACGGCGTAGTATCGCGGGTTACACACTCTACGCGCTTTTTCAACGTTTAGGTATGAAGTTTCGCACTGAAAACATGTCGGTGAGACTCGCGGATGGTACCACTCGGAACACTAAGATATTATTAACACATGCAGACGTTGAATTAAGTTCAGTATGTATACCTATTGAGTTTATTATATTCCCCGATTCTCAGAATAATGAAACCTTGTTAGGAATAGATTTTATTTTGAAGGCACGATTAATAATTGATTTCTCTTCTATGACTTGGCGCTCGGCTGATCAGCCCCGGGACATTCACCCTTTGTCATGTGAAAATTCACGTGACCCCATAAGTTGCGCTTCTATAAACTTGTTGCGCGAGGATGAAGGTAAATTCTTATCGGAGTCGGAAAAGGGGCGTCTGGTGGATTTACTAGGTGAATATACTGATGTTTTCGAGGAAGTCGGTGAGCCGACTCCTTTTTCAGAGCATCGGATCGACACCGGCGACCACCCTCCTATCGCTGTACCTCCGTATCGTGTCACGCCGGCGAGGAAAGAGGTCATGCGCGCCGAGCTCGACAAGATGCTAGCAGAGGACGTGATCGAGGAATGTGAGTCTGCGTGGTCCGCGCCGTGTGTCTTGGTGCCGAAACCTAACGGTACGTATAGGTTTTGTGTTGATTATAGGAAACTGAATGCGGTCACCAAGACCGATTCCTATCCCATGCCTCGAATTGATGAACTTCTTCAGTCTACCAATGGAGGTTGCGTTATGAGCTCGTTGGATCTTCGGAGCGGGTACTGGCAGGTTCAAACCCTGGACAGAGACAAAACTGCTTTT
Source organism: Bombyx mori (assembly GCF_030269925.1). Classification (NCBI taxonomy): domain Eukaryota; kingdom Metazoa; phylum Arthropoda; class Insecta; order Lepidoptera; family Bombycidae; genus Bombyx; species Bombyx mori. The sequence continues at coordinate 15,776,478 of NC_085118.1, forward strand.
AGTACACCCTTTGGTACCTTTCGTTTTAAGCGTATGCCTTTCGGCTTGAAGAACGCACCGGCAACCTTTCAGAGACTGATTGATTGGTTTCGATCGGGCTCTTCTCTCCAGGAGGTAGCTATCCTGGCGTATCTCGACGATATTTTAGTGATATCAGAAAATATTGATAAGCATTTTTCAGATCTCCGTGCGGTGTTTGACCGGCTCCGCGTGTTCAAGCTGCGAGCCAATAGGGACAAATGCGCTTTTGCCCGGGAGCAAGTCAAATACCTTGGTCACGTGATCTCGAGGTCAGGTATATCTCCAGACAGGGACAAGGTAAGCGCTGTGTTGGATATGAAGGAACCTACATGTCTCCGACAACTTCGTACTTTTCTCCAGACGTGCTCGTGGTTTCGTAAGTTCATCCCGAACTTTGCGAAGATAGCCGAACCACTCACACGATTGACCAAAAAGAGTCAGCCTTGGATTTGGGGCCTGGAGCAGGATGATGCCTTCAAATCTCTTAAGAGGCTACTGACGACATCTCCGATTTTGGTACAGGCAGACTATACTAAGCCTTTCATCCTTAGGACTGACGCGAGTGATTATGCTCTAGGTGCATGTTTGCTCCAGGGGGAGTCATCCAATGATGAGCGTCCCATTGAGTACGCCAGTCGTCTTCTGACATCGGCGGAGCGCAACTATTCGACGACCGAACGGGAGGCGCTCGCTGTCGTCTGGGCTGTGGAGCGATTCCGAGGCTACATCGATGGACATCTGGTGCACGTTCGTAGTGACCATCAGCCCCTGAAATGGTTGTTTTCAGTAAAGTCACCGAGCGGCAGGTTAGTTCGCTGGGCTATGAAGCTTCAAGCTTACGATTTGCAAATTGAGTACACCCCAGGAAAAGTTAATGTGATAGCCGACACGCTTAGCCGCCCAGTGACCGAGCTCAACTCGCCACCGGACTGTGGAATCTGTCCCGTTATCGTCGACGTGCCCCACTGGGATGCCGCTTCGACCCGGGACGCTCAGATGGCTGATCCGGAAATTTCCAAGATTATCACTGATTTGGAAGGGACCGATGAATTATCTGTTAATAGATGGTCTGAACGAGGCTATCTCCTAACTCAAGGCGTTCTATACCGCTACGCCGAAGATTCTGAGTCCGAGGAACCTCAGCTAGTCATACCAGAGAGCTTGCGTGGCAAGGTCATGTTCGAGTGTCATGACTCGCCCACAGCCGCTCACGGGGGGATTCAAAGGACCATTCATCGTATCTCCCAACGATTCTATTTTCCAGGTTTGAGACGCTATGTTACTGAGTATTTGAAAACGTGTATAGAGTGCCAGCGGTACAAGCCGTCTAACTTTAAGCCAGCGGGACTACTCCAGACTCCAGTTCCAGCTCAGCGGTTTGAAGTTATTGCAGTAGACCTTTTCGGGCCTTTACCCAAAGGACCCTGCGGTGAGAGGTGGATCCTGATAGTCGAAGACACCGCCAGTAAGTGGGTTGAGCTGTTCGCTCTCATTGATGCCACTGCCGAGGTATGTGCAAAAACCCTTGTTAATGAAGTCTTTATGAGATTCGGAGTGCCTCGCCGGATGATTTCCGACAACGGAGTTCAATTTGTGGCCGATGTCATGCAAAAGGCTATGTTTGTTTTAGGGGTAAAACAAAATCTCATTCCTCTTTATCATCCCGAAGCCAATCCGGTTGAGCGGAAGAATCGGGACTTAAAGGCTCATCTTGCCATATTGCTTGAAGGCCGTCACCAGCAGTGGCCTGAGGTACTGTCGTTCGTCCGATTCGCTTTTAATAGTTCCGTCTGCACGTCAACCGAGCAAACGCCAGCTTATCTTACCTTTGGTCGTGAGCTCCGATCTCCAATATCCGCTCAGCTGGATCTTCGCGCCATCGTAGAGTCCGAGAACTTTGTCCCCCAGATAAGCCCATATTTGTCCAAGCTTGCCGAGACCATCTCGACCGCTAAGGAGAATATTGAACATCATCAAGATATTCAAAAGACGCGCGCTGATCTAAGGCGCTCTGAACCTTACCAGTTTGCAGAAGGGGATCTCGTATTGATGAAGACCCACGTACTTAGTAATGCTAGTAAAGGTATTACGTCGAAGTTTAATCCTAAGCGGGATGGGCCATATGTGATTTCAAAAAAGGTGAGTCCTACTTCCTACCTTCTAGCATACGAGTCGTCGGGCGAAGTTTTTGGTAAGTATCATGTCTCGGATTTGCGACCTTATCATGCGAGGGAGGATGTATGTCCCGGGCCTGTGATTCCCAAGCGCCGCCGGGGTCGACCGCGTAGGGTGGTGGAGTAGACTGGGTCTCATTCCGCGTTGTTTGTTTGACCAGTCAAGGATTTCTCGCCAGGTCAAAAGGGGGAGTGTGTAACGTGCGGAACTGAAATATAATAAAAAGATCCTCGCACGCTAAGCGGAACCCTAAAGTGTTGACCAACGCCGCGCGACCGACACCTGCGCAAGATTCGTAAAAATGCAGTCAGTGAGTTTCGAAAAATTTGAATAACGCGCATGCGCCGGTCGCTGCACAAAATTATTAATTTAAAAACTATCTTACCTTGTTGTACCTTAAGTTGTTACGATTAAATAAATGATTAACATTAAACATTCAATTAAAAATTTGTTTGCAAACCAAAGTTTATATACGTCCAATCATGATTATGATAATAAGGATTAAAATAAGCCTAGTCGTCGGAGTAGTTACTTTAACACCGATTGCATCTTCATCACTGAAAAGTTTGACCAGTAATTTAGGTTTTGTACATAATAAATATAGCGTGTGTAGATAATTTTTTATTTTTAAATCTTGATTTGGAGTGGAAGAAACTGGTCGGCGTTACTGAGTACCTATTGACCGGATATCTATCTGTTCTTTACTGTTGCTATGTGGAGTACAATTTAAATTTGGAACATTATTTTGTTCACATAGTTGCAATATGTATAATGAAAGACATATCTAATGGAAAACCCACTGTTATTACATTTAATTGTAAATCTGTTAAATTTAAAATCTAAAACAGTCTGAGGATTTTATTTTAAGTTATGTGGTCAAAAAGCGACGTGTTATTTTCTTGTAAATGGAAGAAGTTAAATTTATTTTCTTTAGTTTCCAGCCTTTATTTAATGAGTGTAACTTCGTTTTCTTTTAACTTCTTATTAATAATAATAATATCAGCTAAAGTATATTCTTTTTAAATTGGCCAAACTATGGGAAATGAAAGTAACAAGTACTTTTTAAGTTGTTTCATTTTAAGTCATTAAGAATTAACTATATCTTTTTGAGGTTTAGGTTAACTGACTTTGAAAGAAATCTACCGAAATTTTGAATCGAGAATATTCAAAGCAACAAATCGTAGTCTAAAGGCTAGATACTGGTGATAGGACCTCTTGTGAGTTCGCGCGGGTAGGTACCACCACCCTGCCCATTTCTGCCGTGAAGCAGTAATGCGTTTCGGTTTGAAGGGTTGAGCAGCCGTTGTAACTATACTTGAGACCTTAGAACTTATATCTCAAGGTTGGTGGCGCATTTACGTCGTAGATGTCTATGGGCTCCAGTAACCACTCAACACCAGGTGGGCTGTGAGCTCGTCCACCCATATAAGCAATAAAAAAAAGATACGTTTTCCGAAACAAAACACTGCGTTTGCAAAAATACACAGACGGCAAAGGCACAAAAATCTCGGTGGGTTGCACTAAACGCTCTCAAATCAGAACATAATGAACCAACGTGCCCACATTTACATTAGAAATGCGCAGTTTCTTTCCTACGCCCGCAGTCGAGTCACCTTTTGCGCAAATTGTATCCACGCTGCTCGCTCCCGTGGCGTTTGTCAAAAGAATGAGTCTTTTTACCTTGCCGTTTCGTGGATATTTTACAAATGGAAGGGTTTGTTCGAAGACTTCTTTCACATTAAATTTTAAATGTACAAAACTAAGTTAACATTCTCGATCCAAGTTTCATATTTTTTGGAACGAAGTTTCTTATGGGACGATGCGGAAGGGTATCGTAATTGGGAAAAAACGTCCGTAACGTAAGATTTTTATTAGTAATGCACACAGTGTACGACTTAGCTTTGTAATAACGTACAAAAAAGAACATATTTTTTATAAATCATTATGAATAAAATAAAGTTGAAAAGTTTGTAAAGTAGTATTTATTTATTTTTATCAATAAAAAAATTATAATAAAAAATGCATACCCGAATAATTATTTTCTTTATACTTCGAATAAAACTTGCAAATAATATTTTTACAATAAGGAACTTCGTTCCTATCCAGTGTCCCACGACACCACACATCTTTTTTTATAATATCGACACGCGAGTGACTATATACATACTGTTCTTACAGATATTAGTTACTAATCTCGAAAAAAGTTTTTCATGTAATTTTAAATTTAAAGCCTTAGTACCGACTTACTTTCCGGAGGTTTTTATTGTGAATGAAAACAAAAATGACAAGTTAATTAACTTGAAACTCTTCTGTGACTACGACGGCTCTGAAGTGGAAAAAAAAACGGGTATTATACGACAAAGAAGATTAAAATGAAATTAAACCATAAAAGTTTTCGATTACATCTATGATTTGTTAAAAGCTAAAAAATACAATATGTGTACTAAAACATTTAAAAGTACTTATTTTTATTTTGTTTAATTATTATTTTTATTTTTATTTTGTCCTTCTTCAAACGAGGCTCATGGAGAGTATTAAGCGATAGTCAGCGGCTTGGCTCTGCCCCTGGCATTGCTGAAATCCATTGGCGACGGTAACCACTCATCATCAAGCGGGCCGTATGCTCGTCTGGCTACAAGGGCAATAAAAACTTTTTACTTGTGGTAGGACCTCTTGTGAGTCCGCGCGGGTAGGTACCACCACCCTGCCTATTTCTGCCGTGAAGCAGAAATGCGTTTCGGTTTGAAGGGTGGGGCAGCCGTTGTAACTATACTCGAGACCTTAGAACTTATATCTCAAGGAGGGTGGCGCATTTACGTTGTGGATGTCTATGGGCTCCAGCAACTACTTAACACCAGGTGGGCTGTGAAAAAAAAAATCGTAAAAATAATATATAATTTTATTTTCTTTAATTAGCGCATCTAGTGATCATAGTTCTAAAATGTCTTTGTGCGATACAGTTGTGGAGGGAAAGAAGGCGACATACTTAAACGTAACGCCTACGATGTTGCCCGTAATAAGAGCGGGGAAACAGCGAAAACTCACCGAGAAAATATCAAGAAAAGATTTTTGAATAGTTTTTACGTGTGTCACGTGTTTCGGTAAATACTTTTATGTTGAAATAACATTTTAAGATCTCGTTTTTTATCCTAGTCGTCTTCTACGTGAACGCGTTTTGCTTTGAGAATTAATGCCCCCGCCGTTTGTGGTTTTAGGTTAAGTAGTTTCTGTTTTAAAAAAAAAAACTGTTTGCCTTTCTCATAAAAAAAAAAAAACGTGTAATCAAACTTATGTGCTGAAATGCTAGTTTTAATTATCTGTATATACAAAGATATATATTGAACATATAATATAATTTACTACGAGCATACATAATTGTATATTTTATAGGTTGAGTTAAAAGCAAACAGCTCTCTTAACTCTGCATTCGTTATTGTCATTTATTTATATATATATATGTTTTCATAATTCATGATCCGAGGCAAAATCCATAGTAGCCAGTTACTTAAATTTGCTAGGTTAAAACATTATAGCTAGTGTATATAAAAATAAAACACAAAAAACCTAAATTTTCAATTCTAATCTGTAACAAAGACCGACATTTAGTTCGATTTTTCTTCTATAATAATTTTAAACGGAAGATGTTTGCCGTCTCGGCGGTCGCCAGTAATTCAAAACATTAATTTTCCTAATGGAGTAAGACCGGCGTGAAACCGTCTGATCTTGTAGACCGGGAGTTTGTGGCTATTGGAACATTTGATAGGTAAATGCTTTCAAGGCAATGTATTAAAAACAACAAGAGAAATGTACCCTTAAATTATTAAACAAATAATTTGTGTTCCAAATATAAACACTTTAACCGGGGTGACAGCTTCTGGCTGTCTAGCGAATAGAGTTCAGGATCAGACTTAGCAAAAGCAGCGCATTCTTAAAGTACTTGAAAATAACTGTAGATACCGGAACAAATTATTGAGTTCGGTATCGAGTGACGGTAGGCAGCAGCTAAGCTCTGCCCCTGGCATTGCTGAAGTCCATGGGCGACTGGGTGACGATAACCACTCACTATCAGGTAGGCCGTATGCTCGTCTGCCTACAAGGGCAATTGAGAAAAATAGTTCCAGCGGTAACACCAAAACACGGACTAGGAAGAGGGTAGACAGATTTGTCTGCCTCGATCATCCTACCCGCAGTCTATGCACGATCATAGATTTTTCAACCACACCGAAATATCGGAAACTTTTACACGTAAAAATCATGCAAATAACCTGTTAAATGCGTGTGTGTAAAATGGTTTGGAATTATCAAACAAATACTTTGTATGGATGGTACTTTGAATGGTTAGTTGTCGGAAATTTTAAGCCTGTTGTTGTAGATAGGAAGACAAGGTCGGTGACCGCCTTGTTTTATGTTTTTTTTATTGCCCTTGTAGGCAGACGAGCATACGGCCCACCGGATCGTAAGTGGTTACCGTCGCCCATGGACTTCAGCAATGCCAGGAGCAGAGCCAAGCCGCTGCCTACCGTAAGAACAAGTGGTTACAGCCGCAATGTATTTTAAAACGGGGGCTGAACAGTGGGGGTTTCAACCATTATTATTTTGTAATAACTGTAGTCCTGCCAATCAAGCGTCTCAGCGATATAGTAAAAGTATTTATTAATAATTTTTAAGCCCACACGATCGCTTTTGTTAGTCCTCGTGGTCCACTTACATTATAAAATAATCTTTTAGCAACGATTAATAATAAAAATAGTATTCCAAGCTCTTAGTCTATATTAAGAAAACGTATAACACAGACGTGTAAATAACTGTTGCTTTTTAAAGTTCAAAGCTTAATTAATTAAAATTTTAACGATAGTCGATAATAATTAGTAAATTGGAGTGTAGTGTTAAGTATCATTGTTTTCATTTGTACTTGATGCTTTTCACTCGAAGCTTTTGTAAAAGCTCTTTATTGGATACGATGCGCCCAGGTCGATATCACCTTTTCTCGAACCAGACGCTACAGAATTTAAATTTTCGTTGTTTTCAAATAGATTTCGATTTCATTCAGGTTATAAGAATTTGTTCTCAGCGTAACGTCTGCGGCTTTTGTGTATATATTTCGTATTCGCTTAAAATCAGGTGAGATTAACGCTAGGAATATATTTTATACCTTTTTAAAAGTTGTGCTAAAAAAATTAAGAAGTTTAAACAAAAAAACTTTACATATTAATGCTTAATGGTCGTCGATCGATGAACTCGGAATCAAATATAAATATTCTATTTAAACTTTCCCTATATACAGGTACATAATATATTTCGCTGTCAAAAACTTTCCTTATATATATTTCGCTATCTTTGTCCACCTTTGCACATCCAAAAGGACCCTTCGAACAGACTTTGGCCTGTCCGCGACACAGCCAAGGGAAAATTTTCCTAAAAGGCAGCCCATAAGGGCGGGAGACACGCGACCATTATTTATGCATTAACCTAAGCCACGGTAAGCGGTCCCCGAGGCCCACCCGTCTCATGATTTTGTTTCGTTCTCACGAAACTATGTTTAGATGATCAATCTTTTACGTGAGGTATGTTATAATTGTTATTATACTAGGCTTTTGTTGTTGGAAACACATTGTGCATTGATTGTAGTTTTGGCTTAGCTATTAAGATTTTGAGTTTAAGTAACCGTTTTAAGGATATATTAAAATATTTGTGTAGTTCAAAGGCTCTATGACTTTGGGCGTCTTTAGTCGCGTTCAACCTTCAACAACCTGCGTTCAACTTTGTCCACAAACATTAGTTTTAGCAGTTGGTATGCATTATGCCGAAGTACGTAACCGAGAAAAGCAGCTCTATGATTTTTTGTCTTTTTATAATTTTTTATAGTTTGATCCAGCTACAAAAACTAACGCGATGTCTTAATTGTATAACTGTTTTCCCATCCTTCAAAACGGAACTAATAACTGCTTCGTAAAATTTTTGTACCGATTCTCTGAAAGATCGAAAGCAGTACATAGCTATCTCATTTTTATAAGAAACCGAATCGACAACATTCCAGCCCAATGAGTTTCTCGCCAGGTCTTCTCAGTGGGTCGCGCTTCCGATCCAGTGGTCGATTCTGCGAAGCACTGCTCTTGCTAAGTTTAGTGTTAGCAACGTCGTCAGGTTTGAGCCTGAGTGAGCTCATATATTTGTTAGGTTACGCTGACATAGCCTCTCAAGGCTGAGGTAGGAAAAAAATACATTTCCTAAGCCACCTATGCTCAGTAAGCATCGACGGCCACAAACACGACTATTCCGAAATATCCGCGTAGCGTAACGACCCAGTATTGTTTACTGCGCTGTAAACAAGTCACAGTTCCAACATCAATATCTCAGTGGACGTTGAATGTGACAGTCCACGTCACTACAATGTGACAAGCCATTACAAATGTTATTGAAGTTGTGCGTCATCCATCACCGAGAGGAAATGAAGAGACGAACGTCTTCCGTCGCGAAAAACGAATGTGGTTATTACGAGACTCAGCAGAGGGTTTAGAGTTGTTTTTTAGAAGTGTTGCATATCCGACTTGATATTAAGAGATTACACTAGCCCTGTAGATATCACATTGAATTTAAATTCCACAACCACTCTTGAGACGTAGCATTGTGTCTTTTGGGATATATTTAGCAGGCTTTACAGGTAACTAATTAAATAGATTCTATCTGCTTCATCTCTATTTGTAGTATTTTTTTATTGCTTAGATGAATGGACGAGCTCACAGCCCACCTGGTGTTAAGTGGTTACTGGATACCATAGACATCTACAACGTAAATGCGCCACCCACCTTGAGATATAAGTTCTAAGATCTTAGTATAGCTACAACGGCTGCCCCACCCTTCAAACCGAAACGTATTACTGCTTCACGGTAGAAATAGGCAGGGTGGTGATACCTACCCGCGCGGACTCACAAGAGGTCCTACCACCAGCAATTACGCAAATTATAATTACGTTCGTCTCATGTTTGTGTTAAATCGAATAAAAGGTTACCATCGTTAATTGACAACAACAATGCCAGAGGCACAGCAATGCTAGTGCGTTGTAATATTTGACTAACATTTTAAGCAAATTAAACTGATCATAATTTATACTAGATATATTTATGTACCGTCATTAGATACAAAATAAACCATATTAAAACATTTATCCGGATTAAAACAAATCAAAATAATGAATATCTTAAAGACCTACTAAATATTTTAATAAAATCTCTTGAAGGGAACCCGGAAATAATATTTCACAAGCTTGTGTAAACATTTAAAAGCTACAAACCAGATCTGGCTGTGTGGAGCCGATTTCCTGTTCGCCGATGATGTAGGAAAGCTAGTTTTCACATATCGAACGTCAAAAGCAATGCCGAGCTTATTTTTAAAATGTATTTGCTTTGCGAGCTTTTTTCGTTGTTTGAATGAAATGAGCTGTCATGTTTGTTACGCGAACGATATTAACGTGCTTTGATGTTATCTTTGTTTTAGGTTTGTCGATATTACAGCATTAGCTTGAAGAATTTCATGTACGTACAAGCTTTTGTTCCAAAAAAAAAAACGGAGGATACTTAAAGCGATAATAAATGACGCAGCTTTGAATTTTTGTTGCAAATATCATTTGATGGTCATGAAGCAAGTAGTAGATATTGTGGTTTTTGATCCCAACGTATTGTGTACGATCATAATAGGATAATTTTTTCTATAATAATAACATGCCGTATTAAAGTGAGAACTAAGAACTGTAGTAGAAGTTGGCCTTTAAGAAATTAGAACTTTATGCTTCTGAATTCAACAAAAAGCTTTAATAATGATATTGCGATAATAGTACGTATAGTGGATATATGATAGTGATATATAAATATTTTCTTTTTGTTTGCTATTTTTTTATTGTATTACATTCCTACTTAGGAATCAATTGTCAGAAGGTAATAAAAATAAAATGTCTAACAGTAATTTTGTTACCCTTTATAAGAACTCAGTTCAAGTATGTTTCAAGATCCAATTATAACTATATATTAATCCAAAACAGTTAAAGATCGAGTTAATAAACCGAAGCAATAGCCGGTAACTCTGTCCCGGAAGCTACGCCGTAGACGCTCTACGACAAATAACGAGACTCGAAAACCGTTGACTTCCTCGAAAAATAAATGTTTTCCTTCTGAATAAATAGGCGAGAGGCAGTTTTCAAGGGTCAGGAAGGTGAATTACGTGCCTCCGATACGACGCATCTTCACAATGTTGCAATAACTCGGCCCCTTCAAGTGGTTCCGTTTTCATGGCAATTGAATGGAATATTGAATTGGAGTGCCCGTTTTGTTTTTCGAAAATTATTTTGTCGTTAAAATATTTTACTAATATTACATAAAAAAAATTGTGTTGATTTATATTAATGAAAAGAATATCTTAGCATTTACGTTCGGCAAATGCGCTTTTGAAGGTTATCGTTCAAGGGAAGATTCAGAATGAAAGGAGATAAACATCAAAAAATATAGCGGCCCAAGCCTGGTATACAATAAAACATCCGATGCTTGTTTCGTACTGGAGGAGTATCCGAAGTGAAAATAATCTAACTGGCTGCTAATCTCTATGGATATAGGGAGTAAATCAAAATAAAGTTTTTTTAGAAAGAATGAAAATTATAAAAAAAATAACAAATATAAAATATGGAAGTTTAACTAAAACAATTGAAACATTGTATTCAAGGTAGAAATTCGAATTGTTAGACGCAAGTGTCTTATTTAAGGCTCGACGGACAATGGTAATTCCAGTATAAATATTTAGATTAGTTAGTGGCGGTAGGACCTCTTGTGAGTCCGCACGTGTAGGTACCACCACCCCGCTTATTTCTGCCGTGAAGCAGTAATGCGTTTCGGTTTGCAGGCTGGGGCAGTCGTTGTAACCATACTGAGACCTTAGAACTTATATCTCAAGGTGGGTGGCGCATTTACGTTGTAGATGTCTATGGGCTCCAGTAACCGCTCGATCACCCATCTAACAATAAAAAAATTTATTATAATTATTCTAAAATGTTAGTACAGCGTTTATTATAAAAACTTCTATCGGGCCGTAACACAATGATGTACGGAAGAGACCGTATATTCCTATTTTCGTGGCTGACAGCCGCAAGTAGCGACGCGGAAGCATTTATGTATTTCATTTCCCCTCGAAGCCTGCACCATTTGTATTCAGTTGTACGTCAAGTCGATTCATATAAAGATATTGTTATTTTGATGTTTTTACAGGGGTTTTATTGAAAACAGTTGTATTTTTCTACTTTATTTATAGAAAAAGTTAGGAAGGGCCTAGGGTCATTGGGGAATTTGTTAATTCTATCTCTTCTTCTTTTTCTTCACCTTATCACCTAGGAGGGGTCTGCACAGCAATTTTTTCTCTTCTATTCTCTTCTGTCAGCCGTCAGCTCAACATTCACTCCTCTCTCTCTCTCTCATGTCGTCATTCACACACTCCACATCCATGTCTTCTTCGGTCGACCTCTGCCCCTTTATCTTGCAATACCATTTCCATACATGTCCTAGTCACATGCATTGTTAATTTTATCTATGATAAGATTATTGTTTGTAGTCATTACAACAATAGTGGTTTAATATTTTCTTTCACGATGAAACGCTATAGTGGCCGCAAGTGGCCTATTCATAATTAAGGAATATAATAATATTATAGTAACCGACTTGTGCTAGCATCTTGCCTAAGACCTACCGTTGTCTGGTAAAATGAACTGAAAATCCTTGAAGTTTCTTTAAGCTAAGCAAGTGTAAAATTAACATATTAATAAAGTTGAATGACCTCTCTTTATCCATCCTTTGAAGCACTGTAGTTCAAACTTAATTTAACTTTTTGATGTGGTTTTTGTAATATTAAATACAATTGAAAACTAGATTGTGTTTAAATAGCACGTAAATTATAAAAAAATTGTACATTCTAACTTTCTTTTCAGTAACTCTTAATAATACTTATAGCTTAAACAAAAAGTAAAAAAAAAACCGCAACATTTTGTTTATTAATCAAAGGGAATCAACCAGGGGAAATCTCTAAGGTAAACATTTAACACGGCACATCACGAGTTCGGTCTATCAGACATTGACAATGACAATGATAACTTTTATATCTATAATTTTACTATATTCGGAACGTGGTAATGCATTAAATCGCACAAATATATGAACAGACTTTATTACGTGTCCCGGGCAAAACCTTAGCTTCTTACTTTATTTTATTTATTTATTGCTTAGATGGGTGGACGAGCTCACAGCCCACCTTGTGTTAAGTGGTTACTGGAGCCCATAGACATCTACAACGTAAATGCACCACCCACCTTGAGATAAGTTCTAAGGTCTCAGTATAGTTACAACGGCTGCCCCACCTTTCAAACCGAAACGCATTGCTGCTTCACGGCTGAAATAGGCAGGGTGGTGGTACCCACCCGCGCGGACTCGAAAGTTGTCATTGTCATTGTCTATCAGACAATGACAATGACAACTTTTATATCAGTAATTTTACTATATTCGGAACGCGGTAACGCATTAAATCGCACAAATATATGAACAGACTTTATTACGTGACCTAACAAAATCTTAGCTTTTACTTTATTTTGGAATAATCAACTAAACTTTGGATTCAAATCCAAAAATAACTAACTCAGTTCAGGTCAATGCACCCTGAGCACCTACAGCTTTGTCTTAATGTTGTTTTATTTCATTATTACCTTTAATCACATCAGACCGAAAACGAGCACTTTGATTTTTATCACATTGATATAAGGGCCGTTTTGCGTTGCAGCCCTCAGGTCCGGATCCGTTGTTCCAAATCCCCACTATTCCGGGATTAGCATAAATTGATAAGAATGTCCCTCGAAAGGTTTAATTAACAACGAAGATGTGGGTAGTTGTAAATTTTTCAGAGAGAGTCTGTTGTGAAGTGTTCTGTTGGCTTTTTATGTGCTTGGTATGTTTGAATGTTGATGTTTCGGTATTAATTTTTCTCAAATGATTACTGTGTATGCTAAGCCCACACGGATGGACACTATTTATCTTTCATGTTTATACAACAGATATGTGTTTCGTGTGATAGATGGGACCCCCATCATGTAGTATTACATGTAATAATATTGGGTACATGTACATTGGCTTCTAATAAGATAACAATCTTCACTTCTCTTTTCAAAATGTAGTTTATCAAATGAAAGAGGCGGTCAAGATATTAACGCCACTTCTTAACGTAAGTTTTAATGCGGTAGGGGAACCTCCGTAGCTTTACTAGTTTAAATTTAAATTTTAAATTCAATTCGGATTCAAAAATGGCCAATGTTAAATTAACATTTTATAATATACATATTGTTATAATATTTGTCGTAGTAAAAGTTGAAAATAGAAAATTTAAAAAACTCTTGCTTCTTAATCATTTAAAGTCGGTTAAAACTAATTAATATGCTCATGTATAAAATTACGGATTCGTGATTAGATACATTATAAAATTATCCAAAACAAAGAATATCAAGTCAGGACAGGCAACATAAAAATAACAGTCCATATAATATGACAGTGATCTAACCCTCATAAATATAATAATCATTACAAAAAAACAATAACATGACAACAAAAAAGAAATTTAATATATATACTACCTACGCGTCGCGGTAATAAAGTCATGATACCGACATGAATTTTGATTCCGCCTTCCTTTATTAGCAGACATCCAGGTTTACTGGAGTCGTTGATGACTTTTTTATTTCCGGACAATCAGAAATGTTTTTGTTTTTTTGAAACGGCTGCTGTGACGCTGGCGACCGTTTTAGGATAAATAAAGATGCAGCGAAGGGTTAATGTAATCTGTACGCGAAAATTATGTGAAGGTTTGTTTTTGGGGGTGGAAAGCCAGGGACTTGGATTTATTTGTTAATTATGATTTAAAAAAAAAACAGTTAATTATTTTTCGGCTTTGCTTTCTATTATTTTTAAAAGGGTATAGAAGATACCTGATAAATATTTGAATATCATTTTGGTATATGACTGAGATGAGGAGTGCCGGCATGACCTGGAGTGATATCAAGGAGTTGCGCAAGACAAGGTCAAGTGGAGACAACTTGTTTTTTTTATTGACTTGTAGGCAGACGACCATACGGCCCACCTAATGGTGAGTGGTTACCGCCGCCCATGGACGTCATCAAATGCCAGGGGCAGAGCCAAGCCGCTGCCTACCGAAAACTTGTGAGGGCTCTATTTACCAGTGGGGTACCCTAGGACAACAACAACAACAACACGTAGGGTCCTACTCATCTTTATCTTAATTCTGGGCTATCCAAAACACATCCGACTTCACGTCATAGAATAAAAACAAAAGACCACAAATTTTCATTATTCGGCGCACCATCGCACCGGAGACGCCGAGACGCACCAAAATCAATTTCAATACAAGTTACAGCGTCGTAATTGTAAGAATTCGGCGAGGACGTAAACTTTGGATTGCGACATAAAAGCGGCGAACGAACAGACTGTTACTACGTAGAGATGTTCGCATCTACGTTTTATAGTCTTTGATGGTGTGGCCAGGTGCATGTTACGACGTATTAAAAGTAAGACAAAAGGTCTAAATCTTCGATAAATTGGCTCATTTGAATTCGTAAAATTGGGATTCTTATCGAGATTTTCGGGAAATGACTCGATTAATTGTTTCTTATGATTGATGTTGGTTAAGGGTGATTTTGTTTTTGTTGTTTTCATAATAGGAAAATTCTTGAATTTTAAATTGATTGGAACCCTATACACCACAGCGTACATTATTCGGTCTTGATTCTTGATCTTTAAAGTAAAAATTCCACTTGAAAAGCGTATATCATATTATGTACTTAACGAGCAAATAATAATCATAGTAACTGATGTTTATAGCATTCTTCACAATCTAAATTTTTCCATATTATTTTTGGCTGCAAAAAAATCCAACAAGTCGCATACTTAATTGAAAATAATCTTATACCCAACCCCGCCTATTTATGCCGTGAAGAAGTAATGCGTTTCCGTTTGAAGGGGGTGGGGCAACCGTTGTAACTATACTTACAACTTATATCTCAAGGTGGGTGGCGCATTGGTTGTAGATGTCTATGCGCTCCAGTAACCACTTAGCATTAGGTGGGCTGTGAATTCATCCACCCATATAAGCATTAAAAAAAACTAATTTTAATTTCAATTTTCAATTATAAGCAGAGTCGAAAATTTTGAGGTAACAGTTTTACTGATAGCCTTGTGAAACTCCTCTTCAATCTCCCTCTATGACACACAGCGATCGACCGCAGTACCGGTAGCAGGAGATGCAATTGTTCCGGATGACGTGGCGGCTAACTGCGTCAGTCTTCATTACTGCGCTTATTAGCATGAAGCCATGTACAAGTAGGTCAATTTGGTTAACGCGATGTCGTGTTAAAGTGAATATTCCCCGTTATATGGCATATTTATTTGGGTCACTGCTATGACTTATTTAAAATAGATTTATTTCAAAGGTCCTCTCAGTCATCTTCGTGTTATTTTTTTTATTTGTTGATATAGCAACTATCGACAAATGAAAAAAAATACCACGAAGATGACTATTCTACTATGAAGGTTATGAAGTTGCTATATCAAAATGTCTACGACAACATCTGAGTCGGTTTGGTGCCCGAAAATTGTAAAATATTCGAAAGGTCGTAAGTAATGAAAACAGTGAACGTAAAATTGAACCATAAAAAAATGTTTGAATAATATCTACGACTCGTGAAATCCGAGCAAAATATTATGTCACGTGTACTCTTTTATGATCATCTAGAGTCGGTCGGTCACTTTAGCACTTTTTTGACAAATCCCAAACTATATCAACGATGTAAATCACCGATAGTGTTTGTTACACTAAAATAAGTAAATAGTTTCTTAGGCATTGTATTAAGGATAATGTAATTTATTTTCTTTTACACGAAACATTGATAATCGCACCTCACGTTACATTGTACATTACAATACAAAGAATGGCGCAAAAATGATAACACGCAGTCAATAGTCAGATGAGAATGATCAGTACCAAATTGAAATGTATTATAATAAATTAATCTGGTGGTAGGACCTCTTGTGAGTCCGCACGGGTAGGTACCACCGCCCCGCCTATTTCTGCCGTGAAGCAGTAATGCGTTTCGGTTTGAAGGGTGGGGCAGCCGTTGTGACTATACTGAGACCTTAGAACTATATCTCAAGGTGTGTGGCGCATTTACGTTGTAGATGTCTATGGGCTCCAGTAACCACTTAGCATCGGGTGGGCTGTGAGCTCGTCCACACAGCTAAGCAATAAAAAAAAAAAAAAAAAAAAAAAAAAAAAAAAAAAAAAAAAAAAAAAAAAAAAAAAAAAAAAAAAAAAAAAAAAAAAAAAAAAAAAAAAAAAAATAACAGTATTTATGTGCCCATTTCTTTATCTATAGGATCACGTTAAGGTAACTATGATTTTCTAAGCTTCGATTAATATAGTGATAATGAACGAAACGTGTATGGTTTTTAACACTAGACGATGACCCAGCTTTGCTCGATTTTTTTTTGTTTGTTAAATAAAATAAATAAACAATTCATTTTCTTGGTCTAACCTTAAACCATACACTCATTGGCTTCGGGTGGCTTAACAACGCCATCTGCTGAAATAGCTTTAGTGTTATTATTGTGTCTTTAAAGCAGTTTTATTCAATTATGAAAAATAGTATTATTATTCGTCAATAGATGTCGGGAACAGTCATAAAGTTGATTATCGATAAAGCTGATTATTGAAAACACGAATAAAACAACATTTTTTGAAAATAAATCGTAGCTAGATCGATTTATCGCCCCTGAAATCCCATGTATACTACATTTTATGAAAATCGTTGGAGCCATTTCCGAGACTCAGATTATATAATATATATACAAGAATTGCTCATTTAAAGGTATAAGATAAGATTTATCGATCAGCAAAATAATTAACATTAGGTGAACTCTGTCTATTCGAATCAGTTATGGTTCTGAAATGTCTTCAAAATCCGTACTAAAAATCTAATCACGTTGAATATTTTCTCAAACGGTAATCCAAAAGAAGTGGTTATTTCCATTTGCGTCCTTTTTCACGTCTGGTCCGTCAAAAGGAATGTACATCTCATTAGTCAGGTCGCCGGTGGTTTTTCCTTTGTTACTTACTTTTGATCTCGTCTATTACACGGCGGTATCCAGACTATGGGTAATTGGACTTGACGTGGCTCTTGAAGGTCATCGTTTTAATGCAACAAAATTTCGACTTCATATCTCTTCGGTGTATTTTAAATTGGTTCAGATAAGCTAGGATAGGATAGGCTAGGATAAGCTAAGATAGGATAGGCTTGTCTACCTAATCATCAGTAGTCTCGATGAGCTATTCTGGGTTCGCAGTGGATGGTATGCGAGCTCACAGGGCTCAGCCTGTGAGAGTACTCAGTGATTACAGCCCATTGAAAGCTCCTATACTTAAATGTTGTCACTTAGTGAGACATTTAAAACATAGTTTTATTTATATGTATGATAAGGAAAATACTCGTTAGAACTCTTCATACGGCAAAACATTTTTTTTGTTGATGTGGAACATCTATAGCCACACGTAAAACCGATTTCTGGCGTGGCGACGCGTCGCCATGCGCAATCGACTGTGCGATTCTCTCCCACTCGATCCGGCTTTAAGCCATCTCTTTCGCTATACTGAGCTCGGATACCTATAGTGTATACTCCGTAGTGTATACAGTGTTGTTTACTACAGTACACATAACCTGTGTTTTACTTGAAAACAAATTATTTTTTCGTAATATTTTATTTTATCATTATGACATATTTAGTTCCTATCACAATATGTTCTTTTCTGCATATTACTTTTACAAAATAATGTCGATGTTTCACATCTGCCAGGCGTCCCGTGACGGCTCACATTGTTTTAGCTATAAAGATTAGACAAATTCACGTCATCGATGCTTTTATGAAATTAATCATTGCATCTTACCAATATAGTAAGTTTTTCAAAGAAACGTTAGTCGTTAATCTCCGACGTCGCCACATTGAAACACAATTAGAATGTAATCAGCTTCATTGAAATTTATACGTTTAGAGAAACAGTTAAGAATCGTTTAGTCTCTCAAAGAACTTGTAATTTGCGGTCGCTTATTGAGTTAAGAAGCGTTGTACGGTCTGTTTCCACTTTTGTCTTAACCATTACTTTTGGGGAAAATGTACTACTTTAGTTCGAGCTCTATCTATTTTCTATCTTAATATTGTATACAGTTTAAAAGTAAATAAAATTCATTTAAATTTCAAGTCAAAATAGCAATTAATTTCATCTTTTTTAAACTTATGATATTGATCAAGATATTAATGCGAGGTTTTAGATTATTTTATTGCCCCCAGAAATTCATTGCGTGTGCAAATTTTCAAATTCACAGGACGTCTTAACATCGGTCGAAAATTCCGTTACAACATACATACTTACACACCAAGCTAGTAAAACTGTGTTAATAAAAATAAATATGAAATGTTCTGTTTTTCATGAGTAAATACCAACCTACAACACTATTTGTAACAATAATACTAGTCATTAAAGCAGCCTGGACTACCAGAAATTGCAACTATAGCTACCTTAAGCAACTTTTGATTCCTGATCATTGTTTCTTTGATTTATAATCGATATTCTAGGATAACCGTTCTTATCATGGATGTATGATTATGTGACGCCCATACAGAGCAGGAAAAAATCCTGGGTGGAGGTATTTAAATGTATGACATCTGTATTGATTGCGTGATATTCCGAAAGTAACTATACTTGAGACCTTAGAACTTATATCTCAAGGTGGGTGGCGCATTTACGTTGTAGATGTCTATGAGCTCCAGTAACCACTTAAAAAAATCTTTTTTTATCTTTTTTCAAAGTATTAATAATGTACTCATTTCGTTATTGTCGTAACGCCTTTACTTGTTAATATAGTATTTTTTTTCGATTTTTGCCATTCGTAAAGGCACAATTAAAAATACTTTTACCGTTTTGATTGAGTTGTTTGCCCACGAACGACATCGTGACCACGAAACCTGTAAACGGTTCGAAACGTTAGCAATAATATAATGATAATAAAAAAATGCGCGATTAAATCGTAAAAGTACTTTTAATTATGCCTCTACTTATCCATATTGGAAGTGAGTATAAATAAAATTTCACATATCCTGTTTTTATGCAATATAAACAACGCCCTATAGTACAAGTTACATTTAAAACACCCCTCCGTTGAACTTTCTCCACTAAACTATGAAAAGCTACTTTAAAAGCTCTCACATTCGTAAGCAAATTAAATTATACACGTACGTTCCAAACTTTCAGTAATGTTTTGTTCATAACAATAACTGCAGCTCAAATATTCTGATTGATGAAGCCAGGGTATTTTTAATATCATAGATAAACAGTCTACGGCTCCCCTAGTGTTAAGTGGTTTTTGTTTCTTATCTTATCGTTGGTAGCATTAAGGACTATCCTAACTACGCGCTTTTAGGTAGGTTAGGTCAACGGGCTCAACTTCCAAAAGCTTGCTAACACTAGCCATAGAAAAAGCAGTGTTTTGCTGAATCTACCACCGGAGCGGAATCGCGACCCACTAAGAAGATCCTATGAGAAACTCCGTAGGCTGTGTGTCTAATGGGCTAGGTTGTATGTTGAACACAAGAACCATGACCCATGTGTCCGAGAATCATTTAGTATCTTGGTTACCTAATGTGGTCTGGTTGTTACAGTGAAATCTGATACAAACTTCACGACAACAACCATGTCTAAAATTTGGACATTACATACTAGAACACCGATATTGGTGTACTATACCTACTCTACCTACTCTAGTTTATATTAACAACCTCTACGTCTCTACGATGGACTTAATAGTATTTTGTGGTTCCACAGGCGAGGCTGCTAGAGGCGTGAGACGTAAAATTGGATGAATTTACTTACACCATGTTCCAGATAAGTAAACTACATACCGATTGCGAGTGAAGGGAAATTTTTTTAAATAGACACATTCGCCTGTTTGTAGTCAAGGATATTTTAACATGCTTTTACTAGCCTTAATTACTAATACTAATACGTCTAATTGCATTGAAAATTTGCACATGACGTATCAAAAATTTGTAAAAATGCAATTCTTTTTTTTTCCTTTGGCTTTAATATCTCTAAAGTGTTTCTTTTTTTGTATTTATTTTTAAATGTATTTTTTTTGTTATTTGATTTAGTAAGCCAGTGGGTCCAAGAATCTTTCATGATAGTTAATAGTTCGTGGGTATGTGACTTAGGGTCATCGAAATGCCCATCTAATATGTTTATAGTGTTAGTATTGCTAGCTATTTTACCAAAAATATATTTTTGACAACATTCAAAAGTAGAATAACCAAAAGGCTTTCTTCTGCTATCTGACGATAGTCAAATGTTTTATGACTGTTCTCACCCTTCCTAATAAGGCACATATTTTTAATAATTGCATTGTATTAAAGGCTACCTTTCAAACTAAATCTAGATCGCACGACTGCTTCAAAGAATTTCTACCCTAGTGGATTCGCAATAATCTTTGAGGAAAACTAAACAGATCAACCACAGTAAAAAGAAAACAGTAACACAACATTTCAATCCAGTAAATTGCAGCACGAGAATTCCCGAATTTTTTGTTATTTATAAAATACACAGTAATCAAATTTGTCGTAATTAACACGTCCGGCTTAGATGTCGCGTGCGAGATACCCTCGTAATAAACACCTACCCGAATGTCGAGTTACACTCCACGCAACTCGAACGGGGAATAATGAAAATTTTAATCACGTTACAAGTCATTAAAATTGAGTTGTTCAGTTTTAGGGATTTCGTTTTATTGGTTTTTCAGTGAAATTGCCTTTTACGAGGCGCTTCAGATGATTAATTATTATAATTTTATAATCGTGTTCAAATATAGGCGAAACTTTACTTTCATGTGACTGCTTTACTGGTGGTAGGACCTCTTGTGAGTCCGCGCGGGTAGGTACCACCGCCCCGCCTATTGCTGCCGTGAAGCAGTAATGCGTTTCGGTTTGAAGGGTGGGGCAGCCGTTGTAACTATACTGAGACCTTAGAACTTATATCTCAAGGTGTGTGGCGCATTGACGTTGTAGATGTCTATGGGTTCCAGTAACCACTTAACACCAGGTGGGTTGTGAGATCGTTAACAAATCCATGCAATAAAAAAAAAAGTGATCTCTTTTTTCTGAATCTGATGTTTATCTGCCATTTTCTGTGAATCTCTTTACTTATTTGCATAATTCACCTTAAGAAGTCGATGCAAATTTGCTTCACTTTCAAAATTTTATTTTTAAATTTCAAATAGCATTCGCTTAAAGTGTCCTGCTCGACCAACATCAAAACATTCATGGAAATCATTCAATGAATACTTCAGGTGCTGCTGAATACATTTTATTCGATTAGATTACTTTAGATCTAATGCTTTGAAATTATAATATAATACATTTGCTTTTGCCCGTAACTTCGTTCGCGTGGAATAGTTTAGAAATAATGCTTTACTTTAGAACAAATTTGGTTAGCACAATTAACGTTATAGAGAGCTAACCTTAACATATAGACATATGCTGTCAAGAACTTTTTTTAGATCTTTTAAAGGGGAACAATTCTCTCATACATTATTTTAGCGAAACTTTAACCGTTTCTGCAGCGCACGCAGCGAAAGCTCTCAAAAGGAAAAAAAAAACCCCAATTTTGAAACATTATTTATTGGTACTCCGCTTGTCTTAGCGTAATGTTTGTTATATAGCCTATAGCCTTTCTCAATAAATGGGCTATCTAACACTGAAAGAATTTTTCAAATCAGACCAGTAGTTCCTGGGATTAGCGCGTTCAAACAAACAAACTCTTCCGCTTTATAATATTAGTATAGATAAAAGATCCGCTAAATTGAAAACATTATTATACTATGAAGACGTAAGCGTAATCGACGACTTATCTCTTCGGTAGGATCAGTGATTATTTCCAAGGAACATGAACAAGTAACAAGAATGAGGTGTGAAGTGAAAGGGAAACCCGCTCAGAAATGACCCGTTCAGAGTTACTTCAGTTCTTGGAGTTATGGATAGTGGAATACTAATATTGCTATTTTGAAAAACGTTTCCGGATGGTGAATTTCGTGGTATCCAAATTGAACCTATAATTAGTGTTTTTCAACTAACGAACAACAATCGTAAATAATTGGTCTCTGGGTCTGCGGAGGGACTTCGGTTCCCTCTGTATTTTGTACCGTATGTTCCATGGGGAGTGCTCTGAGAAATTGTTCGAGATGACACCAACGTCTCGTTTTTACCATCGCACCGCCCGCCACCGGAGTAGAGTTCATCCATACTACCTGGAGCCACTGCGGTCATCCACAGTGCGTTTCCAGAGATCTTTTTTGCCACGTACCATCCGGCTATGGAATGAGCTACCCTCCACGGTGTTTCCCGAGCGCTATGACATGTCCTTCTTCAAACGTGGCTTGTGGAGAGTATTAAGCGTAACTATTATAAATAATATTTTCTTATTTCAAGTGGGCGGTAACCTTGATTTTTCATTTAAGCAAGAATTATTTTTTTCGTATATCAAATTTCACTGTTCCAAGTGATCCAACCAACAAACAATCTCAATAGATTTTACTGGACGTATTGTTTTCAAAACGGTAAAATAATGTGATTAAAAATCTCCAATTTCGTATTAAAGGAAACTTGAATTATACATTCCTCCGCGCAATTAGAATCGGCGGCCGTCCCAGGCCAACCAATCAAACTTAACGATTCAATTAAAACCCCGAAAGGTGGATAGAGGGTGTCCCAATAAAATCCTTATATCGGTCCGCGACACGGAACATAAATAACGAGGTCGCAACGGCCGAAGCCGAATGATATTTTTTTTGCAATGTCTCACACATTCCAATTGAATTCGAAAACGGAAATTTGAATCCGCAAATCTTTTTTTTTTAAGGCCTTCGATATGCAGGCCTACTTCTTATTGGCTGGATACAGGAGCCACATAAAAATCATTAATTGATTCTGGACACTCGCCATTAGGAATGGATTTGATAATTCAAATGTAAAAACTACCGTTCGAACCATACGATTCTGCTTTTGCGGATTTACGGAAATTTCGTAATTTTGCCCACGTCATGTTGTAATGTTACTCCCACCATCTTACATCACCTTGAGACATTTTGAAGTCTTGATAATATTTTACAATGACTGTCACATTCTTCAAACCGGAACTTGTTACTTCGTGGTAAAAGTTGGCGATTTTATTTTGGGAATGTATGATTGATGGTTTGGAAGAGGCCTGTGCAGCAGAGGAGCAGTGGATGACTGTGATGATGATGATGATGAAAACGTTTCCACCTATTCTCCAATGAAATTCCTTAGTCACTTTTTACAACATGTATCCTGTTGAGTTTAGGCCGCTTTAGACAATAACACGAGACTATCACATGTTTTTTTTTCTTTATTGCTTAGATGGGTGGACGAGCTGATAACCCATCTGATGTTAAGTGTTTCCCGGAGCCCACAAACATCTACAATGTAAATGCCGCCACCCACCTTGAGATATGAGTTGTAGGTCTCATTTTTAACAGTACAACCAACGGCCCTGCCCTTCAAACCGAAACGCATTACTGCTTCACGGCAGAAATAGGCAGGGTGGTGGTACCTACCCGTACGGACTCACAAGACGTCCTACCACCAGTAGTAAACCACAAGTCTTACAATACTCACTGTTTCTATCGCTACAGCCAATATATAGTTATATAGATTACCCGGTTCCTATAATAATATATGAGTACGTATATATGTGTAAAATATAGAGCACAAGCCCTGAGAGTATTGGTCACAATTTACTTCAGTAACTGGCCTCGGAATGATACATTATGTCGGATAAAAATATTTTTCTACGTACAAACCTGTTGCTCTAGTTATGAGTGTTTAGGCTTAGGGCTGTTGCTCATTTAGTTCTAAGCACTGAACTTCCATACGATAACTTCTGATTCTTATACACTTTTTTCTTCTCTCTCCTTTTCTCATATATTTTTATTTAATTTTGTTTAAATATTACGTGGCTTGCGTTTAAATATTTCTGACGTACATAATATATGTGACTCACAAGTAATTTACTGTTTCTTGAAATTATGTTATACTTGTCATGACAGTAGTCTTTCTTTTTTTTATTGCTTAGGTGGGTGAACGAGCTCACGGCCCACCTGGTGTTAAGCGGTTATCGGAGGCCATAGACTTCTACAACGCAAATGTGCCACCCACCTAGAGATATAAGTTCTAAAGTTCTAAAGTCGCATTATAGTTACAACGGCTGCCCCACCCTTCAAACCGAAACGCATTACTGTTTCACGGCAGAAATAGGCAGGGTGGTGGTACCTATCCGTGTGGAAGCACAAGAGGTCGTACTACCAGTCTATTAGGCAATAAGACGTCAAATCATGGAGCATATGGCTCATCTGATGATCAGTAGTGATTATAGCTTATAAAGGTCAATACTGCCAGGGGCACAGCTAAGATTGCTGCTGAAGATTTTCCACAAACAACTACTTCCTTATTGTCGTCGTAATTTATTTTCACCGCCTTACCTACCGCCACGAAGCAAGTACAATAATATTTTTTTACTGCAATTTTTGTAACTGACAGCCCTACTGTAGGCCGTATTTTCAGACGAACGAGCCTTCACAGGCCATCTCTCTCCAATCGATTACGTTTCGGTGAAGCGTGAACGAGTGCGCGAATTTATCGTTTGAGAAACAGCATCGCCGTCTTACCGAGTCGACAGTTTCTTGTTTTGTACGATTTATATATTTACTTTTTTAAATGAAAATGTTATTTAATTTGACACAGGTTTTAAGATTATGTGTAAAACTACATTAGATATTGTTTTACTTCAATGCGTCCTAACAAAAATAGCAAGAATTTTTTTTCTTTAAAAAAAAATTACATCTTTAATTCACGAAAATTTATTAGTTCACTTAGTCTGTCTCGCCGGTTTTCTTTCGACATTGGCTTTTATTGTTGCTAAGGTAATTTTGTTAATAGACATATAAGATATGTTATTCAAATTGCATGATAACATTTACGCGTGTCTTCTCACGTACAATTTCACTCTTTACGATTTAATCTCGTATTTAGTTTGTGAATATTTTAATTTTCAGAAAATTCGTAGATTGGATGCGTAGTCACGTACGCACATAATCGCCATTTGTAAATTCAAGCGTAATCACTCGATATACTGATCGACTCATTTCAGTGGGGGCAGTTTCGATGAATTTTATTGTTACCCGATTGCGATTCAGATTTAACTCATTTGCTTAAATATTAGCAAAATAATAAATAAGAGAAACTAACACTATAGTTCTAGAATATCTAAATACTTGAATTTTTCCTTATGTTCACCTATTACCATTTATTTTGCATACCATACCTTAACAACTTTGATTATAAATTTAACTGCCACTTACCTGAAAATAGAAAAATATTTTTAAAATTAGCAAAAAAAACACAAATATTTTCTGACGTATTTTATGGACAGATAAGAAATGAAGATACAACCAAAGCTTATAAAGATAGATAGTGCTATGAGTTGTTATTGTGAATTTTGATTTAATATAGAAAAAAATAATTGCTTATCCTATATAAAGCCACGTATCAAAACCAAGCTATAAATGTTTCCAGTAATTTTTCCACAACTGCAATAAATCTCTACTTGAAAGGCCCAGAAAAGAGCAACACGCTGTAAATAAGGTGGAATCCGGATATCTGTAAAAAAAAAAAAAGACCCATACCGAACTCGTGTTTTAAGGATTGCTTCGTGTCAAACGCTAGTGTGGCAGGTAAAATCGGAGGACGCTTCGCTGGCGGCGTTACAACCACACCGCAAACAAAAAAGCTCCCCGAAAATGACGTTTCCAATTTTCCACCGGTCCAGCCGAATCCTTTTTTATCGTAAGCTCAGAGATTCACCCGTCAAACGCGCGCACACGAATATTTCATTCGCATCAAAGGAATTCTCACTGTAGGCGACTTTATTAACGAATCATTTCCAAAGAGGAATTCTCTTAAGAAAATTAAAGAATTCGCCTCTAAATTTTTTTTTTTTTGATTTCGCTAAATAAATGAGTTGAGTGCGACGGACGGCTTCTTTCGACGTTTGAAAATTTAATATGCCGTTTTTTTCCAGATTCACTCCTGGAGCGTTCCTTATAGAGCTTATTAAGAATTTATCAAGAATGCGTAGTAAAAAATCAGTAGACAGTTATTTGATAAGATTTCTAAGGTAATTTTATTTAGGCTTCTTCTCTCTCGTCTTTATTGAAAAGGTTTTCGAATTAATTATGATTTTCATTTTGTATTACGTCATCGGTGAATTTTCCTTTGAGATGTTTTAAATTTAACTAGAGGACCCGCAGTAGTCGAAATTCGACTATAATTAATTGGAATTGTAAGTTTGTACACTATTAGGATTGTATTTTATACTTCTATAATCACAAGTTTCGCCAAGACTACACTATAAAAAATATTAACAAAGACAAACAATATTTAATCTCAATTTGGTAACAGACGTCAAGAACAAAAGTTTGACAATAAATAGTATGCATGCGTGTGTGCGTCAAATACATGGTATGTAGTGTGTGTAATGTTTTCTTTATTGATTTAATGTATCTTTTATGCATTATTTTAAAAAAAATATTAGCATTGTGCACCTCTTCTCTATATTCTCTATAACTGTGGAAAATTCCATACTCCTCCGATATAAAATTTTTGCTTCACGTATTAATATACCTACCACGATTTTGATAGTGGAGATCGATTGTCGAGTTCTATGTTCGGAACTGGATAGTGGATAGACTGTGATAATGACTATGATGATGATTTTGATTGGAGAAGAAATATTTTGTGATACGTTAAATGTTTGGATTAACTTGTGCGAATAAAAAATGCATACCGTGGCTCCACTGATATTGAATATCAAATAAATAGTAAATATAATTGAGTACTTAATAGTACTCCGAAATTGTATCTTTGCGTTAGAGAGATTTCAAGTTAAATCATAAGCCTTTTTTACTGGTGGTAGGACCTCTTGTGAGTCCGCGCGGGTAGGTACCACCGCCCTGCCTATTTCTGCCGTGAAGCAGTAATGCGTTTCGGTTTGAAGGGTGGGGCAGCCGTTCTAACTATACCTGAGACCTTAGAACTTATATCTCAAGGTGGCCGACGCATTTTACGTTGTAGATGTCTATGGGCTCCAGTAACCACTTAACACCAGGTGGGCTGTGAGCTCGTCCACCCGTCTAAGCAATAAAAAAAAAGCCTTGAAACATAAAAATTTCACTGAATTTATTTTAATTGTTTTTTTTCAAATACGAAAGAAACCAAATTCCTTTGCTGACCAACTTCACACATATTTTTGTCATAGTTCTATAATATTAGAAAATTCTAGAAAAAGGCTGTCTTACTTCCTAACTACATAGTAAAGATCAATAATTCACGGAAAATTGTTTTTTTTTTAAATTTTGATAAAGGATTTTCACCCATGTTAATGTAATTGATACTTACTTTATTGGAACTTGTTTAATATCGTTAATCAAATTGACAACGTTTGCAAGGTAGCTTAGGAATCAAAGCAAGGTGAACAAACTTTACAATCGGATTTCATATGGTAAACTTGAATGTATGTTGTCAATTCATTTGCAATTAAAATCTAAAATTATATTGCTATTGTTATTGAGATGATCAAATTAAAACAGGTCTTCTTACCAATACATTCTTCCAGTGCTATTTCTATTGATGGCTGAATTAAATTTGCAGTCGTCGTGGCCTAAAGGATAAGACGTCCGGTGCATTCGTATGTAGCGATGCACCGGTGTTCGAATCCCGCAGGCGGGTACAAATTTTTCTATTGAAATACGTACTCAACAATTGTTCACAATTGACTTCTACGGTGAAGGAACAACATCATGTAATAAAAATCAAACCCGCAAAATTATAATTTGCGTAATTATACTGAGACTATACTGAGACCTTAGAACTTATATCTCAAGGTGTGTGGCGCATTTACGTTGTAGATGTTTATGGGTTCCAGTAACCACTTAACACCAGGTGGGCTGTGAGCTCGTCCACACATGTAGGCAATAAAAAAAAATAAAAAAAAAATTAGCCATTCTACCTTTCAAAGCTGTGACAGACTATTCGTGTTTTGAACCAAAATTGCCGCCTCTTACGGACTCAGCTTAAGACTTTCTCCACCGGCTTTTACTTGAATGATAAGCTGGAGTTATGGTTAGTGAATCCGAATAACTAGCCAATAAACTTCACATTTACAAAAGAAAGTACTAAAACACTCGCTCGTCGCGTTACTTGCAGATTTTATAACTACTCGTTTAATCGAAAACCACAAAGCATTTATTTTATGAGCCGTTCACAATAAAACTGCTAGAATTCAAATGAGCTACGTGGCACAGTGAGAAGACTGAAAAATGCTCGAATATCGTCATAAATCAGACCTCGACAATAGAAACGGGAAGCGGTTATTATGGAAATCTCTTGGACTTGAACGCGTATTGAAATATTTTGTAAAACATTACGCGAGTTCGTGCAGCAGGATCATTTTACAAATAATTTTGAATTTTACAAGTTATTTTTGTATCATAATTAATCTTCAGTTACTAATTTCTTGGGAAGAAGTACTTAAGAGCGAATCAACAAAATTCAATATTTCACACTTATGATACTTTCATAATTACGATCCTAAAATTAAATAAGTGTGGGGAGTGCTCTGAGGAATTGTTCGAGATGATACCGTCATCTCGTTTTTACCATCGCACCGCCCGACATCGGGGTAGAGTTCATCCATACTACCTGGAGCCACTGCTGTCATCCACAGTGCGTTTCCAGAGGTCTTTTTTGCCACGTACCATTCGGCTATGGAATGAGCTCCCCTCCACGGTGTTTCCCGAGCGCTATGACATGTCCTTCTTCAAACAAGGCTTGTGGAGAGTATTAAGCAGTAGGCAACGGCTTGGCTCTGCCCTTGGCATTGCTGAAGTCTATGGGCGACGGTAACCACTCACCATCAGGTAGGCCGTATGCTCGTCTGCCAACAAGGGCAATAAAAAAAATGAGGTATGTGGGTGAGGTACAATGAGACTGGATCGAGATCACATTAAATTAATTCAAAATTTCTTATTTAAGCTAGTTAGTTGCCATAAGATTGTTTTGAGAACAAGTAATTGTATAAAAGCGATCATTTTTGTTATCAACATTAAATAGCAAAAATTTGTAAAGCAAGATTTGACTTTCGAACACAACTTAGAATCAACTAAAATACTGAATAATTTAAGAATAATTCACACAACATTCGTTTGGAACATCTCAAACAGAAAGAAGAATCAAATTATTTTCTTGCAATGTTTATCAAAAGTTAGGGAGCCCTTATGGTTGGCTGGCTCCATTATAAGGGCCGCACTCAGTTATATTTCCACATGCAGATTAACAGCGAAAAGAAAGAGTAAGGGTAAATTTATGTTCCCAAATCGAATAGGAATAAAATTGGGGAGTTTTGATTAAAAAATAATACAGTATTTGATTGTATAGAGCTCCAAAATTATTATAAGTCAAGAAAGATAGGCAAGCTTGTGGCTTAATGAAGTAGTGGCTATGTTAGAATATTATTAAATTGGATGTTTAGTTTTAGTTTGAAGTCGTCGTGGCCTAAATGATAAGTAAGACGCCTAGTGGACTCGAAATAGCGGTGCCTGACAGGCTATTCCAACTTCACGCGGACTGATAGGTGAGCTCACGGGCTCAGCCTGAGAGAATTGCTAACTATAGTCCTAGCAAGAGCAGTGCTTCTATCGGTATATCTACTACCGGATCGGAATCGCGACCCAGCAAGAATATCCGGCGAGAAGCTCACGGGGCTGTTTCTATGGGCAAGTTCTCACCTCGAACTCTTCGTTGGAGTCCAAGAGCTCGACGAGGACGGTGACCGGTGCTTGAAGAGCGTAAAAGCACCGAGAGTGGATCCGGGGGATTCATCAAGATATTTTGGACGACGGCGGCTTTGCTTTTCCAGCTGGGTCGGATATGTAGTTAGCGGAGGCCAAGATAAGAGGGCTATCGTGCCGCGCTGCTTTTTCAAAGTAGCGTTCTGACGCTTCTCTAAGATACTTACGTATGGGCTCTAGATTTAGGTCGTCGTGAAAATCTACATTCCTCACGTACCACGGTGCTCCAGGGCAATGGTGTTCAATTAGCACAATAAAACCCAACTTTTATATGTATAAGTACAAGTACACCAAGCGTATATTATTCTGCCGGTTTGTTGCTATGAAAAAAAAACCTTTGTACACCAAAAGTTGTAAGTAGCAAAATACATTTGAAAAGATCTTAAATATTTATGTTGACCGTTAACAAAGCCTCAATTGAACACAATACGTGTTTCGGGTTCGCTGTGTTTTGTGGACTTGTTGTTTTGTAATCACCTTATAGGATTGTCGATAAAACCGTGAGAAATAACACCGGACGCGTTCACTTTGTTTATATGTGCCCTCAATTTGTGTGTTTTCTTTTTCCGGTACATGATAATAAAATATAAATAAAAACAAGTTTCAAGACAAGAAGTGAAGTCTCTAAAGGTCGAATAGCTATTATAAACACAATTGAAGTTTGGACCTCATATTCTCTCAAGGTAGCTACCGGCATTCTCCTTTAATCTAAGGGTTTTCTAATTTAATGTTGGGTAGGCCATAGGATCGTCTTTGTCTCCAAGCTGTCGGTAGGCAGCGGCTTGGCTCTGCCCCTGGCATTGCTGAAGTCCACGGGCGACGATAACCACTCACCATCAGGTGGGCCGTGCGCTCGTCTGCCTACAAGGGCAATAAAAAAAAACTATTTTTTTTATATACCCAACTAGACTTCAATTATCCGCAGGGTATTGATGAAATATCATATAATATCAATTATATATATTCTAAGATATCTAAATTAGGTCTTGCTATAGCCATTGGATATCAGGAATTCTCTAGAATTAAGTGTACAATTTTGTTTGATTAATAATTGTGTCAAGGTATTTAAATGAGATTTAGGTTATAATCCGACTTCTAAACGGGCGTAAACTAACCGTAGATTTTATTGCGACGGCATAAATTATACTAAATCTTGTATCATCTTATACTAATCAAAAATAAAAAAAGCTAAATTAGCTAAGTTCGTTTTCAGTGAGGTCTTGAATGAGTAGAGTTATTTTTGTTCTGGGGCTCACCTCATGGAGTCTGTTGGCATCATAACGTGAATGCTATCACCTATTTTGAAACATGAGATGCAAGTCTTGACTCTACCGGGAAACTCTCATCACCCCACTCTTCAAACGGAACCCCGTGATTGTTGGCAATGGATTATCCCTGTTCAGTACTTAGATTTCTGATGTTTTTCTCTCTCTTTCTTCTTCATCGTTCCCTCACTGGATCGCGACCACATGTGGTTTTCCTCCTAAGTGATCGGTGATCGCATGGTAAAGACTACAACTAATCCTTTTTAAACCAGAGCTGACAATCACGCTGGAGATCTGCCCATGGTGCGCTTGCTTTCCCGAGTCCCGCGATATTATTGTCGTATATATTATTGTCGTACCTCGGGTGACGCCGCGGGGCGAAGCTAATCTAAAAAAAGTAGCCTAAGCTACTCCTTTTATCATCAGCTACCTGTCAGTGAAAGTTCCGTCAAAATCAGTTCAGCCATTCCAGAGATTATCCGGAACAAACAGACAGACAAAATTTAATAAAAATGTTATTTTGGTATAATAATATGTACTGTGTATGTACTTATGCATTTAGTAAAAACTGGTTATTTTATTATTACAAACAGAAACTCCAATTTTATTTATTTGTATAGATAACGGTATAGCCGTATCAAATTGAATACGAACCACACGATATATGGCGATACAGAACGTCGATCTTCAATATCCTTACAATGCACCTGCTCCGTCTGCCCGTGTATTACATAACACGGTGATCAATCTGTAATCCGCATACAAAGCAAATCGATTAACGTCTGATAATTACAATGTATTAGAACCGGTTCATGGAAGAGCATCGTATGTTAGCTTTTAGCAAAAAACCATATTAGTTTGGTTTTTTTTTGTCGTTTTCGTAGTCATAATTAAAGCTACTTTTAATAAGCTTATTTCGCGTTTGTGCTTTATTGATTAATGTTTGTTTTCACTACACTTGCATCTTTTCTTTTTTTTTTTTGCTTAGATGTGTGGACGAGCTCACAGCCCACCTGGTGTTAAGTGGTTACTGGAGCCCATAGACATCTACAACGTAAATGCGCCACACACCGTGAGATATCGTTCTAAGGTCCCAGTATAGTCACAACGGCTGCCCCACCCTTCAAACCGAAACGCATTACTGCTTCATGGCAGAAATAGGCGGGGCGGTGGTACCTACCCGTGCGGACTCACAAGAGGTCCTACCACCAGTAATTACGCAAATTGTAATTTTGCGGGTTTGATTTTTATTGCACGATGTTATTCCTTCACCGTGGAAGTCAATCGTGAACATCTTTTTCATCAGCATGGAAAAAATACGTGTAAGTACGGTAGCAGTGCCACAAAAACGGCTCACTGACGTGTACGGAGAGAACATTGCAAACGAAAGCACGACTCGTTATTGGTGTGAACGCTTCCGACAGGGAAATTTGGCCTAAAAATTAACCCCGTGGTTGCCCGAAAACTAAAGTCAACAATGACGAATTCACAGCGATAGTAGAAGTTAACGATACTCAATCTACTGCTGAATTAACATCAGGTATGATCGTTGATATAAACATAACAAAAACGGGTGAATTTGCGTCAAATTAGCAAGGTAAAAAAACATAAGTGGGACCGCACGAACTAAAGGATCGAAAATTGCGACAAACGCGTTGAGGTATGTTTTGCTTTTCCCCCTACATCTTTGCTGGTATTTCAGTTACGCACGGGCGAATAGCTGAGCTCAGGGGGTAAGCCTGAGCTAATTTTTCAACACTAGCTCTACCAAGAGCAACGCTTCGCAGAATCTACCACCGGATCCAAATAACGACTCAATGAGATGAGTCGACGAGTCTGATGAGGACGGTGACCGATGCCTAAAAGCACCCAGAGTGGATTTGGGGGAGTCGACAAGACATATTTCGGATAATATCGGCTTTGTGTTGCTTCATCGTCTGGGTTGGATATGCCATTAGCGATGGGTACCATAAGAGGGTTACTATGTCATGGCTTGAGGATTTCATACTAGGTTTTTTTATAAATTGTCATACGATATCATGATTGCCCTGGTGCTATATGGTAACGGAACCTATCATAAACATAATAACATAAATTGCCCCATTGATAAAGTCTTGATAAATAAGGCTTCTGCGCTTTTTCAAGCTAAGAATAGAATATATAGTGGTGTATATTCATGTGAACTCACAATACGAAAAAACAAACAGAATAAATGAAATGCCCATTCCTAAAATTGCAATTTTATACGTACAGTACTTTTCCGTTAAACGTCAAAGCACACGTGTGTGAGCGATATCAGGGCGAGGCCGCCAAGAAATAGGTTCCTTGTGGTACATAAACTCAAACGAGTGACGAAGTAAAACGTTGTTAATTGCATTAGCTAATTGAAAACAAAGATGCTCTAATCAACCTAATAGAAACAGAAGCGATTTAGGTCGTTCAATTTTTCTATGTGTCTAGGTGTGTTGTCAATTTGTTGATGTAATTACACTAATAGAGATAGCCGGCTTAATTGCGACAAACAAAAAAATATGTGTGTTTCAAGAGTAGAATAGCTATTTTTTTTAATATTATAAAAGCTGCTCTTTTTATGAATGCGGGTTTATGAATATATCTATGAAAATGACGCCACTCTTACTGATGGTAAATTATAGTGATATATTTTATTGCTTAGATGGGTGGATGAGCTCACAACCCACCTGGTGTTAAGTGGTTACTGGAGCCCATAGACATCTACGACGTAAATTCGCCACCCTCCTTGAGATATAAGTTCTAAGGTCTCAAGTATAGTTACAGCGGGTACGCTACCCTTCAAACCGAAACGCATTACTGCTCCACGACAGATATAGGCAGGGTGGTGCCGTGAGTACGGTTTGAAGGGTGGGGCAGCCGTTGTAACTATACTGAGACCTTACAACTTATATCTCAAGGTAGGTGGTGGCATTTACGTTGTAGATGTCTATGGGCTCCGGTGACCACTTAACGCCTGGTGAGCCGTGGCTCGTCCACCCAACTGAGCAATACATAAATAAAAACCATAATCATTAACAACGATCAAACCAATTTCAAAGCTTGACAAAACTGAAACTACTGGGCATTACTTCCACGGCTCCCTTTTCAATTACAAATTTAATGTGTTTTGAATGTTGCTTACCGAAACGTCAGCGTGATGTGTCCTCTCTCATAAAGGTCAAAAGTAATTGGCAATTAATTACAAGTCGTTCGGTCCTGAGCCTATGCGCTGTAGTTTGTAATAATGACGCAGCCATCCGCGTACATAATTGATGTAGTTAGCGCTTGCATCGGTTAATTACACGTCAGTTGGATTACTCAATTATTTCGGAATGCGGGAAATTAGGAATCAAAACTTGGATTGAGTTTGAATTCGTCGATACTGTTTGTTTGTTGTCTTAAAAATAATTTGCCATGTAAAACTGTATTAGGACAGCTTTAATTTTACTTTTTAATTTGGATTCGTGATTTTTAACACGTTTTTACAAGATTTATGTATGCAAAGGAATCTTTGAATTTCATCATCCTCTTTAAAACTTCGGATTGATTTGAAAATTGCCACAATTATCCAGGACTAATGACAGTTTAATAATATAATTTATGTGATTTTTTCATATATTTATGTACAGTAATTTTTTTTGTACTTATATAAAATTATTTTCTACTTTTAAGTTCAGGTACGTTTTTAAGCTATTGCATAACTTTGTCAGGGGCTTTTTTGAGCGTGGCGACCGAATTAAGAAATTCCATAACGAAAATAAAACCTAACACCCTCCACTCCGCCTACCATGTAGCTTGCGTTGAACACATTCACACGTTGCGCTTGTGTAGTGTTTGTGAATAAGCGCTTATAATACATATAATACACTTTCAACGAAAAACATGATTTATTTTACAAAATAAGCTAAGAAACAACGTTATAAGTGGCTATCAAACAAACTCTAAGCTCCTCCGAATATACAAGTGTCAATAAGCAATGAACACTACATTGCTTACAAAGTCAACCAATTCGTAAATCTTTATGATTAACCCATTGTAATTCAACCCGAGCTTCAGCCAGAAATTTATGTACATCCACTAGCATGTCCATATAGAATTGTAGGTCAAGATACGCAAATAAATACAAAGAACCAGCGGATATACGAGGATTTGTATAATGTAGAGTAAGGGGTCAAAAGACAAGTCTGAATCGGGTCAAAAGCTTTGCCTTTGGAGGTCGCGATGAAAGGTTTTACATACATTTAAACTGAATACGGTGACTAGTTGGCTATTCGGCTGAGAGTAAAGAATTGGGTGCTTGTTTTTGGCGTTAGATTTATTCATTGAAAATGCAATTCCATTTTTAATTTCAGTGTGTGTAGTCTTTTAGTGTCTCTACAAAAGTTTATTTGAGTTTTTTTAATATTTGCCGGAGTCCATGGGTATTTACAACGTAAATGGCGCCATTCACTTTGAGAAATGCGTTTTTAGTCTAGGTTTCCGTACAATGGCTGCCCCATCCTTCAAACTGGAACGCATAACTGACTCACGGCAGAAACAGACAGGGTGACGATATCTACCCACGCGGACTCACAAACATTCTACCACTAGTAATTGCTGGAGTCATGGTCCAGACGGCTGGCTGATCCTTCGGCTGGTCGTAGGACCGTCGAGGCGATTCGCCCGGTCCTTGTGGATTGGGTGAATCGTGACAGAGGACGCCTCACTTTCCGGCTCACGCAGGTGCTCACTGGGCATGGTTGTTTCGGTGAGTTCCTGCATGGGATCACAGCCGAGCTGACGGCAGAGTGCCACCATTGTGGTTGCGACTTGGACACGGCAGAGCATACGCTCGTCGCCTGCCCCGCATGGGAGGGGTGGCGCCGTGTCCTTGTCGCAAAAATAGGAACTGACTTGTCGTTGCCGAGTGTTGTAGCATCGATGCTCGGCGACGACGAGTCGTGGAAGGCGATGCTCGACTTCTGCGAGTGCACCATCTCGCAGAAGGAGGCGGCGGGGCTCATGAGAGAACGCACAATCCCGCCGCCGTCGAGCGGGGGCCAGGGAGGCGGATCTCGCCCAAGCCCTGGCCCTCTAAGTGTTTCGGGTCCCCCTCACATGTCGTTCTGGGGACCGGCGAGGGGGGCCTAAGAAGACGACGTGCAAGCTGCTCTGTACGCGTTTTACGCAAGAGCATCCGGGTGATGGAAGGCCGGCTATCCTCGACCCACGCTGGTTCTGGCCCAGCGGGGTATTCCGTAGGGTAACCCACTCTAACCGGCGCCATCTAGGCGGGCTTCGGACAGTCTGCCGACCGAGAGGGCTGGTGGTCGTGGTGCCGACGACCGCCAGTTCGGCGTCCCGAGGGGGAGGGTGATGGGAGAGATGTGCTCCGCACTAAACGCTTCACTTTCCCCCCTTTGCCTTGTCATGAGTTCTGTCTCATGCGAGGTTTGGACGTTGGTTGTTGAGCGACAGGAGGTTTTAGTCAGTTCGACTTTGATATACCCCGCCCAGTATCCCCAGAAAAGGGCGGAAGTCCGGCGATTTCCTCCTGACCAAAAAAAAAACCACACTAGAATTACACAAATTATAATAATGCGGATTTGTTTTTGTAACACGATGTTATTCCTTCATCGTGGAAGTCATTCGTGATCATTTGTTAATTACGTAGTTCATTAGACAAATGGGTATCTGTTTGCGGGATTCGAACATCGTATATCGCTTGACACGAATGCACCGGGCACCACGACGACTTCAAATTTCCGAATTCTTGTCTGTAGACATTTTTTCCAAAGAAATCTTTAATCACCATAAGTTCCCTTATTACATTAAATCTTTGTGATTTTTTGTGTTTAATAAAGTAAATTTACGAACAAAACTGTTGATTGATAGACCAAAGAAAGTTATTATGAACTTTTACTGGTGGTAGGACCTCTTGAGAGTCCGCACGGGTAGGTACCACCACCCCGTCTATTTCTGCCGTGAAGCAGTAATGCGTTTCGGTTTGAAGGGTGGGGTAGCCGTTGTAACTATATTGAGACCTTGCAACTTATATCTCAAGATGGTTGGCGCATTTACGTTGTAAATGTCTATGGGCTCCAGTAACCACTTAACACCAGGTGGGCTGTGAGCTCGTCTACCCATCAATACAGTAAAAAAAAAATGTTCCAAACAAATCTCTAATCACCATAAGTTCCCTTATTACATTAAATCTATGTATTTTTTTTGCTTTAATAAAGAAAATTTACAAATAAAACTGTTGATTGATAGACCAAAGAAAGTTATTATGAACTAATTTAATCTTTATATGAATCTACTTTTCAATTCTTACCCAATGATAATGATGTGAAGTGAACAAACAAAGTTGTGGAGCACAAGAACAAAAAAAAAATCACGAGCATCGTAAAAACAGTATATGGAACAAAAACACGCTAATGTAAGGAGTATTACCATGAATAATAAAAAAAATGAACAGCCGAGTATCATAAAGTGATGTTTTAGAAGTAATGGGGGGAAAAGCGCCTCTGGGGGCTGAGGGTGCGTTAGCTTAGCGCGCGTATAACGTAGAAAAAAAAGCCTAGAAGCGGCAATCGTTTTTATTTCGTCAAAATTTCATCAATATTATGCTTTGTATTTTTTTGTTTCAGGAGGCAATCGATTAACTGATTATTTATACAATATTAATAAAATTAAACAAATGGGTTCTTGTTTGTTAGATGTTATTGGAAATTGAGTCATAAAATAAAAATGTTCTTTGTATTTTGTTTTTTTTTTAGAAAAAGTAGTAGATACAATCTTTAGTTACAGTAGTATATCTATACTTCTATACTAATATTATAAAGAGGAAAGATTTGTTTGTTTGTTTGTATTGAATAGGTTCCGAAACTATTCAACTGATTTGAGAAATTCTTTCAATGCTTGGAATCTACACTATTCCCGAGTGACATAGGCTATAATATTTTTTGAAAAAAATTAGGATTCTTTACTAAAACTCCAATAATGTAACCCAAGGTGTAAAAAAATTACTTAAAATATCCTTTACATCGCGTGCCCTGTGAAAACTATTGATGATAGAATAAAATAATGTACTACAACTTTGTAGAACACATTACTATTTACAAAAAGTGTTGCACAGTATATGTCTAACTATTATAGTTATGCCGCAATAAGTGTTCTTTTATTAAAAAAATTAAAACGTTAAATATCGTTGAAATTTTTGTTAAAAACCCGAGCGGAGCCGGAGCGGGCCGCTAGTGTTAAATATGTTAGCAGTAAGGGCCCGGTCTAGATTTTTAAGATTTGTGGTGGAGCAATATACATAATATGTACATGATGCTGCTTATCAATAGTACGGCATTCTTATAAATATTCTGTCGTCTTTATATCTTTGTAGTAGAGCATATTCATCTCTCGAGGGTCTTAAGTAAATTCAATCTGTAGGCCGCATTCCCAAATCACCTGAACACTCCACGTTGGTATCAGATTTTCAAGTAAATCTAATTTTACATACAATTTTCTTTCTTCAAAATATACCTTGATGCTCTAATATTAAGGTATGAAGGACGAGAGTTTTTATTTATTTATTTTTAAATTTTGTAAATTTCGTCTTGTTTTTTTTTTTTTTTATTGCCTTTGTAGGCAAACGAGCATACGGCCCACCTGATGGTGAGTGGTTACCGTCGCCCATGGACTTCAGCAATGCCAGGGGCAGAGCCAAGCCGCTGCCTACAAGCCAAGCCGCTGTTAGGAATCAATAATTAAAAACGCCCCACTGCGTGTTAGAGTGATGTTTCAAATGGCGTTGATGGTAAATGGAATTCTGACGTTACGATGACTACGATAAGTAGTGATGAAAAGTTGGAATGTCTGCCTACAAGGGCAATAAAAATAAACGCGGTTGAACCATTTCATGTAAAAGAGCACCAAACAATTTTAGAAACGGACACAATGACACCAGAAAATTTAAGAAGAAAAGTCAAGTAGAGACGAAGTTGTTCTCTTACATTTTTTAAACAGAGGGCTTATCTTTCTTATCATTGTGAATAAATCAACGCTGTGTGTTCACATTTCGAGGTTAAGGATGCAACGGATTGCCTCCTATACGTAACCATGAGACGTGCAACCGGAAGAGAGCAATGAAGTCTGGTTGTAAAACTCGTTACTGAAAGAATGG
This sequence comes from Bombyx mori, assembly GCF_030269925.1. NCBI lineage: Eukaryota > Metazoa > Arthropoda > Insecta > Lepidoptera > Bombycidae > Bombyx > Bombyx mori. The sequence goes on from NC_085118.1 coordinate 15,816,205, forward strand.
CGGCCACAACCGCTCTACCCAGAGTGTAGCGACGAAGAAAAAATTCACCTTTTTTTTTTAATTTTCAAAAATTACAATAGATGTTCCCAGAATACAAATCTCTGTAGATAAAGAAAAATTCTGGAATGAACTCGCCCCCATGGCGTTTCTTTGGGGCACGACATGCTTTTCTTCGAACGAATTTTGGAAAGCTTTTACAGCAGCCTTTACCACTTTTGACTCAACTGTCTTTAGGAGCAATAAAGGTTAATTGCAATAAAATATTAATGTCAAGAAGAATTAAATAAATACTTATACAGATCTCCTTCGGAAGCGCTCAGGCAGCTGCTAACAAATTCCAACCCTCCTGGCTGAGTAATTGTTCGCCCACCTGTCCTGGTTAAACTGAAAAGGTCTCCAAGTCACATTTTTTTTATTGCCCTTTTAGGCAGACGAGCATACGGCTCACCTGATGGTGAGTGGTTACCGTCATCCATGGACTTCAGCAATGCCAGAGGCAGAGCCAAGCCGCTGCCTACTAACAATCCACAAATTCATCGAAAAAAAACAACACTTTTTTTTTAAGTATAGCAGTTCCCTATACAGTTTTATTTTAATCCGTGTAATAGGTAAACGAGAGACATCGAATAGTAAATGACTTTGTTAAAAAACAGTCAGCCTTCTTGCTGAATCTAATTGGATTTCTTGGTGAAATTTTTAACAATCAAGATCCAGTCTCCGGAAGTTTTAAGATATCTTCTTATAAAGGTTAAATTGATAAAATTCGTACAATGTGTCACCATCGTATTGAATCTTCGCAATAATTAAAATGTTTTTTTTTAAATTAACCAGCAGAATTAGATATGAGTCATTCAGTAAATCGATTGATCTATTGCTAAGGCAAGGTGGGTGTCAATGTCTTTGAAAGAAATTGTTTCGTTAATTCCATCACATAAATTTATATTTTTAAAGACAAAATCGAGCGAGTCTGTAATAGGTCTCCTCATATAGCCGCCATATATCTTGCTTTGTCCCATTCACTGTACAGAAGCCGAAACGTTACCAGCATACTGATGTGTTACTTTTAAAATTTATTACTACAACTCTTTACTAGTGTTGGAAAGAAGAAATACGATATTTCTAATAATATCCACATTCAAAAGGCTTCTTCTGTCTGAAGAAAAAATTCCCGGATACGCCAACGCGAATTTCAATAAATCGGTTCTAAATGCTAATTGCCAATCAGTTCCGTCACTGTAGTCCTTGGGAAAATGCCGTTTCATTCAAAGATCTTATTTCTTATTACTTTGGAGAAAAAAACAACGAATACTTTTGCACGCAAATACGCAAAAAACCGTAATTTATTTAAGACGTATTGTAAGACTTTTGCGCGTAGTTTTAAAAGGTTTTCGATTTGGTTCAGAATCGACTCCCAGACTTTTTTGTAAGGAGATGAGAGTTTAAAAAACTCGATAAATAAGTCCTTGCACAAATTTATCGATTTCATCGACGTCTTCCCATTACTAGCAGAGCCGCGTTGAATAAGAAGTAATGAGTTTTCTTTAACACCACGCCACCTGACTTTCAGTCTCGTCGACGCCTGAGTTCAACTAAACAGGATTAAATTGTTTATTTTTTAGTTTTCTTTAAATCAGTCTTTTCGAAGGATTACTTAATGAAATTGTGAACTAAAATGTTTTTGTAGTATAAATTAATTTTATCCAATACCATGATTAGGTTAAATACAAAAAATCGAATCATCTTGGAAAAAAAAAGATGTGTGGTGTCGTGGAACACCCGATAGGAACGAAGTTCTTTATTATAAAAATATAAATTTTAAGTTCTATTTTAAAGAAAATAATTATTCGGGTATACATTTTTTATTATAGTTTTTATTGTTAAAAGTAAAATAAAACTACTTTACAAAGTTATCAACTTTATTTTATTCACAATGATTTATAAAAAATATATAATAATAAAATACAAAGAAACAGCTATTTATATGAATAATAATAATAACCTTCATCACGTAGACTATAAATTAGACACTGTATAGCCATCATACTAAGACTATACATAAATAATAAAAACCTTACGTTACGGACGTTTTTTCACGGTTAGGGTACCCCTCCGCATCGTCCCATAAGGAATTTCGTTCCAAAAATATTACGAAACATCGAAACAGTATTAAGAGATCATAAATTCGTTTCCCAGATTTGCTTGCGGACAGAGCTTTCAATGCAGCAATGCTATGTGGTGTACCTTCATGACTAGATCAGCATCAAGTATACCCCAATCTCGTAATATCATTTTTTAATAATCGATTTAATGTACCCAATAATATTCGTTACAATTTCCATTGCAATCCAATGTTCTTTTTCTTTTTTAACTTAGTTTAACGAACTATAAAACAGCTAGTTTGCATTTAAAAAAAAAACACAAGTCTATTAGTCTGCAATTTGAATTAATAATAAAATATTCACATACAAGCTAAACGTTGAAAACACCATTACGTAGTGCATCTATCGTCGTCAGTTGATAATTCGAAAATTCCCGAGTTATCCCGGCTAAGCGTTAGACACAGTTGCAGAACGTCGCGGGATGCGAAAGCCGTGGTTCTTGTGATGGCGATTTGGCATTATTTTCCAAAACATTTTTTTTATTATCATTCTCCTGCCCTTCTCTCATCATTCTCAGCCCTTCTCCCTGTCCTGCTCTCTTCCTCTGGCGTCGCGGCGTCGGCGTAACATGTTTTCTTCTTCTTTACTCATACTTTATATCACATACTATTTCTTTGCTCACTCCCCTCTTACACATATCGTCTTTCACGAAATCCATCAATTTCTTCTTAGATCTACCTCTTCCTCTAATATTAATAAAAAAACATTTTTTTATATATACTAAAAAACACTAATTAATTTGATACTACAGATTAATGTCATCAATGCTTCTGAGTGCTGGTTAAACTATCTAGCCTATATATAAGGTATTTAATATCAGGATCTGGGCGTGTTCTTCCCATGTACTAATATAGATTATTTTCAGTATGTATAGCGTGCAAAAGATTCTGATTTGAGGAGCATGAATGCGTAATGCTTAAATACTTTTCTCGTCCGCTTTCTCGTGTCTATAGCATAGGAATGCGTTATCGTTTACATAGACAAGCGTCTGTGGCTTCAGAAACGGCACGCCTAGTGTTTTTGAATGCCTTAAATTCTGAATTATGTGTCTTTGTCTTTTTGAACTGAAACGCATGACGGTTACACTGCAGAAATAAGTGAGTTAGTATATATTAATATTTTCCTTTGCGGGCGTATAATAGGTAGGGCCAAATGTATTAACACGAATTCTTCGATTTGATTTTAATTAAACGTTGTTTTTCCTCCGTTGTAGAAGTCCTTTGTGTATGTTTGTTTGTAAGGAAAACATTATTCAAATTCAAATTCAAAAGCTTTTATTTCTGATTATCAGATTGCCCTTTGGCAAAGGCGTACCCATACTTTTCTGTTCGTAGCTTTACTTCTCCATAGCGATCCAGCTGCTTTCTTCATCTTTTTTTGCTTAGATGAGTGGACGAGCTCATAGCCTACCTGGTGTTAAGTGGTTACTGGAGCCCATAGACATCTACAACGTAAATGCGCCACCCACCTTGAGATACCTCTAAGGTCTCAAGTATAGTTACAACGGCTGCCCCACCCTTCAAACCGAAACGCATTACTGCTTCACGGTAGAAATAGACAAGGTGGTGGTACCTACCCGTGCGAACTCACAAAAGGTCCTACAACCAGTAGGACCCTTTTCATTTTTAACCCCTTTTTATTTTTCGTATACAAATATGTATTGATAACATGAACTATCTAGTTACATTTAAATTTATATCGTGAGCCACTTTCACAATTTATCTTATAAGATTTTACCTTATAGTCTAATATTTAGGATGTTTTTATCTGTTCTATTATAACAGTCTCAGCACTGTTTTTAGTGAAGTTTTACATTTGGGATCAATATGTCATTGTCATGCATTGTACTGTCATGTGCATGTGTTGAATATTTTAATCTTAATAGGAAAATATTATAATAAATAATATCTAAGAGAAAAGAGTGTATATATTTATGTATGCACATATTTTTGTGTATGTATTTGTAATATATAAATATTATTGCACCTATTGACTCTGCACTACCTTTGGTAGAGAATGCCTTTGGCTTTATATCCACCAATGTAAATTTTACATGACAAAATAAGGTGTAATAAACAAAATAATAAAAATAAAAATCTTACGTTACGGACGTTTTCTCCCGGTTATGTTACCCTTCCGCATCGTCCCACAAGGAACTTCGTTCCAAAATAAAAAATATTTTATTACTCCAGACAACTGCATTCACTTGGACCACATACAATGAAAACGGCTCCGCGACGTCACGTCATTTGTAAACTATTTGTATGCTGTGTGCGGAGCTCACTTTTCTTACTACACGACGACAACCTACGCCATTGAACGTATACTATCACTTTGAGATAATACGTTCAATAAAATTTATCTTTATGCGTTCTTCTTGCTTATCCGATTAGTTAAAATCGTCATAAATCTAGATATAGCAAAGACAAAGACTGAAGTAGCATTCTCTCGTTGATTTGTCAAACGTTTTTAGTTTGCTATATAATATATCCGAAATTTAGTGATATGAATAGAAAATCGCTAAAACAACCAATCAATTTGGTGGTAGGACCTCTTGTGAGTCCGCGCGGGTAGGTACAACCGTCCTGCCTATTTCTGCCGTGAAGCAGTAATGCGTTTCGGTTTGAAGGGTGGGGCAGCCGTTGTAACTATACTGAGACCTTAGAACTTATATCTCAAGGTGGGTGGCGGCATTTACGTTGTAGATGTCTATGGGCTCCAGTAACCACTTAACACCAGGTGGGCTGTGAGCTCGTCCACCCATAAAAGCAATAAAAAAAAATTTATGGCATTTTTTATTTTAATGCTACACGAGAAAAGTATAAATTGGTAAACCATCATCAAAGATGGGCAAGGTGAGATTTTCAGATTTGATATATTTTGAGGCATCACTTTCTATATTTTGTTAGCGATAAGCGAACCATTACTGAGCCTTGTGAAACCGACAACCGGCCTTTAAAAATGAGGTTTGAGTCACAATTGCACGATAGCTGTATCATCCTTTAAATCGGAACGCATTACTGCTTCGTGGAAAAAATAGCTAGGATATTGGTATTACCCTATGCGAGAATACAATACAGCAGACCAACAGTTAAATACTTTCCATCTATATTTTTTATTTATTTACTTAGATGGGTGGACGAGCTCACAATCCACCTGGCGTTAAGTGGTTACTGTAGCCCATATACATCTACAACGTACATGCGCCACCCACCTTGAGACATAAGTTCTGAGTTCTCAATATAGTTACAATATCTATTAGAATTCAATGGACCACGTTATTTTGTTACACAGTAGTATTAAATTTTTTAACAGTTATCATCACAAGGCACCATTCACAAAAAGAATTTTCGTAAAATAATAGGTAATTAACAATTGTACCAATACCAATACCAATCTTTAATTAGATTCTACAAAGTCAAAATATTCGTTATAGAAATAAATACAAAATCCACGTACGTTTTGCGAGACAGTAAAATTTATATACAAATTTTAATTTCGAAGTCGTCGTGGCCTAAAGGATAAGACGTCCGGTGCATTCGTATCGAGCGATGCACCGGTGTTCGAATCTGGCGGGTACCAATTTTTCTAATGAAATACGAACTTAACAAATGTTCACAATTGACTTCCACGGTGAAGGAATAACATCGTGCAATAAAAATCAAACCCGCAAAATTATAATTTGCGTAATTACTGGTGGTAGGACCTCTTGTGAGTCCGCACGGGTAGGTACCACCGCTCCGCCTATTTCTGCCGTGAAGCAGTAATGCGTTTCGGTTTGAAGGGTGGGCAGCCATTGTGACTATACTGAGACCTTAGAACTATATCTCAAGGTGTGTGGCGCATTTACGTTGTAGATGTCTATGGGCTCCAGTAACCACTTAACACCAGGTGGGCTGCGAGCTCGTCCACACACCTAAGCAATAAAAAAAAAAGAGAAAAAGTTGGCTCTGGTAAAAAAAACACTAAATCATTTGCACTTACTTCATGCTTTTTATTTAAAATAACTAGAATAGGTTTATGTAAATTAACATGAATCTTGAGTGTCAATGATTAGAGTTTTAATTCCGACGGCTGGGCGTATTTTTATTATTTACTTTCCTATTTTATAATTCTATTCTTTTTCTGCCTTCGTGTTCTAACGACTCTAAATTTGTTGGAGTAGACGTGTTGTCAGGACTTATGCATCGTACGGACGTGCGAGACTCGGATCGAGGGGTACCCCGTTCAAACTTCACTACAGTAAGGTTGATTGAAATGTATTTTCGTACGTGAACTGCGTTCCACTATTTGAAAATGAAATTGAATTTTATGTATAAAACTATAATAACTTTTAGCATTTTTAAATTCCAGCACCTACATTAAAAGTTCTAAATATTAGTTATATACACGTAGAATAGGGATCGCAGCGCATAAAATAAAACTTCCACTGTTCCAAAATCTTCAGTTATAATAATAATTAATAATTAACACTTTTATTACGTCTTGCTCATTTTTCAACCGTCTTCGCCATCTTCCAATTCTCTGTCATTCTGTCTGTCATTCTCTTCTCCTTTTCTTTCCGTTTTCTCTCACTCACATCTTAACGCTCTGTTCCACACTCTTTTCATACGTTCCGTTCGTACCGATCCTACATATATAATTATGTAGAAGACGCCACACTTTCCGGTTCATGCAGGTGCTCACTGGGCATGGTTGCTTCGGTGAGTCCCCCCAGTTTTTTTTTATTTCCTAGATGTATGGACGAACTCACAGCCCACCTGGTGTCAAGTGGTTACTGGAACCCATAGACATCCACAACGCAAATGCGCCACACACCTTGAGATATAAGTTCTAAGGTCTCAGTATAGTCACCACGGCTGCCCCACCCTTCAAACCGAAACGCATTACTGCTTCACGGCAGAAATAGACGGGGCGGTGGTACCTACCCGTGCGGACTCACAAGAGGTCCTACCACCAGTAATTACGCAAATTATAATTTTACGGGTTTGATTTTTATTACACGATGTTATTCCTTCTTCACCTTGGAAGTCAATCGTGAACAATTGTTAAGTACGTATTTCATCAGAAAAATTGGTACCCGCCTGCGGGATTCGAACACCATTGCATCGCTACGAATGCACCGGACTTCTTATCCTTTAGGCCACGACGACTTCTTTAGGGTTAGGGTTAGAGTGAAGCTCAAATAGCCTTGCAAGGCTATCAGCATAGGTAGGGAAAAAAAAACGGGATTCGAACACCGGCACAATTGCAACGTTCAATGCGAATGCACCGGGCTTCTTATCTTATAAGCCATGACGACTTCATCATACAATACTTACAACGGTTCATAAGTCTGCTCACATTTGACAATAAAAGTCAATTCTGCCACCCCATTGTTTGCTATCTTTTCCGTTTTACGATCCTCGGTTCGAAAGTTTCGAATTTTGTTTATCGATTTCATATAATTCACTAAATATTATCTTAAGTACGTCTAGAGGAAGCCAATAAAACAAGAGCGCTGACGTTTTTTTATATTCAACGCAATAAAAATTCACAGAGAGCACACACGATGCCATTGAAATCGTAAACAATGTATTCCTTCTCTTGTAGGGTTGATATTTGTACAACTGATTGTAAATTATGAGATGTGACAATGGTAAATACGGATTTTTCATTAAAACATAATTGATAAGTGAACACTTATTCTAATTTTAATTTCTTAGCCGGCTGATTTCTGCCCACATGGCGTTAGGTGTTTACTTGGGTCCATAGATATTAACGCCGTAAATACCGCTACCCACCTTGAGACGCGAGATCTAGGTATATCTCTGTTTAGTAGCTGCGCTGTTACAATCTATCTGCGAGCTCATCTTCAACATATAAACAAAAAGATGGTTGGACGAACTCGCAGCCCACCTGCTGTTATATGGCCACTGGAGCGCATAGATACCTACGACGTAAATGCGCCTCCCACCTTGGCATATAAGTTCTAAGGTTTCAGTATAGTTACAACGGCTGCCCCACTCTTCAAATCGATGCGCATTACTGCTTCACGGCAGAAATAGGTAGGGTGGTGGTGGTACCCACCCGCGCGGTCTCACAAGAGGTCCTACCACCAGTAATGTAATACCATGACGCGTGTGGAACTATTATTCTCTTGTAATTCAAAAATTGAATGCATTCCTGTAGTAAGTCGAACGTTAGTGGTGATCAAGATATAACAATCTCCGCTGAAAATACGCTCGTGTTACGAGTATGTGAAAGTCAAATCTATTTTTTATCGTTGTATAAAATTTTATCGTCCTGTTTGTTCCCCGTGTTTTTGTTCGTAAAGTCAATGTTTTGAATTAAGAGACATCAAGTTTTCGATTGTGTAGATTATTTGATAGGTAACTAAGAGAGCTTTTTTGTTTATTACTAGCTGACCCGGCAGACTTCCTAGTGCCTCAATCGACAAATAAAAGACCTAAACTTTTGTATACAATAAATTTAAAACAAACAAAAGGAATCCGTCCGACGGGGGACACATCATAGGGAAAACAAAATTGATATTTTTATTTAATTCCGAGCATTTTCATATTTATCAAACCTTGTAAACCTTCTCTGGACTTCCATATGTAATTCTAGACCAAAATTAGCCAAATCCAGCCGTTCTCGAGTTTTAGCGAGACTAACGAACAGAAATTCATTTATATATATAAATAAATTATAATAACGAATATTGCTTGTAAAATGCCGCAGCATTTATTACGTTTTAGTGAAGATCTTGCTTCGTTTTCACGCGATTTATAATGGCAGTGATATGTCGTAGAATCTTTCTGGTTTTGAATATAGATATTTTAAATTAAAAAGCTTACATACAAAATAAGTTATGCCCATGACAAGTATCTGTAATCAGTAAAACCCGAATGCACAATAAAAATAATATGGTGCATTTCTCTACCCTCCAAGCCGGAACATAGACCGCCTTCTACTGGTACTAAGACTACTTGTCCTACCCTACTTTGTTTCCGCACGTTTGAGTCCGCACGGGTAAGTACCACCACCCTGCCTATTTCTTTCGTGAAACAGGAATGCCTTTCGGCTCAAAGGGTAGGGCAGCCGTTGTAACTATGCCGAGACCTCAGAACTCAGGTGCCAACGTATATGCCGTAATGCAACGTAAATACCGTCACCCACTCAAGGTGGGCGGCATTTATGTTGTAGATGTCTATGGGCTCCAGTAACCACTTAGCACCAGGTGGAATGGGTACTCGTACACCCATTTATGTAATAAAAAAAGAAGACTGTCCCGATCTTCAAAGATAGTTGTATCCACTCGTGGAGGCTCATAACCGAAAATAAAATCATCGGATCAGACTCACGAGTCCAATAACCTTGAAAAATCTGCATTACCCTTCAGTTCCATATCTGAAATCGCTATTCGTTCAACACTTAAGCCATAAGAGATTGTAAGTGATTGCTGATACGTCACTTCATGTGTCGGAGTGATTCTGATCTCCGAACAAAATGATAAACATTTAACACCAGAGCAAACTACGTATTTCGATGTACCGCACTTCGAAATATTGTTGATCACTGCATTATTTGGATATTATTGAGAAATATATTTCATTTTTTTTTTGCTAAGATGAGTGAACGAGCTCACAGCCCACCTGGTGTTAAGTGGTTACTGGAGCCCATAGACATCTACAACGTAAATGCGCCACCCACCTATGGGATATAAGTTCTAAGGTCTCAAGTATAGTTACAACGGCTGCCCCACCCTTCAAACCGAAACGCATTACTGCTTCACGGCAGAAATAAGGCAGGGCGGTGGTGCCCACCCGCGCGGACTCACAAGAGGTCCTACGACCAGTAAATTACTCACTTACCATTTCCTTACGTTTATCAAGTTTGTTTTAAACAACATAAATTACTGGTTACATTTACATTGTTACTGGTGGTAGGACCTCTTATGAGTCCGCACGTGTCGGTACTACCACCCTGCAAATTTCTGCCGTGAAGCAGTAATGCCTTTCGGTTTGAAGGGTGGGATAGCCGTTGTAACTATACTTGAGACCTTAGAACTTATATCTCAAGGTGGGTGGCGCATTTTCGTCGTAGATTTCTATGAGCTCCAGTAACCGTTTAACCATAGGTGGGCTGTGAGATCGTCCATCCATATAAGCAATAAAAAAAAATTATAACGCTGAGATAGAAATGTCTTACTGTTTTACCAACGTCTTGTACGTTGATTTGGGGAAATGTACGTTGGTTCGCGCTGGTGGCTTGCTCATTTCGATTTCTGTGGCAGCGAATAGCCCACAAACCCAATGAAAAGTTTACGCAAATCACAGATCATTTGAAACCTGTGGGTTTACGGAGGGACTTGGGTTCTATCTGTGTTTTGACCATGAGGGGTGCTCTGGGGATATTTTTGACACGATTCGGTCATCTCCATGCTACTTAGAACCGCTGCATTGATAAAAATAGCCATTCCAACCAGATATTCTTTACCACGTACCATCTGGCTTTAGAACGAACTTCTTTCCTATGTGTGTTTGTTGAGCGCTATGGCATGTCCTTCTTCAAACAAGGTTAGCGGAGTCTACTCAATGGTAGGTATCGTCTCGGATATACTCCTGGCATTTCTAACGTATATGAGTGATATCCATCCATCACCAGATAGCTCCTGTGCTCATTTGTCTACTAGATAGTACAAGGCAATTGAAAAATCGCAAGATTAAACCGTAAAAGTAATTATATCAACAGCTCGCGAATACCCAAGAAAATACTATTATGATAACTGGTTATTAGTTTGTATAAGCACGTATTATAGATCATAGATATAGATATATGTACTACATCTATTTAATGAAACGTAAAATTAATATGTGTATTGAAACAGCACAGACGGCAGAGCGAAGTAAGCAAACATTGAGGTCTCTCTCTCAGTTTGATTACCGTTAGGACACCGCTCCGTTGAACTTTCTGAGCATTCGATGTGTAGGGAGACCATATTATCTGCAAGGATAAACTAGATCAAATTTTGCCTATCGTATATTTTTTCTCCTACCTACGCCAAAAGTTCGGTTTTCCTCCCGCTGTACAGGGAAGAAAGTGTAACTTTTCCTCCCGCTGTACAGGAAAGAAAGTGTAAATTTTTCTCCCTGGGTACAAGTGCGCATGCGCGTTAGTGTCTACCTCTGCTCTCACGCACCTAAAATTCTGCGCCATTGTTGTGCTCGGGTAATTTGCAATATTGTGTTTAAGGTAAAAGTGAAATAAACAAATGGCAATAAAATTTCATAGTGAAGTATTAAACAAAGATGAGTTCATCAGACAGTTCTTATTTGATTAGTAGTAGTTTATTTAAAAATTAAAAAACAGTTAAATTGTTTTTTTTATGAGTACGTAATATTTTAACTATTTCCAAAATACTTGTGCGGATCGCTACCAAACTCACAGGGCTACTACCGCAGTGCAAACATTTACACAAGATAGCGCGAGTGCACTCCGCGCGGTGCTCTCTATAAACCACTAGCATGTTCAATCTACAACTTAGAATTTATTCATTAATAAAAATTACAATGAAACAAGGGCTATATCGTGCCTAGGTATATACTAAGCGAGTGTTTTCGAACGACTTCCGGTCAGCAGCGGCTTAGTTCTGCCCCTGGCATTGCTGAGGTCTATGGGCGACGGTAACAACTCACCATCAGATGGGCTGTATGCTCGTCTGCCTACAAGGGCAATAAAAAAAAGACTTTAAAAAAACGTTCACACGAAAAAAATACTCGAAATTATTAGAAGTTGGACGTATGAGCCCGCTCTGGTAGACGCTACCATACTGCCTATCTCTACCGCAAGCAAAGCAGTCAATAGTTCCAATTCAAATATCGAGGGAACTAAAATATAATATAATAATTAAGGCTATTCTTTCAATAGCAAACATAGTTTGTTTGTCTAACTTAATTCAGTTTATCTTTTATGGCCGTTAAAAGCTCAACTTATTACGTAAAAGATAACATTGAAAAAAAAAAAAAAAGACGCACTGTTATAATGTATTCCTCCAAAATCTAAAACTTAAACAACCATTTCTTTCAAACACTATTATTACGAGTAGATATAAGGATATTGTGTATGCGATTTAAAAAAAAAATATGTTAAAATTGTGCAGATCGAGTCACATAAATATTCATAGATAAAAAAAAAAACACGAACAAAAACTGTAAAACGTCACAACAACAAAGTATTCCGCCAAAACTTCAATCGAATGCAAACTGAATTCCGTAGTTTTGCATGATTTCAATACATTGAAGTGTTATTAAGCGGAATCGCACCCTACACTGGATGAACTGAGAGCAGATTAATAATCATATTACTTTTTCGACGGAATACAAATATTTGATGATTGCGCTGCGGCGAGCGTCGATACCGTGCTCCACGCATCTAAATAAACTGGATGTGATTTCTAATGAAACCCACAGCCCACTGATTTTCTCGCCGGATCTTCTCAGTGGGTCGCGTTTCCGATTCCGTGGTAGATTCTGCGAAGCACGGCTCTTGCTAGGGTTCGTGTTAGCAACGTCGTCAGGTTTGAGCCCCGTGACCTCACCTACTAGTTAAGGTTACGCTGAAATAGCCTCTCAAGGCTCTCAGCTTAGGTAGGAAAAAAAAATCTATTGAATTGTTTTTGTAAAAGCTTACGCAAAATGAAATAATTTAAAACCAGTGGCGTCTTTATAATAAGTGTGTGCTGGTAAGTTAAACAGTGAAACATGCGAAGATATCGTTTCCTTCATAGATAATACACATAAATTAGTTATACATAAGCAGCTTAAGCACTCAACAATAATGTTTACGGGCGTCGGCCACTAGATGGCTTCGCTTCGATTAGTTTGTCATTGCTCCTGTAGATGGCAGTAACATATCCTATATTTTATGTTTAATTAGAAATTTTCAGAAACCACAAATTGATAAAATTTAATCAATTTGACTATAACAAATAAAGACTTGTATGATTTTTTTATTTTCTGTGTTTAGTTGAACTATAATTAAATACCTTAACTTTAACAAAATATAATCTTAGAGGCATCCGCTACAAGATGTCGCTAGTTTCCATACAAAAAAAATTGTCTTAATGTATCGCAGTTTCAGGGTCCTGGTTTCCTTGTCATTAAAATATATGTAGATTATTTTTCGGTATAACATTTACTATAGTTTAAAATATGAATTACTACAAGGATGACTCATTCAAATTGAACGTAGTTATATAAAAAACTATCTACCAATACTAAGATCTAATTTTTAGGTATACATACACGTATTCCTGTTTGTAAGAAGCATATAAAGTAAAACACAAGCGAGCGACTGTGTAAATACAAAAGTGAGATTTCGAATCCATGCTAAAGTGGCATTGTTTTCTAGTGTTAATGGGATCCAGGTACTGCTTAACAGCAAGTGAACTGGTCTCCTGTCCAACTCTAAAATAAAGCATTAATTTAATAATCAACTATTAATATGGCATTTGGTCACATCTAGAGATTTTTAAATCATAGTAAAATAGGACTAGTGGTACAATGTGACGTATTTTGTCATATCAATAATATGTGCGTGTATTAAAATTTTCATGCAGGTTGCATTTATGAGGTATTAGTGGGGTGGTAATTTTAGCATTAATGGCATATTTCTGATACAATTCGACGCAACCATGATGTCTATTGTTTACGGAATATTTATGAGAATTTTTTTAGAGTATGTTTTCGGCAACCTCAGGAATCCTGGCTTCTGACATGATTGCATAAACTCTTTATGACGCTAAGATATCGCTGAAAATGTATTGTTAATATTCCTCATGGAATATCGACAGCTTAACCGGACGTTCTAGTCTTGAACTTCCAGTTTCTTGAAGAATCCATCTTGAGATTTGAGGTTGAAGCCTCAATAACATTGAATAAGGTCTCATACTGTCCCGCCCTAAAAACCGGAAAGACTACCTTCAAAGCCGGTTTAAAATACGCCCCACCTACCGAGTATCAGCATTAACAAAACCCAATCCCTTGAAGATTACGTCAGCAACCGCGCCGCGTTCAAACACCGCAGCAATCATAATACTAATCCAAAACATTGGTGCCGAGGTGACAGCGCGGACGAAATGCACTAAATTATTCCCCTGGGCGGCGGGCGGGATACGGCTTAATGAATTTTTAATCAAATTACACGAGCGCCCCGTGAGAAATTTAACAGATAAATAAATCATTGCAGTGTTACCGTCGCTTTTATTGTGTTCCGCTGCGGTTTTCAAATGTAGCGTTGGGGCTTTGAAACTGGACATTATAATTGAATAAATGTGTACGGAGTGACATCGGTTTTAGGCGGTGGTTACCAATAGTAACACGTTCTGTGATCTCGCACGATTTGTTAGAGTAAAACAGTCTGGCCATAAATACTGTTACATAAAAACTTTTCTTTTTTTTTCAACTTTTTAATTATTTTGAATTTAGATTACGTATATTAATTTTTAAAACTTCTTTCGATTTTGCGCCATTTCACATATTTTTTCGTGTTCATTATCAAATTACAATATGGAATGGGGTGTTAAAGAAAATAGGATTGCAGTGATCGCCTTGCACAAAATGGGTATGGAGCCGTCGGTCATATTCCAGACACTTCAAAAGATTGGTATCATCAGCCGTATGTTCGTATATCGTACAATCAACAGATACAACAATACTTCGTCTGTCGAAGACCAGAAAAGATCGGGCCGGCTGCGTGCTGTTAGAGCTACAAATTAATGCTGTTAAAGCCAGAATTTTTCATTAAGAGGCAAAAAATCTTATCGCGAGAAATGAAGCTTCCCGCTAGGACTCTGTCGCGTATTAGAAAACAGGACCTGAAGCTCGGTGCTTATCGTCAATATACAGGACATGCCTAAATCAATCTTTACGGTTAAAGAGTGGATCGATCAAAACGCCAAAAAAGGATATTAAAATTTGACATTAAAAATTACATTAAAAAGTTACCACATGCAAATCAAAATTCAAATCTAAACATTTTATCTATATAAATTTATATATTTATTTATCTTAGTATAATATACATCAGGTTGATGGTAGTTATTCTCACAGGCTCATATTACGCCATATTGCAAATTTTTGCATGCCTTAACTAAGTATTGTAGCACATCATGATGTTTCCATGTTATTGAAGTTGAATGACTGATTGCAAGCCCAATATTCATATTAGAGCAGCAGGCTTTTGACTGAGAAACCATAAGGATTCGTAGAAGTGTTAGCCTAGAAATCAAGATGAATGTATAATAATATATAACTTGACTACTACAGACAGATGTTGAGGAATTAGCTTGGGAATGTGGCTGGGTCAGATAATTTTATCTTCGAATGAAAACCGCTCAGACTATTGTCTCGTAACGTCTTCGTGGATGCAGTCATTGTTATAATTACAGCGCTATTTCTTTAAGTAGCTCAACAAGTTAGTTCGGAAGTAGGCAGCAAATGGGAACGACTGGGATATGGGAAGTCTACGTTATTTATTATTGTAAATGTGTGCGGGAAAACCTCAGGGTGTGTCGTTTCGTGAAAATATTAAGCAAATAAAACCTCACACCCAATGGTTGCGGAACCCAGGAGAGGCCATGAAATATGAGGTAAGAAAATAATATTTTAATGTTAGCATTGAACGTAATGCTATCCAATATTTGTGTTGAACATTATATTGTTTGAGCTTGGAAGATTCAAGATATCAATACAACGTACATTTTCACAGCATAGTTTTTTGTTGATGTAGACAGGGCGAACTTATAAGCTGTACATTCGTGGATACTAGTAGAGTCCAAAAATACTAGAAAGTAAATTTCGCCATTCGCATTTAGGGTCCGTTCACACAGACCGGCTCAGACAGGAGAGCAGGTTTTGAGTAATTGTGCTAAAGTATATTTTTGCATATCGTCGTTTTCAAACCAAAATCTGCTATGTGCACTTTTTGAGATTTTTACTTTTTGCCATTCTCGTATAGTTCATAGCTCTATCTACCGTATAATGAAACTGTTATGTGTCTATAGCTTTAATATTTATCTATAGCTTTCATTTGATATAGTTCTTAAAAATTCACTTTCATATAAAATTTTATACGAAAATGTTTTTACTCGTTAATTCAAAATATAGTTTAGCAGATTTTGGTTTGGCAGCGACGATATGTTTTTGTCATTATGAATGCTTGAACGCGCTGCGTGTGAAATAATGAATAATGTGCGCGTGAGGTGATGACGACCGGTTCCGATTGTACGATCTTTCTCGATTGTGTGCGCGTCCGCTTTCAGATCTCTTCCAGGAGGTCTATGTGAAATAGTTGGGGGCTCCGCTCCAGCCAATTCCAAACATATACGATCCGGTCAGTGTGAAAAGAAAAAAGCGTGCCGATCCAAGCCAGTTTGTGTGAACGGACCCTTAGATGTGATGGCAGAAATAGACGGGGATGGGAGTACCTACCATACGAGCTTGTAATACGTCTTGCATTTCACAAACTGAGCGGCAATTCCGTGGTGTAGTAACTTTGAGGGCACAAAGTTCATCCAATGGAGAGTGGTTCCATCGCATATGGACGTGCATTCGTATTGTCGTTGCTGTAATTTCGATGTAAGCGTAATATAAAAAAAAAATCAAATTTCTACCTTCAAACGTTTCACGTTTGTACATTGGCCAGCTGTAGCAAGGCTTAGTTCATGTCCCATGGCTAATGCCATGCTAAGCTAATGTCTTGTGAGGCTATATCAGCGTAAACCTAGCGTGTAGGTTAGCTCTCGGGGCTCAAGCCGGAGGTGTTGCTAACCCTGGCCCTAGCGAGAGCAGTGCTTCGCAGAATCTACCACCGGATCGGAAACGTGACCCACTGAAAAGATCCGGTGAGAAACTCAGTGGGCTGTGTTTGGGGGTTAGTTTACTCACCAAACCCTTCACCCCGAGCGACGGGTTCGACGGGAATAGTACCTAGTAATTCATAAGGCTGAAGTCTTACATTTTCTGACTGAAACCGAACAGGCTTTTATTATGAATGATCCTCTCACCTTGACTCATTTTTTTATTAATCTTTCGTCCACATTCGTTCAAATGGCAACCCAAAATTTTCAGTTTCTCAGTTTGAGCTGGCTTAGACTAATTCGATATTTTAAGATTTTAACGGTGTTTATTAGTATCCAATGATTAAATATTTAACTTTTGACATGATTTTTACTTTGTTTAGTTGACGCAAATGGAACCAACTTGTTATAACATTAAGGTCTAAAGCTACTAATTTAACCACAGATTAAGTATCATCAGTTTTTAAGACCAATTCTCATTCGTAGTTCTTTCAAGTCAAAAGTTACTTGGATTGTCGTTGGACTATTTAGGGTTCATTTTCAAATTAAAATTTCCAGAGTGGATGCTTTCAAATCAATGATGATCCGTGCGTTCGTTTGTAATGTTTGTTCCATAAGTATCGTTGACTTTGTTCACTGTTTGCTTCGCATTCATACCACAGTGAAAATCATATTCTTAATTACTAGTATTTTTAATAGTTCCGTTCTTATGAAAAATATTATAAAACAAATCCCTATAGACTAACCCAAAAGACAAATGATTAAAAAAAAAAACATATCATAAATTAATTCTCATAAAACTTTTTGAAATTAGCGTCAATTATAGAGTTAAATTTCTAATAGCCCGTACTATAGAAATCTAATTTTATAGGCACTAGATTGTTTCCAATAAAAACGAATTAAAAGAAAAGTGTAAAATTCAAACCTAAGGCATAATTCTTAGAATTTATTAAAGCAGTCACTACAAAACGATTCAATTCACATTCTATTCAGAGATCACTCCAACGAGATAACAAAATGGGATGTATTTTAAGAACGTTTCCCGAAAAAAGATTACAATCATGCCAGAGTATCGAGATCTCCTAAGCAAACAAATTATCCTAGTGATTTTACCCGATTCGATAACCCTTTGGAGGCCCTTATCACTCGTTCTATGGCCCCGTCTAAACAAGCGACCGAATAAAACAAACCAAGTCAGATTGAAATGTTTCAACAAACACTAAACGCGTAATGAGATCGTTTGCTATGAAACGAATGTTGGTGTTTTATGACGCAGTGTGAGATCATTCTAGTGTTAATTTTTTTTTAAGTGATTTTATGACCTGGTAACTAAGACCTTTAAGTTATACCTACATACATTATATGGAGTGAAATGAAATGAAGGTGATTAATTTGAGACATTAATCAACTGGGATGAAATGAAACGAAATGAGATGATATGGGATGAAATACAATCTCAGTAAAATGGTGGTCATTCACTAATTTTTTTTCAGTGGACCTTTTGGAGGCTCTCGAGAAGTTACGTCCAGCGACTTTGTTTCATTTTCCCACATTTGTGCACTTTCACAGATATGAAATAGTTAGTAAACCACCGTTATTACACATTTAAACCTGAAGAAACACTAAATAGACAAAATAAAACAAATCACACAACATCACTTCTCGCGTTCCCGCCAAAAAGTCCTAGTGTTCATAGTTTCGAATGTTGCTGGGTTTAAAATTTATACTATAATTCGATATCACTGGAAATGTATTTTATTAGTTGCCAATTTTTATAATCCACTCAGAAAGCGACAGTACATTTTTTATTTTTTTATTGCTTAGATGTGTGGACGAGCTCACAGCCCACCTGGTGTTAAGTGGTTACTGGAGCCCATAGACATCTACAACGTAAATGGGCCACACACCTTGAGATATAGTTCTAAGGTCTCAGTATAGTCACAACGGCTGCCCCACCCTTCAAACCGAAACGCATTACTGCTTCACGGCAAAAATAGGCGGGGCGGTGGTACCTACCCGTGCGGACTCACAAGAGGTCCTACCACCAGTAACATATAGTACATATCTCAATGACGCTTAAATTTCGTCATTCAAGTAAAAAAATGCTTAAACAAAATTATGCGAGTAACAGAATGAGGTAATTAGTTAAGTAAACATCATAAAATTAATATTTACGACATAAAACGACGATGTATGAAGCCATTTTTATAAAAAAATATGGAATAAAACTTCATGCTACTATAAATCTGTATAAGATATACAACAGATAAATCAAATTAAACCTACTATATCTATCGTAAATTTAACAAACCGTCCTAAACAGGCGATCCATCACATCTTTAAACCCCTAGAAACGAAGATAAATAATCTTAAAGTACCCTCTGTAAACGGAAATTACCTTATAAATCCAAATTTATAATTAATTCCCCGGAAACTTTACTACTTAATGTAATCCTGGATATCTCTCGATATTGAAAAAAAAGGTCCCGATCACCTTTTTACGAGGCCATCATCATGTCCATTACCGGGGTCACTCGATATCGGATATCAAAGAGAGCCTCGTCATATTGGGCATAATATTTTGGGTCGTAGCAGTAAAATAAAAATAATCGTAAAACCATACGAAATCATGACAGACCAATAAAGCTGCAGCATCTGTGTATGGAGTGAAAAAATACAGTAAGTCGGTCATACTGAATCTCGAAATGTTGAAATATGCGATTTTATGAAGATCTGGACATTTATTATGTTTTTTAAACAACATAATATAGTTAGGTATATTCAGCTTATAGTCTAAGTAGTAGTAGAAGAGTTTTGTGCGTCTATTTATCACTATGAAACCTTAGATTCCGAAACCAATCAAATTTGTAACACAAGACAAGTTTTAGTTTCACTAAGCTTTAAGTTTTAACACATCAGTGAAAACCCAGTGGGACAAAATCCATGAAATTATAAAAGTAGTGGTCACGCCGATATATTGTTACCTCTTAAATGTAACAAACATATCTAGATCAAATTCAATACATAGGTTGCACAAAGCGGCCAAAAAATGCTTGTTCATAAAAGTGTGTACTCCATAAAACACGGTTCGATTCTCAGCCGTGGGCGATACGGTGGAGCGCGTGCCCTTGCATTAAGCAGCCGGATTCAGGCTTCAAACATTGCGATCCTAATGCAAACGTTTGCCCAAGTTTCGCACTCAAAAGAATATTGTATATTGGTGTTTGCTTTATGGGTCGAAAGCCTTTGATTATCGGAGTGAGGGTAGTTGAAAAATTTTCTGGGAATCTACAACCAAATAAGTGTATTTGTTTAGCAAGATATAATGTACGGACGGGGATACAGATTAATCAAACAGTTGGAGTGTGAAATAGACAAGTAAAAAATACAGATGCTATAGCCTTTCTAAAGTTAATAGAGAGGGCGAATTTTTTATTTGAGATGAGTTACAAAATCTGATTAGCCTTATTAACTTTTTTAGATGTTACTCTTCTAGCTGTTTTAGACACATTGAAGGAATTGAAACTTTAACTTTTTGCCGTGTGGGCTTCGGTAATAATTTAACATCAAATACATTATTATTGACCACGCCATGTATATTGCTCGTTCCCCAATAGTAAAAAACGACCGGAAAAATCAGAATCAATTCAAATAGATTACGTTTATTTCAGCGGTCTTAGATTTATTTCAAAGTTTATACAAGGATTTTAATAATGGCAAACTGTATTTTTTACACAACATATAAAATTTTCAACAGCAAAATTATCATCTAAGTACACACATAGTTATCTGATTGAGTTTATTGTGAGTGATTGTCTATTACAAAAAGGTTAACACAGAAAACAGTTATTTAATCCACACTATCTACACATTTGACTATGTGGAAGTATTTGAAAAACGAGCACGTTTGATAGCATCGTCATGCCTATTCGTCTAGCGACAAAATAATGAATTTGTTTTAAATTTTTTCGGCAACCAATGTAAACTTGTGTTTCGTGTTTCAAGCAGGGATGTCCGTGGGTTTCCGTAACTGTTAGAAATAAACCTAACTAAGCTTTGGATCTTTTGCAAGCACTCCCGGGTGGGAGTGCTTGCAAAAGCATCCAAGCATGAAGATATAGTCATGACAATAACCGCCTATAAGTACACAAAAAATCATAGCTTTGAGAAAAAGATAGTGTTCTTCAATGCACATCAAAAGCTAATTTACATCAATTTATTTACATACAGTATGTAAGATGGTTAGGCAGTTTTATTGCTAAATAGTGATCTCTACAAAGCAACCGGCCTCTGGCAGTTTTCTTATGACCTTCATATACATACAATATAAATTACATAAAGCAAAATCTTCCCTTATTTAAAAAGTCGTTAAAAAGGTTTATTGAAGTCGTGGCCTAAAGGATAAGACGTCCGCTGCATTCGTATTGAGCGATGTACCGGTGTTCGAATCCCAGGCGGGTATCAATTTTTCTAATAAAATACGTACTCAACGAATGTTCACGATTGATTTCCACGGTGAAGGAATAATAACATCGTGTAATAAAAATCAAACCCGCAAAATTATAATTTGCGTAATTACTGGTGGTAGGAACTCTTGTGAGTCCGCTCCGGTAGGTACCACCACCCTGCCTATTTCTGCCGTGAAGCATTAATGCGTCTCGGTTTGATGGGCGGGGCAGCCGTTGTAACTATACTTGAGACCTTAGAACTCCAGTAACCACTTAACATCAGGTAGACTGTGAGCTATGGCACAACTAAGCAAAAATAAAATAAAAAAACTTTCTTATAAAAATCAATTAGTAAGCTGAATTTCGCGTATGATTAAAATATATGGCGATAGCAATAGCAAACGCGATGAAAATTGACCCTCCCGAGAGCAGCTTTAGTTAAACGCTAGACCTCTCTGTAAACACGTACATAAGCATTTTAATTAATTCTCGAAACGACGCACCAGTTCTACCGAAATGTCCTGAACACAAAACGAGTAATTACACAAAATATACCAACGAAAGCAGGCCTCCATCGGAAATAGAATTTACTTTGATACATCAAAGTAACCGAGCTGTATCGCGTATACATTCTCCATTCATTTGGCTCGAGCAAGTCCCTGATTCAAATATAAATGTAATACGAAATTTCGTTGAAATATTCTCGTTCAATCTAATAGAATAACTTTAGAATTCGTGATTTGAACGCTACTTGTTTTGATGAGATTGTTTTTGTATGGCAGCAAAGAGATTCTCCGAGATCACGACTATGATAATCGTCTCTACAAAGGCTGTTCTGGAATTTAGTCAAAAAAACTTACTCAAACTCAAAAAAATCTTTCAAAATGATTAAATGTAATATTATTGTAAATCGAACGCTACTTGTTTTGGTGAGATTGTTTTGGTATGGCAGCAAAGAGATCTCAGAGATCACGACTATGATAATCGTCTCTACAAAGGCTGTTCTGGAAGCTAGTCAAAAAAACTTACTCAAAATATACTTTCAAAATGATTAAATATAAGATTATTGTAAATCCAACGCTACTTGTTTTGATGAGATTGTTTTTGTATAGCAGCAAAGAGATCTCAGAGATCACGACTATGATAATCGTCTCTATAAAGGCTGTTCTGGAAGTTAGTCAAAAAAACACCCTCAAAAACTCAAAAAATACTTTCATAATGATTAAATGTAAGATTATTGTAAATCTAGAATCCCCATCAAACATGGCGGCCTGTAATTACTCTCGGAGATAATTCATTAATTAAATTAATTATTAACACGAACTGTAAAACTTGAACTTTACTAACGGCATCAAGCAAAAAAATATTCGAAAACCTCTTGAACATTCATAATGCTTGCCTGCTTAAATCTGTAATGCTTAAATCGTGTAATAAATAATTTTATAAGCCAGACGTGGAATAACATCGAAAACGCGCACTGATCCACGATACCGATCTCTCGCCTGCAGCGTCGATATTAAATGTTTACATTTGAACGTAGGTAAATGTAAACATTGTGCCCCCGACGCACAGACGCGGATTTCGGTCCAATATCACCTAATCCGTGTTTACGCGTGCAGAATTTATCGCTTCAACATCAAAGGTTGACGGTTTTTGATTGGTTCTTTTGAAAACTTATTAAAACACATCAATATGTTATTCACGACATGATAGGTGAAATGTTTTAGAAATTTAATATCTTTGAAACATATCCTTAAAATTTTAGTGTCACTATTTTTGAACATCTTTTCTACGTCACCTTCGATGTAAGATTAAAATTACGTTTCAACTTTTTCATTGAAATGTCGATGTTAATTTTTGTATTCAATCTGCTACAGGAAACACTTTGATGTAGTCAAATTAAATATTAATTGAAGTTAAAGATGAACTCTGTTATTTGTTAGCAATATCAGACAAATACTCGAACTCCGAAAACTTCAAACAAATACTCAAATGAGAACTCAGACCAACTTTCCAGCTACTTCGAATTCGTGTTTACTTATAAGAGTTCCAAATCGTAAAACAGTCAATGTTAGCTTTAACATCATTAATTATATTTCTGTTTCACGTCAGAATACCGGAGACAAAATTTATATAAAAATCTTACCAGAAATGGAAATAAGTTTGGAACGTTTCAAATTTGTTTGCTATCATACAAGTTAATTTATTTACCAACTGCCTTATATTCACAGTAAAATGTGGTGCCTTAAAAATATCAGACATAAAACATAAAATGGTGGTAAACATCGGTAGGCAGCGGCTTGGCTCTGCCCCTGGCATTGCTGAAGTCCATGGGCGACGGTAACCACTCACAGTCTGCCTACAAGGGCATAAAAAAAATCTATTAAACTAATTAATTGATATACTTAATGAGACATTTTTTGTTTATCTTGATGACACTATGATATCTTCCAACAACATCGATTGTTATAATACAGCGAACTAAGACTTGTTAATCTACAAACTAACATCCCTTATCGATGCAGACCGCGATTTTAAGCATCACTAAACATTGATAATTGACGGATCCTCCGTTAATATTGACTCGCTTCGAACACGGGACGCGTACTTACAAAACGTCTGTCGACATTAGTGTTAACACCAAACTTTGTATAATTTTCCACCCTGTTCAATTAACCCGGGGCTTAACAATACATAAGCGTGTGTGTACATAAAAGTAACTTTTGCGTAGTTGGATTGTGTGCAATTTAACTCGGGCCTAACGAAACTATAATAGTACGAACGATTTCGCCTTAACATTCGCATGCTTTAGATGTGTTTGTTTTTTAGTTTTCTAATATCGTAGCGTAATTGGTGGATTTAATATCTCTGGAACATTCTCAGTAAAAATGTGTTTCCTTCAAAATACTAAATGGGTTCGTTTTTGTAAAACGCTCTAATTATAAAATGTGTGCATCTAAGATGTAAGTCTGACTTGACATTAAAGATTACTCCATTAATTCCTTTATGTTCTACAATTTACAAAATGAATAAGTCGATAAAGTGAAGTCACTTAGCTCATTTATTCTTTAGTCAAATAAAGTTAAATAAACGGAAAAACTGGTTTGTATTTCTACAAAGTTGCTTTAATAGTTTGCCTAAAAACGTCCTATCACAAGTAAGCCCACGCAAACAATATACCGAACATAAGATTACTGATCCCCGATATTTTCCTCATATCCAAAACACACGA
This sequence comes from Bombyx mori, assembly GCF_030269925.1. Taxonomy (NCBI): domain Eukaryota; kingdom Metazoa; phylum Arthropoda; class Insecta; order Lepidoptera; family Bombycidae; genus Bombyx; species Bombyx mori. The sequence continues at coordinate 15,840,886 of NC_085118.1, forward strand.
TCGTCTCAGCATCATTTATTACGTCTAATCTAAACAGCTTTATCGTACCGTCGGACGTAAATTGAGATAAACTGTTAATAGATAGATTTGGCTCGCTAATTGAGACAAAAAAGTGTTTATTTTTGCCTTCGAAGGGCTCGATATCCCTTAATAGACTCGAACCCCCGAGCGGAATTGAGTAACAAAAGTCAATTCAGTTCAATAACAATGTATTTTTCGTATCTTTGCCGATCCTCTTTATTAATTTCAATGTTTGAATGTCCGAGATTTTCTGACATTTTGTTCAAATTATTAACTCTCCGATCCGGTAGTGGATTTTGCCCACTAAGTTTCTCGCCGGATCTTTTCAGTGGGTCGCGTTTTCGATCCAGTGGTAGATTCTGCGAAGCACTGCTCTTGCTAGGGCCAGTGTTAGCAACACTCCGGTTTGAGCCCCTTGAGCTCACTTACACGTCAAGGAGAAGCTGAAATAGACTCTCAAAGCTATCGGCATAAGAAGGAAAAAAATAAATAAAAAAATTGTGGATTCATTCGCGAAGCAGTTGCACTTTAGTTATTAGGTCTCCTTCGTAGGCGCTCGGCCAGCTGTTAGCTAATCCCACCTCTCTTTTTGTCCGCCCACCTGTCCTAGTGAAACTGGAAAGACCTCCGGGCCACTAGTAATCCTTCAATCATAAAAAAAAACAATAATACTGTCCGCGCCTAGTTCGGAATATGTCTGTAAGCAACATTTACGGTGCGTGTTCACATCTAGATGTTTCTGTATTGATTATTTACAGTTAATACCAACTGGCCTATGATCTAATTCGTCTGCCATCTTCGGCTAATTGTTGTAAATATATCATTGATATATGGATGTTTTTTTACCTATAGCATCATAATCTACACAGTTGAACTATTAAATTAAGGAGCTGGAAAAGGTTTTTTTATATTTACATTACATCACAGCTAAGAAGCAACTTCCACACGGTGAAGTTTTAAGATTGGTCCATCTCGGAACGGTAATGGTTATGGTCGAAGACAAAGCTGGAACGTTAGATTCAGGGGAGACGTCTCAAGTCGTCGCACCCATTGACCTCATGCGACACCCGCTTGGGATGCAGTCAGCCGCACAATAGCGCTCAGGGTAGGATGTAAGATTTAAGCGGATTGCATTGTAAATAAATGGATAAAGTTGAAGTCTAATTACTAATATTCATAAAACATTTGTTATTGGAACGAAGTTCTTTATGGGATTATGCGGAGGGGTAACTTAACCGGGAAAAAACGTCCGTAACGTAAGATTTTTTATTTATTTATCTATAGTCTTAGTATGATGGCTATACAGTGTCTAATGTATAGTCTACGTGATGACGGCTATTATTATTAATCATATAAATAGCTGTTTCTTTGTATATTATTATATATTTTTTATAAATCATCTATATTTTCTATGTATATAAAAATGAATTGCTGTTCGTTAGTCTCGCTAAAACTCGTGAACGGCTAGACTAATCTGGCTAATTTTGGTCTTGAATTATTTGTGGAAGTCTAGAGAAGGTTTAAAAGGTAGATAAATATAAAAATGCTCGGAATTAAATAAACATAACAATTTTGCTTTCCCTTTGATGTGTTCCCCGTCGGACGGATTCTTTTTGTTTATTTTAAGTTTATTTTACACAAAAGTTTAGGTCTTTTATTTATCGATTGAGGCACTACGAAGTCTGCCGGGTCAGCTAGTAAATTGATAAAATTGAAGTCTAACTGCTAATATTCATAAAACATTTGTTATTAATTGAATATGCAAGTGCCGTTTGGAGCTATTGTAGGTTAATGGTTAAGAAGACGCGATTAGTTGTATTGTGCGCAGCGACGTAATGTATTAGGGTTGAACCTTGGATCAATTACCAAGCTCACTCATTTTAGTACAAATTCATTACTAACCAAATATTTGCTAAAAAATGACAAATTATATTTACAATTAAAAATCTAACAAGTGAAAAAATATGAAACGAGAAAGTTTCGACTGCTAAATAATGAAAGTAAATTCTAAAAAAATCTAAACTATAATAATATTTGTATTTGCGGATCCTTTAAATTTGTTTGCTTCTTCTAAATATTTTATTATTAATTAAAACAAATATATGTTTTATTTCTTTACTTGCTTCCGAAATATTTTTAGTATTATTCAAATAAAATTTACATGATGTAATAAAGTATTTTTATTACAGTCGAGTTTTTTTTGCTTTATTGACTAATTTATTGTAGATTTTTTTTGTGTACTTGTTCGTTACCCTAGTTTACCTACGTAACCCTAGTTTACCATACACTTATTATTTACGCTTACCATACTCTATGTTGCTTCCACAATTATTGGAAACGACAGAGATTTATCTAATGAATCTTCGGATATTTAAATCCATTAAAAGCGTAGGTACGTTGCATTGCAAGAATGTTTAATTCTTGTTAAACAGCGTACGTTTTTACGCTAGAAAATCATAGCTCTTTTTCTCCAATATTCGAGTAAAAATTGAAACGAATATCGCTTTTTCTCGAGACATGGGTCACAAGGGAAGTAACAATACTATGTGTCGTGCAGAAATTCGCAACACTTCTGCACTATCCGGGATAAAGGGTAGGGAATCCTTTGAACCTTGCTACCTTCCTGTTAATCGAATACCAAGCGAAGCTGCTTCTTCGAAAATATTTTTATTATGCTGTCTGTACAGGAATCGAAAACATTATTTAAATATACATACTGCATGTCACCAAAATACCCAACTATGCTAGAGGAAAGGATACATATATGGACGTATTTTTTCCTTTATACATACTTTGGAAATCTATAAATTGATCTCTTTTTACATTAATTAAGTTATTGCAATGTACGTACCTATGCTACAGCTGATTATTATCCTATTGAATTTCCACAGAGTAATATCGTTTTCCGGAAGCGGCTTTGTTTTTCTTTCTGTAATTCCTGATCTGTTTTATACTTTGGGAATCTATAAATTGATCTCTTTTTACATTAATGAAGTTATTTCAATGTATGTACTTATGCTACAGCTGATTATTATCCCACTGAATCTCCACAGAGTAATGTCGTTTTCCGGAAGCGGCTTTGTTTTTCTTTCTGTAATTCCTGATCTGTTTTTTTGGTGATAACAATAATATTTTTAGCAAGAATTAAAAAACTTACAAGGTAACATTCTTATGAACATTTATAGGTGCGTCAAGTTAATTTTTTTAATATAGAAAAAATATTAGAAGAAGGAAATTATAACAAAAATATTAATATATCTAATTTTTAAAAAGGTATTTCAACCAGTCGCTATCTGAATTCTCTTTATCTGATTTTAGAATATTTTCTAACTTGATATTATGTACTAGGTAAACTAATAATGAATATAAGTGACAGAAAACTGTTTCTTGTTTAATCGTTACGCTTGGTTTTTATGTCTCATTCTAATCACAATACAATAATTTTGTACTATGAAGGTGTTTTAATATGGAAGATTGGTAACATAATTCTCCAATAGCGGCTGGTTAACTCATCCACTTTGGGGCCATTACATTTGTTGCATATGTTGAATGATTACTATGATCACAGCCTGACTATATATAATTCAATCTGCCATAGCGTCTTGTCCGAATCCATAACGTTAATATTATTATATTAGACAAATAAGAAACCAGCTTTAAGAATACATAACATGTTTCATAATGGTTTGTGCATTTTATATCATAAAGAATCAGCATCGTCAAAACTCAAAAATCGCGTCACAGCGAGCTTTCGACACTGCTTCGATGCTAAGCTTTTTGTCACATTAACGCTGTCGTTTGTCGCCCGCCGCGAGCGTACTGGCTCGCAGGCTATTTCCAATTTGCACCCATCAATCAAGCCCAATCTCACTGAGTGGATTACTGGCAAATGAAATTTGCATAGGCGGCCTTGTTTCGTTACTGATTTGTATCGGATATTTACTGGAGTTTGCGACAGTTGATCAAAGATAGGCGACTTATTGTTGTATGTACAAGATTTAAAATATTAAGAAAAAAATCTTCGATATCACAAAAAACAAATTTTAAGGAATGTGTTCTGTATGTTTATACAAGAATGCTATTGTTTGAAGAGTCTGTAACCAGTGCCATAATTTAAAAGTAGTCATTTAAAAAAATAAGGGCATCATGATGAAGTCCTTAGTTTTTATTACTTACTATTTCATAAAATGGTTAGTAAAAAATTATATAGTGTTTTGGCTAAGGATAATAAATTTGATAAGAACAACAATTCCTTTTTTGTTATTTGTAATAGTCAATTTGCATATCTGTAATTATTGTCTGTTAAACCCTATAAAATACACGATTTTTCCAAAAACACCGAATTCGTTTATATATTTCTTTAGAGTTTATAGAATAAAATGAAGTGAAGACCATCAACATGAAAACGTAAATTCCAGTGGCCAGATTAAGAAAAGATGACCATTGCTAGCATTGGCAGATGACAATGACATTGCGGCCGACAATATGTGAAAAGGTTATTTCCGGAAATGGACATCAGCAATCTCGGGCACAAAATCGTATTGCTGTTAACTTGGAACTAAGAAATTTAATTTGTGAATAACTGGATTCTTGAGCTATAATTCATTACCGATTTGGAGCTATAATTATTGGCCTTACCACTATGTCGTTGCGTTGTTAATATATTTTCTGGATTCACAGTATGATACATACCATTATTTAGTCAGTTACTTCACAATAACTATTTGACAACTGTTCATACCTTTAACTAGTACTCATTGGTTCTGTACATTATTAGCCTTAAAAAACGATTCAAACTACCAACTAATATACATATTTCGCGAACTCATTAAGAGTTGATGCAAACAGAGATATATATATTAGATATTAAAGCAATCGTACGAGATACTTCTGTGAGCGAAAGTATTTGATGGGTTTCAAGCAACGGTAAACACGAAAGTTAGATTGTACACAGAAACCTGAAATAATATTTAGTTAAGGAAATAATAATGAAACGAATATAACTTTGAACGAACGTGCAAAAACAGATATACTATAGTGAATATTCATTTATTTGAATAGGACCAGGTTTTATGTTTTGGAGTGTTGTTATTCGTATTCAATTTCAATTTCGTATTCAAAAAAAGGTACTTTTTTATTTTGGAAATCATGCTTAGAGTTACATTCAGCCGTACAATTGTTAATAATGAAAATATCTATATGTAACTATATGTCTAGTCTATATGTAACTATACTTGAGACCTTAGAATTTATATCTCAACGTGGGTGGCACATTTACGTTGTAGATGTCTATGGGCTCCAGTAACCACTTAACACCAGATGGGCTGTGAGCTCATCCAACCATCTAATCAATAAAATAAAAAAAACAGTGCATAGATTTTCGCGTTTATTTTTATCTTCATACAATACAGAATTATAAGGCTTATCGGATTTGAAATTAATTCACTATGTATTCACTCAACGACATAATTACATATTATTTTAATCTCTGCTTAAAAAATACTCTTTTTTTATAGTTTCAAAATTAATTTTGGATTGCGTTAAAATACCTGAAAAAAATAATGAAATCAAAACAATAAACAATCAATAAAAAAACATTAGGAAACAATTATGCCAAGAACAAGTGTCATTCCGTTAACAAGCCCTCCGGTGCCACCCCGCTACCCCCAAATACTCAATTACGTTTTTAATTGAGCCGAAGCCTGTATTTGACACGAATGTCCAACGGGCCCCGCTTACCCTGTAATGGCGGGTTTAATTGCACCAAAAACGATTTTAGTACACTTATTGTTGAAGTGATTAGAGTATAAACAGTCTGGCTTTTGGGGGTTTCAGCTTTCTGTTATTATCTAGCGATGGGCATGCAAGTTAATGGTCCACCTGATTTTAAGTGAATCTCGACACTGAAACACGTTTGTCTGAAATTTATTTTTATTTCTTTGGTTTTGACGCTTATCTATGCATTTTGTCCCTAACTATACAGCTACAACTCCAAGTAGATATGGTATTTGAGATCTAGGTGTACTTTTTCAACGCATATATATCCTGTAATCATAATACAGTAAAAATATTTACCTATCTTGAGGCCGTTGAAGGTGAATTACTTCAAACCAGTATCTGAATTGTGGATTATTTCCATTAGAGCATGCAAACCCGCAAAAACTGAAAGATGTGTATTGATTCTCCGAATCGCTAACAACAGGCGAGCGGTGAATGCAATCTAGCTATTGTTTTGAAATAAAACAGATATAAGATTGTTTACAAATAGCTCACAGCTAAGCAAAGTAATAAAAAAATCCTCTTGAACCTGATAGAGAATTATCCGAAAATTACTCTAAATTTACTTATGTTTTTTTCAGAACTGAATATAGAAGAGGTAGACCTAAGAAGAAATAGATGGATTGCCTGAAAGACGATATGGGTAAGAGGGGAGTGAGCGAAGAAATGGTATATGATAGAAGAGTATGGAAGGAGAAAACATGTTGCGCCGACTCCAGGTGACTGGGAGAAGGGCCGGATAATGATGATGATGATGGTTTCCTGAGAAAAGGTACGTAAAGTAAAAATTTCAGAAAAGGGTAGGGTTTGGTGCGGTAACTGAATGTTAGAACATATAATTTGTAACAATATAAAATTTGCTTTTATACATCTTAAAAATCCTCAATGACACTACTTTCTTTGGCAATATCCGATTCTTTAAAGAAATAGTTTTTATCGTTGTTTACCTGTAATAGTTAGATTAAAATTCGTTTAATAGTTCCGGAGATTTGCGCAAACAAATAATAAGATAAAGAAAGATTTAAAAAACCGCAGTATTTTGGTTTAAGTATTTACTTATATTCTTAATATTTTTCTTTACTGTATTTTTTGTATTGCGAATATACGCAGACAAGCTTACAGTCCATTTGATAGTAAGTGGTTAGCGTCGCCCATGGAATGTCCGGGGCACAGCCAAACCACTGTTTATAGTAAAGAATTTCATTAGCACACACAAGGAATTCTTCTATTTTAATGTATGTATTGGTAATTTTTTGCAATAACAGCCTGAGAAAAAAAAAAAATTGTCCTTATTTACTTATTAACATGCGTAGTCTACTTTTATTGTTTTACAATTCGTCCGTTTCTTCTAAACTAGTGAAATTTAATGTTCAGTCGATCACTTTTGAGTAAATGGTCTGTTAGATACTGCTACTAATCTCGTTACATATTATTTTATTTACATCCGGCCATGAATAATATTTAGAATTATCCGAAGTTTTAAAGTTTTAAATCAAAACCGCAAAATTATAATTTTCGTGATTACTGGTGATAGAATCTTTTGCGAGTCCGCGCGGGTAGGTACTACTACCCTGCCTATTTCTGCCGTGAAGCAGTAATGCGTTTCGGTTTGAAGGGTGGGGCAGCCGTTATAACTATACTGAGACCTTAGAACTTATATCTCAAGGGGGGTGGCGCATTTACGTTGTAGATGTCTATGGGCTCCAGTAACCACTGAACACCAGGTGGGCTGTGAACTCGTCCAACCACCTAAGCAACAAATAAATAAAAAATGAATTCCCAAAACAATTGTATATTTCTACAGCGTACCTCTATATTAAATGTATGTATTTGTCAGGTGTATACGGAATCTTGGGCCGTTACGGGCTGCTTCCCAACTGACACCTGTACCCCCGGCTATCGAATTGAACAAGACGTATCGTCTCGCACAGACGTGTACCAGGGCGCTTTATGCAGCATCCGTATCGTACGATTGTGTTTTTCTCTGATACACTACGGATTGTCTCTTGAAAAACATTTATACGGAACTGTGTTTTCGAAATAGATTTTACGACATATTTTGCAAATAAAACTAAGAAATTCATTAAGATGTAATTTTTGACTTAGCTTCCAAAGCCTGAAAATAAATACACAGATTGCAATTATAGTTCATTTAATTCTTCTGTATTGCTTTATTTGTAACTCCACTTGTACAATTTTTAGATATGTGCTCACTACAAAATACACCGCTTTTTTTATTATGTCACGTCCCTATTACTACGATTACTCCCATCAACATAAATAGCAACACTTATTTGGCAATCCGAAAATTGTCTTAATTTTAACATGATAAATTTTTTTTTCATTATTTTACAACAAACCTTATATAATATAGCAGTTCAAGGTACTATTTTTATATACGCCTGAACGAGCTCAGGCTCTCTTTATGTTAAGTGGTTATCGGAGCCCATAGACGCAACAACTCATTTTTGGCCATGAGGTGAAATTAAATTGTAACTCTCCCACCCTTTAAATCGGAATGCATGACTGCTGAGTGGCAGACATAGGCAGGATGGTGGTGATTACCCGTGCAAGATTACCATACGCCCAATCAGTGAATTTAAATGATTGATGTAGAAAATTGTCATCACAACGTAAATGCGGCTACTCATGATAGATTCGTGCCAGATACTTTGACCAGATTCGAGAAATAAAGGAGACTAAAAATGGCGACAGCTCTTGTGTTTAATACCTTTGAAGGCAAGTGAAAGCTTATAGCCCACTCGATAAGTAAGCTCTCGCGTTGCTCATAGGCGTTAGAAATACCAATAACAGACAAATCTTTACCTACTGCTCAAAGCTCTGGTCAATACCTCGTTTAAAGAAGTACTTACGTGGCAAGGTTCTGGCCGTCACATTCGGTCTTCGATTACCTGCCAGCCCCAACCATCGGTGGTAAACCGTAAAGCTTTTGCCATGTTAGGCTTTAAGCTCTGCTTAAAAGCCGTATAAATTAATTTCCTAAAAAAAGAAATCCTATCCTGGTCACGATCCCAATTTATAAAAAAAAAGCAAATTCTTAGAGCGACCAATTGAAAACCCAAAAACGCAATTCCTATTCATTATTTCACGTAACCAAAGTTCTAATACAAACCCAAAAACGAATTTTCACCCGAGGAACCTCTTTGATCCACATCAAAGTCCGCGTCAGTCGCGTTCAGGTGACAAGAAACGAATTCTTGAAATCGAAAAAGTTCCCTCAGAGAAAAATATTAATTATAACTTCAGTATATGGGGAAGCCTTCGTAATTCTCAAAGGATGTGAAAGCGAAATAGCGTCATGAAGTTCGTGTCTCAGATTTTGATGAACTTCGCAATAGTGACTGTATTATTTCTCAGGAATACACACCAGAAGCGCCAATTTTATGTCAATTTATGAAGTGTTCCTGTGTAATTTTCCAATCTAGCCGACGAGCTTAAGACCTCCTTGGTGTTCAGAGGTCATTGAAGTTCACACACAACATTCATTGAACGTAGCTGCCCTCTTCGAGTCATGAGGTTGAAACATCAATTTTATCGTATTACACAGTATCAGCATTCCTTCATAGGTATAAATACCTATACTCATTAAAATGAGTTTAATTGAAAATGGAGGAGAACAACTTCGTCTAGAAAGACCTCGAAGACCGGAAAAAGTGGAGGAGCTTAAGTAGGAAAACGAACCCTGATAGTAGACTGGGAAAACGCTAGGAAGAAGAAGCACTAAGTCCTAAGTCCAGAGGGCTTTTTGAAGGGATTCGAGAAGTCATGTCCAACGACTCTATTTCGTTTTCCCACATCGTGCACTTTCACAAATACTAAGCGGTTATAAAGTTAATGATTAATAAGGCACAAGACCGCGAAAATGCTAGGAAGAAGAAGAAGAAGAAGATGAATTAAAAATGAATCAATGGATTGCAAGCGAAAGTGGAATGCTGGATTGATTTTAATAGCAACATTTATGAACGGAACAGATGCTTCGGTAAATTATATGGATAAACGAAATACGGAGAGCTCAGAGCAGCATAAAACTGAAATAATATTGAAGATATAATCGTCTTCGCTCAATAATTTCAGATTTATGAAAAGAAACTAAACTTAAATAAAAAATTTAGTTAAATGGGTTTCAGTTCGAAGAATACGATACCCGTTTTGCCTGAAATGCGATTTTTACCCAACGTCTCAAAGGGGTGGTGATATGCACATCGTAGTAACCACTTACAAAAGTACACGTCCTTACGGATCCATTAGATCCAATAACTCTTGCATTAGACGCCTTCAACTCTAACACTAGGAGCAGGCTCAGGGACTCTGGTAGCCGTACTCGTCGAACTCGGCAAAGAGTTCGACGTGCAACCTAACCCATGTATTAGCCCGCTGAGTTTCTCGACGGGTCGCGATTCCGATCCTGTAGTAGATTCATTCGCAAAGTAGCTACTCTCGAGCTGTTAGGTCTCCTTCGGAGGCGCTCGGGCAGCTGTTAACTAATCCCACCACTCCTTTTGTTCGCCCACCTGTCTTGGTGAAACTGGAGAGGCCTCAGGGCCACCAGTAATCCTTCAATTATAAAAAAAATATTGCAAAAGCGAAATTGGTTGGTAAAAGTAAACAAAGATTTTTGTGTTAAAAAGGATATTCTTCCTTCATTATAATTTGAGCCCTTAATCATGAGTTACTTATTTACTTTAATTATTTAAAGTACTTATTTATGGAAACCGATGACCGCGTGACACTAAGCGGGCTCGTTCAATTTTGTACACTAAAAAGTTGATACTGGAAATAAAACGGTTTCAATTTTTTTTTTGCTAAGATTGTGGACGAGTTCACGGTCCACCACCTGGTGTTAAGTGGTCACCAGAGCCCATACACATCAACAACGTAAATGTCGCACTTTGAAAAATGAGTTCTGAGTCGCAGTTTAATAGTACACTTAATATTATCAAGTAATATCTAAATATATAAAATCTTTAATGGCTATAACAAACACCAGACGCTATTAATTATATGTTTTTATTATATAATTTCTATATTGAATGAATATTTAGAAAATAATTTTAGAAGTACCCAAATAAACACACCATTTTGATTTGATTCCAAAACTGAGGAGTTGGTAGTTAATTTTGCACTTCAGTTGACATCAAAACTTGTAATTAGAATGTAATTACCGTTCTAATTAGAAGCGACACGATTTCGTTACGACCTTTGAATGATATTTATCAGCATTCAAATCTCTCTAAAGACGTATTACATAATTGAAAATGAAGGTACTGCTATATTTATTGGATTCAAATTTTAATAATTATTGGGTATTTTCCTACGAAATTGCCGTTTTAGTATGAGAAAGTTAAAGTATTTTCTTTATATATATTTTTTCTATAAATCTAAATATTTTCCCAGAGCATTGATCTATTTTTTCCACTGCAGTGGTAATTTTTCAATTGCCTTCTTGAAGAAGTAAGCTGTATGGGAGACAACAAACTCTTCAAAGGCATTTTTACAAGCTCTCGGGTATTTAATTTTTTCTCTACCAAAAAGTTCTACAATTTTTGAACAAAAGTAGAAGTCTATCAGTGCAAGGTCTGGTGAGGACGGTGGATGACCCCATACCTTCAACCCTTGCTCTTGTAGCTTAGAGACCTACTGTTGTACTGCATGAGGTTGAATGTTGTCGTATAGAAGCAGCGGGGACTCACTATAGCCATAGAACGAATATGTTGGATGATTCTTCTCTATTTTGAAGGGGAAAAGAAAATAAGCTGAAAAAATCCTATACTTCAACTTACTCTGTACTGTTTATTTTTGCTTTTGAAGACTTACCTGAAAAAATAATAAAATAGAACTTAGTAAAAAATATTTATGCACATTTTGATTAGTAATGAAAAGGACAGATTATAAAAATATTCAACTATAAACTGTTTTATTTAATTTTAAAATCATCTCATCGCACCGATATCGCAACACAATTATGATTTGGACTCTACGTCTTAATAGTCTCTGATATTCGTCTATGAGTTGTTCATGATTTGGAGTTTTAATATTAACAAAACACTACCAATTAGCGTCCCCGTTTATAGTTAACCAGCGACCCACAATCGCTTCCCTTCGGGAACTGTAATTTATTATTGATCTTATTGAAGTTTGCTTTCTTCATCTTTCATAATACCGCGCACTCGGTTTTTTATTATCATAACTATTCAAATATTTGTCCAAATGATGTAGTGTAAAATACAAAGTTTAACTTTTTAACTGGTGGTGGGTTACTATGAGGAGGCAGTCTCCTCCCGGTGATTGTCACGTGGCGACCTAAGGGGTTTGAGACTGCGCCGCACGCTACCGCCACTCTAGCGTACTGGCACCAGGAGGACGGGACGACGCGTCGGCGGCTGCGGACTGCGATGCGGTCCGCATTGTCGTCGTCGCTGTCGTCGCCAAATATACTGTGGAAGAGCAACCCGGTCGGCGGTGTATCGCGTTCCGACCCGGCAGGCTGGTTCTGGCCCAGCGCGGTATCCCGGAACACCAACGGCATCGCCCGGGTGGCCTGGTAGGGCCACCGTACCGCGGAGACCGACGTCGTTGGTCGTTGACTATCGCTTCGACGTCCTCGGGGTGGCGGCGCGTGTCTGTTGACCGCGGGAACCCCCCTACTCTGACCGGGTTTTGACCTCGAACGGAGATCGGACGTCGAGTGTAAGAGTGCAGGGGAGTTGTTTAGTGGGTGGGCCCTAAAATTCCTTGGGCCCGCGGTCTGCTTCCAACACCTGCAGATCGTTGAGTCTCACATACACCGCGCACCCCCTGGGCGCGGGGACCTCGTAGGAGGTTCGGCCCTCGGCCCGAAAAATAAAAAAAGGGTGGCGTATTTACGTTTTAGATGTCTATGGGCTCTAGTAACCACTTACCAACAGGTGGGTTGTGAGCTCGTTCACCCATCTAAGCAATAAAAAAAAACTACTTTAATTGCCAGATCAATAAATTATATTTTTTTATTGTTTTTATGGTTCACTATTTTGGCGATAATGGCTTACACATAAAAAATTCGCGGACTATTTTGTAGGATTATTTAAGATAAGCATTTTCATTATACAGTATACACGTGTAACTCCAACGGTTTTTGCAACGCACGCTAGAATAGTTCGAAAATGGCAAGTTTTTTCCTACTTACTTATCGTTATATTTTGGGTAATTCACACTATATCTTTATAAATTATAGCCTATATGTTATTCTGATGTGTTAGCTATATTATTATAAAGTTTCATCAAAATCCATTCAGAAGTTTTTGCGTGAAAGTGTAATAAACATACATCCATACATTCTTTCAAACTTTCACGTTTATAATATTAGTATGATTTTTGGCGTTTATAGAAGTCTATTGCTCAGTCCAATTCCAAAACAGGAATGCCAATAGTCATCCCATTGGTAGTCTAACGGTTGTTCTTTGCGTCTAACCAGACACGTGATTGTTTTGTGACAGCACGGAAGGCCGATACTTCATCATGTCGACCTCCACGAATATCTAACTAGAGTGTACAAATACTTCTGCCCAATTAAGGTAAAGGGGCTATGCCTAGGTGGTGGGGTTCGTTCTGCGTCCCGTCCTGTGCCACCCCAAGACGACCCATTCTTCTTCTCTAAAAGAAGAATTATTTCAGAATTGAAGTGTTTCATTTTGTTGTTGCATAATAGACTAAGATGCCATCTGGCACATTGTAAAACCCATTAAATATGCTTTGTCCACTGCAGCTCGGACGCACCGCACATGTGTTCTACGTGATTAGATTTGAAGAAATATCCTTTTTACATTTCATTTTTATGCAGATTTGATTTAGATGGTTAAGCAATTTTGATCCACAGTGCGTTTAATAGTCATATTTAACTCAATCAAACAACATTCTTCAACGATTCTATTCTATTCTTATAAACGAAATCCATTATAGTTAAAAGTTTCTTCCTCTTCAAGGCTAGTAATAAATTCTCGAGCGTGTATTTTTCCAAGTTTCGAAAACGCAAATACCACATTTGTTCCGTCGATGTTTTTTCGTTTGTCTGAAAGTTTCTTATAAATAAAGCGATAGGCCGCGATCTATCATCCTGTCGTTTTACATTGAATAATTTTTCCTTTCCTTTCTCCCGATTCGTTGAAATTCAAAACAAAGCAACTGAATGCGAAACGGACGCAATGCGATCACTCATTTGGAGCTGCCAAGCACAGGTAATCGGAAAGTGCCTTCAGGATGTTGTTTAAGAAAAAAATAACTCAGTTTTGATTTTTAAAAAAAACTCATTTTTTTTATAATCATAATACAGAACACGATAATTTACAGCCTAATTAAAAAAAATTAAATCCAGTTAGCGTTGCGTCCATAGAAAAAACCAACAATATCAACATCTCGATGTTTTAAAATATCCAATTGAATTTTGATAAAAAAATCGGAAATTCATTATCATTAATTTTGATGGCATTGATTATGTAAATAAAATATATAATATAGAAACCTATTTATCTAAAAACCTAGGTCCTATAATTAAAATAACAGCTATTTCATTTGATTATCATCACTTTGACTCATTTTGATCGCAACAATGTGTAAAATTTGGTACGTTCAGAAATGTGACTCGGTCTTAATGTAAAGAAAATTCTCGTTCCATTTCCGGAAATCCCAATATTTACAGGACTATGAAAAGATCGTGCATTTTCCAAACACGATACATATTTTGTCCGAGAAACGCAATGTAAATATCACGAAATCTAAAATATGTATATCTCAGAGAGCGAATACTTCAACAATATTTGCATCTAAAATTTTGAATATTTTGCATTGAATTTCAGGTCAAACGCTTCACTCGGCACCATCGTGGACAATTTCGCATCGAGTCCAGTAAATCTAGCATTTCAAAAACCCGATAAAAGCATTTCTGATCTGATCTGAATCCATATTTCCTTGGCTCCGAGATAAGATTATGGATTTATTTGATTCAATCAAGGGTTCCGTGAAGGTTTCAGAACTAACAACTCGCGGTAAGCCCCTCTATCTAAGACTGAGAGCCGTGCAAACGTATTGGATTACTTTTCAGTTTGTCAGACTTTTTCGTTCAATATTGGATCAGGTTTTTGTTGGTTCGCACTTTCTTGAATTTATTTTATGGGAAGGGTGTTCCTGTAGGCTATGAAGAGGATTTTAGAGATTTAGATAGTAATTTGTTTTTGAAGAATTATTTTAGAATGGCGGATTTTTCGGAGCCACTATTATTTGTAAGAGAAGATTTTTCGACAATTCTTCTAAATCTCTAAACTTTAAATTATAATACGGATGTCTGCTTTTTCTTTTGGGAATTATAAATAAATTATATTTTGTTTCCATTCAAGCTAACGGCTTATTGAATCAAGAATATACAATAATAGTAAATATATTTTAGTCAGTTAATCGATTCTTAAGTATTATTAAGCTCTACCCCCATTTCCTTGAGACGAAAGCAAACTAAATGAAACAGTTCGATTTGTCTTACAACGGATACGATCCTCAGTATAGCCCCGATATTTAAACAATCATGTATCTTATAAAGAGGCTTTCACATTGCCTTGCAGGTCGCGCGTCTTACAGTTTTTTTTTCTACTTTTGTTACAAGCTTGTACTACTTACTGCTTTGGTTTTTGTTTGACATGATCAGGGGACTTTATAATTGAAATTTTGACGTCTTATCTCAAGGTTCGGATTTTTATTTTTGTTGGCCACCAGGTTCCCTTGATCAAACTGACTTTAATTTCACAGCTCTTCTACGAAAGTAAGAAAATCTGCTATACCATCGTGCGATTAACCACTTGACGGGACCGATCGTAAATCGAAGCTCAGCGTCACGTAGGAAATGAAAGGTGACGATAAAGTTATATGGTCTGTGAATCTTTTGTGTGCTGTCGGCGAATGTGGTAGTATTATATGTACCGTTAAGTTTTCATTGGATCAGGTTTTAATTAGAAACTGTTCGTTTACAGAAAAGTGTTTTGCGTTTATTATATTTCAATAGAAAGATTTTCTATAGGCTTTTTGCTGAGTAGATCGTTAGTTCTACGAGTATGTTGTTTCTTAAAACTAGTATATAATACATGTTTATTATGATATGTATATTATGTGTTGATATTGTAAGTAGTGCGATTTGTGTTTTTTTTAGAGTTTTTCCTTTTTCAATAAACATCACTTTAAATTGATAAAAAAATGACATATATATTCTTTTTCCATTTTACTTATATTGTCATAACAATTGAATGTAAATATAATTTAAGATTTGAGAAGTAGCTATAATTTATTTCTAAGATAATCAACGGAAACATTTAATTCCTTTCTGTGTAATAATGACTATTACGAAAATCTCGGTTACATTTTTGTTTCCAACTACAACGAATTGGAAAGCTCTACTCATTCCACCGACGTAAATACCATCGAATCTCTTGAAGCCATAACATTGAAGACACAAATACATATTTTATTGGTAGAGCCCAACGTAAATTGTAACCTAGAAAATGGAACTTTGCTTGATCTTTGTAGAAGTTATGTATTATCTGGGCCCAGTGATTTGCATAGTAAAAAAATAATATAAAAACATTTATAATAGAAATACCGATTGGACGACACAAAATATTTCTCAATTTCAGTTATGAGAATACTTTCTCAAGCACCGCTCGAACTAGCAGTTAATTATGAACGGTCTCTAACAAACAAGTTCCTTGGGAACGGATATTGTGTCGTAGACTCCTTTAAGCCTTTTATGTTACCGTCACAAACATTTAGCGCTGACTCCGGAGACAATATCGAGTCTGTAGGCTATAGACTTGGGCTTTTCTTTCTTTTTAAACACGAATGCCGACTTAGAGCGTACACCGTCTACGTTTTGTATATACGTTAATAGTAATAGGCATTTGTATCATGTTTCTATTAGCTTGTTAAAAACATTTAAAAAAAAACGTTCTAATTTTATTACACGTTGTTATTCCTTCATCTTGGATGTTGTTGGTGAAGGCATGTTGGATATTTACTTTGTGGCCACCCGCAATTTAAACCCCAGCCTGTTGTCTTATTACGAATTGCCTTCGAATCCAGACTAAAACACCCAATTGAAATTGTTAAATTGTAGCTTGTATTTGTTAGCGAAATTCAGAGCAAGTGTAGCTCCGGTGATTAACAAATTTAAGAGCGGACGGCTAGCGTGGTATGGACATGTGATGCGTAGAGAGAAGATGCATATGACTAGGAGATATATGGAAATGGTAGTGGAAGGTGGAGGCAGAAGAGGTCGACCATAGAAGTCATGGATGGAGTGTGTGAATGACGATATGAGCGAGAGAGAAGTAAGTGTTGAGATGACGGCTGATAGAAGAGAATGGAATAGAAATATTCGCTGTGCCGATCCTACCTAGTGGGATAAGGTAAACAAAAGAAGAAGATCCTGTAGCGAAACCTTTTTGTGTTTTGTTTTATGTGGTTTAGTATGAGCCTTTATGAGTATACTACTCATGTATATACGCTACATGAGCAGAAAACGAGTGTATGGTAATTTGTTTAGGTGTAATCGTCAAAGCTATAAGAACTAAAAAATAAAAAAGTTCACTCCAAGCAGTATTAAAGTAAAAATTCTAATTGCTAGTTCCTAACATTTTCAATGAGATTTAAAAGAGTCGAAGTAACTTAGTGATTTACTTACTTAAAAATAATGTTACATCAAGTATTTTTTTTATTAGCGGATGAAGTTTAAAGATGTGTTTAATATTCTCATGATTATTGATTACATAATTAAATAATTATTTAAAAAATAAGCTGCAGTATAATTGATAACTTAATTTTTTCTTTAATGCTAATTTGTATAGTTGTCGAAATATTCATATATACCAATAAGGCTAAACATGACTATTTTAAATTTTTTGTACCTATAAACTTGTATACAATAATAAAATATGCAGGTTCTTACAAACAAGTTAACTTGGAACTCGAGACCTTAAACTTCTCCGTACGAGAAATGTCTTCGCTACTGCATTAGAGACCAAACTATCAAACTACCGAACGATATGCGAAATGCTATTAGCATTCACGTGTAGCGTCACTTCTGTGGTCATCAGACCGCGTGCAACTCCGGGGCCGCGAGCAAGACACCCATCACAGCGCGTATTACGGATAATTGCATTTAACTGCGCGACACACGGCCCGCTGGATTCGTAACTCACTTTACACTATTTAAAAAGCGGTAAACACGTACGTGCTCCGATTGTGTTTTCTGTAATGGTTTTTTTTATTGCTCTCTCTCTCTCTCTCTCTGTATTTCGTCCTGTTGTTGTCTGTTTCTGATTTTAATCTACAGATTACGTACTATTTAAATTTTATGGTTCTTGTTTAGGTTTTGTCTGAGATTTATCAACTTCTTAAAACTTTGTTAGGCGTTTCGTATAATTAGGCATCTCTACGGCAGTTTGTTGTTAATAATTTTTTTTATTGCCCTTGTAGGCAGACGAGCATACGGCCTACCTGATAGTGAGTGGTTACCATCGCCCATGGACTTCAGCAATGCCAGGGGCAGAGCCAAGCAGCTGCCTACCGCTCCAAGCCGCTGCCTACCGCTATGTGATTGAATTTGATAAAATAATAGATAAACTCGGTTTTTATGATTTTTTATATCTTAGACGAGTGGACGAGTTCATGGTCCACCTGGTGTTAGTTGGTCACTGGAGCCTGTGGTAAAACCACAACATATATCCGCCACCCACCTTGAGACATGAGTTCTATCTCACCGTTTGTTAGTACAACGTCTGCCCCACTCTTCAAACCGAAACGCATTACTGCTTCACGGCAGAAATAGGCAGGATGGTAGTACCTACCCGTGCGGACTCACAATGACGCAAATTATAATTTATACGGGCTTTATTTTTATTACACGATGTTATGTCTTCATTGTGGAAGTCATTCGTGAAAATTTGTTCAATACATATTTCATTAGAAAAATAGGTGCAGGATTCGATCACCGGCACAGTTATATCACTCGATATGAATGCACTAACGTGTTACACTTTAGGCCATGACAACTTGCAATTTATTGTTAGGATATTAATTATAACCAACTTGTACAAAGTAAATCAGATGGGACAGAAGCAAGAAAAAGCGACTTCGAGAAAAGAGATTTTACATGAAACATAGAGATAGCAAAAATAGCGAAAAAACGTTTTTTTAAAATAGGTCCTAGAATATAAACTAGGGCTTTGAACAATCTGAGTACATTTTTAAACAATTTAAAGGATAGTGACGATACTATGATTACTAGTGGTAGGACCTCTTGTGAGTCCACATGGGTAGGTACCACCACCCCGCCTATTACTGCCGTGAAGCAGTAATGCGTTTCGGTTTGAAGGGTGGGGCAGCCGTTGTAACTATACTGAGACTTTATAACTTATATCTCAAGATGATTGGCGCATTTACGTTGTAGATGTCTATGGGCTCCAGTAGCACCACTTAACACCAGGTGGGCTGTGAGCTCACCCTCCCATATCAGCAAAAATTGTTGACTCCGTAGGTTTTTTAACAATGTTGCTATCACAATTACAAATGAATTTTGGATTGAACTGATAAATTTTAATAAAATATAACCCTGTTTCGATGGTTGCACACAGCACGCATGCCATGTATCGGCTCGTAGCGCGAAGAGTTCCGCGAAATTCCGGGCGCGTAAAACATGTCGTACGTAACTTAATTAAATTCTATTATACGACAGCAGAGATAAATAACTCTCGCCCGTTAGAGCCCGTGTTGCCAGATCTCAAAAGGATTCCCCAAATTTTGTTTAAAATATGAGATATGGGTATTGACTTTTGGTTTTTATTGACATAAATGAGTACAAATGGCAATGTTGTAACTTGCATAGGTCGCGAGTCGATAGTCTTCATATCTTATTCTGCTGCAATGCATCCATGTTTTAGCTTAAAAAAATCGGTTGTCTTTAAAGTCGGTTTACTGACGATAGTTGAACGTGACAACTTTATAAGAAGATACTGATGGAATGGTTACATTTTTCAAAAGAAAATTTAAATTTTATTTGTTTCATAGATATTTTGTATGGACAATTGACACCACATTCACTTTTCACTGAGCTTCATACTTGACGAAAACATGTAGATGTATAGCAGCTGTCCACGCGGATGCATCGCTCACTCAAGTAGGAGAGAGACAGATGTCGAATGCTGCCGAACGCGGAGGCCGATTGTGCCTCTTTGTCGCTCGTTGCGCGCTCTCGCTTGCACTTCAAAACATAAATGGAACGCCTCAATGAGTCATGTTTTTTCGTGCGTTCAGCCGGCTCCATCGAATTATAAGACGTTGTCATGTCAAAAATCGGTAAAGCTATTGAACAAATAATTAAAGATTTGATTCTCGTGTCTTAAGTGTAGAAAATACTAATCTAACGTCATACTGACGGATTTTAGGAATTACCTCATAGCAACTCTGGCAACATCATCGTCTGGTCTCACAGCACGCGAGACGAGCTCCCCGACGAAGTTCAACACGAAATTTGAGAAAGAACGAAGTAATTTCTTTTGTGGAAGGTAGCCGTTCAACACGGGACTAGAATTGCACGCTTGTTTACACAGAATTTTGAACTGAAACTTTTGAGTTTAGTTTGTGAATGAAAATTCAATTATATGTGTGACTAGTTCGTATGGACATGAAAATTATCTGAGCTAATGCTAATTAATCTTGAACGCCTATAATTATCGTCTTACTTAAATACCAAAAACACCATTTAAAATTAATATTTAAGTGAGTATTGTTATAATAAACAAAATCTGTATAAATATATCAACATATATTTCTTTTAAAAAGAAGTTTATATAAAATGGATATGTAAGTGTTGAATTTGATTTCAATTTTGAAGCTGATCAAGTAATATTAGTAGCAGTATCAAGAGTCTTTTTTATTTATTTACGTAAGTGCTTATCGAGCCCCACACTATGGCAAAAAAACGCTACCGACCGTCTGAAGACACGAAGGTGAGGTTCTAATTCAATCGAAATTATGACAATTCTTATCAGGACACAAAACTAAGTATTGAAGACGCTTCTATTGTATACAAAAAAAAAATTAAGAAAAAAAGCTTTTTTGAACTGTTAATTTCTATGTTAGCTCACAAATTAAACCACAGGATCGGTGTTCAATGCCAACAAACAAATAAAAAAGGTAATCCAGAAAATGTAATCTATTGGACTGCTATTTTTCTAGAAACTCTTAGAAATCTATAAAATATTATCAATGATAATCAAAATAAGAAGAAGATAAGCGTTTTAGAACATTGAGTGTCAGACGTAATGTGACGTAAACGTGTACAGAGTAATGCGATTACGTTCAACCCCTTAATCTCGGCCACATCCCCTTTACTGGATCTATTTGTAGTCAGAATTCCGGTTTAAATCCAATTTTATTATAGATCAGAGCTATTTTATTATTATTATTTTTATTGCATAGATGTGTGGACGAGCTCACAGCTCACCTGATGTTAAGTGGCTACCAGAGCCCATAGACATCTACAACGTAAATGCTGCCACCGACCTTGAGATATGAGTTCTAAGGTCTCAGTATAGTATTATTTGGTACAATCTTGGATTTTTTACTCATCGATGGAACGACGTTTAGATTTCCCGAATAAAATAATAATTTTATTGGATTTTATGAATAAGACACATAAAAAACTGCCGTAAGCTCGAAACACTTGAGCTACTTACTTGGTCGAAAAGTCCTAATAAAGCTAACAACGTAATAAAACTTTAGAAAACTAGGTAAATAGCGGTAAGTCTTTTTATTCACATTTTATTATAGTAATAATACTGTAATTTTTATTTCAGTTTGATGCTTTAACCACTTTTTTTTATTTTTTTTATTGCTTAGATGGGTGGACGAGCTTACAGCCCACCTGGTGTTAAGTGGGTACTGGAGCCCATAGACATCTTCAACGTAAATGCGCCACCCACCTTGAGATATAAGTTCTAAGGTCTCAGTATAGTTACAACGGCTACGCCACCCTTCGAACCGAAACGCATTACTGCTTCACGGCGGAAATAGGTGAGGTGGTGGTACCTACCCGTGCGGACTCCCAAGAGGTCATATCACCAGTGAAGTACCGCTTAAGTTTATTATATAATTCGACATGACTTCGTCCAAAAAAAAACATCCATCCAAATACGATACGAAACGATAATCCATCCAAAATTTGGACTTTGCGTTCAAATAATCAAATTTTCTTTGGTTCGAAGTAGATTATCGTTTTTGACAGCAAAAGAACTGTAGGATAAAATCAAACTCTAATTCCATTCCAATTCAAATAACCCATGGAAGCTATTTTAAAAATGTTCACCATTTAAATTGTTATTTTCTGTTTATTTCTGTAAATTCATTCAAATGTAATGGCCCAACACTAAAAGGAAGAACTGAAGAAATTGTATGTTTGATACTAGGAGACTCACCGGCCCTGTTCAAACGAAACCGTTTCCAAATCAATGAAACCTTAGCATCTGTTCGAGTGAGTGATGCCACTTGCCACTCTGAATCTGAAACTGGCACGGATCTTACATACCTATACAGACGCATATACGTTCTTATGTATTAGATGGACGGGATTATGTTTGCGATCTCAAAAGGTGGTATTCATTTGTCATTAAGCCTGTTGTGTTGAGGGATATTGGGAAATTTATTCCATGAATTTGTGTGGAATGGTGTGGTGTGGTATGGGGTACAAGGTTTTTTTTTAAATTTAGTTAGTATTGAATTTCTCGGCAATATCACTAATTCAGGTATAAAAAAGCCTATAAAGTAGCACTACTAAATACCAATTTCTGAAACTGCCATTACTGCTTCTTCATCATTTACTCACTTTCATCGTATTTTCTCATATAGCTCTCCTACTAATTGATATTTTTATCCAGTGAATGACAATTCCTACTTTTTATCACCAGGTACTCTTCAACGTTAAGAATTCACAATGTTTTTTTTAGGATGATATTGTTCTGTGGGTCCGTGGTTTTATGAATCAGATTTTGAGTATTCAACAAAACAGCGGCGCAACAAAAAAACAAGGGTCTGATTTTAAAAACAAAACCTATTTACTTCAGTCAACTCAAACTTAAATCAAATTTAAACTTAAAACATGGTGTTCCTATAGCTTGGGCCAGTAGGATAAGGATGAGAAACGGAAAACTGCTTTTCGCGTTTCAACAAAAAGTTTAATTCCCTCCTTTTTCCTCTATGAGACTTCTTGAGTACAGAGTCCTTTGATAGCTGAAACTTGGAAAGTGCAGATCAGTCAAACCATGCTTAAACACGGGAGTCAAACGGAACATAGTTTAAGAACTTTCTAAGCTCTAAGCGAGATTTTTGCTATAAAAACAGGTGTTGATTTCAAGTAGGAGCTATAAACGAACTGAATACTTCTTGTTCAGCTCTTTGTACAAAAAGGTCTGTTTAAAATGCAAAAGTTCATTATAATGCACAACAATGCAAAAACATTTTGTCGTCTGTTTTTTTGTTAAATAGTATTATTATGGTATTATATACCAAACGAAATAAATAAGCGGTAATAAATCACGTATGGCCATCTAGCTCCAAACTACGATTCTTTGTACTATAGGAAAGAAAGAAATATGCATATACTTAAATATCCTTAACTCAAAAAGTAAACAAACCTTTATTCGTGACATGAATATTTTAGCCCATGTAGAGCCGGTGTGGCTTAGAGAGCCACGACCCCTTGGTGCAACAGTCTGGGTCATTAAGCCACCAGAAAATAAAAACAAAATGGTTGACAATAGGTACCGTGAATACCGATTTTTTTATAATTTAAAATTTTCTATTTATACATTTATGGATTTATGGCAGGATTTAAGGGAGGCCTACGCGATAGCAAAACAATCTTTGCCGATGTCAAATGTTTAGAAAAATTACATTAATACGTACCTAAATATGAATGAATATTGTTAAAGATAAAAGCTTTTTTATCTTTATCTTTGTCTTATCTATACATATTATTAAGTCGGACTCGTGAACCAGTGTCAGAATCTTTCGAATGGAAAGTTTTTACAATTTTTTATTACCTTCATGCTAATGTAAAATATTTATTATTGCAAAGTACTTTTTTAGTTTTCCAGAAACAAAAAAAAGACCAAAATAAAATCATCCGAAAAAGCAAATACCAGTTATAAATATATTTCAATTCAAACAATAATACATACTCCAAATCCGATCATTTCATATGAATTCACAAACAAGACCGCATCCACTCAATCAATCCCCTAATGGTTATAATAACTCCATCACGTGATGCAATATACTGAATATGGCCCAACGGGGCTTCCTGTTTTGAAACCGAGTGCGGAAATTCAATTATGAGCGATAAAAGTATGAAGCGAGGCTGCACGTCGCGCAATTCCGAACTTTGATTCCAGTTTCGGCGTGAGCTTTAATAAGGAACTTCCATTTTAGTTGTAACACGCTCGAAAGGGTTGTTGTGTAATTCGATATGGCTAATAAGGTTCTTTGACGAGGTCTAGCGTTTTATAATGTTTTAATTCGATGATTTCACATTATAGTAGTCTCATCATGCAGGTGTGTGGCGCATTTACGTTGTAGATGTCTATGGGTTCCAGTAACCACTTAACACCAGGTGGGCTGTGAGCTCGTCCACACATCTAAGCAATAAAAAAAAAATTGGTAGTGTAGTTCTGGTTTTCAAGTTCTGTACTTTTTCATTCTTACTACTTTCCCATTTGGATAATAATATTATATTCAGAGATTGAAATGAGATAAAGTATATTTATTGCTGTAGCTAATCAGAGAAATCTACAACCCATATTATGAATTAACGTGAATACTACTACTTTTTATTCCATTGAAATCTCTTTAGGATTTTTTACCAAATTGAGTTAAAAACCTAATAACAAACCATCACACTTTTAAATTTAGTATAAATGTATTATAATAGATTTTATTCAATTATGGTTCAGCTCGTCTTTATAGTTTAGACAGACCTTTCAAACTTATTCGTAAATAAAATAATTCAAATAAAAATGACCAACAATTTATATGATATAATAATATGCTGTAAACCTAACTTCATAAAATCGATTAACAAAAATAAAATATTTGAAAACGAAAGCCCTAAAACGAAGTAATAACAGAAAATATTCTTTCTATCTTCACGCGGTTCGATAAATTCTTTATTCAAAACATAAATATATTAGGGACGTCCCGAATATATTCTTGGGATATAAAATTTTATCGAGACGACACAATAATACCAGAATAATACGGTGATACGAAAACTCTCGTAGTCGAAGCAATAACATGTTCGAACGTTCGAGATGACGAGTTTGCTCCGAGTAAATAATAAGTAGGTGGATAGAATTCTGTTAAGTTTTCATGTTTGTTAGATGCCGAAGAAATGTGTTTACGGATTGTGGTACGATTGCTTTCTTTTGTGCGAGATTATTTATTGAATTATCGTAAGATCTCGTATTGTTGCGCAATAAAGCGGTGCTTAATTGTGATATCTTTATTACCGGATACGGGAAAGCCAAGAGTTGTATGTCACGTATATTTATTTTAGGGATTACCTCGTAGCTCGTAAGTAAATTACTTAATTCGAAAATAAAGTGTTGCATTTTGAATGTTCAGTAATCGAGGTTTTTTATCTTAATTCAGAATCAGTCTACACTTGACCACGGACTTTAGCCAAGAATCTAGTAATCAGTTCCAAAACATTGATTATTTTGATGACATCATGCGTTAACTGTTACGATGCCCAGTCATCATGTCACGCACTCCATGATGAGTTTTTATGACTGCATAAACACCACTACTCTGCTTATCTCTGCTGCGAAGTAATAATGCGTTCTGATCGAAAAGGTTGTTATAGATGCCAAATGATAATCCGACTTCTTATTTCAAGTGGTGTGGTCAAGTACAAGCTGTGGCTCTATTGACTAGTGAACAGTGAACTTCCAAGGAGTTAGTTCGCGCAGGGCACATTAAAAACCAAGAAACTGTTGCTTCATTAACATCGACCAACGGAAAATAAAGCGAGTACTCCGATATAAAAATTCAGGGAATCCTCGTTGACAAACCGCCCCAGTAATTGAGCGCTGGCACTCAAGTGCCGACCGCAAAATGGACTTTGACACTTGAGGATTGTTTTTATTTTCGACGGAGGCACGTATGGCCAATAAATTTCTCAGTGCTTAGGTGCCAGCCGCATTACCTCCGCCCTCGAGGCCCTCGAACGAATTGGTCGGCCCTCGTCGATCTTTTATCTTTATCATTTGGATTCATTTTACGTGAAATTTCAGATAATTTTCGTGCAGTTCCTCAAAGTTGTCTCGTTTGAGGTTATGTAATGTTTCGATTGCTCTAGATCGATAAATTAGAATACTTTTTATTTATTTTTATTTCTTAGTTGGGTAAACGAGCTCACGGGTCACCTGATGTTAAGTGGTTACCGAAGCCCATAGACATCTACAACGTAAATACGCCACCCACCTTGAGATATAAGTTCTAAGGTCTCAGTATAGTTACAACGGCTGCCCCGCCCTTCAAACCGAAACGCGTTACTGCTTCACGGCAGAAATAGGCAGGGTGGTGGTATCTGCCCGTGCGGACTCCCAAAACGTCCTACCATCAGTAATACCTAGTGGCCCGTTAATCATTAAAGCTCATAACAAACTTGAAGGTTGGCCTTTTTTTATTGGATTAAATGGTTGAATCAGCTCACGACTCATCTGGTGTTAATAGATTGCCCCCAATGTGATTATGAGACATTTTACTGTGCAACGTCCAGGGATTCCATAAAGCAAACTCAGGTATACTCTGCGGTGGTAGTGGACCGGATTGTCATAACAACCCTTATAAGATTAGGACGAGTAAGTACTATCTGTTAGTGGGTACATCCCTATTAAGAAGTGTGAGCTGTAACACGACACTAGTATAAAAAAGGATATAGAAGAGTAGCGTCATAACACTATGGTCTCTAAGAAAATATAAAACAGTAAAACCAGTAATGTCCAGTTAAATAAATAATATATATTAATAAAAGGTTTGTTTTCTCACGTCTGAGCATCTCCACACCCTTCACTATCTTCCCTTTTTTCTTTAATTCTCTGCTTATGGACTACAAACTTACCTGCCGCTCATGCGTTTCACTGTGCTTACTGTAAGCTTAACACAAAATGTATCCTAAATGTGCCTTACTATTAGTACAAATACAATATTATCAAGCAGCGGAAAATGCAAGAACGACGTATTCAAGTATTTCCAATGTCTACTCCAGTTATCGGCGTCCCCATCCAGTCGTCACGAATTCTCTTTAAATAGTTCCAGATGGTTCCATCTCTGTCTCCACGCCCCGAGGCTTCAGCTCCTATTTCCACAAACCAGCCTCCCAACAATTCTCTTTACCGAGATCGGCTTTGACAGTTCAGAACGTAGTATTTGGACTCGCAATTATTTGATTTAGTTCGGATTCTAAGTGCTTAAGCTGATTGGTTTCTGTGCTAATAATATTCGGATGATTTTATATTTTTTATTTTATTACCATTAAGGACAGACAAGTATACGACTCAACTGTTGGTAATTAGTCATCAGATTTTAATTAAACAAGCCTATATTCTGCTGTAAATAAAACTTTCTTTATCTGAGAAAATTATACGAAAATCCCTCCAGTAATTCTAGGGAACTGCGAAGACAAACAAATTGACGTACAGAAAATAATTCTAAGAATCACTGTTTAATGTTCTACTTCTTTCTTATACATACACACAACTTTAAAAGAATTCAAATTCATTGATCGATTTAGATTGTACATAATATTGACTTTTTCGAGTACATCAAAGAATCCGAAATAGATTCTGGGAATTCTATTCGTATGACAAAAATAAAAATAGAAAGTACCTCAGTCCGCCTACTACAGCTTTTCTTTACAAAACTTGGCCATTGTAAGGTGCCGAAGCTCCACACAGACATACTCGGTGATAATTCAAGATTGCAACTTTAATTGTTTGCGGTTTGTCCTTGATAGTGCTTGAGTGATATTTTAGTCAGTATATTTTGATTGCCTTTCTTTGATGCACATACACAAATAATTCTTTAAAAGAATTCATTGATAGATTTAGATTGTATTGACTTTTTCGAGTACATCAAAAAATCCGAAATAGATTCTGGGAATTCTATTCGTATGACAAAAACAGAAAGTACCTCGGCCCGTCTACTACAGCTTTTCTTTACAAAAGCTCTGCCATTGTAAGATGCCGAAGATCCACACTGAGATGTTCAGTGATAGTTCAAGATTGCAACTTTTAATTGTTTGTGGTTCGTACCTGATAGTGCCTGAGTGCGATTTTAGTCAGTATATAGAGACATAGCAGACCATTTTAAAAAAAAAAATTACTTATTTCAAGTGCAGATAAGCGATGAACCCAACCTAATGTGAGTGGCTATGGAATTTCGTGGACACCAGTCAGAACGTTACAATTTTGTGGTGGAAGCATCATGACCTTGGTACAAACCGGCGCAAGATCCCAACTACCTTGATGAGCAAATTTGTTAAAAAA
Source organism: Bombyx mori (assembly GCF_030269925.1). Taxonomy (NCBI): domain Eukaryota; kingdom Metazoa; phylum Arthropoda; class Insecta; order Lepidoptera; family Bombycidae; genus Bombyx; species Bombyx mori. The sequence continues at coordinate 15,869,319 of NC_085118.1, forward strand.
AAACAGATTTAAATGTACTTAATTCATTAGGTTTTTTCATTACGTGCTGGATTTCAATACGCCAACAGACGCATTGTCCAATACAAGTTTACAGGATGTCTTATCTTTGAGTCTACGAAGACTAGAAATGAAAACATTTAACTTAAAATTGGTAACGGAATCTACTTAAAAGTAATTAATTCTCCAAACATTTGTACGACCGAAACTATACTCAGACAAGCCCCAAAGTAGTTGTACGTTTCACCCGGTCCCTATACCCGGTTCCAACAATACCCAGGATTCATTTCCTGTAAACCCGGTTCCCCGGAAGCCACGCTTCGTTAAAACAAGTCGACTTTTAAAACATCTCTTTGTCCTCCACTTTTATCGTGTCAAAGGAATTTTCACCTTTACCGATGTTTGATTAAAAGTTTTGGATTGGATCCGTTTTGTTAATTAATTATCTTGTGATTAACTCGTTTGACAATATGTTGATTGAAATTAAATTCTTATGAGAAAGCCCAACTAAATGATTTTTGCAGTGCAGTGCATTATTTCAAGATAACAAGTAAACGATCTCACTATCCGACTGTTAAACCAATTTTCTTTTAAATCACGTGAAGAGGGATAGTTAAAAATAAAAAAGCTTTCACAAATGTTAAATTAAAAATAAAACGAAGCTCGTATTATTTTAACATTAAAATCTCAAATTCTTGACTTAATCCGCTTAAAATTATAACAAGTACACCGATAAAAGCTTATAACTCATTAATACTTTCGATTGAAAACAATTTTAAACGTATTATGTTTTATTGAAACAAATTCAGCGAATTTCGATAATTTTGTAGTAAAATATTTCGAGGAAAATCAAAATAATTTTGTGAGATTATGTATTGAGGACGATGCTGAAAATACAGCTTTAAACAGGCCTAAGCTTCTAAAATTAGCTTGGTGTTGCTTATTTTTAGAAATGTCATGATATTAAAATTTAAGATCATTTTTTTATTGAAAATGGTTCACGTTTTATAGCGTCTTTTGTAAGTGATTTTTTGTATACCCAAGAGGGAAGAGCTTGCATCTAATATATGGGTGCATTTGCTTTCTTGTCGGAGCGACTTGAAATAGGTCTTGGCCTTCCGAGAGAACCAATGTATCGAAGCGATCTAACATAATAATAGCTGATTCTTCATTTAGCTTAGAGTTGCAGATATTTCAAACGCTCCTCTTAATTTTGCTTCTGCTTTTGGACTTATCCCACATTCTGAGGTCGGCGCAGCATGTTCTCATGTCATGCTAAATATAGATTGGCATGAGTTTTATGACCAGTCGCGCAGCCCCTTGCCTTGTGTCAACCTTCCTTGGGTTTTATCTCCATTGAACGTGCTATTGGAAGAGATTTTCTTTAGTGTTTCTTTTACGGTAGGCAGCGGTTTGACTCTGCCCCTGATATTGCTGAAGTCCATGGGCAACAGTAGCCACTCACCATCAGGTGGGCCGTATGCTCGTCTGCCTACAAGCGAATTAAGAAAAAATAATTTTAATCAGTTTTTGGTTCTCTGATTTTCATTTTATTGTTTTTAATCATTTTTTATTTTCATGCTTCATCAATCCACGACCTGTCGTTTCGACGATTATTTATTTTTCTTCAGATCTTCTCCTGAGTTTTAACGTAGTAATCGTTTCTGCCATTTTTTATGACGAGATCTAATCTCAAGTGCGAGATGCCTTTGATTCTTCTCAAAGAATCCAAAAAATTGGGTTAGTCTCTAAAGGTAAACGTAACGACTTAACAAAAGCATCTTGCAGATTTGTATATCAATAGATGGCTGTATCTAAACTTCATTTTTTTTTCTAATAGCTGCATTTGAGAGTTTCAAACAGTCATCACTAGTGAGCCTGGTTTCACGAGTGGTCAATATTTGCAGTCTATTATAAGTTAAGAATAGACGTAGTTTTGTTTAAGCCATTGTTTTTAAGCCACTTAAGAAACTAAAAAAAAAAGGCATCTTCTAACTGTAACAAATGACTGACAAACTAAGATGAGACTGCACAAAATCGATATGTCGGTAATCTATTCGTAAGGCCGCCATTCAAATCGGCCGGTTGACCCGCACGCGACACTGGTCAAAGTCGGATATTGTACGGCCGGAACTTTTTGATGGGCTCCCAGTCTACTGCATCCGAACATATTGTGCGAAAGGCTTTGATGTTTCGTGTATGTGTGCTGATTGGACGTGGACTGAATATTACGTTTTAATATTGGGGGTTGGAAATTAATCCATTGAGTTCTTTATAGGCTTACGTTTTGACCGGGGTTTTGTATTCGATTGAAAAAAATCCTAAACGACATATTGTGCTATAGAAACATTTGAAAATTTTAATATGATATTATTAATTGCAAAGATTAGCTACGTGCAGTTTTAAATAAGATCATTAATTGCTCAGACACTGGAATGTGAAACCAGAAAAATAATGATTTTATTTAAATACAAAAAAATACAGACGACTGACTAGGAGATGTATGGAAATGGTAGTGCAAGGTAGAGGGGGAAGAGGTCGACCGAAGAAGACATGGACGGAGTGTGTGAATGACGATATGAGAGAGAGAGGAGTGAGTGTTGAGATGACGGCTGATAGAAGAGAATGGAAGAGAAAAATTAGCTGTGCCGACCCCACCTAGTGGAATAAGGTGGAGAAAAAGAAGAGAGACAAAAAAATACAGACGCTTGAGGGCAAAGCTCATGGATAGAAGTAGTCATGACTGTCAGTATGAAGGAACACAACTACACAACTAACCGAATAGGTATTTCATGAGAAACACCTTATAAGAATACTTTTTGTATGTTGTAGTAAATGATGACAGTCGTTCTGCGATAATGGTTGATGTTAATTTATGACGGCATTGGTTTGACTTTTTGTGACCTATCAAAGAGGCTTGAATTTCGAAAATCACAAAATCGAAAATGTATCGCCCCATCCGAATGTCTCAGAGAAGTTCTCGAAAAAGTTCACAAAACATCAACGCAACAAGCTTTCAGTGAGACTTACAGATAACTTTGTAAAAGGAATGCGAGACAAATGAGAACATGAGAGAATAATCCACAATTACAGGGACATCGGCAAGAGGTCGGCTATACGTAATCCAGGGTATTCCCGGGTAAGTCGGTTATCCCATTGGAGACCGCTTCGTGAATTCAGTCTAATTGATTAAGAATTCGTTTTTGCATTATATTTCGAAGATTAAGTGTTTTTATTTTATTTTATTTTTGTTTTGATTTAGATTTATTAGTCATATGGTTTTACGATCTTTATTTAACAACTACTCTAAAGGTTAAAGGAGTTCATAATATTATAATAAAAGTAATAATCAAGGACGAATTACACACGCCTCTAATGTCACTAATTAGAGTAGAGGTTACAGCTTTAAAAGTTTTAAAAATCATCTGCGCCTGAAGCCAGCCATAACCAGCAGTCAACACATTTCGTACATAAGTATTTAAAAAATTGAAAAACTAAATTACTACATACAAAAGGTTGGTATCCACGTTACGTTGGCTTAAAAGCCAAATGAAACCGTGGAATATCTTTTTCCGCACAAAAATCTGGTATTCGGTAATATTGGAAGTAGAGTGACAACTTTGCTACGTTAGAGATAGTCCACAGGCAATATCGAACAAACAAGGTCCTAAGGATATTTAACTACACATCGGACTGACCAAATACGCACCACACTACATTTAGGCCTTCCATGCACTTTGAGGAGTAACGAACAAAAGTGGAAGTCTATCAGCAAAAATATTTATTTTATAAAAAAAACTGTAAAGAACAAAACAATTAAAAAAAACCATGGGTCACCAGAAAAATACCACAAACAAGAAGAAACTTCGAAGCTATAACGTGTCTAGAACATTCTAGAAGTAAAGATGTGCTACGATCAGCAATATAAATTATGGCTGTGTGCGTTTGTTGGACTTCGATAGTTGTAACTGTACCAAATACTCGAGGGGATACAGAATAGTTTGGGATTTACTCCGCTCGGCCGCGACGGACCCTTTAATGTACTGTCGGTATGAAAAGTACTATTAGACAATTTTAGATATTAAAGACGTGGGAATATTTGAATATTTTAATTGTGTTTCGACCTTACCAAAACTTATACAATTTTTTTTTTATCCATATCAAGTATGTACTAGTCTAAATTTGTGTGAAAGGGATTTTTTTTTACTGTTATTATTATTACTATTTGTATGTATGTACTAAGATATTTGTAAAATATATAGTACGAATGAATTAAAATATAGCGGACGCAACCGAAGCTACAGTGTCCTGATAAAATATATTTGATCCAATTATTATCGATGGTTATTAGGAAATAAAAAAAAAAAAACTTAGATTCCGGATTCAGTGATACGGCGCATATAAAAAAAAACATATGTAAAATTTTATAAGTATCCAAATAGTAGACTCTATTCTAAGTTAAAATTTCCAGTGTAAAATCATCGATATCTGGTCACATACCTATAAGACTTAGTTTGATAACTAATAACACACTTTAATTGAGTATCGTATCGGGCTTGTTTTAAGTTTACATAGATATAATTGGACCCGTGAAGTGGAAATGCGATCAGATTCCAGGATTTGTTATGAGTCGGGACTACTCGTGAGCCTACTGGTGTATTAAACAATATTCAACATACACTTTGTGGTGATACTTTTTTTTTTCTTAGATGGGTGGACGAGCTCACAGCCCCCCTGGTGTTAAGTAGTTACTGGAGCCCACAGACATCCACAACGTAAGTGCGCCACCCACCTTGAGATGTAAGTTCTAAGGTCTCAAGTATAGTTACAACGGCTGCCCCACCCTTCAAACCGAAACGCATTATTGCTTCACGGCAGGAATAGGTAGGGTGGTGGTACCTACCCGCGCGAACTCACAAGAGGACCTACCACCAGTAAGCTTTGTAAGCTGTTATCGAATTTAATAAATATATGTATTTTTGTTTAAAACTTGTTTCTGCAACAGTACGGCTACATTGTTACCGGCAACTTGAAGAACTAAAGAACCACTCGTATTTTCCGATAGGACGGTCCTAGTATCATTCAAGTTTTTTTATTATCTTCGAACCAGGCTGTCTGCCAGGACCAGAATGAGGAAAGAAGATGCAAATCTTGGTTTGAAGAATTAACCTGAGCAAAAGGCTATTAGGTTTTGCAGTACATCAACTAATCAAACTTGGAAAATGTATAACTTTTCGTAATTACGGGTGATTTTAATATATTGAATATTATATTTTTCACAGTATCTATATATTAATACGTGAAGCAAAAACTTTGTATCCCTTTTTACGAAAATTGCGCGGACGGAGGAGTATGAAATTTTCCACAGTTATAGAGAATATAGAGAAGAAGTGCACAATGCTAATATTTTTTTTTTAAATAATGCATAAAAGATACATTAATTCAATAAAGAAAACATAACACACACTACCATGTATTTGACACACACACGCATGCATGTTATATTCTGTAAAAATTGTCAAACTTTTATAATTGCATATAGTCTGTGGGCATAGAGAATAGAGTAATATTGTTTGCCTTTATTAATGTTTGTCTAAAGTGTAGTCTTGGCGAAAGCTGTGATTATAGAAGTATAATAGTCTGACAATAGAATCATAATAGTGTACAAACTTGTAATTTCAATTAATTATAGTCGAATTTCGACTACTGCGGGACCACTAGTAAAGTTAATAACATAATTGTTTATCTTTAAAATGTTCATACTGACAATTACTGTAAATTATAATATTATTGTATTAATATCACTGTCTGTTATTATGAGCTGTTAAAACTAAATAAACTATGATATGGGAGAGGCTGCTGAAGAGTTATATTAGTGACACAAACAAACAAAATACATGATTTCTCTGTAGTTGACGTATCAAAGATTATTTTTTTAAATAACCGATAATTGATTTATATCTTAATCTTTTTTTTACGAGTACACATTATTTTTCATGTTTTTGTTTTAGTTGTACATATTTAAATAACAATACTAGTAAAGTTTTTTTTATTGCTTAGATGGGTGGGCGAGCTCACAGCCACCCTGGTGTTGCTAAGTGGTTACTCGAGCCCACATACATCTACAACGTAAATGCGCCACCCACCTTGAGATATAAGTTCTAAGGTCTCAAGTATAGTTACAAGTTAAAGTCCAATGGGTATGTCTTCGATGTTATTTTATGTGCATAAAATCCATTAAAATCGTTTGATTAATGATAATACTTAAAATGATTTATTTATATGTTTTATTTATATACTCAAAATATTTACTTCATACGTAAAAGGATTTGAAGCTGGCAATATTTTTCCCGCAAAAATAAAAATCCTTGTTTTTTCAATAGAGTTACTTTTTTTAAACTACTTATTGTAAACTATAGTGGCGCTTATTTGCAAGAAAGTAAATGCATTTTTATTTATGACAAAATTAATGCACTAAGTATTTTTTCTATAATCTATTGTCCGCTTTGGGCCTAAAATGGGCCATCCCCTTTAGTCTATATATTCATACGTAAAGCAAAAACTTTGTACCCCTTTTTACAAAAATTGCGCGGACGGAGGAGTATGAAATTTTATAAATTTATAGAGAATATAAAGAAGGAGTGCGGAATGTTAATGTTTTTAAAAATATATGCGGTAATTATACATCACTGGTGGTAGGACCTCTTGTGAGTCTGCGCGGGTAGGTACCACCACCTTGCCTATTTTCTGCCGTTAAGCAGTAATGCGTTTCGGTTTGAAGGGCGGGGCAGCCGTTGTAACTATACTGAGACCTTAGAACTTATGTCTCAAGGTGGGTGGTGCATTTACGTTGTAGATATCTATGGGTACCCAGTAACCACTTAACACCAGGAGGGCTGTAACGTCGTCCACCCATCTAAGCATAAAAAAAATATCGTCTAACTTTAAGAGTATTGAGGTAGTTTTCTCATTTAAGCACAAAAAAAGTTCATACGACAAGGTAACAACCGAGACAGCTGTTTTAAAATTTCGTTATTAAAATCAAATTTAGAAGCTCGTGAAGTATAAAGTCTCCGAACCTGGGTCCGAGTTTCGAATTCAATTTTCTGAAAATCGCAATCTGTTATCGGAGGCCAGAGCCGTTGACACTAATTCGTTAGGTCACCATCGGTAGCGGTAAGGGGCCATTTTAAGCTAATTATCGGGAGTCTACTCGAGGAGCTCAGATCGAATTGAATTTATCACATCGTCCAGTAGATAATTATAATGACCCAGCTAACTGACGTACGCCATTATAACATCGTTGTGATTTATTAAATTTTTCAAACAGTTTTACTTCGAAGCGATTTTCAGTTTTTTTTTTAATTTATTGCTTAGATGGGAGGACGACCTTATAACCCACTTGGTGTTAAGTAGTTACTGGAGATCTGTAACGTAAATGCCCCACCCACATTGAGATACAAGTTCTAAGGTCTCAGTAAAGTTACAACGGCTACCCTTCAAACCGAAACGCATTACTGCTTCACGGCAGAAATAGGCGGGGTGGTGGTACCTACCCATGCGAACTCACAAGAGGTCCTACCACCAGTAACAGTTCTGCAGTACGTTAATTGTCCGATTAATCATTTACGGCATTACAGGAAGAAAATTCTTTTAGAATGCTGTTTTCTACGCTAATAATTACGTACTTAATATGATTACTATAGAAATATTTCAATCACACAACATTATATACCTACATAATAATATATACCAATAACATTTGTCCCAATAATCTTCAATAGAACACGTCTCTACGGCGTTCCTGCAACCCTAACGGGTTCGCTGGGCCGAGTTTGATTGGACCAAATTAACATCTGAGCCTGTTTGACGGTATAGATAGTAACGTAATTGTGTCCCCCGCGTGAGGTCTTTGATCCTGCCGACAGGCTTTGTTACGGTCAAATTGACGCGTGTAGGATTTCGCAGTTAGAAACAGTAGTGTATAAGTCTCAATATAATCTGTCTCAATTTTTTTTTTATTTATTTATTATTTATAATAAGCTTATAAGCAAAAATATGATATATGAATATAGATTATATTGAGACTTAGATTATATTGCTGAAGTTGATCTTGACTTTTACCAGCTAAATAAAATTTACTGAAAATCAATAGGGAGATGTTTCAATATATTTCTTTTTATAAATGCTTTCTTCGTATGTGGAAGTCACTCTCTGTCTCGTGCCATTTCGTAATATTTTTTAACATCATAGATTACGCAAATCAACAATTTAGACGTTTTAGAACAATATAGTTCCTTTATAGTGGCAAAAATGGGTAGTTGCTTCAGGATCCAAGCCTCATAGCTGCTACATTACCTGTATATCTACAAGAGCAGGGATACCTCCATTCATATTCTCAAACTATTCGACTATACGAATAAAATTCATCAAATCGTTTCAAGCTTTTCGAAATATATCTAGAGACGATTAGAAAAAATAATTTTGAAATTATTAAGAATATTTAAAAAAGAGAAATCAAAGTACGCTTTAATAAATATCCAATTCTATATTCAAAGATAGAAAAATATTGGATTATTAAAATGTAGCAAAAAAAAATTTTTGTGGTAACAATACAACAAATTTTATGAATTCCATCATTACTTTTATTTAAATCCATTAAATAACAGGGTTAAACATTATAATCTGTTCCATTCCGAAATGTATAAAAAAAAACTAATATTAATTATTATGAATAAACTAATGAATATAATAATATGTAGTAGCAAATATCTAAATAGTATTTTTGAAATGTGCTACTACACATAAGAAGCTGCACCAATGAAGATCCTTAAAAATGAAATACAGTTTAAAAGGCCTTAAGGCAATATTCCGACTGGTCTAATTAGTCGTTCTTTGCTTTGCCACATTTCACGAGAAAAGTCTAAAAAAAACTAGAAAGTTTCTTTGCTTGCATTTGACGGGAGTTCCTGGGAATTCTCATTTAAAAATTAATTATAATGATAATTTTAATCTAGGTAAGCTGGTTCTGGATAATTAACTGGATAGTAAAATAGATTGAATCATAAGTAAGTGTTAATTTTAAGGAGATAAAAAAAAGATATGATGAATAGTAATATTTTTTATTAGGTAATTAATTATATGGTTATTTTTTTTTGTTTTATAATTTCAACTCAAAACGAATTGTAGATTACCTCAGAAATTTAGCCGTATTATCGTTATAATATGTATATGCACACCTCTATTGTTAGCAGTGTTGGCAACGATTAGAACCATGTCTATTGAGAGTACTTAGCGGTTGGCAGCGGCTCTGTGGCATTGCTGATGTCCATGGGCGACGGTAACTACTCACCGTCTACTTGTATATTGCATTGAAATAATTGCTAAAGTTGATATTGATTTACCGGTTAAATAAAATTCGCTGAAAATCAATAGCGAGATGTTTCAATATGTTCCTTTTTTATTACTGAAACAAATAAATAAAAACTATTCATTTCAGGAAAGTATGCTCTATATCTATACTAATCCCCACTAAGCGTGGTCTCGCCTTGTCGTGGCGGTGGGGCTTAAGCGTGCACCCCGACACCGTGGAGCAGCGTTGTCTGCACAGGGGTGCCGCGAACTAAGTAGACTGCATACCGTGTTCCCTTTTTCCCACCTTTGCTGGACAAAGGGTGCGTGAAGGGGGCGAGGGCTCCCTTCTGGAGCCCTCTTGGATGCTAGGCCATGTCCCCGGCAGCTCTCTGGTTGCTAAAGGGGAAGGCCTTCCAGAGGGGGGTACCGGTACGCCGGCGTGGCCACATCATGGTCAGACGTGTGGGTCTGTCAGTAATGGCAGACCCCAAGAGGATGAGAAGTGAACCGGAGGGCACTCCCTTCCGGTCGCTGGTTGCCATGTCCCCGGTTGCCTCTTGGCAGCTACAGGGGAAGGCCCTCCAGAGGGGGGTACCGGTTTACCGGCGTGGCTTCGTAGAAGCATACCGTAATCCCTACCGAGTAGGGGACGGGGGCCGCTGATTAGCAGCGCTGAAATGCCCTAATCCTAAGCTTGTGACGTGCCCGGTGATGGGATGAGTGGCTGGAGGGAGTCCAGTCGTGAGGGCCGTCCCAGGGGACCGACCCCTGGTTAAACATCAAAGGAAAAAACAAATGATGGCAAAGTTTTTAAAAAATTTACCCCAGGAGGGTACCACCTTAGGTGGAGAATCCCTCCGTGCTTCCACCTCGGTGGGAGCACGCTGCCCCGCGTATTCTGGGGGGGGCAAAGCTTGCCATGACGAAGGGGGCTGTGTGACGGGCAGCGGAAAACCCGTCGAACAGAGACACGCCAGCGCTGACTTGACGCACTCTGGGCACGTCAGTGACAGCGAGGCGGCTGGCTCGAAAGAGACAACCGCCAAAAAGATAAGGCGGAAAAGGAAGACCCAGCGAGTTTCCTCACGCGAGGGGGGAGGGGAGCCAACGTCATCCTCTGGCGCAGATGCCCCGCCGGAGAAGGTTCTGGTAGTCTCCGATGCGGCCTCTGCTGCGGAGGAGATGCCGCCCCCAAAAGGAAGACCCGCCCGGACGAGGGGCGCGCCGTCACCGGGGCAGTCATCGGCGTCGATGTCTGTCGCCTCACTGGACGGGCGAACGACAGAGGAGGAAAGAAGGCGGCCTTCAAGACCCTGCCTTGGTCATAGACAGGGCCATGAGGACCGTCAAGTCATATGCGGCCAACGGCACTAAGACCAAAGCCGCTGGCCGTAAGCTGCGAGAGGTGGTCTCGCAGGTCTCGAAGGTTCTGCCTTCGGTTGCTTCCGCCAATGACCAGGTGGTACAGCTGATGGCGGAGAATTCGAGGCTTCGAGCACTACTTCAAGCCCAACAGCAGCCTGATGATGAGGCTTCTGCTTCGAGTAAGGCAGCGGCGTCGACGCCGTCGCCCGCGTTGCCCCGGGCCACTGGGTTGCGAACTCCACCGGCCCATGTACCGGCAGCGACGTCATGTATCGCCGGGGCGCCTCAGAAGCGCCGTTCCCCGGCGCTGACTGGCGATGGGTGGCCTGTGCTGCCACCACCGCGCGCGGCTGAGCAGCGGCCACGTCTCCCGTCGCCGCGCACTAGGGAGATGACCGCTACCAAGCGGCAGCAAGCACTCGTAGGGCCACGGGAGCTGGCTGGAAAATTCAGCCTGGACGAGGTCATCAGTCGCACCGTCCAGGTTGTATTAGAAAGGCTGGACGGCAGGCTGGCGGCCCTCGAGGCGCAGCTCATTGCTCCGGCTGACGCTCGGCGACCGGCATATGTCGCGGTGTCGGGTACTCCAGCCGCTCGCCCCGCCCCCGTACGGGCTCCAGCCACTAGGTTGGGCCCGGGACGGGATAGAGCCAAGCGGGGGGGGGGCACCAACGCGAAGTGCCCATCGCAAGCACCCCAGCCTCGTCCGCTGCCTCCGCCCCCGTCTAACATGGACGAAGGGTGGAACGTGGTGACCCGGCGGGGTGCCAAGAAGGCTCCACCAGCAGCTGCACAAGTTGGTAGAGCGCCAGCGGCTACAGCGGCTCAGGTTGCTCCCCACCAGGGTCGGGCGCCTGTAGCCGCTAAAACCAAAAACAAAAAAAATAATACGAAGAAGCAACCGCGCGCGCCGCGGTCGGCGGCAGTGGTCCTAACGCTGCTGCCGGCTGCCAAAGCCAAGGGCATGACATACGGAGATGTCATTGCTCGGGCGCGCGCGGCAGTCGACCTGGATGAGATCGGGGCGGGGGAGGGCCTCCGCTGTAGGCAGACAGCCAATGGGGCCAAACTGCTAGAATGTCCCGTTGCCGATAGTCCCGGCATCGCGGAGCGTCTGGCGGCAAGGCTCCGTATGGTCCTGCCTGAAGAGGAGGTGCGGGTGCATAGGCCGGTCAAGATGGCCGAATTGAAAGTGGCCGGCCTGGACGACTGCACCACCAGGGAGGAAGTGGCGGCGGCCGTCGCTGCCCAGGGCAACTGTGCCCTGCAGAACATAACAGTAGGCGAGCTGCGCTCCGGTTATACCGGGGCTGGTTCCGTGTGGGTACGTTGCCCGGTGGAGGCGGCCGTTGCCCTGGCAGCTCCTCCGCCCGGGAGACCGTCGGGGGATCCGGGCAGGTTGCGCGTGGGCTGGATAGCAGCCCACGTGCGCCTGCTAGAACCACGTGCCTGGCGGTGCCTAAGGTGCTTCAGCACTGGGCACTGCCTCGCCAGGTGCGTGAGTGCGGTTGACCGCAGCGGACTGTGCTTCCGCTGTGGTCAGCCTGGACACAAGGCGGCCGTGTGCTTGGCTGCGCCGCATTGTTCGTTATGTGCGGCGGCCGGACGCAAGGCTGGCCACCGGACCGGGGGCAAGGCATGCCCCCCGGCCGGCAAAAATGCAATTAGAAATTGGCGCCGCCAAGCTAAGCGTCGCCAAAAGAAGCGGTCGGCCGGGGGAGCACCGGCTGGCACTTTGGCCCCCGCTGAGGCGTTCGAGCCCGATAGCGGGGACAATAGAGTAGGGGAGGGGGCGATGGATGTGGTCCAGGTTTAATGGATCACACCTATCGCTTCCTCCAAGGAAATTTGAACCACTCCGCCGGAGCTCAGGACATGCTGCTCCAGACTATGGCGGAGTGGTCAATTGACGTGGCTGTGGTCGCCGAGCCGTACTTCGTTCCCCCAGCGGACGACTGCTGGTTTGGGGACGTTGATGGCTTGGCGGCCATACATATAAGAAGATCCGCGATGATTCCTCCCCTGGCGATGGTGACCAGGGGCCCCGGGATCGTCGCGGTACAATTAGAAAATACCGTCGTGATCGGGGTGTACTTTTCTCCAAATCGGCCTACCGTCGAGTTCGAGCGGTTTCTGGACGGGCTAGAGGTGATCGCTCGTCACCTCTCTCCCCGTTCGGTAATACTGGCGGGGGACTTCAATGCGAAGTCTGTCGCTTGGGGGTCCCCATCCACGGACGCTCGTGGTAGGCTGTTGGAGGAGTGGGCGGTCGCGGCCGATCTCTGTATCGTTAACAGGGGCTCGGTCGCGACATGCGTGCGGTGGACGGGAGAGTCTATCGTGGACTTGACGTTCGCGAGCTCGTCCATCGCACAGCGCATCCTCGGCTGGGGCGTGGTGGTGGGGGCGGAATCGTTGTCGGATCACCGATATATCCGGTTCGATCTTTCCGCTCCCGCGCCGACGCCGGCCGCAGGCGCTCGCGGGGTTAACCCCCCGCGGAGTGCGTTCCGATCATTCCCTAGGTGGGCATTGAAGCTCCTGAAGAAGGAGCTCCTGGTGGAGGCCTCTATGGTGGCGGCGTGGACGCCCATGCGCCCACACCCTTTCGATGTGGAGGCTGAGGCCGAATGGTTCCGCGGCGCGATGCACCGCATATGCGATGCCTCGATGCCCCGGGTCGGCCCTCGGCATTGCGGACGGCGGCAGTCGCCCTGGTGGTCGCCTGAAATTGCGAGATTGCGTGCAGTCTCCATTCGGGCGAGCCGCCAGTGTGCTAGACACCGCCGTCGCCGTCACCTGCGGCGTGACGACCCCGTCGCGTTCGCAGAGGAGGAGACCCGGCTGCACGGCGAATATCGCGCTGCGAAGGACGCCCTGCGGCTGGCCATCAGGCGGGCCAAGGAGCAGAACATGGAGAGACTCTTGGAGGCGCTCGAAGCGGATCCATGGGGGAGCCCGTACAGGCTGGTGCGCGGTAAACTGCGCCCGTGGGCCCCCCCTTTGACTGAGCGACTTCAGCCTCAACAGCTGCGGGACATCGTTTCGGCGTTGTTCCCGCAGGAGCGGGAGGGTTTTGTTCCCCCTGCTATGGGTGAGCCGTCGGACGCCATCGACGGCGAAGCCCCTGCTGAGGTGCCCCATATTACTGGGGCAGAGCTCCGTGTGGCCGTTGTCAGGATGACTGCAAAGGACACGGCCCCCGGCCCGGACGGAGTCCATGGTCGGGTGCTGGCCTTGGCCCTCGATGCCCTAGGGGACCGGCTCCTGGAGCTATTTAATGGTTGCCTGGAGTCGGGACGGTTTCCGTTGCTCTGGCGGACGGGCAGACTTGTGCTGTTGAAAAAGGAGGGGCGCCCGGTGGATACAGCCGCCGGGTATCGTCCTATCGTACTGCTGGACGAGGCGGGAAAATTGCTGGAGCGTATTCTGGCTGCCCGCATCGTTCAGCACCTGGTCGGGGTTGGACCTGACCTGTCGGCGGAGCAGTTCGGCTTCCGGGAGGGCCGTTCGACCGTGGATGCAATTCTTCGCGTGCGGGCCCTCTCGGACGAGGCTGTCTCACGGGGTGGGGTGGCACTGGCGGTGTCTCTTGACATCGCCAACGCATTTAACACCCTGCCCTGGTCTGTGATAGGGGGGGCACTGGAGAGGCATGGGGTGCCCCTCTACCTCCGCCGGCTGGTTGGCTCCTATTTGGAGGCCAGGTCGGTCGAATGTACCGGGTACGGTGGGACCCTTCACCGTTTTCCGGTCGTGCGTGGTGTTCCGCAGGGGTCGGTTCTCGGACCCCTCTTGTGGAACATCGGGTACGACTGGGTGCTGAGGGGTGCCCTCCTCCCGGGTCTCCGCGTTATTTGTTACGCGGACGACACGTTGGTCGTGGCCCGGGGGGATGATTATAGAGAGTCTGCCCGTCTCGCTACAGCGGGAGTGGCCCTCGTCGTCGGGAGGATCAAGAGACTGGGCCTCGACGTGGCGCTCAGTAAATCCGAGGCCTTGTGGTTTCACGGGCCGCGGAGAGCGCCACCTGTCGACGCCCACATCGTGGTTGGGGGCGTCCGGATAGGGGTCGGGGTGCAGTTAAGGTACCTCGGCCTCGTGTTGGACGGCCGGTGGGCTTTTCGTGCTCACTTTGCGGAGCTGGTCCCTCGATTAATGAGGACAGCCGGTTCTTTGAACCGACTGCTCCCGAATATCGGGGGGCCGGATCAGGTTGTACGCCGCCTCTACGCTGGGGTGGTGCGATCGATGGCCCTGTACGGTGCGCCTGTATGGGCTGAGCCGCGCAATCGGGCTACTATGGCTCGGTTCCTGCGCCGGCCGCAGCGCACCGTTGCTATCAGGGTCATCCGTGGATATCGCACCGTCTCATTCGAGGCGGCGTGTGTGTTGGCGGGGACGCCGCCATGGGAGCTGGAGGCGGAGTCGCTCGCTGCCGACTATCGGTGGCGCAGTGAGCTTCGTGCTCTGGGCGTGGCGCGTCCTTCCAAAAGTGAGCTGCGGGCGCGGAAGGCCCATTCTCGGCGGTCCGTGCTCGAATCGTGGTCGAGGCGGTTGGCCAACCCCACGTGGGGTCTACGGACCGTCGAGGCGGTTTACCCGGTCTTTTATGACTGGGTGAATCGTGGCCGAGGACGCCTCACCTTCCGTCTGGTGCAGGTGCTGACTGGGCACGGATGCTTTGGAAAGTACCTGCACCGGATAGGAGCTGAGCCGACGACGAGGTGCCACCATTGTGGACACGACCTGGACACGGCGGAGCATACGCTCGCTGTCTGCCCCGCTTGGGAGGTGCAGCGCCGTGTCCTTGTCGCAAAGATAGGACCAGACTTGTCGCTGCCTGGCGTCGTGGCGTCGATGCTTGGCGGCGACGAGTCTTGGAAGGCTATGCTCGACTTCTGCGAGTGCACCATCTCGCAGAAGGAGGCGGCGGGGCGAGTGAGGCAAAGCTCTCCTCACTACGCAGAAACCCGCCGCCGCCGAGCAGGGGGTCGGGACCGGGGTCCCGTCCGTAACCCGGCCCCCTAAGAGCTTCGGGCTCCACCCGCTTTGTGCGGGGAGGAGCTTAGGCGTGGGGCAGCGTGGTAGGTCGCGTTCCCCCGACCGCTCCGGGGGAAGGTGTAGCGCGGCGCTATCAATCGGGCTCTTGGCCCGTCGACCGAGGGAACCGGCGGTCGTGTTACTGGCGGCCGCCGGTCCGGCGTCTGGGGGACGGCGGGATGGATGTAATGTGCACTGCGTAAACCCTGTCCCGCCGTCTCAATAACTCCGACTGGGTTCCCACCCGGTCCGGGGTAGGGCGCCGGCTGTGAGCGGCAGGAGTTTTTAGTGAGGTTCGACTCCCACATACCCCACCTGCCGTGCGGGTGGGGATCCGGCGATTTTCTCCTGTGGAAAAAAAAAAAAAAAAAAAAAAAAAAAAAAAAAAAAAAAAAAAAAAAAAAAAAAAAAAAAAATCTATACTAATAATTATATAAATCTACAGTGGTTTTTTACGGATGTTCCGTTATAACTACTGAACCATGCATCCGATTAACTTGAAACTTGGTGTAGTGGACTGTGGGATTAGGATGGGCAAGGAACTTACTAAATAAACTCGCGAGGATTGCACGTATAAAATTTTTCGCGTACAATATTCAAAATTCTAAAGTAATGTAAAAAACCACAACCACAACAATAAAAAAGGTTTTATATCAATTTGTTGGGTTGCCAACACTTGGTATCCATGTAGAAAATACATGTACTTAATGGATAAAAAAAAATATTCAAAAAAATTCAAAATCATTTATTTAAACTTAGATGTCAGTATAACACACTTGTTGAATGTCAAAATATAAATAACGATGTTAACTCAACCGGTACGCTAATATTTATATATATTTTTTTTTTTTTTTATTGCTTAGATGGATGGACGAGCTCACAGCCCACCTGGTGTTAAGTTGTTACTGGAGCCCATAGACATCTACAACGTAAATGCGCCACCCACCTCGAGATATAAGTTCTAAGATCTCAGTATAGTTACAACGGCTACCCCACCCTTCGAACCGAAACGCATTACTGCTTCACGGCGGAAATAGGCGGGGTGGTGGTACCTACCCGTGCGGACTACCAAGAGGTCCTACCACCAGTGATTACGCAAATTATAATTTTGCGGGTTTGATTTTTATTACACGATGTTATTCCTTCACCGTGGAAGTCAATCGTGAACATTTGTTGAGTACGTATTTCATTAGAAAAATTGGTACCCGCCTGCGGGATTCGAATACCGGTGCATCGCTTCAACACGAATGCACCGGACGTCTTATCCGTTAGGCCACGACGACTTCAAAACTTATATGAGTGTTGGACTCCCTAATAATAATGACAATAAATAATAATGTTAATTTTAAATGTCCAGCAAGTACGGCTAGTTGCTTATAAATGGCTGTTTATCATTAAATAATATGAGCTTGCCGCAAACTTTTTTTTTATGCCAAAATAAAACTAAAAAAAAGAAACTTAAACTCAAAGAAAAAGTCCGAGCACTAGCCCTTAAGCGAAGCCCCTTCAACAGTTTCATACAGCCCCTGACCTCAATAAACAAGCGGCCCTAATATTGACCCACGTGCAGCCTATAACCGTCCAACTATGTTATTGTTCATCAATTTACTCAGTAAACATAACAAGTTATCAATATTCATGATCGAGCCTCCCCACTTTGATAGACCTATTTACGTTTAACGTTTATTTGTTGAGAACTTTAGGAGGCTTCCAAAATTACGGGTGTTGCATTGTTCTACCTGATTTTCATTTCAAAATTGTTCGTAAGGGGTAACCTATGAAGGGTTATTATATTTTACGAAAGGAAAATATGTTTCTGGTATAATTTTCTCGAGAACGTGCAGAGGAATTATACATAATTGAACGTGCTTACTGATGGTTATCATGTCATTTGACATCATCTTCAGCTTTAGATATAATTACCATTAAAATTTATTTGTGTACCGCAATATCTATCATTATTGGCATAAACACGTAGATACGACCTCAAAATTTCATCATTATAACCCACAACCACTTCCACAGCGTATCATTCAACTGAAATATTAGAACTAAAAAAATACTGTAACTATTGATTGTCATTACCAGTGAGATATTTTGATTAAAGCAGTGTTCTCTACATTCACTAATAACAATCTTTGAAAGATTACAAAATTTAAAACAGTCCTACGTAGGTACATATCCATTACTATTGATTCAACAAATCCAAGCAACCAAACTTAAACTAAAAACGATCCAAAGAAAGAATACGACCACAAGAATTAATTGCGACATTCCGAAAGCGTAAATCTGTGAGAGCAACGCTTAAGGAACGCAATGAGAACCATTTTAATTCACTTAAAGAACATTAGGGTCCGTTTCTAGGTTTAATTAGTTTGGATATTGGTGGCACCTGAGGCTTTCGACGTTCGTTTCAAATTGTGTTTTCTTCTCTTCATTTTGGATCTATTTACTAGTGTTAATGTATTTTTACTTCCTAGAAACTTTTCCCAGCAAAAGACTGGCCTCAGTACAACAGCTGACTTTTCCATTAACATTTTAAATAGATTTCTAAAAGGCTGTCAAACTTTAATTAAAAATAGAACTTTAAAAGTCCCGTTTTTAATTAAGTTTGTAAAGCTTTCGAACATGAAATCGTTGTTTTGTGTGGACATAATAATCTTTGTGCGAAAGAAAATACGAAAGAAATCGTACCTGAAAAGAAACATGCTTCTATAACGATGGGAGATTTGTTTGTAGACGATGATAAAGTATGTATGGCAGAACATAAAAAAGCAAAAATTCGCAGGACGCGAGCCATGCTACAAAGGATGGGAAGGACGCTACAACCGTATTTTTAATTTGTTCAGTTCAGACTTTACAAGTTCCGAATCGGGATGATTATCGTAGCTATCTTTGTAAATATTGAGAAAGTATAATCATATATGCTTAAATAAATATATAAATTTCGAAGTCCTCGTGGCCTAACGGATAAGACATCCGGTGCATTCGTGTTGAGCGATGCACCGGTGTTCAAATCCCGCAGGCAGTACCAATTTTTCTAATGAAATACGTACTCAACAAATGTTTACGATTGATTTCCACGGTGAAGGAACAACATCGTGTAATAAAAATGAAACCCGTAAAATTATAATTTGCGTAATTACTGGTGGTAGGACCTCTTGTGAGTCCGCGCGGGTGGGTACCACCACCCTGCCTATTTCTGCCGTGAAGCAGTAATGCGTTTCGGTTTGAAGGGTGGGGCAGCCGTTGTAACTATACTTGAGACCTTGGAACTTAGATCTCAAGGTGGGTGGCGCATTTACGTTGTGGATGTCTATGGGCTCCAGTAACCACTTGACACCAGGTGGGCTGTGAGCTCGTCCAAACATTTAA
This sequence comes from Bombyx mori, assembly GCF_030269925.1. Classification (NCBI taxonomy): domain Eukaryota; kingdom Metazoa; phylum Arthropoda; class Insecta; order Lepidoptera; family Bombycidae; genus Bombyx; species Bombyx mori. The sequence goes on from NC_085118.1 coordinate 15,888,453, forward strand.
GAAATAAAAAAATAAAAAATCTATTCCGTCAAAACAAAATTGAATCTAAGAAAACAAAGGTTTGACGGTGACGATACATAGCTGTTAGATTTTAAGTTAAAATCTTCGGATTCTTTAGAAGGTTCAGCTAGGGTATAATTTGAAACATATTATTAGTAATGTATTAAAGTGGGTGTTAACTGTTAATGGCGCACGATTCGGAGCTATCAATAGCCACAATTGTTTTTTTACGACTTTTATTTATTTATTGTTTAAACAATTAAACAAATTCACAGCTCACCTCTTGTTAAGTGACCTGTCAACATTTTTGTAAGTGGATTTTTTAAGTAAATATGAATCCGTTTATTTTATGGACGGCTTAATGAGTGCACGCAATGGATTTGTTGTCATATATTTTAGTGTCGTGAATAATCTGAGGAGCTGGCATTAACCATGGTATTAATGGATGCCATCACAAAGTGAATACCGCCACTCGCCTTGAGACATGAGACATGAGGTCTAAATCTCAATTCTTCAGACTTTAAATCATTAGGCTAGTTTTAAATGATAAAACTAACCTGCTCACAGAAGATATTCATAATGTGGCAGATAATGGCCACGAATTGTTAGCCGAGGGGCTATTCGATGTCGCAAAAAAATTGATCCAAATTCAAAACATTCGGCATCAAACGGACACGGTATAAAAAAGAAAATTTATAAAATGAACCTAAAATTATTGATTGGTCTAAAAATAAAATTTCACTTAATCCAATCCATTCGAATATTTCGGAGAATCAAGCCCAGAAACATTACTGAGTTTCCAATAGCCACCATTAAGAACAAAAATAAAACAAAAAAAAAATCCGAGCACTCAAAAGTTGGAATGCCCAAAACCTTAGCGCAAGCAAACGTTCCTTTAATGAGACAAACAAATTATCGAAAAAACATTTCGGAGAAGAACTTTGTTCGTACTTCAGCAGCTTTTTTTGTCTATCCACAGGGGCTTTTGGGACGTTTTAGAAAGTTTCATGCCGAAAGCTAAACGACCGTCTGACAAGTTGCGTCCTCTAGTCTCTGGAGGTATGGGATTCGGTGGGAAAAAAGTCCCTTTCACTGCGTATTGACTGCTTAATAGGGTTGAATTGACGTACCGGAGTTTTTTCCTTGACAGCTGTAGCGTGAAGTTTGCATTTTCACAGATTTTTATTCGGTGGGTATTTTCCCTTTAGTATCATAGAGAGCTTCAGAAAGCTTGTGTATTACTAGACTTCTATGGTTAAAAGTTGTTTGAAAAAATCCTTGTTATACTATTAAAGAAATACAGTGGAGTGGAGGCAACTTAGAACCATTAATTCATGGGAGGATCATTAACTATATTAATCCTATAAAATTCACCACAAAGAAGGTATTTTTTTTTATGATTGAAAGATTACTTGTGGCCCAGGTGGTACAGTTTCACCAGGACAGGTGGGCGAGCAAAGGCTCAGCCAGGAGGGGTGAGATTTGCTAACAACAGCCCGAGCGCCTCCGAAGGAGACCCAACAACTCAAGGTAAAATATCTTTCTCTAGAAACAGAGAATAACCAACGAAAAATCAAAACTTGGATCAAAATTCAAAACAACGCATAATAGCTGCTTGCTTTCATCTGACGACTATTTCGCAGCGGTCGTCGCCGGCGAGCAGATCGCATTAACAAACTCGTCGAGAGCCTATTTAAATCTCTAGAGGGGAATGCAACGAGCATTGTGCCCGCACAATGGCACGTGCAGACTAATGCCGCGAAACGAATCGAGTACGGCGACGAGTTCATCGTGGCTCGAACATAAATAAGCATTTGCTTGGTACTTGACGTGTGGTGCGAGTGATGGACTGTGGCGGTTTTTATAAACGTTTCAGTTAGTAGGAGTTGTTTAAGTCAAAAAGTTACGAAAGAGTTTCTATCATTTAATTAGTAGTAGTTTCAAGGTAAATAAAAACATTGTACCTTCATTCATCACCAAGCAGACACCAATGGAGAAGGAGATCCTTACGCGGAAGTGGCATTGGATTGGTCATACATATATTGAGAAAGCCCGATACCCACCTATCAAAGAGCACTGACCTGGAAAGTGTCTGGCAAAAGGAAGCGAGGCCACCCCAGAACAACTTGGCGTCGCCCGGTGGAGCAGGAGTTAGGGGTCTTGGGCATGACGTGGGAGGAGCTAGAACAGACTGCCCAAGATCGATGTAAATGGAAAAATTTGATTCGAGCCCTACACCCCAGCAGAGGGTAATAGGAAATACTGATGATGATGATCTTCATTTTAAATATAAATAGTGCATTCTGTTTGTGAATAGTTTGAAGTGTAATGTTAAATGGATATTGACATCGAATGCTTCGAAATTATAGACTATAATACGTACTAGATAAAAACAAGAACACGCATCTCGAATACTAAATATTTTTAATAATATCTAACTTCAAAGGGAAATCAAGTCTGGATCGTGCTGTACAGATGGTATCACGTTCATTCGCTATCAGAAGAACGAGAAAATGGTACGTGAAATCGTTAGTAAGCGCGTACTACTTTTCTGTACAATATTTCTTGATCTCTGTTGACTGTCTCTCAATTACCATTACTTGAAAGCTTTTTGAGGCTTCTTTATTTTTTAACTCTAAACTTACGGTCAAGATTGCAAAGATGGTTGATGCATATCGAACTTACCTGGAACAAGATAAATTCTTTAATATAAATATTTTATTACAATAAGGCGTACATTTTTATGAAATACACTGATCACATAAAAAATACTTATAAAAAACTATAATAACTAATGAGTATAAATTTGGTGTTCAGAAAAATGTAATCCGTTCAAAGACTTTTTCCATTTTTGACGTTTGGGAGAACTAACTACAAACCTCATTTTCTTTTATGTTTTGACTTTCACGTTTGTTTACATTACATGTAACTCAAATGATAAATTTCTTTCACTTAGACCGCAAAGAGGACAGTAGGGAGACATCCGAAGAATTAATAACACACCAAAATGATTTATTATTGAGATTCGTGAACACATTATAATTCATAGGAAATTTGAATCGCTATTTTCTGATTTTATTTAATTGCTAATTAAAATTATGCTGAAGCCGACCATGCTTTGTTGCATTAAGTTTCATGATCATTGACATCCGACATTTCAAATACTTTACTGTTTAGTGATCACGGTTGGCTAAGGCAGTATTAGTCGATATTAGAATATTTCTAGAAATTAGACATTCTATCTTCCTTTCTGTCTTCTGCTTTCGTAGAGTACCGGATTTTTTTGGACACATTGCTCGAAAAGAGGATCACAATCTCGAACAGCTGATGGTCCCAGAGGACGCAGTCCCTGGAAATGTTTCGACCAAATTCGATCTTCTCTGAAAATCAATGTCCTTCTTTAAACGAGGCTTGTGGAGAGTATTAAGCGGTAGGCAGCGGCTTGGATCTGCCCTTTGCATTGCTGAAGTCCATGGGCGACGGTAACCACTCACCATGAGGTAGGCTGTGTGCTCGTCTGCCTACAAGAGCAATAAAAAAAATAAAATAAAGATCAAGTTTCACGAGGCCCTTCACGAAGCCAAGGATCGCAGCAGATGGAGAGAACCCGTACGTTAGAAATGGATGCAGTGGGAGAGTCACGACCCTCAGTAATGAGGAAAGCAACGCGAGGGGGCGAAGAGAGAGAATATTTTGTCATATATCGTCTGTTTTTAATACAAGAAGATGCGTATTTATATTAAGAGAAATGTAACAATTTAAGTTACTTGCAGAAGCAAGCAATATTTATTTTAGAAAAAATTTAATACATATTTCATGAAACAGTATTGAATAACAATTGTACGTAAGTATGCGGTCTGACCTTTGACACGTCCAAACGCCGACCCTCCTTAAGTGTATTAGATCTTTCCGGAGTACACATGTTCAAGGGAAGAAAACTGAAAGACGACTTTTTCAGATGACATAAAAACTGACGTAAAAACGTTAGAGAATTTTTTAGTTATTGTTCATCGTGACTTATGATAGTTTTTCATCAAATTAAAGACCATCTCAATAATACCTATCAAAGGTTCCAAAAATGACGAAGTCCTCAGAAGAATCGATAGAAAAAAAAACTCAATGGGCTTGTCTTTTTTTTTAAATTTTTTTTATTGTTTAGATGGGTGAACGATCTCACAGCCCACCTGGTGCTAAGTGGTTACCGGAGCCCATAGACATCTACAACGTAATTGCGCCACCCACCTTGAGATATAAGTTCCAAGGTCTCAGTATAGTTAGAACGGCTGCCCCGCCCTTCAAACCGAAACGCATTACTGCTTCACGGCAGGAATAGGCAGGGTGGTGGTACCTACCCGCACGGACTCACAAGAGGTCCTACCACCAGTAAAGTAAGTTTTTATGGAAAGCCTTTATTGATAAGATATCATAAAAAAATTAACTTCTTCTTCTTTAGCTCCACCTTATCCCACTAGGTGGAGTTGGTACAGCGAATTCTTCTATTCCATTCTCCTCTATCAGTACTATTAACTATGAACACCTATTTGTTTTTGTTAATTTTTAAGGCATAGATAGATGAGCGAGGTCAAAGACAAACTAGCTTAAAGTAGTTAGGTAATTATCGGAGCCCATAGATAGCACAACGTGAATGCCACCGCCTCCATAGGAACATGAGGTTGAAATCTCAAATGTTCTATAGCGGCTGTACCACTCTTTGAACCGAAATGCACGAGTGCTTTGCCGCAGAAATATTCAATATTGTTTCAGATCACAAAGTATTTTTACTTCACATCACTATAAAGAGTCACTAAGGCACTAAGCACATGATCATAAAAAGGCACCTACGCGGCAAAACTAAAATTATTCAAGTTTAAGTTTTTACTCAAGTACAAATCTAGAATTTTCTTTTTAATATTATCTAAGCACTTCAAGCACTCAGCTTATTGAGCTATATACATACATATATGTATAATACAATAAAGTCAGATAAGCATCTCTATTATTATTATTATTATTAATACTTTATTTCAGTTTTTTTTTTAAAACCATAACATTTTGTTAGTAGTAATTACTTATATCTATGTTAGTAACTTAAAAAATCTAACACATAACTATCATTATATACATTTTATACCAATAAACTATAAAAAACTTTTAAGCTTATAATTTCAAATTTATTTTTCATTGTTTACCTTCATCGACAACATAGAAATAACAACATTACTAATCGCTTATCAAACGAAAAGTTTCAAGTTTTTCTATTGAGAATCGGTTAGATATTTAGTGATTTAAATAAATAAATAATAAACAAATAAATAGGATCAAATCACGTACGGTCGTCCGGCCCAAGCGACAAAAATAGTGATCTAATTAAATACGAGTAGTTGAATTAAATTTGGACCTTTTTAGGGTCCGGTTGACAGATTGACGGATTCTTGTCACTTTACGTTATGGCCTGTTGTATGGCTGTGATAAGTACTAACTTAAGGCAGGCGAGTTAGACCTGCAGATCGTTAAGTCTCACATACCCTGCGCGCCCCCTAGGCGCGGTGACCTCGTAGGAGGTTCGGCCCTCGGCCGGAAAAAAAAAAAGGCGAGTTAGGGACAAGTCTAACCCAGCCACGATAGTATCATAATGAAAACAAACCGTTGAAATTTTCGGTTCATAAACAAACAACACGTAAAAGTTTAGGTGCAAAATATTGATGGCTTCCTTTTCTTTTTCCGTTCCAATTTGTAACAAAGCAACAAAGTTTCTCATTCTTCGAGGAAAATCATTTAAGAGACCTTAAAAACAGTAACTCAACCCTAACAATACACATAATGTTGATCACCGAAACACCAATAAAAACCAATGCGATGAGCCATTCTCTAAGTTTAATTCATAAAAAGCATTCGTCGAAAGAAAAGAAACAAAAAAAAGAAGATACAGTAACAAAAATCCGTTTGTGCAGTGATAAAACTTTAGCTCTCAAAGGAAACAGAGCACGGCAGTTTCATAAATAGCGGATTCCAGAATTGGGGTTTTTTTCCTCCCCTTTTGATTCACGTTATGATGCAAGGCTGTGTCCGGGGCCACGTGAAATTTGCGCGCCTTTATAGCAATTAAGGTGTACATCGTCAAATATAGTGTGGACCAAGCTGTTTCGGATATCTGGATAATGAAACGGGTCAACTTTGATTTGACACGAATGTAGATGAAAGAATGTGGAAGATTTTAATTACTGACTTTGAAGTAGAAGACAAAGAGTTCCGAAGATAAAGTCAACTGACTTTTCTTTTTATTAATAAACAGTGTTCTGAAATTTACTTTTTATAATCATCTTGTACTTAATTAAAAGTTTTAATAAAGTTTTCTTTAAAATAGAGTTTAATATAATCATTAAAGATTTTCGTACATTGTAAACATAAGGCTCAAATTTTTTAGATATATAATATTTATCCTACGTGTGAGGTAGTCTGGTTTCGGTTTGAAAGATTAGATAGTTATTGTCCAATACATTTGAGACAGCCATCACATTTCTTGAAGCATTTCATTTCAGTAATCGCAACTACAAATCAGGGCAGTTATACTAATCATTGGTGGCCTACATACACAATGACCTATGAAAATGCATTGATAAGCTCATTTTTCAACTCAAAAATGGTGTAATTCGATTCCTTTTGGATACGAATTTTCGAAAAAAAAGATATCCACATATGTAGCCATTTACCATGGAGTTAAATATGTAAATTGTTTTGTACACTCACTTTAACGTAGTTAAATGATACCTTGGGTAGCTTGTAGAATTTATTAAACTTTACTACATAAAATGAGCTTTACATGCTTTACAGCAGTAATGGAGCGGAAATGCAATGACCATAGATTATACTGATAGATTATACAAAACCAACATAAATAATAATAAAAAAACATTCACATATGTAACAAAGTTCCTGAAGAGATTAAGTTTGTAATGCAGTTCAGCAGCGCTCTGAAAAGTTTCTCGTGACGATCCAATCATCTCTTTATTATCATCACAACACCAGTACTCGGTAGTGTATCTCTACCACCTCAGCAGTTGCGCTCATCAACAGTGCGATTCCAAAGATCATATTTACCACGTAGCATTTGGTTTTGGGAAGAACTCTCCACGGTGTTACGTGAGTTCTATTTATGGCAGCAATAAAAAATATTGAGGCACGAAATATTAGAAACCAAACCAAAACTTACAGGATCAAACGTTGCAGATTATGTAACTATCACACACAGTTCAGTCGTTCTGTTATTTACTGTTGACCGTTTTATTGGATTCGTGTGTCCGATCCGACTCCACGGATTATGAATTTGTTGGTGTGCATTTACTGTTTATTTTATATGTATTTTTTTATTTATTTAAGATAGTAATTTCTGGCAGTGTTTGTTTTGCGATTTGCGGAGTTTTATCTTGCAAGTAATGGTTCCTTGATGACGAATTTCGCGTTCTATTCTGAAGAGGAGTGGGAATGCCTAATTTTAATGCAACTGAGACTTTCACTTAATCACTTTATTAATTTATTACTTAGACAGATGGACGAGCTCACAGCCCACCTGGTGTTAAGTGGTGACTGGAGCCCATAGACATCTACAACGTAAATGAGCCACCCACCTTGAGATATAAGTTCTAAGGTCTTAGTATAGTTATAACGGCTGCCCCACCCTTCAAACCGAAACGCATTACTGCTTTACGGCAGAAATAGGCAGGGTGGTGGTTGCGCGGACTCTCAAGAGGTCCTACCACCGGTAAATGTCTGACGATGGTGTTAATAATTGTGGCTTCTCCGATAAATTGACAAAATGCAATGCTCCTACCTCAAAAGGTACGGCGGTAGCGCATATTATGAATGTTTTTCGAAAAGTAAACTTGAACTGCACCCAGAAAAAATTTAGACATAAAAATACACCTATAAAATTTGTATACCGCAAAATTTTCGGAGTGGAAATAAAAATCGTTGTGGCAACACCTCAGCAGTTTTAATATTTTAATCCCAGAGTTGCCAGAACATAAATTCGATTTGACTGCCTCAACGAGCCTCGTATTCAGATTTCGGACCGAATATTCGATGTTACAAAAATGTATCGGAGTTAGGATGTTTAAAAAAAAAAAAAGGTTTTTCGGTGTGAATTTGTTCGTGAAAGGTGAAAATATGTAATTGGATTTTGTTTTTCGGGGGTTTTGTTATTTTTTCCAATACAGCTTGCAGCTTAATCAGGGATCGCGCCTAAAAGTTGTGTTGAAGATATTTTTCAACCGATAAAGTTCGAATCGCCAAACTGATTACGAATTGTAGAGACTGTTTTTTTTATATTTGAAATTTGTCCCCCTTCATCCCTTGTCTCTTTAACTTTAGACCGTGAGGTCGTCCACCTTTTTTTTTATTCCTACCTAAACTGATGGTCTGGAGAGACCACATCGGCATCACCGGGCTAGTAGGTGAGCTCATGGGGCTTGATCCTGACGTTGTTACTAACACGAACCCTAGCAAGAGCCGTGCTTCGCAGCATCTACCACCGGATCGGAAACGCGACCCACTGAGAAGATCCGGCGAGAAACTCAGTGGGCTGTGTCTGTAGGCTAATTTACTCGCCGAGCCCTTCGTCACAAGTGACGGGTTTGACGAGAACCGGCCGGAGAGATGATCGGGGCTTGGGATATCTAAAAGCACCGTTAGTGGATCGGGAGGATCCGAGATGACGTGTTCGTCCACCCAACGTAGCTGTATAATATAGTATAGTTTATGGGGGAGAGACTGCTTCCATGGTGTTTTTAAAATGATGACGTTAGCGTTACTGATGCCTTTCTTCATCATGATCGTTGCCTTCCATAGTGACAGTAATTAAGACTCACCTTTCCAATGAATTCCATTTATCACATTTCAAGTGTACATCGATAACAACAGAAAGCTCCGCTTCGTTCCGCTGCTAGAGTCGGAATGTTTTATGTGACAATAGTAACTCGTATTTATATTAGAAAGTGCAGAAAAGAAAATCATGAATTTCGCCCGTTTCGCTGGGCATTTAAAATTAACATTATTATTTATTGCCATTATTATCAGGGAGTCCAACATTCACATAAATATTAGCCTATCAATTAAGTACGTGTATTTTCTACATGGATACCAAGTTTCAAGTCAATCGGATGCATGGTTCAGTAGTTATAACGGAACATCCGTAAAAACCACAGTAGATTTATATATTACTATATAGGTAGATATAGTAATAATATACTTATATATAGTAATAATTACTAACTTCAGTACAAGGACGTTGAATATTTCTATTTAAGCACTTATTTGAACATATAAATGGCAGTAAATTTTGAAATGTATTCAAATAATGCATCATAAAATTTTCGTGAAAAATAATGAAATTAATTTAAAATTTGAACACAGAACAATTGCAACATAATTAACTCCTTATCAACCACTGATATTGCACAATGCGGACTTGTGTGATTACTATTATACACTTCAAAATAGTTTTCCCATTAAAGAATTAAAAATAACGCAGCAATATTTTAATAATTTCATGGCACGGGTTTTTAGTGATCGCCCGTTCGCAAAATGCCTTGGGTTTATACGCATCGCCAAACATTCGGCCACTGTTAATAAATCAACTTGTTTTGTCAGGTGCCACAATTTGTACCGGTGGTGTGAAGACTTTTTGTTTTTTTTTTTTTGGTTCGCTCGTTCAGTTTTCACAAGGAACCGTGCGGAATATTGAACTTGTAAATCATTGACGATCGGCAAACATTTCAATTAGAATTTTATTTATTAAAGTATGCTTTCGACAGATTTTGGAACAAAGTTCCTTATGGGACGATGCGGAGGGGTACCCTAACCGGGAAAAACGTCCGTAACGTAAGATTTTTATTATTTATGTATAGTCTTAGTATGATGTCTATACAGTGTCTAATCTATGTGATGACGGTTATTTTATTATTATATTATTCATATAAATAAATAGCAGTTTCTTTGTATATTTTTTATAAATATTTGTGAATAAAATAAAGTTGAAAGCATAAAAAGACTAATATAGAAATGCATCGCAACAGACATACTTGCACATTTATTTGCATAGTGGCACGAGGGAGCAAATATTTAAAGTGGCATAGAAAACGGCATGTTTGCATTCCTACTAAGAGTCAGGTAATGTAAATAGTTTGTCGTTGCTGCGCAGTAATCCAATTAAATGGGTCTGTTTGTGTACTCAAATAGGATAAAATCTAGGTGTTTTTGGAATTGGATTGATTGATGATTTCCTGGCATATTATTATATTATTAGTTGAGATTCGAAGCCTTAGTCACTCAGTTACTATAAAAAGCATTTTTTTTTTTGCTTAGATGCGTGGATGAACTCACAGCCCACCTGGTGTTAAGTGGTTACTGGAGCCCATAGACATCTACAACGAAAATGCGCCACCCACCTTGAGATATAAGTTCTAAGGTCTTAGTATAGTTACAACGGCTGCCCCACCCTTCAAACTGAAACGCATTACTGCATTACGGTAGGCAGCGGCTTGGCTCTGCCCCTGGCATTGCTGAAGTCCATGGGCGACGGTAACCACTCACCATCAGGTGGGCCGTATGCTCGTCTGCCTACGAGGGCAATAAAAAAAAGCTTCACGGCAGAAATAGGCAGGGCGGTGGTACCTACCCGTGCGGACTCACAAGAGGTAAGTCCTACGACCTGTAAAAAATCGCTTCTCATTCATTAAAACTACTGATATAAATATTTTAGCTGTGTTAAGTGCGTTCAAAAATGTCTGTTTAATTGTCATTAGTGACAGCTCAAACTTCCCATTGTTGGATATAGGCCTCCAATATGCTTTGTCACAACGACTGCCTCTAAGCTGTTGTCGCTTATCTCCAAAGCCAAAAAAAAACATGTCTTCCTAATCAACTTCATCAAGAAAAATTATATTTTTCGACAGCTCTTTACTGGTGGTAGGACCTCTTGTGAATCCGCGCGGGTAGGTACCACCGCCCTGTTTATTTCTGCCGTGAAGCAGTAATGCGTTTCGGTTTGAAGGGTACAGCAGCCGTTGTAACTATACTTGAGACCTTAGAACTTATATCTCAAGGTGGGTGGCGCATTTACGTTGTAGATGTCTATGGGCTCCAGTAACCACTTAACACCAGGTGGGCTGTGAGCTCGTCCAACCATGTAAGCAATAAAAAATAATCTTGTGCTAGAAAATAAGGATCGGGCCTCAGCACTTTATTAATATTGCTGGAAGACGGCCAAACGTGAATATTCATTGTGTGTAATTTGAGGCCAAAATCATACCATTTGGACGGAAAACAGTCCTGCATTAGAAGAACAGAAGAAAGTGCACAAATGAATCAAATTTTCCTTATTCTTGTACGTGATGCAGAATAAAAGACAGTTTTGAAAGTTGATAGATACTCTTAAGTAAGAGATATGATTATCAAAATAATAGTAAATACTTAGAACCTGATTTGACCGTTTCAACTTTCAGAAGCGGGTTAGCTGTGGCTTTGGTATTACTGATGGGAGGTGGTAGTCACTCGCCTATAAGTAAAGAATTGAGAAAAAAAAAGACTAGTGATTATTGATAGTCATAGATATTCCATTGCTTCTAGAAGCAAAGTGAGTAGCAATGTATGAAGCAATGTAATCTAGAAGAGTAAACTACACATACATGCACACATGTAACGCAAAAGCCCGTGTTCGGTAAGTTACGAAGTATGGAAGGTTTTAATATTTGTCACAGGAAACAACCTTTATTTACCCTATAAGCACACATCCGGTCAAAGGGCAGACTCATTGATTCTTTTACGAGGGGAAAGCCTTTGATATTTTGGATATCATAGGGTAGTAAATAATAACTTTATTTAATACTAAGTCTGTATTGTTTGATTCTGTTCTATTAATTCCAGTTTGTTTTGTGATCTTATCTTCTGATTATTATTCTTCTACTATTATATCTAAATTCTATTCTTATATTATCTTATCTTCTGATATCTTATGATTATTCCTGTACTCATTTATTTTAAGATTCAAGCACACATGAACTAGTGGAAATACTTCTAAACAACCTCAAACCGAACCTCGACAAATTTCTCTGCGTATTTTATTGTACTTTGAAGAGGTAGAGCTTTCAAACGTTCCTTGAAGAATTTTTTTTTTTCATCGAATTATATTAAACTAAAATTTTAAATCTGAATTCGGTCAAAAAAACTATTGGTAAAAGTAGCGTTATGTGATATTCACATATTTCATAGGGCTATTCAATATAGTTTTGTAAAAATCACTTAATTATATTCAAAAAATCTGCTTGTCTTATATATTGTCACATTCTACTCATTTTACAGTAAACATATTTTTATTTAATTTTCATACTCACTACTGTTTTGGAATTTTCCTAATTATATAAAATTTCTAAAAATATTAAATTTTCAATGTGAGTGAAAATACAACGGCAATGTTATAACAGAGATTAAATTAATATGAAATTTAATTCTTAAAACGTCTTAAATCGTTTCAGAGCTCATTTCTCGCTCAAAATTTGATAACCCATAAAAGTCGTATCTTTTGAACACAGCGTCTGATTTTAATTAGGCCAACTGTTACCTCGCAATTTGAAACCCTTTATTTGTTACAAGAACATTCGAATATTTCACACCTATAAAGGTGCTTTTGATACGAGACATTGTCAAAGTTTCAGATGTAAGGCATTTTTTAATTATGTTTTGGAAGTTACTGCTTTTCTGTCACGACACTTTGTGGAGAAATATCGTGGAATGGGTCGTCCAAAAACTTTATATAAACTTAAAATATATTATACACACAGGTAGATCATGATGTGTCTATTTGTATGGCACATAACGCTTAAAGTTCTTTAGTAAGGACGGTTTGATTATCCATTTATTCATGTTATTAGGCCAATTTTATAATACCAAGTTATAATACCAATTTTAATGTGGCTTTACCCAAAGTCTACTAGTCAATTTCTAACCAAAGTGAAACCGATCCAACATTGGAAAGGCTAACTGTATTCTGCGTTAAGTTTATCATATTACTAATAGTAACAGGCAAATACTCGTTTGATTTTGCAGCGCGTTTATTTAGTATAAGATTACAGTTTCGATATTGATTACCGAGGTCTGTTGTTGTACATTGTGTTAAATTCTGAGATTTTTTGTGGTACTGACAACAGTTCTTTGGCTTTTGTATTCCTTACCAACTTCAGTTGGAGACACTTTTTTATACACGGGAGGTAATAAAAACAATACAATAAAAACAAAGGTATAAATACTCTAATTTATAGGTGAAACGCCGAAATTCAGTTACAGTAAATAAATGTTAAGGCCTTCTGAATTCAAGTCAGTTCTAATGAAATTTGAGAAGCACCGATCTAGGCTTTTTAACGACCTCTCAGCCATTACTTCGGCTTCAATTAGATGATATCTGACGTTTATAGTTCTTTATGCATTCAGAGAATAAGATTATGCTTTTTCAGTGTCAGATAATGCCATTTAACGGCCGTCCGATCATTACATGGGCGGTGCTGGAGTAATGAAAATTTTACCTGGGCCTTTTACGATCTTTGGCCGGGGTTTTTGTGAAGCGATCTCGGTTGAGCCATATTTTTATTTAATTTGATTTAAATTTTTAGTGATACATGTTTGTTTGGGAATTTTAAAGTGTTATTTATTATTTATGTACTATGTTTATGAAGAACGATAAAAAATATTGTAATAAATTGAATTTTATCTAATCATCCTTATTAATTTGGCAAAATGAACCGTAATTGTCTCGATAAAATATACCTGGTATTTGATGAGTTCTAGGAATTATTGTATTTTATTGTACTTTATTTGTTATTCTCTTCTCGACACTTAGAGTATAGTAACATATTTAATTTCTAAGATTTTTTGAATCTAAATTAAGTGAATACCAGAGCGTTTCCATACCACAATGCGAATACCGTTTCCTCTAAACTTGAAATAGACAATTGAGGTTCCAATTGCTTGGACACAATAATCGTTCTTTTACACGGCTACCCTTCAAATCATTACAGCCGTTTGTGACGGTAGCCATTATACAACGCAAGATATTTGACAGATACCTGTATCTCGCTTACGACATTTTCAAGATAAGCTTGCATATTCCGAACAACAACATTCGGACCGTCGGTCTACCGAGCAATATCACCCGCTCGGTGGAAGATCTTCCTTTCGTCTTTATACTGTGCAATATGCTTTACTGTCAGTATTTCATACAATCAAATAAAACCAAAAATTTGCCGCTTGCATAAGACTCCAGCCTTAGATAGTCGCCGTTTAATGATCTTTGCAAAGGTGTTTCTTTTTTAGGGCCAAAGTAAATTGTCTATGGACCGAGAGTGCTTTTTATTTATTTTACGTTTATGGACGTCAGTTTCATGGTTGACATCACTGTTAAAATGAATCGCAGCTCGGGAAATACACAAAACCGACCGCCAGAAATGTTTGGATGTTTTAGGATGTTTTATGAAGATTCATATTTCTTTTTTCTTTTTTTTTTTGTTACATGATGTGGTATAATCTGAATAAATCTTTATCCTTATATGATAAAGTTTATATTTCGAAATCAGGACAATCTTAACTTAGAAAACCATATTATAATTTTGCGATTGCAACTACTTTGTTATCATCGTTATTAGTATTTTTACTTTCTACTACAGGTCAACAAATGACTTTGTGTTCTGTGCAGTTATTGTTAGTATAAGCTATTATCTGTATAAAACTTGTAATATACGATAACATTAAGAATATTGTTTCTTTACCTAAATATGAAATTCTGTATTTTTCTGTTCGTATGATTGGGTGGTGTTAGAAGATGTTTCGTGTGGAATTGCCGGTCTATGAAGCAAAGGGAATTTGGCTTTCACAACGCGCTCTGTGTTACTTTGTCAACGTAACGATGTACTTTTGTTTGTTTACTTATTTATTCATAGTTCACTTTACAAAGCATATAATTACAAAAAATGTTTTTTTTTTTTTTTTTTTTTTTTTTTTTTTTTTTTTTTTTTTTTTTTTTTTTTTTTTTTTTTTTTTCCAGTTTCACCAGGACAGGTGGGCGAGCAAAGGCTCAGCCAAGAGGGGTGGGATTTGCTAACAAGTGCCCGGGCGCCTCCGACAGGAGACCTAACAACTCAAGAACAATTGTTTCGCGAATGAATCTACTACCGGATCGGAATCGCGACCCGCTGAGAAGATCCGGCGAGAAACTCAGCGGGCTGATGCATGGGTTAGGTTGCACGTCGACCTCTTTGTCGAGTTCGACGAGTACGGTTACCGGGGTCCCTAAGCCTGCCCCTAGTATTAGAGCTGAAGGCATCTAATGCAAAGGTTATTGGATCTGATGGATCCGTAAGGACGTGTCTAGGGCGTCGACGGTGACTGGCTCCTGCATGATCAGGATTCGGGGAGTAGTCAGCGGCGGCAACGATAAGGCGATTATCATGACGCATAGCCTTATCGAAGTATCGTTCCGACGCTGACTTCATGTATTTCCGAATTGATTCGAGGCCCAGGTCGTCGTGTAGGTCAACGTTCCTCACGAACCACGGAGCCCCGACAGCTAACCTGCAAAAGCGGGATTGTAGGGATTGGAGGGTGTCTATGTGTGTGCGGGCCGCGTGAGCGAACACCACACTCGCGTAAGTCATGACGGGCCTTATGCAAGTTTTGTAAAGTGTCACCTTGTTCCGAAGGGACATTTTACTCCGCTTACAGATCATGGGGTAGAGTCTACCGAGAATAAACGCGGCACGGTCACGGACTGATTTTATATGCGGGCGGAATGTCATCGATGCATCCAGGGTAACGCCCAGGTACTTGACCTTCCTGGCCCAGGGTATGGGTTGTCTAAAGAGACTAATCGGGGGTGTGAGATTCCGCCTCCTAATCCGGG
This sequence comes from Bombyx mori, assembly GCF_030269925.1. Taxonomy (NCBI): domain Eukaryota; kingdom Metazoa; phylum Arthropoda; class Insecta; order Lepidoptera; family Bombycidae; genus Bombyx; species Bombyx mori. Next base: position 15,904,393 of record NC_085118.1, read on the forward strand.
AGGAAATCCGTGTGGAGCTTCCCCTCTGAAATAGCACCGCAGTACTTTTCGCTGGGTTGATGTCTATGCGCCATTTTCGGAACCACTGTCCTAGGGCTAGGGCTGCGCTCTGAAGCTTCTTCGCGATTAGGGACTTATTTCTACTAGAATAGTAAACAGTCGTGTCGTCGGCGAATAAAGCTAAATGGGTCGGCGGCGACCGGGGAATATCGTTGACGAATAAGCTAAATAGGAGGGGTGAGAGGACAGAGCCTTGCGGGACTCCAGCTGTAAGAGGTCGTGGGGAGGAGCGGGTTCCCTCGACTCGATATCGAAAAGAGCGGTTCGACAAGAAGTCCCGTATGATGAGCACGAGACTATCCGGCACGCCCATGTTGAATAGTTTGAAAATCAAACCATTGTGCCAGACTTTGTCGAACGCTTTTGCGACGTCGAAGAAGAGAGCTCCCGTGTATAACGGTTTTGGTCGATTAAGCCCCACAAGAATGTGCTCCGTGAGGCGGTGCACCTGTTGAACGCATGAGTGATTTGTACGGAATCCGAATTGTTCATCGATGAGAATGCCCTTGGATGAGACGAAGTCTCTGAGGCGTTTGTAGAGCAGACGCTCATACAGTTTGCCTAGAGACATGAGGAGGCTAATCGGGCGGTAGCTCGTCGGATGATTTTTTGGTTTACCGGGTTTATGTATGCCGATAACGTCCGCTTCTTTCCACACCGCGGGAAAGATACAGTTCGCCATAGCGGCATTGAAAATAGATGCCAACATCACGATAAGTTGGATGGGTAGAAGTTTAATAACGCGGTTAGATATACCGTCGGAACCGGGAGCCTTGCGAGGACGTAGGTCTTTGATCAAGTTTTTAACTTCTATCGGGGTGACGGGTGGTAACGCATCCGATGGTGGCAAGGAGGCTCTGCGTTCTACCTCACTGTCTACTAATTCTACATGAACAGGGTCCACGGATTGAGTGCTGGGCGTGCACTGGGTTTGCAATGTATCTGCTTTTTCGTCATCATCGAACGCCGCGAGTCGGCCTGAGGGGCCTACGAGGGGGGGCATAGTTACTACCGTATCCGATTTGAGAGTACGAGCTAAGCGGTAGTAAGACCTTTGGGAGGGCGCGAGTCCTTCTAAGAAATCAGACCATCTGGCATCTCGGACTTCGGCGATGCGAGACTTTACGTCGCGTTGTAGGGCACGCATTCGAATACGATTTTCCGCGGTAGGATACCTGTCGTAGGCGCGTATCGAGGCGTTCTTAGCTCTAAGGAGTTCCCTAATATCGTCGGACAATTTGAAGCGGTGAAGGAAGTCCTCCGCTACAACTTGTTTCGATGACCTATCTAATGTCGAGGTGATGTGTGACGTTAAGATGTCTATGGCTTCAGCGGTATCCTGAGGAGACGGGATAGAGTCCGGGTTAAACGGGAGCGATGGTGGATCAGATTCAGCCAGGCTAATGCCCAGCGTGTGCCAATCCACCACAGTCCTCGTGACGGGAACGGAATCGGGAGCGCGACCGAGCTTCATAACGACGGGACGGTGGTCTGAATCTAACTCTGAAACTACTTCGATCGAGTGTAAGCGCAGAGTTACGTTTTTTAATAACGCTATGTCGAGTATATCCGGGCGATGCGCGATATTTAGCGGGTAGTGAGTCGGGGTTAGCGGAGCGACGATATCGAAGGCGAGATCATCGACTAACGCGTCAAGCCGCCTGCCATTCGGGGTTGTGGTGAGTGAGTTCCACCTGATGTGTTTACAATTTAGGTCGCCCGCCAGAATGACAGAGCTCCCCATACCGAGCAGCGCCTCGATATCACTGCTTAGAACGATCTTATCCGGTGGAAGATAAACGGACGCGATAACGATCGGCGCGTGTCCCGTCAGTGAGATTCGGCACACTGATGCTTCGATATTAGCGAGCGCGGGAGGATCGAGCGGGACGCAATGCAGGGCTCTTCTATAGTAAATGACGGTACCACCACCACGGGCAGAGAGCCTGTCGTTCCTGACCATGTTATAGTTCGCGATTTTAGGGTCACGGCGCGCGGGCTTAAGTAGGGTCTCCTGCACTAAAAAGATATCAATTTGATGGTCACGCAAAAAGTCAGAAACCTGATCACGTTGATTTGCGAGACCGTAAGCGTTAAAAAATCCTATCGTTATGGATAGGGGCTTTATTCTACTTATATACGCCATTGATTACCGGCGGAGTGAGGGGAGGACGTACGTATTTAATGACGCGTATACGTCGGCGTATTCCTGCACAACGGCGATAAAGTGTTGTGCAGTGGAGGCAGCGCGAATGGCGTCGCCCAAAGCGTTAACGCGCTCAAAGTTGATCGACTGAAAGAAGTCGATCGCTAAAGCGAGATTTTCGGACGCGGTCGGAGGGCAAGTCGCGGGAGAGGGACGAGTCGCGGGGGCGGGACGAATCGCGGAGGAGGGAGTTGTAGCCGTATTCGTGTACGGCAGCGGTTTTGCCCAGGCCGAGACACTGGGCACCGCCGCCGGAACGAACGCTGGCTTAGCCTGCGACGCAGAGGGTGCCGAGGCTTTGATGTCTGGGCCGGAAGCTCGGAGGCGGTTTTGGCGGGCGACGCGGCGATTTATTTTAGGGGCTCGGGGGCAACCACGGTAATTCGCGGGGTGACCCTGTGTTCGACACAGGACGCAGCTAGGCGGTTCCGCCGCGGTTTTTTGGTCACGAGCGCAGAGGGCCGTGGCGTGATCGCCCAAACACTTAACACATCGGGGGCGCGCGTGACAGTTACGGGAAGAGTGCCCGTACAATTGACAGTTATGGCACTGGCTAGGAGTGCCTTTTTTATGGGGGGCTTCGATGGCGATACCGGAGAGCCTACAGACGGTCTGTGTGTTGAAGATTTTCCTAAGAACCGTCTAGACGGTAGACTCTCTTCACGAATACAGATCCGTGGGTTTAACGCTAGCTTGTAAAAATGATGCACAACAATAAAATAAATTGCCCGTAAACCGTAATACAGTTTAGGTAAATGCATGTTAATAAATCCAGTTTTATTTGCAACTATTTAGCCGTTGGACATTTGAAAACATTTTATACAAATGCTAAATCTGCAAGTCGTAACTGTAGCGAGTTGTATGTCGTATAAACAACACCGATGGGACGAATCTGGCCCCAGTTATAAGCGGGTAGCGGTTTCAAAATTTTCCACAATCTTCAAATTTGTTTTTATGTATAGATTTTGACGATAGACATCGATAGCTCCTAAATATATCGTTAATAACATATTGTATAATTCAAATACTGATTTAAGTTTCGTTTTATAAAATACTATGAGTTTTACTGGTGGTAGGACCTCTTGTGAGTCCGCGCGGGTAGGTACCACCACCCTGCCTATTTCTGCCGTGAAGCAGTAATGCGTTTCGGTTTGAAGGGTGGGGCAGCCGTTGTAACTATACTTGAGACTTTAGAACTTATATCTCAAGGTGGGTGGCGCATTTACGTCGTAGATGTCTATGGGCTCCAGTAACCACTTAACACCAGGTGGGCTGTGAGCTCGTCCACCCATCTCAGCAATAAAAATAAAAAAATAAAAAAATAAAAAAAAAGAACTAAATTAGTTAAAGAACACTCGGACATCGATTTATTATTTCTACCTTAACAAATTTTATTTCTGGAAATGCGTTAAGTTAGTATAGACCTTGCTTATTTCTGCCACTAAGAAAGCACGCAGTCTCATTTAATGGCACCGTGTGGGGCTTACACAATTGAGATTTCAAAATCAGGTTTTTAGATTATTGATATTATAATATGTAGTATTGACGTTAGCATGTCTATGAGAAGGGCCAACAACTTATTATTATCCGTTGGCTGGTGATTGACATTCGTCCAAAAGAAAGATTGTTGTTTGGTTTTTAAATGTTTTTAACACAATTATTTCTTCTTAATTACGAATTTGAAAAAAATATGGATTATGGATATATAAAAATTATGGATAAATTATAGATAATTCGATTTTTTATCTTAAAATTCGTTAAATAAAAACTGTTTTTATTTTCATTTTATTCAACAGCCGTGTCTCGTAGCTTGGACCACAAATAAAATAATCAATCACAGCTCCACTATCCCCGATCATTTACTTATCCGGATTTTATGTGACTCCCGGCCCGAGTTTACGGTCCATCAGCCGAGCGATCTGCCGCACTAAAAACTAAACATTTGTCCGAATAAAAATACCAAACCTCACACGCATATGTACTTTTTTTTTTGGAATGTGAAATTTGTAAATTCATTTATTGTGTAGATTGAAGTCGTCGTGGCCTAAAGGATAAGACGTCCGGTGCATTCGTGTGTAGCGATGCACCGGTGTTCGAATCCCGCAGGCGGGTACCAATTTTTCTAATGAAATACGTACTCAACAAATGTTCACGATTGACTTCCACGGTGAAGGAATAACATCGTGTAATAAAAATTAAACCCGCAAAATTATAATTTGCGTAATCACTGGTGGTAGGACCTCTTGGGAGTCCGCATGGGTAGGTACCACCACCCTGCCTATTTCCGCCGTGAAGCAGTAATGCGTTTCGGTTCGAAGGGTGGGGTAGCCGTTGTAACTATACTGAGACCTTGGAACTTATATCTCAAGGTGGGTGGCGCATTTACGTTGTAGATGTCTATGGGCTCCAGTAACCACTTAACACCAGGTGGGCTGTGAGCTCGTCCACCTTACTAAGCAATAAAAAAAAAAGATTTAAAAGTACAAGCGTCAATTGTCACTAAGAGTAATTAAGCAGTCTCCTGTGTACTTAGTGCAAGTTTTTTAACGTTCTCGATAGCGTAAAAGTTAACTGAAAACGGAAAAATTTATACTCATAGCTAAGGACGCAGAGTTTCTGAAACTAATCAGAAACTTTCACCTGGCTTAGCTAGTTCCAAAGATCTTAGAGTGAATCTATATTTTTGACTATCTAAAGACTTATTCATCAAGAGAGTTGAGTACACGACCCCAATGAATGTCCCCTTCGAATATCAAAGCAAGATGATGCTAGCTTGTCCTGTGCCCTACATTAACTCGTACCACTGATCCATTACTTATATATGTATAAACATCTAAACAACAAAAAAAAAATACTCTTTTTTTTTTTTATTGCCTTTGTAGGCAGACGAGCATACGGCCCACCTGATGGTGAGTGGTTACCGTCGCCCATGGACTTCAGCAATGCCAAGGGCAGAGCCAAGCCGCTGCCTACCGCTTCAAATCGTCGATGCCATTAGAACGAAACCATGTTATTTATATCTGCATGAAATCTAGTAACAAAATTAACCAGTAATTTTAGTACGAAATCGAATCCAAATATTGTTGCTCTAACACACATAAACATAAGCAAACGAGCGACGAACTTCTCTAAACACGTACCAAAGTGGAACGTACATAAAATGACAATTAACATCTCCCTCGCGATATACGTTTACGGAGTAGCACAGAGCGCGTTGCGAAAGCGAAGCTCGCTCTGATTCATAGACCGGCAACTTGAGTTGCCTGAATGTTGTTTTGGAGAATCGCCTATATATAACGAAATTATTTCTCAATTTTTATGGATATTCTTATTGTTACGCGCTGGGGTTCGGGATAAATAAAATTTCACCAATGTACCTACAACTTAAAACTGTATTCAACACTTAGAACACTTAAACACTTCACAAACACTTAACAAACACTTTAAGACTCTCAATTCGCTTGTTCCGCTTCGCTTCAGGTGATCCGTTCGCTGTTTCGCTTCGAGTAGTTCCGATTACTGACTGACTGCGTGCTTTCCCTACAACGCTTTTATAGCCGATAGCCTCATCCCTAGAATTATCGAGAATATCCTACACATCTCTAGTAGTCGTTTCCGCTATCTGTCAATAGATGGCGTTGTACTTCTCGAGCGAAGATGGTGTTACTCTTATCGGCGTAACATTATATACATATACATACAACACATCTTTTAACATCACCTAATCCAGCGATAGCAAAATCCAGCTGGCAAATGCATCTGATGAATTATTAGTAAAACACTGGAGCTAATGAGCGTAGGAACATCAATTGAATGGTTGAGATCTCAAACTCTCAGTATAAATCAAGCAAATCAGCATTTCTCAAATTTATGTAAACAAAATAACCGAACATGCTACATCATACTACTGAGAAGCAATCATCCAAACTAGTTATTGGAGCCTGTAGACATCTCCTAAATATGAGTACGAGTGATGATACAGTAAACGAATAAATGAGGTTGAAGTTACAACTGCAATAAATGCAGTTATACTATACAAACCAGAACGACTTGTTTCATAACAAGTTATACTCGTACAGAGCTTAAAGTAAACCATAAATATAATGAGTAATCCATAAATAGTACAGTCTGCTATTTTTTTTTTTTATCTCATAATAATATCTAGGATATGTGTATGATTTGCGATGAAAAGTTCGACGAGCAAACCCGTAGACACAGCCTACTGAGTTTCTTGCTGGATCTTCTCAGTGGGTTGCGATTCCGATCCGATAGTAGATTCTGTAAAGAACTGCTCTTGCTAGGGCTGGTATTAGCAAATTCTCTCAGGTTGAGCCCGTGAGCTCACCTACCCGTCCAGACGTAGCTGGAATAGCCTCTTAAGCTATCAGCGTATCCGCTTGCTGTTTCGATCGAGTAGATCCGATTACTGACTGCCTTTGTGTCATCTCTGCAACTTAGAGTCTTAGTTTAGTGAGTCTGAATTTAATGAGTCTGAGTCTTAGTTTAGATATGTGTTTCCACTATCTGACAATAGATGGCGTTGTACTTCTCGAGCGTTCTCGATTTTACTAGTTCTTTTCATATTCACTTCCACCAATCGACGAAATATGGCGTTGCTCTTACCAGCGACAGATAATGAAAAAAGTGCTTCATTAAACTATCTGATGCAAACCGTTCATATGTTATTTGAAATCAAATAAATGTAGTAACTAAGCTAACTAATAAAGCGAGCAGAAAATCGCCCGTCTGCTCGACCCCGGCACGCGCACAACATAAATCCGCTACAACTGATTACGGAGTTTTTGGGAAGTTGTCATCGCAACTCTTACACCTTCGCTCGTGAGGGGAAAAATTATTATTTGATATATGTTTTGGCTGGAATGGGGTTATGAATTTTGATAATTTTTTTTAAAGGTACCAACCTACCCTTTTTTTTTGTTAGATTAATGACGTAAAGAATAAGATAATGTAATTACTGAGGCATTTTAAAACCTGATGATGCCAAACGATTATCCGAATATGATCACATAATATCAAGTGGATTACGAGCCTTCACATCTGTGACTATTGGAAAGGATTTTTACTTTTAATTATCATTATAGGCAGACAGCCTTACTACAAGGTCAAGTATTTAATGTTGTTCTGGAGCACCAGCGCTGACTATTGCTGGGGAGTCGTTCAAAAAGTACATATCATGGCGATAGGCAAAAACGACATTGAAACATTATAAAAAAAGTACTAAACATTCTTTCACCTTTTAGCTTATGTTTAGTGTTTATTATTATTATTGTTTATTGCTTAGATGGGTGGACGAGCTCACAGCCCACCTGGTGTTAAAGAGCCTATAGAAATCTACGACGTAAATGCGCTACCCACCTTGAGATATAAGTTCTAAGGTCTCAAGTATAGTTACAACGGCTGCCCCACCCTTTAAACCGAAACGCATTACTGCTTCACGGCCGAAATAGGCAGCGCGGTGGTACCTACCCGCGCAGACTCACAGGAGGTCCTACCACCACTGAATAGTAAATATTAGTATATTATAATATTAGTATATTTACTAATATTTACACCAGTGAATATTAGTATATTTCGCCTACCTTACGCCTACCTACGTACCTTTCGCCTGTATGTTTTACATGAAGAAACAAAATTCAATCCCAAACATACGCGAACACCTAATAAAAGCATTATAACGTGATAAGGCGGTGCCACAGGAATCTCTGAATGCAAAACGTATATCCCCAAAATAATGCGGATAATCCGCATGCATATTCGGATATTTCTCTCAGCAGAGTTCATGGGACGCACGCTGCGTCCGTACGTGCTTCGAATATCCGCTTGTAATATCCATCGATTTAAGGGTGCCGTTCCATCGCTTACTTAAATCGCCTAAGTTTTCTTGATAGTATTAAATTTCGGTGAAAGATCTCATGCATTAATTCTTAAAATATTAATTTAATTGCATTTAAGAAAACGGTTTTCAGATTATTTTTTTTCAAACGATTTAAATGATATTTAAGTTAGGTCCTATTTTACCTGCGAAACAATCAAGTCTACAATCAAGTGTAGTGTAAGTATTTTAAGGGAAAGACATATCCTTAACAGAAAATAATGAAGAATTCAATCTTATGTCAAAAGACGAATAAGCTTTTGGTTTTTTTCTTACCCTAGATAAATAATCAAAGCTGTTTCCGGATACCACGAATATTTGTATCAGTGTTGACTAATATATTATAAAATAATCACTAGTGTGATTAAAACTAGTTTTACGATTCTCTTACGATCTCACATTTTTAAGAGTCAATACAATATTATTTTCGAGAGTTTGAATACTCTACAGTTTTCGTAGTCGACGGACTGCCTACACGTCGTAATAATATAATGACTTGTTTTTTTATTGCCCTTGTAGGCAAACGAGCATAATGCCCACCTGATGGCAAGTGATTACCGTTACCCATGGACTTCAGCAATGCCAGGGGCAGAGTCAAGCCGCTGCCTACCGTAAATTATTACGGATTATTGTTGATGAGCCGTAAAAATTACGATTCACGAAAACTGAATAAAATACTATCATTAGCATGAATAAACTTATATACGTTTTTATCTCTTAAAATCTAACGCAAATAAAATAAATCAAATGTATTGAAAAAAATCGCAACGAAAATCTTCCGTGTGTAAAACATTACCCTAACTCGAAATAATGAGCGCGAAAAGGATGAATGTATATAAAAGAGTGGGATAGAACAGCGGTGAGATTCCGTGACCTCTCAACGGCTTCGGTCCTCAGAAATATTGCCGGTAATAACATAAATCCCTCTCGCATATAAAACACTAAACGCCCTCGGAGTGTCCCGTGGTTTACGACTGAAAAGAGCTCCGGAGTTGTAAAAATTTTTCGCGCTCTTACGAAAATTTCTCGAACGGGTCCAGAATAAGGTACTAAGTGACTACGCCAGCTGATTTCTTAAGTTTTAAACAACGTTGTCTTTAAGGGGCTTCCGTTTTTTGTGTTGAATATTTTTTCCTTTTTTTTTGACCGTCACAGTTCGTGTTAAAAGTTTTTCGTAATGAATCTTGAGAAATTTTTGTTCACAATTGAGTTTAAGCGCTGCCCAAACAAAGCCTCCACCCACTGTGTTTGTTAGTAGCTTAATTTCATAGTAAGGCTTCCAATGTTTTTTTTTAGTCGGATCCTGGCGCCACCTATGTATGTGGTGTGTCGGCATACCGCGCGCTTATTTATTCATCAAAAAACCATCCGAATGCTGACTCTCTTATATAAATGTACAATTTCTTCACAGTGAATGATAACTGTTCCACAAGTGATCGCAATACATCCATCATTACTGACCTCATTGACCTCTACAAATAGATTCATTTTAAGCAATACAGTTGTCTATTTGTTGAGGGTTGAAAACTATTTTTTGAAGTGAAACTTCTTTAGAATCGTTGTGATTTCAAACTCGATGAAACGAAAAAATAAGCCCATAGAGACACAAACACATAAACGTATAGGATTCAGCCGGCGAGAGAATGAGATAGAACACATTAGACGTTCTCGGTCTCCTCTTTGTGCGACTCTTCGTAGCATCCCCACTTTCGTCTATTAAAAATTGTCCATATGTATGCTCATGTGTAGTGGGATAGTCAGTATATCTATATCTTATTTATAAGTTTCACTTCTACCGTGTGTGACTTGCACACGCACACACTTTATTTATTTATTTATAAGAACAAAGCGTTATAAATTGTATTTTACTGTTTATGTAGTTGTCAGTATCTGCCTAAATAAGTGATCATTCAGGTAGTCAGCGGCTGGGTCTTTGGCTTTGATGATGTCCATAAGCGACCGTGAGTACTTGTCATTAGGTGGGCCGAAAGCTCCTCTGGCTACAATGGTAACAAAAAAGTCTACCGGCTTGATGTTGGGTTGTGAACTAGCACAGATTGGTACTGCGATCCTGTCCAATCCTACGCGATCAATGATACGAAGGGTGCAACAGTCGTGATGCAATACAATTAACGACTTCACGTTAGACCTCACGTCTCAAGGTCGTCGTCAATCAAATTTGATAACCACTTAACAGCAGCTAAGTCATTTGACTATCTGCAGCAATAAAATTCGGTCAAGAAAAGTGGAAAGAAACTTATTCGCCAATTTGAAAAAAAAAAAACAACACCTGAACATTGAAAAGTGTTAATTACATCAAAATATAAATCACATTTTAACATAATAAACACACAACAAAAACACAAAGCAGAATTTCATTACTTTGTAATTTCGTTACACAGATAAGCAATCCAATTTACAACAAGCGCGATAAATTCTTCAGCAAACCCTTAATCCCAATTTGGCACTAATTTCGAAGCCATACGTATTATAACTGCTCGCTTACATATTGTTCGTGCAGGAACATTTAATTTGTTTAAGAAGTGAAGAGATTTTCAAATCCTTGCACCATGGAACTAGTGCAAAACAAAGTCGGTAGCAGTCTTTAAGATGCTATTTTGCTTAGTTCGTCGTATTCCTTAATACAAGCTAATGTAGGTGCGCAAGTTATACGATGAAGCGAGAATAAAAAAAACTAACATTTATTATTATTAATACTATTGTTACGCAGGTAAGAGTAACGCCATCTGTCGTCGAATGGCGGAAGCGAATGTAAAAAGAACTAGTAAAATCAAGAACGCTCAAGAAGTACACTGCCATCTATTGTTAGATAGAAACACATATCAAAACTACTCGACTTGTCAGAAATGCTCTGTATAATTCTAGGGATGTCGTGTCGATATAAAAGCGTTGCAGAGGTGACACAAAGGCAGTTAGTAATCGGATCTACTCGAAGCGAAACAGCGAACGGATCACCTGAAGCGAAGCGGAAGAAGTGAATTACGAATTGTAAAGTGTCCTGTAAGTGTTCTAAATGTCGATACAGTTTTAATTTATACTTCTGTAGATTTTTTGCCACACCCATTTCGGGTGAAGTAGTGCTAAGTTTTATAGAAAAGCTCAGCTGAGTTGCTGGCGTCACCGATGTTTGTAAGCACTAGGAACCGCCACAGCATGCTGTTTTTTTCTTAGATTACTATAATATGAGGTCAGTTACTTTTGATGGGAACTAATAAACACAACTATCGTCATTAGTTTGTCTGCCTTCAAATGAAAAAAAAAAACACACAGATAAAAGAAACATACGATTAAACATTAGTAGTTTCCATTGTTTTTAAATGAAATTATAACTGATTGTTACTACTCATTTATCGTACAATAAACAAATTCAGTTTACTCAAAAGTACCTAACTGATTAAAAATTTTACAGCGCGATTACCGGAGCCCATAGACATCTACGTTGTAAATATCACCTTCTTCTGACCTCAATTTTATATAGGGGCTACCCCACAAGGGTGGGGTAGCCCCTATATATAAGGTTTGAAGGCAAACCGAAACGCATTACTGCTTCACGGCAGAAATAGGCGGAGCACTGGTACCTACCCGACCCTACTCACAATAAAATCAAACAAAATCTTTTTACTGGTTTTCACTATGATCGTGGCGTAGCTTAAGATGCACGATCGTGGATATTTTTCATACAATTGAAACTTCGACCTAATGTTTCAAGGTGGATTTATCTATACTAATATTATAAAGAGGAAAGATTTGATTGTTTGTTTGTAAATTGTGTTGTAAATTGGCTCCGAAACTACCGAACCGATTTAAAAAAATCTTTAACTGTTGGTAAGCTACACTTGCCGGGGGCCGGAGGCGGGAATACGCCCGTACGTCCCGGCCCCTGTAGGTGGCGGCCTCCCCCCGGTGAAGGTCAAGGGGCGACCTGAGGGGGTGAGGCCGCGCGGCGCGCTACCAGCACTCTAGCGCGCTGCCGTGGAGTGAATAGAGCGACCGGTCGACGGTGTATCGCGTCCCGACCCGGCAGGCTGGTTCTGGTCCAGCGGGGTATTCCGGGACACCAGCGGCACCGTCTGGGCGGCCCGACGGGCTGCCGTACCGAGACGGCCGACGTTTCAGAGCCTTCGATTCGCCTCGAAGGCTCCGTCGGCTGGGCGTCCTTGGGGTGAGCCGCGCCGTCTGGTTGTAGTGTTGACCGCGGTAGCCCCCCTACCTCATCCGGGTTCTGACCTCGGAGGGGATCGGACGTCGGGTGTAAGAGTGCAGGGGAGTCGTTTAGTGGGTGGGTCCTAAAATCCTTGGGCCCGCGGTCTGCTCACAACACCATGCAGATCGTTGAGTCTCACATACCCCGCGCGCCCCTTTTGCTCGGGGACCTCGTAGGAGGTTCGGCCCTCTACCCGAAAAAAAAAAAAAAAAAAAAAAAATGGTAAGCTACACTTCCCCCGGGCGACATAGGCTATATTTATTATATTATCAAAAAAATTTCGGGATCCTTACTAGAACTCCAATAATGTAACCTAAAAAAAAATTACCTAAAATTCTTTACATCGCGTGCGCTACTACCCAAGCGAAGCCGGGGCGGGCCGCTAGTAAAATATAAAATCAAATCGGTTACCGTGAAATTGTAATGTATTCGACCACTTCTTGAGCACTACAAGAGATCGCATTCAAAACTTAATCATACATTAACCTCCGAACACTTGCAGCTCGAACTACATCCCGAAAGCTGAGCTTGGATGAAAGAAATTGCACCTTAAGCGAATACGTGAAGTCAATTTGAGAATAGACTCGCTCAGTTCGGCGCTGCGATGGTCCCGGACGCCCGCTCGGCTTAACGTACTTAGCGTTTACTACGTAGCGCGAGCTTCATTCAAATGTCATTTTTCTTTGGCGCAAATAGAAGAGACCCGTTCAAAAGATTATCTGTTTGAAGTGAAACTTCTAATGCGACTTCCAACAAGGTTGCGTTAAACGTTTAACGCTACGATACTAGAAAGAGGCAGTGCGAGAGTGAATGCGTGGCACTCTTTAGCAACAAGTAGTGTCCAATATTTTAATGAAGTATTTAAAAAATATATATATTATTTAAATTTGTTTTTATATCCATAATTTAAAATATAAATAATAGAAATGTTGAAGATGTCGCATCTCTTATACACAGCATTATCTATTACAAAAGCAATCTGATTTAAGGATGAAAAATGAAGAAAACTACAATACTACACATCAAAAAAGAAGTTTCACTTCATTCACGTGCACCAAGTTGCACGCGCACCGTTTTTTTGTTCGTTATTAGGAAACTACAATAGTATATTCATACTGGTGGTAGGACATCTTGTGAGTCCGCAAGGGTAGGTACCACCACCCTTCTTATTTCTGCCGTGAGCCAGTAATGCATTTCAGTTTGAAGTGCGGGGCAGCCGTTGTACTGTGAAAACTGAGATCTTACAACTCATGTCTCAAGGTGGGTGGCGGCATTTACGTTGTAGATGACTATGGGCTCCGGTAATCACCTAATACCGGGTAGGTCATAAGCTCGTCCACACACCCAGGAAAAAAAATCTACAGTCTATCCCGGTATACGCTCCATCATCACCATCGACCTATAGTAGTCCACTGCTGGACATAGGCCTCTCCAATCACGCCAATGAGCACCTTCCTCGGTATTCGCCTATTAGAAGAAAATTTGGAGGAAAACTTCCAGTTTTTCTTAAGCTAGGCTCAACACTACTTAATTATAGTGCATTACACTATGTGGTGTCATTTAAGATGAGCGGTAACAGTATAGAAGGGCACCATGCCATCTTTTCCCATATTTGTCATAAAAGGCAACTAAAAATTTTCACCGAAATGAATAAATTTTCGCGTAATGGAATCTCTAATTGGCATTTACTGGAGATAAAAGCGTATTGTAAGCCCGTACGAGTACGTACATTCTAGGTAGGTTTTAGTGCCTATTTCTGCGACGACTCCGCCAAGCTTTGCGATTTAAAAGGTGGGGCAGAACTTCTCTAATACAACTGATATTTTGACCTTTTTTCTTAAAAGTACTAGGGGCAATCATCTTGTGCTTTAACTCTGGTAGTTTAATTAATCTAGATGGGCCATTAGTTATATAAACTACTGAACAAATTTTTTACGTATCTAACTTGAGAATTCCTAGTAAAAGTAAACGATACGATAAATCATGAAACTAAATATCGGATCTTCAATAAATCGACGTCTTAATAAATATCTCATCATAGAAAATCAGATAAAAGTGGCGAAGGCAATATATTGACAAGTTTTTCATAGAGATGTAACTCGACGAAAGAGCCAAAGTAACTTTACACTTTTTTACATGAGTTTGTGTATTCGTTGAGCTCAGAAAAGAATTATGAAGTATTTTGGTTGGAGTGCGTGCTGCGAATGTGGAACGCGGAATCTGTATGTATGGAAGTGATTTCAACAATAATTTTCAACGGAGAATATTCGTGAGTTGTCCGCCGCAGTTTTTCTCGCGTTGTTTTTCGAATTGACAATAACACGGAAATACTGGAAAGGGTAACGAAATTTAATTAATACTAGATGATGACCGGTTTTTTTTATAACGCCATCTTGTTGTGTCTTTAAAGTGGTTAGTTGCCCTCAATTAAGAAAAATAGTATTATTATTCGCCAATAGATGTCGGGAAGACGGGAACGAGAATGGATAGAATACGGAATGAATATGTTAGAGGAAGTCTGAAAGTGGCACCTGTGACAGAGAAGCTGAGGAGTACACGTTTGGGATGGTATGGACATGTGATGAGACGGAATGAAAATGAGGTTGTTAAGAGAGTGTTAACTATGAATGTGGAAGGATTTAGAGGAAGAGGTAGACCTAAGAAGAAATGGATGGATTGTGTGAAAGACGATATGGGTAGGAGGGGAGTGAGCGAAGAAATGCTATATGATAGAAGAGTATGGAAGGAGAAAACATGTTGCGCCGACCCCAGGTAACTGGGAGAAGGGCAGGATAATGATGATGAGATGTCGGGAAGAGTTGATTATTCAAAACACGAATAAAACAACATTTGCTGAAAATAAACCGTAGCTAGATTGATTTATCACCCCCGAAATCCCCTGTATACTAAATTTTATGAAAATCGTTGGAGCAGTTTCCGAGGTTCAGATTATATACAAGAATTGCTTGTTTAAAGGTATAAGATTATTAGTAAGATTCTTTCAACTACCGTTAATGAGTAGACAATCTCGCTGCGGTCTATGACAATGTAAATGCAATTGTAGACCTCGAAATATAAGGTCAACTTTCAATTGTATTAAGACCTATCTCAACTTTTCACAAGGAACCCGTTCACAACACCTTCGCTACAGAAGCAGACAGAAATCTACCTGGGCTCGCTACCCATCCTATCACCAGTAAATACGCAATTAACTTTACAAGTAAATTATTCATCGCGGATGTCGTCTGTGAATATGTGTTTCGGCCAATGGGTTTCATTTCCTTATTAATTTTCTTTAATAAATCGAGTAAATTAAAATACGCTTGCGTTTTTCATAAAGAGTGTAATAATTGAAATAAGTAAAAACAATGACAGACATAAGTGACACAATGACATTAGTCATACATGAAAAATATAAAATTATTTATTGAGGTTTAAGGTTTATCGTGCGACCGTACATAAATAAGGTACCATTATATTTGAACCTCCGAATCGAAGTTTGTAGTTTTGTGGAGCAAGCCAGAAACTGGATGGGTTGGATGCCGTAAATAGAGTGCAAAAAAAAACTAAATAAAAAAGCTGGCAGATAAAGCTTTTGAAAAGTAATAAATGGATAATTTATCTTGATCATGCCAACACCAATAACAGGCTGCAGAGTCGAAAATGGCGATAGTTGTACTACATGTGAGTAAGCCGGACGTATTACCGATCGAGATGCAGATGCTAACATAACCGAATGTATCACCGTGGAACAATATTCTAATGAGCTTTGTCATGACTCGTGCTTGTCTAAAAATTATTTAAATACCTCTTTTACTTTTTTCTTAGTTAGTTTTAGTTTATTAGTTTTTAATATAAATCAAACGGACTCTTCTAGAAGACTCAACGCAATCTCGCTTCCCGTGAAGTATAAGAATATTGATTATACTCTACCGAACACCTGTCGCGAAACTTTGATAAAGAGTATTATAATATGAGTTCGGTTTTACGAGGGTCGTATGTGACGAGATTACTTCTAAGAGGAGCTCTCGTGAAACTTATATGCTTTATAATGAAAATATTTTAAAATAAACGTTCGTTGAAATATGTACTGGAATATTTACCAGAAAATTCGTCTTTAACTTTAATAACCTAACGCAAACTATTTACTCAGGTACGGGATATATATTTTTTTTATTGCTTAGATGGATGGACGAGCTCACAGCCCACCCGGTGTTAAGTGGTTACTGTAGCCCATAGACATTTACAACTCAAATACGCCACCCACCTTGAGATATAAGTTGAGATAACGCATAATTGCTTCACGGCAGAAATAGGTGGGGTGGTGGTACCTACCCGTGTAGACTCACATGAGGTCCTACCACCAGTAAAATCTAAATTAGTTTGCCGGCCTTCGATGATATTTATCTTGAGAAGCAGCAGGAATTTTGTATTATTTAGTGTTGTGATTGGGTAGGTGAGCTCATGATTTATCTGATGTTGAGTGCTATGTCATGCCACTCTCACACAGGAGGTTGAAGTTCCAGTGATATCGGATTATTAGATTTTGCATCTCTGAAATTGGAATGCTTGACTGTTTCATGGCCAAAATAAGCAGAGAGTTGATAGTTACGTGTGCGGCCTCATAAAATACTCCACCCCATTAATGACGAATATAAAAATTTCCGCAAGAGCGATTTAAAAAATATATTAGGGATTTTTTTATTGCTTAGATGGGTGGACGAGCTCACAGCCCACCCACAAGTTACAAGGGCTGCCCACCCTTCAAACCGAAACGCATTATTGCTTCACGGTAGAAATAGGCAGGGTGGTGGTACCCACCCGCGCGGACTCACAAGAGGTCCTACCATCAGTAATTACGCAAATTATAATTTTACGGGTTTCATTTTGATTACACGATGTTACTCCTTCACCGTGATATATATAGTTATTATATATTGGTTTAGATTAAATAGTACTTATTGATGGTAGACCATACTACCCGGCCACTCCGGATTGATGGCTAAAGGGTTTGAGTTACACAAAACAATTTTAAATCAATCCCACATATTTGAATGGAATGGATGGAAATATTGACGTTGAAATGTCTTGCGTTATTATCAATGACCAGATGGGCCGTAAGTGTGTAAATTTTTTAAAGCAGTAAAAAAGCTTGTGGCTAAGATTAGCGCCCCGGAATATTAGCAACACGCGGCTTTAGTACATTGGGAATTTTGTTTAAAGTAATACCAGCTACTAGGGCATTGAACTAAAGTAAATTGAGATTCACACTACAGCTTACATATACTAATATTATAAAGAGGAAAGATTTGATTGTTTGTTTGTATTGAATTGGCTCCGAAACTACCGAACCGATTCAAAAAAATCTTTCACTGTTAGTAAGCTACACTATCCCCGGGCGACATAGGCTATATTTCTTATATTTTCAAAAAAAATAGGGATTATCCTTACTAAAACTCCAGTAATGTAACCCAAAAAAATTACCTAAAATTCTGTACATCGCGTGCGCTACTACTCAAGCGGAGCCGGGGCGGGCCTATAGTATTCTAAAAAGATGTGTGGTGTCGTGGGACACCGGATAGGAACGAAGTTCCATATAAAAAATAAAGAATTACGAGAAAAAAATCGCGCGGTGAAATATCGCTGTGCGGAAAACAAGGCCTTATTCCACGGACTTTTCTTACGGTTTTTACTATCACATTTTTTTTCAATTTGGTCGCGCAGCAAAATCCCTATCTCCTCCAAGCCTGCCGTAAGGAACTTCGTTCTATTAAAATATTTCATCTAAAAACTTCTTCGATAAAACAGGCCATAAATTAAAATTCGACTCTACCGAATATTACAGGAACATCTAAACGTACACTGTGTTCAAACAACTCAACTTTGTTATATAACTTATTGAAAAACAAACCTTGAATACGAACGGCAAACACTAAATTACATAGCGATCCGATTCAAACAGCGCCCGGTCGGTTATTTGTTCAGATGCAATCTCTTCTCCCGTATATGATTAAAACGCTGCATAGGACACCCCTGTGGGAAATCATCGGGGCGAACGCACTGCATAATTAGCGGTTGCAAAGGCGTTCGCATAGACGTACCTTATTTTGGATATTTTGTAATGTCACGTTTCGTGAGATTGTGTTGTGGATGTTTTTTTTTTGGTAGTCGATTTTGTTACGTGCAAAGATTGAAATTGAAGTAAGCTAACGATATTTTCCAAGTATGTAAAAAGGCCGTGTTCAATACTGAAACGTCAATTAACATCAATGCGTGCAGTTTTACTATGTTTATATGTAGTTCGTAATTAACAATGTACAGAGTAAGACCATCGATCTTTTTTTGCTAATATGTCAATCTTAGGGATGTCGACAATCTTTGATTTATGCAAATCTTTTCTTATCCGACCGTGTCGGGGCAACGAAAAGCCGCCGTCGCCCAAAACATGTCTTGTCAGATCCCCCAGATTCACTCTCGGTGCTTTTGGGACCCTCAAGCACCAGTCACCGTCCTCGTCGAACTCGTCGATTATGACGAAGAGCTCGACGAGCGAACTAAACCATAGACATAGCCCACTGAGTTTCTCTCCGGATCTTCCCAGGGGATCGCGATTCCGATACGGCGGTAGATTCTGCGATTCTTGCTAGGACTAGAGCAAATTCTCTCAGTTTGAGCCCGTTAGCTCACCTACCCGTCCGGAGGTAGCTGGAATAGCCACTTAAGCTACCAACGAATAATACACACAAATTCCGCATCGACGGCTAGGAAACATTGAATATCTAAAAGTCGCACAGTTCCAAGAATAACGTCACCATCTCGCCACGAACCAACAGCGCGCTCAGCAACGTTTGCAAGTGTCCACATCGGACATTCCACGCAAATAACTCCCCATCTCAAAGGGACCAAATAAAACTTTACATATTCGTGTTTCAATTATGTCCGACTTTCTGTACAGCTGGCTGGTAGAGATCGAAATTAATTCTCGACGATGATACAATGTGTTATGGAAGTTATAGGAATTTCGCTTTGAAAAAAGTTTTGTTTATTAATGTACAGAGTTCATTTAAAACGAAAGCTCATTTTGCATTGTCCGTCTATGAGAACGAAATTAAGTAAGGTATTATTTTTCGCAGCATCCAAATGCAGCGCAGTTAAATATATCACAAAATTATTTGAAGGTAAAAGTATTTTTGTTTTATTTACCTATATAATCTGTGTTTTTTTTATTGCTTAGATTAGTAGACGAGCTTACAGTCCACCTGGTTTTAAGTGGTTACTGGAGCCCATAGACATCTACAACGTAAATGCGCCACCCACCTTGAGATATAAGTTCTAAGGTCTCAGTATAGTTACAACGGTTGCCCTACCCTTCAAACCGAAACGCATTACTTCTTCACGGCAGTAAAGGCATGGTGGTGGTGCGGACTCACAAGAGGTCCTACCACCAGTAATTACGCAATTTATAATTTTGCGGTTTGATTTTTATTACACGATGTTATTCCTTCATCATGGAAGTCAATCGTGAATATTTGGTGAGTACGTATTTCATTAGAAAAATTGGTACCCGCCCGGGATTCGAACACGGGTGCATCGTTCAACATGAATACACTGGCGTCTTATCCTATAGTCCACTACGACTACAAACGGCTCGGTTACTAATACATCGTCTTGACTATTTTTACATCGACATATTTATGTGTTCTAATCTAACATATACCTGGCATTACGGTGCCAATAATCAAATGGCAATGGTAAAATTCGCGTCATGTGCTATGAGCTTTTTTAACTACATAACCTCAAGAGATGCGTGAATAAATTCCTTAAATTTACAATAAAGCAAATATTATACAATACAGAGACAATTTTCAAAATACGCCAAGTCGTTCGTCACTCTAACTAATACGTCGGAAAGTCATTCAGACTGAATTGAAATTGATGTAGCTCAGCCGCACCCCGTATCTTGTGAAAGGGCCTAATTAACGGTGTCAGTGAAGATGATTAAAAATCCAACGCTTATCACTATAGCAGGGCCATTAGTGGCAGACGGTTTCGCGGGAGCGCATTTAAGCATTCCGATATATCGTGTCGTATTTTAATAAATCTATATTTAAGCTCCCCTCGAGGGTGTTTCCCGAGCGCTATGACATGTCCTTCTTCAAAAGAGGCTTGTGGAGAGTATTAAGCGGTAGGCAGCGGCTTGGCTCTGCCCCTGGCATTGCTGAAGTCCATGGGCGACGGTAACCACACACCATCAGGTGGGCTGTATGCTCATCTGCCTACAAGGGCAATAAAACAAATAAAAAAACGTTTTACTGACGTCTATTTCATTCGGACTTCCGGATTATAAGCAGTCATAGGTTACCTACAGATCTAGGAAATGCCAAGAAAATAGCCAGATCGTGAGCCAAATTCTGTGGGTGAGTATTGTTTGTAATTATTTTAAAATATATTGACTTAATTCCTAAATCTTAAATTAAAGTAAATTAAAATACAGAATTGATGTCGTGTGGTAACTTATTAAAAATTTTTATAAATGACTTTGAAAAAAGTAACTTTTTCACCAAATACTATAAGGAATTGCAATTAAAAATCAAAATCACAAACGTAAAATACGATAAACTTTCGAATCGCTCATTCCGTCGTATGAAACCACAGAAATCGTGTCGTAAGCTATAAAATAAACGACAACAGCTCTCAACTAACTTTATGATTGATGAACTTTGCAGACAATTTTTCCATTCGTCATTGTTAGTTTTATTGAAGTGTCACAATATGTGTGTACGACAAATGCTTTTACATGCTCCCTACTTTATTCCTATCACAAATACGATGACGAATTAAGATAAATGTTGATATTTTAATTATATTGGATCGATGGGCACGCTCCGATATTTTAGGTCATTACTGAAAATTATTGACGAGTGGTAAGCGGCTTTCGCCTGGTTCCGGATTATGTAAGGAGGCAGTAAACTTTAGGTGTTGGTCATGGGATGAACTGAGAGGTTTGAAAACTGCCGCATGCCACTATTATTCTTGCGTGCTGGCACCAAGAAAAAAGATTGAAGGTGGCGATCACGATCTGCGACCGAAACCGTCGTTATCTCCGGACGTAATCTGTAAAAGCCATGCAGTGAGCTGGTACCAACCCAGTGGGTATCCCAGAACACTAGTGATACCGCCCAAATGGTCTGATGGGCTACAAAACCGCCGAGACTTGCGACGCTGGTCATCGACGATCGCCTCGATGACCCATCGCTTGGGCGTCCTCGGGTGGCGCCGGGAGTCTGGTTGTAGTGTGAACCGCGGAAACTTCCCTACTCTACGGGGATTGGAAAGGGCACTGGATTGGTGGGTAGGGCCTTAAATCATCTTTGGCCCTGTGGTCTACTCCCAATATATACCTTCAAGAACTACACACCCATATAAACCTCGTATAAGAGTCGGACCCTGAACAAAAAATGATATGTTGCAGCTTAGTTATTCTCGGAGTGAACAGTGCCACCACTGCGATGTCCGCGACGAGGAGGACACCGCACCATCGTTGAAGTCATAGGAGAGGACCTGTCACACTTGAGGACTGTCTCAAGGTGGCGGTATTACCTTTGCGTTACTAACGCAATAATAATATTAATGAAATACAAAGACAAACCGTACAATTAAACAATTAGTAACATTAATCTCTTCAAACATAACTTGCAAACAGGCATTAAATTCCAAGTGTACCTACACGCACAGAAAACATGATATTTCCAAAATAGCTCACACGTTCTGAAATTTCCTTTGAATGAACCACAGCACATTACTAAAGGCGCTGCCGAGAATATTCTAATGAAGACGTTGCAAATGTTCCGGACGACCCTTTGTTTCGTTCGCCCCTGTACTTTAGAGCTCATTAAATTAAAGGCTAAGATTTACACTCGTCAGTGAAGGCGTTAATGTTTGTATTCCGAATGCTTCATAGGGTAAGATTTTATATTAATAATTTTGTTTGTGGTGAAGGGTTTCTCTCGTTTACTTCGAGATTATGTTCCCTAAAGGCAAATTGTGTCTGGTGCTAAGCGAATGTTCGTCTTTAGGGAACATAATCTTTGTGTCTGGTGCTAAGCAAAAAAATATATATATATATATGTATATAGAAGTCGTCTTGGCATAAAAGGTAAAATGTTTGTTGTACGGGTATTTAAGAATACCACAGAAACACAAAAGAAAACGAGTAGACGATCTATCTTTTTTTTTCTTATTTAATGCTTTTTTATGCAGACGAGCATACGGTCCACCTGATGGTGAGTGGTTTCCGTCGTCCATGACTTCAGTAATGCCAGGGGCAAGCCGCTGCCTACCGTTAAGTACTCTCCACAAGCCTCGTTTGAAGAAGGACATGGCATAGCGCTCGGGAAACACCGTGGAGAGGAGCTCATTCCAACGCCGGACGGTACGTAGTAAAGATGATCTCTGGAAACGCATTGTGGATGAACGCAGTACCTCCAGGTAGCATAGATGAACTCTACTCCGGTGGCATTGCGATGGTAAAAACGAGATGATGGGATCTCAAGCAATTTCTCAGAGCACTTCCCATGGAACATAGGTTACAAAATGCAGAGAGAACTGAAGTCCCTCCGCAGACCCAAAGGTTCCAAACGATTCGTGAATATGGGATCATCTATGCATATAAATAAAATTGATGTCTCTGTTTGAAATATTGAAATAACCGCTTTTTACTACATGCATATGAAATATATACGGTACATACACCAAAATATATATTTTTTATACCATTTTTTTTTTGTCTGTCTCTCTGTCTGTTTGTTCCGGCTAATCTCTATAACGGCTGGACGGATTTTTACGAGACTTTCACTGATAGGTAGCTGATGATATAAGCAGTAACTTAGGGAACATTTTTTAGATCTAGCTTCGCCCCGCGGCGTTACCCGCGGTACGACAATAACTGCGGGTAGCATCGCGGGCACTCAGCTATCAATAATAAAATTAAATGTTTCCGAAGCGAAGCGTGGGCGGGTCGCTAGTCGCCAATAATACTGGCTATCCCGTATTCACTGGTTTCCTTAACTCTTAACTTCTTCTCTCTCTTCTCTTCTAACTCAAGCCGCTGTCTATCTTAACTTCAGTATGCTCAAGACGCCACGTCTTAGTCAGTGTTAGCCTGTATATAAATAATATAACAATCAAACCGTTTTGCACCAAGCTATTAAAAAAAAAACATAATTATTTTTTATTCTAGACTCACCACTCGATTACGCAAAATACTGAAAGCTTACCTGTAAAAGAGAAGTAAACTTATTAAATAAATAATATTTTTACATTTTTTTTACAAACGCAAGAGACAAGTTTATGAAGTAAAAAGATAATTTTTTGTGTGATTACACCAAACTAAGTTTCATTCATTGTATTTTTTTTGTCTGATTTCGATGAAAAGAAAACTGCTCTATCTTATTTTATTTCTGATTTCGCTGAAGAGAAAACTGCTCTATCCGGTATTATGTGATTATTAAAACTATTAATTATAGCATTGTCGGTGTAATACACCTTCATAAATAAGTTTTAAAGGCTCAATAAAAGCTTCAAACGAAAGTACGTTTTAGGAAACCAACATTCATTCCTTCCAAGAAAATATATCATACCTTGTTCGTATACTTTTAATTCAATATTCTCCCAAAATATATGACAAATCTCATAAATCCAACGTGAGAAAGGTCCACATATAATGTTTGTGAATAGAATTTTGAGAATATATAACAAAGACGACCAACCGTTCTACGGGAACTGATAATAAAATGTAAAGGGTCACTTAATGCTCTTAGCGACACGTTCAGTTATTGTAATCAACCATATTGTTCAGGGTAAGCGGCTTATGAATGGAAGGATTGACACTTTGTAATATTAGAATGTTCTGTAAAGTATAATATTACCTGATTAAAATGTTTAAAAATAATATGCATAAGAGATATTTATTCCTTAAAAGACAACAATAATTATTGTAATTTTGATTATAATCGAATGATTTATGAAAAACAAGCCATTTGTTGAACGCTGTTACCATAAGCCTTATAACAATTCATGATAACGACTAAAGTAGACTCAACTAGATCAGATTTCCTTTAAATTTTATTACTTAGATATGTAGGCCAGCTCACCGCGTTAGTTACTGGAGCCCATAGACATCAAGAACGTAAATGACATCACCCACCTTGAGTCGTAAGTTCTAAGTCTCAGTTTTACAGTAAAACGGCTACTTCACCCTTCAAACCGAAATGCATTACTGCTTCACGGAAAATAGGCAAAGTACCCATGGGGGCTCAAAAGAAGCTAACTACTATGTAAAGCTAAGCTACTATTAAATTTTTACGCGAACTCACTCAGTCTAATTTTATTATATTATTGAGTTTGGCTGTATACGGCCATGATTGTTTCTGTAAGCTTATTTTATAAGTAAAATGAATTACGTCTCAAAGTAAAAAGGTAAATAAAAATCTAGATCAAAAGGAGTCTAGTAAAATTACTTTTTAACGTTGTGTTTCAAAAGCAAATTAAGTTTGTAGCAGGTCTATGATGTAGAAGTGCTACGGCGTAGCACCCGCGTAGCTAAAAGCAATTTCACTTTCGGTCTCCTCGTGAAAAGGGACTGTCTCTAATGTAAGTGAAATCTCATTGAATTGATAATCTCAATTGCTTTCATTTATAAATTGATTCATGAATCGTCATCTTTAATTCAAAACCTCTTTTGTTTCCGTAATTTTATTTCAAACGATCTTTGAGCTTTAATTTCATTAATAGTTCATAGTTAACTTGTTGGAAAGTTGAGATTTCCTAACATAGTTGCAACTTTGTTTTTGTGGTCATCTAAGCTCACTTGATGTTAAGCGAATATGGAGCCTTGAGATTTTGAACCTTAATACATATCATATTCGACATCGGTATTCGACATACATATAATATTTACGCTAATTTCAATTATTCACAACAAAACACTATTCGCAGGTTGTAATTAAAAAAGTAATCTAAAACAATTTTTTAATAGTTTTTGAAAAGAAATTTTATAAATATAATGGTCGCGGAAAGAAAAAATAAATGACAAAATAATGATTTACATTTTTAAGCTCATTTACTTTTATTATATTAACCAAAAACAGAGCTGGTGCGGCTTGTGAAGCGGCTATATATATAGTATATATATAAGAAAAAGCTAAAGCATGCAAATGCAGGGGTCCAGGCTCTGAATATGTTTTTGTCCTATTTGGTGTCGACATCTGTGGTCCGTGGAGTCCTAGCGCTATAAGACTTTTTAAGGAAATAGCAAAAAGGTTAGTTGACATCACAGGAGACCGAAGAGCTGGCAGCTACCTCGGACAAAGAATTAGTCTAGCTATTCAAAGGGGGAACGCTTCCGGTATCTTCGGAACCTTGCCTAAAGGGACTCTTTTTGATAATAATAATATATTGTAATTCTTCTTCTTAGTCGCATACTTTATTGCTGAAGGTCGTGTCCCTGAAAGCCCTTCGTGCCTCTTTGTACCGTCAGCTTCCATTTCCTTCGGTTTTCGGCTTCTCTCAGAGTGGTCGCAACAGAGAGTTCAGTGAGCGCAATTATCTGATCTGACCAACGATTTGGTTGTAATTATTATTGTATTATATTTTTAAGGTTTTTGGAGTTTACTCCTTTAGAATCGATTTACATATATAGGCCCGGGGTATGAAAATTATGGGGACCAAAATCGTACTAGCATGTCACACGAAATGCGTTATGCGCCTGATTGGCTCCTGATTACGTGATGCGTGCGCGCGCCAATCAGGAGCCAACGCGCGGCCGCGTTATCGCAGGTGACGCCGGGCTGCTGCGCCGGCAGTCCGCCACAAAGCCTCGTACTGATCGCGCGTTTCTCTCATTATTGTATTTTCATATATTTGTTAGTCGTTTGTTTTGTGTCTCGTTAATTTGTTAATAATCTGTAGTGTATCGTGTTGTCGTAATATAGAACTATTTCTCGTATTGTTTCGTTTAATTTTTTATATCCAGTAAACTCCAGTCGTGCGTCGGAGCGGACACACACACTTTTTTTAGTTTTAGGTTCATTGTAGTATATATTTTTTTTATTTCTGTATAAGTAAATAGTTTTCCAAATGGAAAGGCAAATGTATCATACCATACATCTTTATCTCTTATATTAAACATATTAGGATGTCATTTGAGACGTCCTATTGAACAAATAACCAAGCCTATCAACAAGCCCACAGTGACTTTTACTCCATTCAAGCGCAGTTGAAAAACAACACAGTTTTTATTGCTCTTATTATGCACTTATGCAGACTAGCACGCAAAGTCGAACACTAAATTATGTTTTATAACGGCTGCCCCACCTATAGAACCGGAACGCGTGACAGCTTTACAGTGGAATAAGAAAGAGGGTGAGTACCTCGCTGGTTTGGACGTGCACCCTATCACCGGTTATTACGTAAATAGAGATCTCATTTCGATCTTGATGAAATATGTAAATTATATAATTTCGTTATCATTGAAGTGATTCAAGAACTTTTTTTTTTTGGAACGAAATTCCATACGGTACTATGCGGAGGGATATTCTAACCGGGAAAAAACGTCCGTAACGTAAGATTTTTATCAGTAATGCACACAGTGTACGACTTAACTTTGTAATAACGTACAAAAAATAACATATTTTTTTATCATTCATTGACCACGATCTCAGAGCGTTCGTTTGCGCAATACACTAACTAACTCTTATGCAAACAAACGTGAATGAAGTGTACCACAATAAGTTCGCACGTTACCGAATGACCGTGGGTTGTTGCGAAACCTCCAGTTTTATTTTCTTTATACCTCGAATAGAACTTAAAATTAATATTTTTATAATAAGGAACTTCGTTCCTATCCGGTGTCCCACGACACCACACATCTTTTTTTATTATTGCTTAGATGAACATTGCGACATTTATTTAAAAAAAATGAAACTGCCAGATGTTTCGATTCTTGGAACAATCCCACAACTCGATACAAGAACGGAAGTCAGCCATTACAGATTGTCCATATGTCTTCCAGTCCTTGTCACCAGTCGAGAATTTTACATAAATCTCCATCTAACAATCTTTCGAACTTCGATAAAAAGTAACTTTTCTTGTATATTTTGCATAGAGTCGAGGGTGCTGCATCTTAAACAAACTAAGCGAGGAAAGGACGGCCACCGTTATTCAATTTACATGCAAATGGTGGGCGGGAGCCAGACCCTGCCAATAGTGCTGTGATGTATCGTGTAGTGTGGCGAGTCTAGGTTCTAGGTACACAGACTAGGAAAATGTAGCGCCTCCGAAACGGACAACATCAATTTTTTATATTATTTACGAGTGGTCCTATTGTATAGCTGTAGAGCTTAAAAACTAGACTAGGTAAAAGTATTTACCATTATTAGGGCGTCCTGATGGACGTTTTTTTTTTATCTGCAACGTAAATGCGCTACCCACCTTGAGATATAAGTTCTAAACTCTCAAGTATAGTTACAACGGCTGCCCCACCCTTCAAACCGAAACGCATCACTGCTTCACGGCAGAAATAGGCAAGGCGGTGGTACCTACCCGCGCAGACTCAAAAGAGGTCCTACCACTAAAATAAAATCAAGAAGAGTATTAACAGTGCTTACAGAAAATTACAGCGACATTAAAACCAAATCGCTATAGAAGATTCATTTTCGTTTGATTACTTTACAAGTATTTTCTTAGACAGCGCTGAATGATTCTTGAACAATACCATCCCTAATCAACACCAGAACAAAATTAATAGTTTCAATCACAGCAGACAGTTGTCGACAAACAATCGACCGCAGCGAAACGTGAATCCAATCGCAGATCACCGCAGACCCTTTGATCGCACCGTTCTTCTGCAACCACAAGTAATTCCGGCGCTTAACCACAAAGCGCTTTATAGCTTAATTTGTTTTTAATCGTATTCTGTTGAGAACGGAGATTGCAGGCTGCGTCGGTTGGATCGCAAGCAGGTCATAGAGCTGGTCCGCGATTCCCATTTCCCGTTTACAGCCTAAGTGGTTGCGTCGATAGGAAATTGGTTGAGGTTGTCGATGCACTGCAGTTGTAGGAAAATTGTAGGTTGTAAGCGACGATAAGTCGCGTAATAATCACGTCAGCTTAGTAACACCCCCATCTATGAAAGCCACTTAGATTGTGTTAGGAAAATCTTTTATTTATTAAACACTAGCTGACCGGGCAGACTTTGTACTTCCTCAATCGATAAATAAAAGACCTAAACTTTTGTATAAAATAAACTTAAAACAAACAAAAGGAATCCGTCCGACGGGGGACACATAAAGGGAAAAACAAAATTGTTTGTTTTCATATAATTCCGAGCATTTTCATATTTATTCACCTTTTAAACCTTCTCTGGACTTCCACGAATAATTCAAGATCAAAATTAGCCAGATCGGTCCTGCCATTCTCGAGTTATAGCTAGACTAATGAACAGCAATTCATTTTTATATATATAGATAATGTTTTCGAAAAATGAAAATTCGCGTCAAAAAACAAATATCCCTGCTAAACCCAAAATTTAAAGTTCGATAGATAACACCTCAATGATTCGAAACCACGAAAATAGTCAAATATTCCAAAATGTGAAATCAAATTTGAAAAATAATTAATCCAAATTAAAAACTAAGAATTAGTCTAATTCTTCTCTAAATATTAACATTGAGCAATAGGGCATTAGTTGTTTTATCAAATAAAACTATTTATATGGAAGAAAAAAAAGGTCTCGCACACAATCTATTATCTTCTCAGTTCGACAGATTCATCTCAATGTTAACATAAAATGTCGTCGAAAAATAACAAGAGGAACTCGATACGTGTACATCACCTTAGGCAAACAATAGCAGCTTTTAGTTGAGGGTTCTTGTCTCTTATTAAGACGCCCTTTGTTATAACACCTTCGTCATAACTGCTTAATTGTTTACCTACTGAGCTTTGTAACCAGTAGCCACGTGGAGCCATGGAAGAGGCGGGCAGCTTCTTCATAGGTCATTATAAGATCGGATTACAAAAGCTATATACGTTATTTTTACATTTTATTATGATATATTATATTAATACGTGAAGCAGAAACTTTGTACCGCTTTTAACGAAAATTGCGTGGACGGAGGAGTATGAAATTTCCCACACTTATAGAGAATATAGAGAAGGAGTGCACAATGCTAATATTTTTTTTAAATAATGCATAAAAGATACATTAAATCTATAAAGAAAACATTACACACTACATACCATGTATTTGACGCACACACGCATGCATACTATTTATTGTCAAACTTTTGTTTTTGACGTCTGTTGTCAAATTGAGAATAGATTAAATATTGTTTGTCTTTGTTAATATTTTTTATTGGCGAAATTTGTGATTATAGAAGAATAAAATACAATCATAATAGTGTACAAACTTACAATTCCAATTAATTATAGTCGAATTTCGACTACTGCGGGACCACTAGTATTATATTAATACGAGAAGCAGAAAATTTGTACCCCTTTTTACGAAAATTGCACGGACGGAGGAGTATGAGATTTCCCACACTTATAGAGAATATAGAGAAGGAGTACAGAATGCAATTTTTTTTAAATTATGCATTCATAGTACATTAAATTAATAAATAAAACATTACACACACTACCATGTATTTGACGCAGCACATACATATAAATATACTCTTTGTTTATTGTCAATTGTCAAACTTTTGTTATTGCTTAAAGTCTGTAGTCAAATTGAGAATAGATTAATATTGTTTATCTTTAATCTTATTTGTCTATAGTGTAGTCTTGGCAAAATCTGGGGCTAAATAAGTAATTAAGTTAGTCTTTGACAATAGAACCATAGTAATGTTCAAAATTATAATATCAATTAATTATAGTTATATAAAATAATTCATTCTCTGTTGGATTCGCCTGAACTGTTATCTCAGATTTCACTAAACATTAAATTTAGTGCTCGTAGGGTCAACCAAAACAATTTGTTTGCATTGCAAGTTTATAAAAACAATATATTATCTTACTATAATCCCATTACCCGAATGTGTCGTGCCTATAACGAACTGGCAAGGTCGTCACCTGAGTTAGATATTTTTACTTGTAGATTGGTTACGTTTAGAAAAATGTTCAAGGGCATCCTCCACGTTATTAATAAGTAGGTTAATGTAATTGTTCAATGTATTATATTGTGAATAATTTTTTTTTTCCTTACATTATTCGTTAGATTAGTTTTTGTTATCGTGTTGTTTTGTCATAATTGTAAGGAACGTTGTTATACAAATTCAGCACTATATGTCTTGTTTTGTCGTGCGCACATAACCTATTTTGCAAGCCAGATTTTGTTTCTTTTTATTTGTGTTTTTTATGTATCTTTAGCTTGTGATGTGTATTGTGAGCCTAATAAAAAAAAATTGTCAAATTTCGACTACTGCGGGACCACTAGTTCTTATTAAATGATAATGGTATATTTATTTATCTATACTAATGAAACAAACAAAAAAAAAGCTTCGAATTTCTTTTAGGTTTTATTTGACAGGCGAAGATTGCTTATTAATCAGACTTTGTGTGCTAATTATCTTTTTGACACTACCGTGATCTATTCTATTTTAAATTATTTCACACAAAAAGAGAATGAACTGAATATTTTAATTTCAGTAATATCAATGAATAAAACACAGGAAAAATTTTTACTAAATAAACTTCTACTGTATTCTAGGTTCAATGCACAACAACAAATCACTTAACGCATTTACCGCTAACTTTATGGGCCGATCCTAATCCATACAAATGTAACCGGATTCCCGCACATAAGATCAAAGGAATAATGGCCTTCATCGTTTGAATTACAAAAGCAATAAGGTCGGTTTTTGCTTGCGCACAGCCACGTAGACGCCCTAATGGCGTGTGAAGTGATTCAATCTGACTTTATTCCTGTCCTAGACTGGACGGTTTGTTTTTATGACTAGATTTTTCCCTTTAAGTCTTAAAACGAGGAAGAAGATGTCGTTTGTGTTAAATGAGCTTTAAATGTCTGATCGTCGTTACCAACAAAGCTTTTTAAATGCGAACTTAATATTCGGATAAATCGTTGTTTAATGCCATGAGGTTCGGCTAGGATTACTCCAAAACATGTCTTTCGACACAGAGCTTCATTTACAAGATTAAAAAAAGAATCTTATTTTTGTAATATGATTTAATCAAAAGTAATTGGATACGGGGTACCGAAAAATATCTTGTAACTAGCCGACCCGGCAGACTTCGTAGTGCCTCAATCGATAAATAAAAGACCTAAACTTTTGTATAAAACAAACTTAAAACAAACAAAAAGAATCCGTCCGACGGGGGACACATCAAAGGAAATCATAATTGTTATTTTTATATAATTCCGAGCATTTTCATACTTATCTACCTTTTAAACCTTCTCTGGACTTCCACAAATAATTCAAGACCAAAATTAACCAAATCGGTCCAGCCGTTCTTGAGTTTTAGCGAGACTAACGAACAGCAATTCATTTTTATATATATTTTATATATATTATTTATTATATATATTATTTTTATATTTTTTATAAATATGAATGTTTTGAAATTTTCGTCTTTTGAATCAATGCTCTACTAAGTACAAGAGATATTTGGTAACGAAAATGCAAATAAAATATATTCTAAACTTAACTTTGACCATTTACCTATTAAACTTACATTATTTATATATATGTATTTATTTAAGTACGAGTATTTGTATCTATAAATATTATGTATGTTATATATACACATATGCTTAAGTAATATCACCTTCACACTACACCTACCAAGCTTCATCTCTGCACTCCCCTAAGGTAGATTGTTAGAGAATGCCTATGGTATTAAGCCTTTATACTTTCTAGTATAAGAAGATATATATAAAAAAAAAAAAACTGGTTAAATTGGTAGACAGGGAATTGGCCAAGCCTCTAGCGTTGTTGACGTTTAAGAGCGATGATCAGATCAAATATAGATTACCATCAAGTGGGACGTCTATTCGTCTGCCCGCAAAGGCCGAAAATGAAATTGTTTCAGAACTATCGGCATTTTGGATAACATTATTAAGTACCTATATAATTTTAACATCTTATTTATACACATCTACAAAATGTGATACAAATAATCTCTAAGTAACACCTGTAGTAATAAATACAAATTTGCAATTGACTACGGAACCCTAAAAACGGTTATATATTCAAAATATCACATTAACATTTCATTACAACTAATTGAAGATCCCGAACAAAACACCGAAGCGATTCCCGTTAATGAACCTTAATGAATAGCTGATAAAAAATTAAGTACACCCGTAAATTATTCAACAGCCTTAATGCTTTATAAGTGGGCCTACTTACGCTTTGCAAATTTTTTGTGTGGTCATTGAACCTACGAATCCGGAAACAGCAGTGGCTTTACTTTGAGCATTCGTGAACGTGTTCTTTGTTTCAACAAATATCTCGATCGTAATACATAATAATATAATACCAATATCTTTTATTTACTACAGTAGATCAAACGATAACTTTAAATAGTTTTAAAAAGTCAGAGGAGATTAGAGCTCTCGGTGAAAATGGCAGCGTCTATTTAGAGCTTTTTAGAATAGAACTCATTACTGTTGGGTAAATGATAGGACCAAATAACCGGCATTTTTTATTTTTTTTATTACTTATATGGTTGGACGAGCTCACAGCCCACCTGGTGTTAAGTGGTTACTGGAGCCCATAGACATCCACAACGTAAATGCGCCACCCACTTTGAGATATAAGTTCTAAGGTTTCAAGTATAGTTACAACGGCTGCCGCACCCTTCAAACCGAAACGCATTACTGCTTCACG
The DNA here is from genome assembly GCF_030269925.1 of Bombyx mori. Classification (NCBI taxonomy): domain Eukaryota; kingdom Metazoa; phylum Arthropoda; class Insecta; order Lepidoptera; family Bombycidae; genus Bombyx; species Bombyx mori. Next base: position 15,937,683 of record NC_085118.1, read on the forward strand.
GCAGAAATAGGCAGGGTGGTGGTACCCACCCGCGCGGACTCACAAGAGGTCCTACCACCAGTAATTACGCAAATTATAATTTTGCGGGTTTCATTTTTTTTATACGTTGTTATTCCTTCACCGTGGAAATCAATCGTGAACATTTGTTGAGGAGTATACTATACTGGTAGTAGAGCTAATTAATTTATGAAGACTTTAAGCACATACACATTCTCACGGCGAATTTTCAGTGAATACTGACGGGTATTAGACGGGCGCCCCGTTCGTAATTGCGTTTGGAAACAAATTACAAGTTACAATGAGGTTCGAACGTCAGTCTTGAAAGGGGGCACGGGGCTTCTGGAATAGGCTTTTAAGGTATTATAAAGTGTATTTTAGCTAAAAATGGACTACGAGATATTAGATGTAAAGTGTTTTATTCTATACGTTTTAGAGCGGTGGTTGACGAAAATATAGGCGTCTTGAAACACAATTAACTTTTTTGGGTTTTATTGGATACTAGGGACCCGCCCTCGCTTCGCTTCGGAAACTGTAATTTATTATTGATTTCTCCACTATATAATGGATGTTATTATACATATAAACATTTCTCTTCAATCACTCTATCTATTAAAAAAAACTGCATCAAAATCCGTTACGTAGTTTTAAAGATTTAAGCACACATAGGGATATAGGGACAGAGAAAGCGACTTTGTTTTATACTATGTAGTGATTTCAAGGTTCCACAAACAGAAGCTTATATTTAGATTTTCACAAGCTGGATGTGTATTGGAGATGAACATGCGGGTAAAGAATAGCACAATTATCATTATATCAAAAATTTTTAACAAAGTGATTTACTCCGACGGAAAAATTACTTAAGTAAACTAACAAAAATGTCTATTTGCATTACACTTTGTTTCATCACCGTGAAAGAGAATACAGGCACACGAGCTACGGAAGTTCCACTTCAATACATAACCTAATATATTGAAATAATCACCATCGTTCTATTGAAACCGGAGCTCAAAGGAACTATGATGATTAATTTCAGTATCCTTTCTGCCTAAAAATATTAAAAATAATACAAGTTTTTCGTTTAAGTATGCTGAGTTTTTGGTTTATTGCTAAGTATTTGAAAGAACTTACAGCCCATTTGCTTGTTAAAAGCTTTGAATTTAATTAACGCTGCCGAAATCACATGATCGTCAATTTAAATGTTCAGACCGTAGGCTCGGTATGTGAGAGCTAAATCCACACAGCCGCTTCTCCACTAAAACATTCGCAGCGCGAAATGTTTCTAACAAAACGTTACATTATTTCGTGACAGTTTTAGAGTATAGTGCATAAACTTGTTTGTTTTTCACATGAAATATCAGAGGGAGAATTCGCGAATAGCAACATGGTCGCGTGAAATATGAATACATAGTTTTGTCTTCACGAGCGACGCGCGTCATTCGTTCCAATTTATACGTACATTCTTTGTTGGCGCACACGAGAGTGTGGATTACGGTTTAAAAGTTATAGGCTAGTTTTCACATATTTGTTTTTATTATTTACTAGAAGTACCCCGTCGTCAACAGCGTTTAAATTTGCAAATCAGAATCAATGGAATAATATGTTCCATTTTCCCGGGATATAGGAGTTACGTGGATAATTATCTGTCACTTGTTTTATAGCTCTGTTGGTAAATAAAATGATGAAACAGTAAACATTTTATTTATTTATTGCTTAGATGGGTAGACGAGCTCACAGCCCACCAGGTGTTAAGTGGTTACTGGAGGCCATAGACATTTACGACGTAAATGCGCCACCCAACCTTGAGATATAAGTTCTAAGATCTCAGTATAAGTAGTTACGACGGCTGCCCCACCCTTCAAACCGAAACGCATTACTGCTTCACGACAGAAATAGGCAGGGTGGTGGTATCTGCCCGTGCGGACTCACAAAACGTCCTACCATCAGTAATACTATACTATCTTATTTATTATAGAATAGACGGCTTTGGCTTGGCTGTTTCATTTACCATCATAAATAATTGAAGTCGTCGTGGCCTAAAGGGTAAGACGTTCGGTGCGTTCGTATCTGGCGATGCACCGGTGTTCGAATCCCGCAGGCGGGTACCAATTTTTCTATTGAAATCCGTACTTAACAAATTGTTCACGATTGACTTCCACTGTGAAGGAATAACATCGTGTAATAAAAATCAAACCCGCCAAATTATAATTTGCAAAATTACTGGTGGTAGGACCTCATGTGAGTCCGGACGGGTAGGTACCACCACCTTGCCTATTTCTGCCGTGAAGCAGTAATGCATTTCGGTTTGAAAGGTGGGGAGCCGTTGTAACTATATTTGAATAGAACTTATATTTCAAGGTGGGGGCGCATTTACGTTGTAGATGTATATGGGCTCCAGTAACCACTTAACATCAATTAATGGGCTGTGAGCTCGTCAACCCATCTAAGCAATAAAAAAAACCCAAATTTTAATCTAAGCTATAAATTATCTTTGCAACAAACATCCAAACATTATTATTATTCAGACAGACTCTTACATTTATACATAATATTCGATATAGTGTTGATATAAAATGAGTCTTGTCTACACTTTGAAAGCTGTTTTCTATTCCATTTCGCATCTTTGATTAAAATTTCATGAAAAAAACTAGAGACTAAACTAGATGATAGAGCATTGACGTAGAGCACTACAACCGACTATAAAGGTCGTGATGTTGTTAACGTTCAAAATACTAATCGCTGAAATTAATAAACACAGTTCAATTTAGGGTTTGCTCCTAATTAATTGGACTGAGAAAATACGAGGATTCCGTTCTCGTCTTTCAGTGTACCTCTCGTTTTAATTTCGTACCGTTAACGCAAAGGGAATGCAATTTACTTAAAATAATTGTTTGATTTCGAACAAGGCTCTAAAGTTTAATTTAGGTTTCACGCAAAAACGTGTTTATTTTCTTTGAAATTTGTTTTTCATTCGTAGTTTTTTTGCATGGCATTAAATATGAAGTCATAATATGTCGATATTACTTGATCATAATATGTGAACGGTTACTCGAAAAACATGATTTCACATAAAGTGGGTAGTGAGCATAATAATATGATTATGTAGATCGATCACTCATGTATGTTTATGTATATAATAATAATAGGTTTTTACCTATGAAATTTCCGTTTACAATACCGGCCATTTGAATTGTATTTTATGTATGGCTGACAAATAAATTCCTTTTCTTTCGTAGTTTTTTTGCATGGCATTAAATATGAAGTCATGATATGTCGATTTTACTTGATCACATGTGAACGATTACTCGAAAAAGATGATTTCACCTAAAGCGGGTAGTGAACATATGTAGATCGATCACTCATATATTATGTTTATGTATATAATAATAATGGGTCTTTACCTATGAAATTTCCGTTTACAATACCGGCCATTTGAATTGTTTTTTATGTATGGCTGACAATAAATTCTTAATTAAAATAAATTTAACGTTGTCAACGTCGTCAGGCTTAAGCCCCGTGAGCTCACCTACTTGTTAGGTTACGCTGGCGTAGCCTCTCAAAGCTACCAGCTTAGGTTGGAAAAAAAAAGAACTGATAGACAGCGGCCATCAACAAACAGTATAATTGAGACTTCGTGTCTATCTATATATATGGTGGCATTCACGTTATGTCGTTTAATGGGTTATAGCGAACCTAAAACTCTGTCCATCGAAAATACCAAAAAAAAATTTTTTTTTCTTTATCACAGAGTTAAGTTGTACACTGTGTGCATTACTAATAAAAATCTTACGTTACGGACGTTTTTTTCCGGTTAGGGTACCCCCCCGCATCGTCCCATAAGGAACTTGGTTCCAAAAAATAAAATCGTTACATAATGATTTTTTTTACTAACATAAAACAGTTACATATCACAAGTAATCAGTTTCAAACGCTAATAGCTCTTCGATACACACAGACGGCACGCGTGTCTGATTCGTTCCCTGAAGCGTTAGTCGCGAACCACCTGAGATGATAATGTATGCAAATTACCTTTAACTTGGAAGCGCAGACTGGGAGCGCTGTATCAAACTTGTTATTTGTGTGTTTTAAGTTCAGCTATGATTTACGCTCGCCGGATTTAGGGTGAGAGAGACGGTCGTGAAGGATGACGAACTCGAAGTCTAATATAATATTGTATGGTGCTATTTTTAAAAACACGAAAACATTTACAGCCTTATTTTTCTTGTCATCCCGAATTGTGTTCAAAAGATAAACTTATATCAAAATAAAAAATCAACAGATTTACACAATCGAATAACCAGTTTAAACCGGATCATAAACCTTTACCGAAGTTTGTAGACAACGGATCGCACCAAACATTGGTATTACTAGTAAGGTTACTCTTTGCTTTTTTATTGCTTAGATGGTTGGACTAGCTCAAAGCCCACCTGGTGTTAAGTGGTTATTGGAGCCCAGAGACATCTACAAAGTAAATGTGCCACCCACCTTGAGATATAACTTCTAAGGTATCTAGTATAGTTACAACCGCTGCCCTACCCTTCAAACCGAAACGCATTACTGCTTCACGGCAGAAAGAGGCAGCGTGGTGGTACCTACCCGTGTGGTCTCACAAGAGGTCCTACCACCAGTATGCTATAGGTATACCCAGGTCTCTGAATTTGTAAGCGCTATGGTAAGAGGCAAAATAATTTCGTGAGTCACTAGGACCGAGCTGCAGTGGCAATTAGTAAAGAGAAGATGCTGATATCACAAATAGCAGAGAGCCAATGCGAATTTTCAGAAAAGGCTATTAAAAATGACTGATGGCTTTCCATCAGAAATAAGTAGGATAGTAGTAATCGCACGTGAATTAAGGTTCATTTTATATCTAGAAAATAAATAGTTTCTTTATGGCCTCATGATATTTTGAATAAAGAAGATCAGAATTACGCGTGTACTAGGCTGCACTAAAAGTATCGGGAATGGAATATTTCCACTGCTCCTGTCATATTAAAATTTTTTTAATTGAAAACTCCTTGGTTTTAAAAATCGAATACCATTTATTTATTTTAAAAAAGATTCTCGGTCTTGTCACGAGGTTTTGTCAAACTTGTTTGGTCGTTGAGAAAATGGAATTGACTCGAGAAAATTCAAGAGCGATGATTTATTATGACTTTCGAAGTGGTTTAACAGAAAAACAGTGTGTTGACCGGATGATTTCTGCATTTGGTGATGAAGCCCCATCCAAAACCACAATTTATCGCTGATTTGCTGAGTTTCAACGTGGACGTGTCAAGCTCAGTGATGATCCCCGTCAAGGTCGTCCAAAAACAGCAGTCACCCAAGAAAACGTTCATGTTGTGCGTAAGCTGATTGAGGAAGATCGACATGTGACATACCGCGAAATTCAGGCAACTTTAGACATTGCATGTGCATGAACAATTAGGTGTAAAAAAGTTGTTTTCCCGATTGATACCGCATTCGCTCTGTGAAGAGCAAAAAGTGGCTCGCGTTACTTGGTGCGTCAGAACTCTCGAAAGATTCCACACAGGATCCTCAAATGCTGTATACAACATTGTATCAGGTGACGAATCCTGGATATACGCGTACGAACCCGAAACAAAAAACCAGTCACGAGTTTGGGTGTTCGAAAATGAGTTAAAGCCAACAAAAATTGTTCGTTCACGGAGTGTTGCAAAAAAAATGGTGGCCACGTTTGTCTCCAAAGCCGGCCATGTTACGACTATTCCTCTTAAGGGACAAAGAACGGTTAATGCAGAATGGTATGCTAGCATTTGTTTGCCGCAGGTCGTTTCTGAACTCCGTAAAGAGAACTGCAACCGCCGCATCATCCTCTATCACGACAATGCGAGTTCTCACACCGCGCACAGAACAACAGAGTTTTTAGAGCAAGAAAACATAGAATTATTAGACCATCCGCCGTACAGCCCCGACCTAAGCCCTAATGATTTCTATACTTTCCCTAAAATAAAGAACAAATTGCGTGGACAGAGATTTTCATCACCTGAAGAAGTTGTGGACGCCTACAAAACGGCCATTTTGGAGACCCCAACTTCCGAATGGTATGGTTGCTTCAATGATTGGTTCCATCGTATGGAAAAATGTGTCAAATTTCGCGGAGAATACTTCGAAAAGCAATAAATACATTTTTAAATAGTAATGTTGTGTCACTTCGTTAATTCCCGAAATTTTCAGTGCCGCCCTCGTATGAGTGTTATTGACAAAATACATTTTTCAGCTACAATCGTATTTAATCAATTTCTGAAGTAAACAATTCACCTATTTACTTCACTTTAAATAATCCGAAATGTGAGAATCAAATCATTTTCTGTTCGTTACGACCGTGTGTCGCGCTCGTTACGAAAGCAGTCTTACTGTAATTGGTTCTGACTTCACCAGGTGTCGGCTTCGTGACTTACGGCGTTTCGGAATCGACGAGTCGGCACTTGGCTTGTAGTTATGCGATTATGTCGTGTTGGAGTTTAGTTGCTGAATTGTAGCTTTTAGTGGAAAATAATGTGATGTTAATTTGTGGAAAACGTATTTAGTTCCGTTTAGTTTTGTTTTTCTATTAAAACAAAAATATGAAATTAAATTGGTGTGTTCCTTCTTCTTGCTTCGGTTGCCTCAATACTGAGGGTCGTGACCACCTCCTCGCAACAAGAGCTTATTACGGACCATTCCACGCCATTTGCCTCTATCTGCCGCCGAGTGTAGAGCGTCGTTAACTGTGGTGTCGAGGGTAGTGCGGATCTGGTCAGTCCAACGTGTCGGGCCTCTACCTCGTGGTCTTCTTCCGTTCACCTTGCCAGTCATCATTAGCTTCTCCAAGCTGCCGTGATCCCTTCTTGCAATGTGGCCAAAGTATTCCAGAACTCTACGTAGGCAGATGGTAGAAAGCCTCGTCTTTATCTGGATTTCTTGGAGGATCGACACATTGGTGTGTTCCAAAGAATGTTTTAACTGGCAGTTCTTTAGTTGTATTCAGACTCACGGGTTAGTGGTGGATATGAATGTTTGAATTGCATTCTTGTTCTTAAAGTGACACAGCTAAAATATTTTTTTGTAAATCCTTTGTAAAACAATAATTCAGAACTAATTTTTAATACCTTATTGCGCAGGTGAGCATCCGACCGACCTCAGTGGTCAACGATATCCGTGGCCATCAAAAATGCAAAGGACATAGCAGACCTCATTTGAAAAGCCAATTTCATACCCCTTAAAAACTGCGCCAATGATAACTCATTGCAGATTCCAATGATACCTAACCGAAAATATATTTGGAAACGAACTATGGATTTATGTAGTTTGCATGGTAGTCTATATTTACAACAGAGAAACTTAACCAAAACGAGAGCCCAAAACATAAGTTATCATAATTTTTCATAAACACTGGTGGTAGGACCTGTTGGGAGTCCACACGGGTAGGTACCACCACCCCGCCTATTTCCGCCGTGAAGCAGTAATGCGTTTCGGTTCGAAGGGTGGGGTAGCCGTTGTAACTATACTGAGACCTTAGAACTTATATCTCGAGGTGGGTGGCGCATTTACGTTGTAGATGTCTATGGGTTCCAGTAACCATTTAACATCAGGTGGGCTGTGAGCTCGTCCATCCATCTAAGCAAAAAAAAAAAAAACAGATTTATTTATCAGCTTTTTTAAAAACAAAACCTTGGGTGATAAGGTTACTACTATACTTATTAATTATATAATATATTTATTACTTAGCTATATATAAATACTCTTGAATATTTTTTAACTATTACTTACCGTCGTCAAAGTTGATAATGTAGAGTGATCAGAAAAGAATCATAGTCAAAGGAAAAACCTCGTCGAAGCGATCTCGAGGCTTGGGACAATTTCTAGATGGTATCGCAAAGTTTTCTCTTTCAACTTTATCAAAAGTTTTCCTTCGCTTGGCGATGTTGGCCTAAAGAAGAAAGCTGCCGAGTTTGTTTCGTGAAATAAGTTTTGATTTTATATTTATGCTGCAGTTAATAAATGTTGCGTTGAACCAATCATTGGTTTGAAAGGCCAAAGACAATTATTTTAATGCAGTTCAAGGCTTAAAGACAAAATTCTCACTGTGATATCTCTGGACACTCTACACTAGGTGTTGTTTTATGATAAATTCTAGATCTTAATATTCTAAAAAACTCATACTTTATTTATTTATAACTGGGTGAATTTGATGAACACAGCCAGTGTAGATTGTTATCGGAGCTCATAGTCGCCACAACCTCAGTGCCAACTTGACATGAGGTAGTAGTTTCAAATTTAATTTAATTTTAATTAAAATTTAATTAATAAATAATAATAATAATATTCAATGGTTCCATTATCATTTTCAAACTAAGCACATAACTGCTTCACTACGTAAATGAAGCGGTAAGCATAATAATTTATTCATTTGATTGACTTTGTTGTTCCGTGATTGTGAAAATCATGAAAATCATGAGCTTATGCTGAGCACTTATGTACACACTCGAAAAAAAAAAAAAAACTTTGTTGCATGATTTAAATACCGGCATAATCGCATCGCTAGAGATAAAGACATCGGGCGTTTTATTCTTTGGACCCCGGACACGCGTTGATCAATAGAAATTTTAACGACGACCCACGATTCACCGTAGGCAGCGGCTTGGGTCTGCCCCTGGCATTGCTGAAGTCCATGGGCGACGGTAACCACTCACCATCAGGTGGGCCGTATGCTCGTCTACCTGCAAGGGCAACAAAAAAACCCAGTTTTAACCCCCATTCATGGAGAGGGTATAATAATATGTTTCGTCTATCATTGAAGACATTAAAAAAGAAAGTAATTGACCTGAACCGAAAGAAACCATCATGTGTCTCTAACGAAACCTTAATTAACATTGGATTGTCAATTAATCTTTTATCACCTTCACGCAGGAGTTTTGTCAATACTTCACATTCACAACAATCACAAACAGTCGCAAGCTCCAAAAGCTTTTTAAACAAATATAAACGCTGTACCATAACCGGTAGCTTGCATAATTGATTGAAAGCAAAAATTATTTGTTTCAAGCATCCCGAACTTTGCGAGAATTTCTGTTGATAGATCCGGAAAACGAAACAATTCAAAGAATCACATTTAATTACACCCGGGATTTTAACCAAATATTTAAATTTTAATTGAAAACGTTTCATTAATTTTCATAAATATTTTCAAAACGTATTCAGTGTTAAGAATTTTCCGGATTTGAAAAAACAATTCTTTTATTTTGTTTTATATTTTGAATTTCTGAGGTGATAAAAAAGAAAAGTTGTGAAATAGTATTAAAATGAACAGGCAGAATGGGCTTGACTCCGGCATTGCTGTTGTTCCTGAGTGATTGTTGGCATCATGTGAGAATACCAGTATACCAAGTGAGCATGTATACCAATTATTTTATTAGGTTAGAAGTTAGTAAGAATATACGTATATGATTTAACACTTAAATGGTATATGGTAATGGTAGCTTAAATGGTAAACTACAACATGGTTTATGGTTTTTTTTTATTTTTTATTTTTTTTTATTTCCTAGATGTTTGGACGAGCTCACAGCCCACCCGGTGTTAAGTGGTTACTGGAACCCATAGACATCTACAACGTATATGCGCCACACACCTTGAGATAGAAGTCCTAAGGTCTCAGTATAGTTACAACGGCTGCCCCACCCTTCAAACCGAAACGCATTACTGCTTCACGGCAGAAACAGGCGGGGCGGTGGTACCTACCCGTGCGGACTCATAAGAGGTCCTACCACCAGTAATTACGCAAATTATAATTTTGCGGGTTTTGATTTTTATTACACGATGTTATTCCTTCACCGTGGAAGTCAATCGTGTACATTTGTTTAGTATGTATTTCATTAGAAAAATTGGTACCCGCCTGCGGGATTCGAACACCGGTGCATCGAATGCACCGGCCGTCTTATCCTTTAGGCCACAACGACTTGCGACGTGATACATCAGACTGCGTGATACATGCGACTTGATATATCAGACGATGAACAAGCGTCTGATATATCATATTATTAAAGAGCGATAAAACCATCTCTCTAAGTCACATACCAAATTCACGATCAATTACGATATTTATACATACTAGTGGTCCGGCAATAGTCGAATTTGGACTATAATTAATTGTAATTACAAGTTTATTATGTTTCTATTATCACAGATCTCAACAAGACTCTATAGACAAATATTATTGAAGACAAACAATGTTAATCTATTCTGAATTTGACTACAGACTTTAAACAGTAACAAAAGTATGACAATAAACAAAGATAAAATACATTTATGTATATATTGTGTTGTGTCAAATACATGGTAGTGAATGTAATTTTTTATTTTATTGATAAAATGTATTTTTTATCCATAATTATTAAAGAAAAATATTAACATTCTGCACTCCTTCTCTATATTCTCTATAAGTGTGAGAAATTTCATACTCCTCCATTTGCGCAATTTTCGTTAAAAGAGTACGTCACGTATTAATATATAGATTTTAGTTAGAATTGAAACTATATCTGAAATAGCTGAAATCTAAAAATCGACGTAAGAAATTCAAAATTTAAAAACGAATTTATTGAGAAGTCAATTTCTAAAACTACGTTCGGTGAATTCCGTTTACTTTATTGTATCAGGAAGTGCATGTCTGAGGTTCGAGAGTGCTTCCTCCGGCTCCCTAATACAATTATGAGCGTCTTCTGTCAGCCGCTGCGACGTTTCAGGTATTTTCACGCCCTTAATCATATTATTTAGGTTATTTTACAGAACTCGCCTGTGTAATTACAAGAAGCCAGTGTCAGTGCGTTGAAATATTCGAATACTATATGAATGAATACGCAAATAGCTCTTAATTTTATCAAAATACTATACGACGCTGTTTTGAATCCTGACCTCATTGGAGAGTTGAAAACAAAGTCTCAACTAAAATAATGAATAGTCAAAGTGTGCTTTGAATTTCAAAAGTAAAGGAAAATGACTTTTTGGTTACGTTAAATAATTTATGTACTCATCTGGACCTAATTATTAGCAGCTAATACAGAAAATTAATTAGCAAGCCCCTAATGTCTCACGACTACAAGCAAGCATGTTACTTGGGCTAACAAAATAAGTAGCGATGTAATGCGAAACCCTCAGCACTCATTTTAAATGAGTCTCCCCCCCCCCTCCCAAAGGTCTTACTACCGCTTAGCTCGTACTCTCAAATCGGATACGGTAGTAACTATGCCCCCCCTCGTAGGCCCCTCAGGCCGACTCACGGCGTTCGATGATGACGAAAAAGCAGAGCTGCTGGCCGATACATTGCAAACCCAGTGCACGCCCAGCACTCAATCCGTGGACCCTGTGCATGTAGAATTAGTAGACAGTGAGGTAGAACGCAGAGCCTCCTTGCCACCCTCTGATGTGTTACCACCCGTCACCCCGATGGAAGTTAAAGACTTGATCAAAGACCTACGTCCTCGCAAGGCTCCCGGTTCCGACGGTATATCCAACCGCGTTATTAAACTTCTACCCGTCCAACTCATCGTGATGTTGGCATCTATTTTCAATGCCGCTATGGCGAACTGTATCTTTCCCGCGGTGTGGAAAGAAGCGGACGTTATCGGCATACATAAACCCGGTAAACCAAAAAATCATCCGACGAGCTACCGCCCGATTAGCCTCCTCATGTCTCTAGGCAAACTGTATGAGCGTCTGCTCTACAAACGCCTCAGAGACTTCGTCTCATCCAAGGGCATTCTCATCGATGAACAATTCGGATTCCGTACAAATCACTCATGTGTTCAACAGGTGCACCGCCTCACGGAGCACATTCTTGTGGGGCTTAATCGACCAAAACCGTTATACACGGGAGCTCTCTTCTTCGACGTCGCAAAAGCGTTCGACAAAGTCTGGCACAACGGTTTGATTTTCAAACTATTCAACATGGGTGTGCCGGATAGTCTCGTGCTCATCATACGGGACTTCTTGTCGAACCGCTCTTTTCGATATCGAGTCGAGGGAACCCGCTCCTCCCCACGACCTCTCACAGCTGGAGTCCCGCAAGGCTCTGTCCTCTCACCCCTCCTATTTAGCTTATTCGTTAACGATATTCCCCGGTCGCCGCCGACCCATTTAGCTTTATTCGCCGACGACACGACTGTTTACTATTCCAGTAGAAACAAGTCCCTAATCGCGAAGAAGCTTCAGAGCGCAGCCCTAGCCCTAGGACAGTGGTTCCGAAAATGGCGCATAGACATCAACCCAGCGAAAAGTACTGCGGTGCTCTTTCAGAGGGGAAGCTCCACACGGATTTCCTCCCGTATTAGGAGGAGGAATCTCACACCCCCGATTACTCTCTTTAGTCAATCCATACCCTGGGCCAGGAAGGTCAAGTACCTGGGCGTTACCCTGGATGCATCGATGACATTCCGCCCGCATATAAAATCAGTCCGTGACCGTGCCGCGTTTATTCTCGGTAGACTCTACCCCATGATTTGTAAGCGGAGTAAAATGTCCCTTCGGAACAAGGTGACACTTTACAAAACTTGCATAAGGCCCGTCATGACTTACGCGAGTGTGGTGTTCGCTCACGCGGCCCGCACGCACATAGACACCCTTCAATCTCTACAATCCCGCTTTTGCAGGTTAGCCGTCGGAGCTCCGTGGTTCGTGAGGAACGTTGACCTACACGACGACCTGGGCCTCGAATCTATACAGAAATACATGAAGTCAGCGTCGGAACGCTACTTCGATAAGGCTATGCGTCATGATAATCGCCTTATCGTAGCCGCCGCTGACTACTCCCCGAATCCTGATCATGCAGGAGCCAGTCACCGTCGACGCCCTAGACACGTCCTTACGGATCCATCAGATCCAATAACCTTCGCACTAGACGCCTTCAGCTCTAGGAGCAGGCTTAGGGACCTCGGTAACCGTACTCGTCGAACTCGACAAAGAGTTCGCCGTGCAACCTAACCCATGAATCAGCTCGCTGAGTTTCTCGCCGGATCTTCTCAGCGGGTCGCGATTCCGATCCGGTAGTAGATTCATTCGCGAAGCAGCTGCTCTTGAGCTGTTAGGTCTCCTTCGGAGGCGCTCGGGTAGCTGTTAGCAAATCCCACCCCTCCTGGCTGAGCCTTTGCTCGCCCACCTGTCCTGGTGAAACTGGAAAGGCCTCCGGGCCACCAGTAATCCTTCAATCATAAAAAAAAAAAAAACTCATTTTAAACTCAAATTTATCCGGGTTTTTGCATTTGTTTAAAAAAAATTGCCGTAACATAAACTATCTATCGAATATCTAACCTGAAAGCTGTTTGTATTCGGAATAAAATATATCTAGTTTAAAAGACTCATCATTATCCTGCCCTTCTCCCAGTCACCTGGGGTCGGCGCAACATGTTTTCTCCTTCCATACTCTTCTATCATATACCATTTCTTCGGTCACTCCCCTCTTACCCATATCGTCTTTCACACAATCTATCCATTTCTTCTTAGGTCTACCTCTTTCTCTATATCCTTCCACATTCATAGTTAACACTCTCTTACCAACCTCATTTTCATTTCGTCTCATCACATGTCCATACCATCCCAAACGCGCACTCCTCAGCTTCTCTGTCACAGGTGCCACTTTCAGATCTAGTTTAAAAGACTAATGATTATTATTCTCTTTTTTCCTGTCTATACCGGTCAGGATATTAGAGTGATACCATACGATTATGGTTTTGCCATCGGTCCTTAATGTGTGTGCAAATTTTCAAGCTAAGCACACGTCTTAAAGTCGGTGAAAATGACGTTCAAATATACTTTACATATAAACAAAAAAGAACCAAGCTAATGTTAAAGCGTGCTAAAACAAGGCATAGCAATCGATTTTCTGCTACATCTCTTTCAAATAAAACAACTAATAATTTTCAATTTTCATTCGCCAAGCAGTTAAAGTATTTTTCTATACCGGAAAAACATTTTCGCATTCATCCGCAGAACCGTTACGTTTGCGAAAAAAGCCTTTCCACTACATACTTTTTTTTCTTTTCCGTTTAGTTTATTTTTTCACGTTTTCCGCGAGATTCAGTGAAAACGGAAAAACTGTTTCCTTCCTTATTAGTCTAAAACTGACGCGGACGTTTGTGAGGCGGTTTTTTTTTTTTTTTTTTGCACAGAATTTGTACGCTATTCAGTTTGGTCTTTGGAATGTAAATTTCATGAGCAAAACATATAGTAAAATCATTAAAACATTGTATTTTATAAACCATCGTCAGTGATTGGCTGACAGTCGTCCAATACCACGAACACGATAAGATAATCAAAACATCAGAATTAATTATTATAATAAAAAAAATAAACGCGAGACGATACAATATAAGTAGCTTTAATTATAGAAACATGTACAGTTCAAAGAAGTCCTTTTTCAAGATACCGGATGTTATATGGTTACCGGGGTCTACAGAAAACATGGATGCCGATTCAACCTTTAGACATAGGTAATCTCATCTTAACTTAACAAATCATTGAGTTTCATCTTAATGCGTTATATACTTCGTAATTATCATACACTTGGCATGAAATATCATAAGAGCTCGTTTATAATAAACATATTCAAACAGATATCATTATACTGTCATTAAAGGCATGGTTTTCTATCACCCACCAGGAATCAATAGCAAGCCGATGCCTACAGCTAAAATATCTTTTCAGATCCCACTGAAAGTAGGACATCACATAGCACCGAGAAAGCATATAAGATGCCAATAGCATTGTTCAATACGTGGGATTCCCATGAAATGTGGACACAAAGATTTCAAATAACGTTTTCAACTTTTAAGCTAGCTGGCAGATATTGCAAATATGTCAGCTGCCAATCAATCTATGCATTACAACAAAATACCCCAGCTACCGACGACCATTTCGCGTAGAGCCCTCAACCGGAGCGCTACAAATACGATCGAAAGCTCAATAGAAATTTAACGTGATTTAATACGCAAAACTGGTATCTCTCGTGTAATTAAACACTCGTTTGGAGTCAGATCAGTCGTGTTAATTAAAATTCAGCGGGGCTCGGTTCCGCTGAAATGATGGTTGAAAGCTGAAAGGTATCGTTTACTGATATTATTAAGGCTTCCCGGTGTTTTTTTTATTTATTAAAAAAATATAAATCCTCATCCGCATTCGTAAATTAATATGTTTGAGAACGTAGCGCTGTAATTTTTATGTTTGTTTATTGTGTGGCGTTCGTAAATATTTTAATTGTGAGTCCATGCCGGTAGGTACCACCGCTCTATTTTTTCCTGTACTCTGTATACCGCGTCGTCTGGCCCTTGCTCCTTCAGTTCCCTAACTGACGTAGCGTAAATGTGCCACCCACCTTGAGATATAAGTTCTAAGGTCTAAGTATAGTTACAACGGCTGCCCCACCCTTCAAACCGAAACGCATTACTGCTTCACGGCAAAAATAGGCAGGGTGGTGGTACCTACCTGTGCGGACTCATAAGGGGTCCCCCCACCAGTAAAATGTTAGTAACTGTTATAAAGCGGCTAAAAATAACGATAGGCAGCGGCTTGGCTCTGCCCCTGGCATTGCTGAAGTCCATGGGCGACCATAACCACTCACCATCAAGTGGGCCGTATGCGCGTCTGCCTACAAGGGCAATAAAAAAATATACAGTCTCGTATTACTGACATGGTCCTACTTACTGCATGACTCCGGCGCGACCTCTGTAAGGTTGTCAACTCATAGTTATTTTTTATTTAATAAATGTTTTTTTTTTTTCTTTCTTCACCCGTTAGTCAATTTGTTGGTAAAAACGTCTGTTCATTTCAAGGAAGAACTTTATTTATCTTCTTGTAGATATTTTCAAATGTTCATTAAAATGATTCCTAATCAAAAAAATATGTTATCTCCTGTGCCCTTGTTTGCGACAGGTAAATGTAACTTGACATGGATTTATTTGCGCGTGACCAAAATCAAAACTAGCACGCCCCGTTCTTAAGAGGAAAAGTAATTTTCGTGATCCATGTTTCGAGATGGATTCACCTTCTGATACTTTATGGGGCTTCTAACGTAATCTGAAAAGGTAATGCCAAGTGCTTCTTCCTCAAACTTTTCTTCTCCATCGCTCCCTCATTGCTGAGGATCGTGACTCCG
Organism: Bombyx mori; assembly: GCF_030269925.1. Lineage (NCBI taxonomy): Eukaryota > Metazoa > Arthropoda > Insecta > Lepidoptera > Bombycidae > Bombyx > Bombyx mori. The sequence continues at coordinate 15,953,818 of NC_085118.1, forward strand.
TTTCAGCCTGTCGACTGCTAGTCTCCATCGGTTTCGGTCAGTTGCCAGTTGCCTTCCTCAAGCACCCGGTGTAAAATTGAGTAACAAAGGTTGCATCGTGATCGATAGAATAATTTGTTTTCCCTAGGAGCTTTTAGCCTAAGAGGCTATTCCAGCTACGCCCGGACGGGTAGGTGAGCTCACGGGCTCAACCTGAAAGAATCTGCTAACACTAGCCCTAGCAAGAGCAGTGCTTTGCAGAATCTACCACCGGATCGGAATCGCGACCCACTGAGAAGATCCGGCGAGAAATTCAGTAGGCTATGTCTATGGGTTAATTCGCTCATCGAACTCTTCGTCGTAATCGCAATACAATAAAATTAAAACCAGTGTGTACAGACTCGAAGGAGGCCGACCGAGCACGGCAGTCTAGAAATGTCTGGCTACATCTGTCGCAGACGGATCGTAATGCACATTTAATCTCTAAAATCTGCCAAAATGCTTTATTGCTCCCACGAACTCGGCGAGTTGCCTCTCAAGATAAAACTTTACAGGCATAATGAATCTTAATCGCTTCGCAAATTTCCTGAAATTGTTCAAGAGTTTTGTTTTAAAATAAAACTTGAGAATTTATCTCATTTTCCCGAATTAATTTCGGCTTTTGTTATTGCGTAATCGGTTACCTGATCGTTGAGTGTTTAATTTCGTTTCTTTTGCTGTCGGTACCTGGATACATTCAAATACGATCAAATCATAGTAAAATGATTTCATTCAAACGCAACTCTCTTTCCATTAATAGTCCTATTACCAAAAAGCAATTTTAATTCCATTTTAGTATTCAGTGCTTTTAGCTAATTCACCACAAAACTGATTTACTAATAGCACATTTATTTTCACATAGCACGGTCAATACCACTAATTAACAAACATTAAACTATTAACTACAGACAAAGAGTTCACAGTTTGGAATACTGCAGTCACTCCAATGTTTAGGCTAGCGAAACTTTTAATACCCTATATCCTTTCCCAGGAAATGAAGTTTAAAGTCCGCACATCCGTTGCCTTGTGAACGAAATCGGACTAAAGGCTTTAAGAGGAAGTAAATCTTCAGTGGATGTAAGTGCAATTGCACTTATTTGAATAGTAATGTTTTTTGTTCAGATATTTTCTTTTAGAACCATCGATGATGCTAATAGTTGATAATAATGGTAATAAAATAAAACTGGATTTTCGTTTGAAACAGTTATTCGTTTTTATTATTTGATAATATTATATTCTTCTTATCCATAGTCACTGAAACTTCTATGTATCGGAAACAGATAATAAAAGGAGCGACAGTTTACTATTTTTACGTTACTATAGGTATTTATTAATTTCCAATTAGATTTCCAGCAGATTTCGTTAAAGGTTGAAAAATGCTTACAAAATAAATACTGAAAGCCATTTGATTATTGTCCCAAAATTACTGAAATAACATATTGACTTAAATTCTAAACTTCAAAATCTTTAACACAAAACTAATTAGTCTTAACCGGATAAGATTCTCTACTATACACAGAAAGTTCACTGCTCGAGTCCAACAGAGTGACAAACACGGCTTGTCCAACTCCCGTCATTAGTCTGATTGCACTCTGCAACTTCAGGATGATATCGTTACAAAGGATCGAATTTCCGATCGACATTTACAAAGAGATTTTATCTTCGCAGTACGTTTGTATCGCATTGGCATGATAATTTGGGATTGCATATTAAATGGCGTTAAATTCAATTCGAAGCACGTAATGTTTAACCGAATGCTGTTTTCAGGCAAATATATCCAGTAATGGTGATGATGAAATTTAGTATAGACCTTACTGTACTAAATATCAAGTGGGTCTACACATGCAGGTTTATTTTTAAAGTGAAACTTTTATTACATCGTCTCAAACTTTTCCGTCTGTGTGTTGCATGTCGCGTGACGGTAGGACGCGGTGTAGGGATAAAGTGAAAGGCGTTCGTCAGAGCAGCCAAGGCCAATATGGCGGCGCCTATAGTTCGCAGCAGCGGACCGTGTAGTGTATAGACTATTACTTATTTGTGCTCCACGCTATTTTGTTTATCAGAGTTAAATGTCTATAATGTGAAAAAAGTTTCACTTTTACCGTGGTTTCATAAATCCTTTTTTTTTTTTTGGTCAGGAGGAAATCCCCGGACTTCCGCCCTCCACTGGAGATGGGAGGCGGGGCGTGTCGAATTCGAACCGACTAAAACCTCCTGTCGTTCAACAACCTACGTCCTAGTAAATTTTAAAATCATTGTTTATCACGAAGTGCTTCGCTATTTATTTTTAGTGCATTTTAATTGTGAATTCACACGGATATATTGAATTGAATTTTCACGTGTCGAAAACAGTTTGGTCAACAGCTTTTAATGAAATTGAGAGAATTGATTATTCTACAATTAAATATTCCATTTCACGTTTAAAAGCAGATGGCGATATTCTAGTTGTATGTATATGAGCGCTGCAGTTCCTTGACATCAAACCATACGTGAGTCAGATCACCCATTTATGGAATAAACAAAAAAAATGGACTGTTGATTTCCACCAAGCATCGAAGTGTGATCAAATATTAATAACAGAGAATTTAATGCTGACGTTTCCGGCTCACGGATGCCATTTTATGACCATTTCTTTACGGTTGAAGCAGTCCGTTTATGGAATGCACTACCCTTAAGCATCAAACAATCGACCTCGCCGGAAATTTTCAAGTTCAGATTAAAATCGCACTACCTTGCACAATAATATGGCTCTTACGATACAACTGTACAAGTTGCTACTTATTTTGTATTTATTTTTCACATGTGTATATAAGTATATATTTTTACGTAAGTTTATTAACACGTTCACTGCGGCAAGTAAAATCATAATTTTTCATCTGGTGCAGCGACGGGCCAAAATGAGCCTCCAATGATATTTCCGCCAGAGCGTGGCAGGTCTTTCTAGACCCACCAGCACTAGGATAGATTAAAAATTGCCATAAATTTGTGGAAACATAATGCATACATTTTTTTATATTGTTAGAATGACCTTGAAACCTACTTCCTTACGTTTAATTCGCTCCGGGATCTGCCAAACAGGAAATGAGAAATAAAGCAGGAAAAGCGGCAGGCCGATATCGACCTGAACCGCACTAGAAAGTATTTTTAGTAGTGATGGGACAGAAAAAAATAAGGGGATGTCAAAAATAAAACAAAATTATCGTAAAATAATTGAAGAATGTTTTCAAATGCCTGTCTTGCAAACATGTTACGCAAAGGTTTCGGTTACATTTCCTGCAATTTTTTTTTTATTTTCTTAAACTTTTTTTTTGCTTGGGTACTACGACTGCGGAAGACTAAAGATTTGTTGCAGTCTGTCGTAGCACCCTGCACAATTTCTTCGTTTATCGTTCATCTCAAGGACATGGTCATTGTTCTTAGGTTTTACTTGATTTTCTGAAATGATTTTTTTGTTCTTTATTCCGTGTGATTAACTAACCATTTATGAGTTTGCCACAGAACTCGCGAAACTAAACAACTTTCCCCAGAGAAAATAGGTCGAAATATGAAAAAAAATTTGGCACTCCCTTACAAAATTGACAACCAGATTACTGATTTAGTAGATACAAATATTTTTAGGTAAATATATTTTTATCTACTAAATCTACATCAGCCGTGATCGGACTGTCACTCCAAAAACAAATTTCTCCTATCTCTTTTACCAAACTATATAAATGTGGCATATTTTTGAAAAGGGCATTAAATTTTCCAGCAATTTTCATATAATAGAATCCGGAAAAAAGCTGTGTTATTGAGTAAGTAAGCAGTGCCATAACATACCATAATAGAAGCAGTAGTGCAAAAAGGCCCTACATTGCTCGCAGAAAAATAGCGGAGTCAGTACAAAGCTCATGCACGAAAGCCATGCGCAGCCACCGGAAAACTGGTAATATGTTCAAAATAGATACTATAACATAATATCGACATCGAAATATATCGGCAGATACTATAACACTAAAAGCAAAGATGGTATTACACAAAAAACCCCCACGTCCTTATGAGTCTAAGGCTGATATGTTAATATATGTAGGTAGTAAACAAAACTTACCGCTTGTGCTTTGTTTTCCGTGCACATTTGTTTTCAACTTCTTTCTATTTTTCTTAGTGGAAAATATTTCTTCACTACTGTCACTATCACTGTCAATAACTGCAGGGCGAATTACTCTATTTTACAAAATTTGTATTTTTCTTTTATTGCTTGCCATCGCTGATTATATCGAACGCTACGTCAGATCAGTTAGATAGCACAACACTAAATGGCGGGGCGCGCGCTCTGTACGGTATCGGGTCGCTGGCTGCCTGTTGGGAGGGCGGGCCAAAATAGACCCACTAATGCACTTAGCGGATGTTTTTCACCGTCAGTGCATTGGTAGGTCGATAAAAGCCTGCCGATATGTTTTGATGGGGATCACCTACAATTTTGACCGCAAGATGAAATATATATTTGTCTCTGTCGAATTTTTACAAACACCTGAGGTAATCATTTCGCACAAGTGAGAGGGACAAAGTTTTCTTCGTCCGCACCAGCTGAAATACCGCGGCAGGCCGATATCAGCCTGTTACTCAGTGAACGTGTTAAGATATAGCACCGACCATGCTAGTTTGCTTAGTCCTCTCCTTGCAAGGTTGCCTGGAAGAGATCGTTTTCAGCGATAAGGCCGCCAATTGATGTCACCGTCTAATATTTGTTTTATATGCTTACTCTGTACATGTGGTGCTAAATAAAAAGGTATATTATCATTATTATTATTATTTATGAAAATAAACTCAAAGATTGTACACTAATTTATTACGGTAGTTCAGAATTCCGCGGGAAACCGCACCGGTATAAAGGGTGCTCCACACGCAACGTTGGCGCATATCTTCACACCTATGAAGTGGGAATAAACATGCCAACTTTCGCAATATCACATTTCGTGGAGGCATCTTTATGTTGGTTGTGTTTCAATGGGAGTCAAGAGCACAAATGTTTTGTATTATAGTTATTTGCAGTGATTGTATTATTATTAAGATTGTATAAGTATTATTTCGTTTAATCACTTCAACGCTAACTACTTGGCAAAATCATATACGATGACACAGAATGATGATTTGTCAAAAAATATAGAGCTAATTTTAGAGAAAGCTTTTACATCATTAACTGATGCTAATTAAAAAAGCAATTCATGTATATATACATATGATGTATATAATATAATATTGTAGAATACATTTTATTTTACAATAAGACTGAAAGACGCTCTGAATCCAAGCGATCAATTGCACAATAATACGAACAGCACAATGTTTTTGTGTTCAGTCAGCACGTGTACTCTTTATCAAGACGAACCACAGACTGAAACGTATTGCGCAATACTGACTCGACACGATGCAATGACAAAATATGGAGCAATAAAAATGAAATTAGCACAAACTTTCACTCAATCATTGCACAATCTTCAATATTAACCCTAAACATGCAATAATACTGCCCAATTCGCAATATTGCGCAATATCATCTAGACAGACGCTTGATGACTGGACCGGGCTTTCCGATTTGATATTTGTGAAGGAACAATTTATTATATTATTTTATTAATTGACTGGAAAGTTCACGGCCTATAATAATACGGTGTCCAAATCGGCGGCCTTTCAATTTGAAGCTCATCGTTGCTTCGCGGTGGAAATAGGCAGAGTAGGGATACCTGCGCACAGAACGCTCGACCACCGCTTAATTGCATTGCATTGATTGAAATTGGACAGTAATTATTTACGTAACTGGCTGTCAGAAATCCGAATGTTTTATTGAAACGATCCGATATTGTTTTGATATTGTTGGGACAGGTTTCGGCGAAGCCTTCGGATTACGACTGCCGGTACAAACGAAGCTCACTTTTGTCAAGGTAAAATCGAAACTTTGCAAACTTGTAGTTGAGTTCAAAATTGAATTTCTCTGACGTCAAGTAAATAATATTAATATTGTGATATTTGGTTTTGTTTTATTAAACTTTTGGTTGTTTATTGGATTTACGAATAGTGCTGATTTGACCAACAGTACAATTAGTTTTGTTCGGGGACAAGGCAAATGTTTCCTTACGCTAAATTTAATGACATAAAACCTAAATATATATCGATTTCGTAGTCACCCCAATGGAATTATAATGCCATTGTCGAATAAAAAAGATGACTTCTAGAAAGAGGAAAGGAAAGAGGTATGGAATTTGAATTATATCCAAATGGAATAATGTGGCCTAGGTAAGTCCGCGAGGATAATGTTTGAATAGCTTAATCATGTCATGGAGTATTATTTTGTAGCTCACTCAAAATTATACCAAAAAAAACATTGGTTATTACAAATATAAAAATAGTTTTAGTACCCAAGAAATTTGTCAGTTTGAAAATTCAAATTCCACAGTGGCTCGCGGCGACATAGAATTAGATATGATTATAATAGTAGATATTAATAGTAGGTAGAATAATGAAAAAAAATAGTAGCTATCAAACAATACAGCTCCATAAAATGGAAAAAAAACAAACATAACAAATTAAACGTACTTAATATGTGGGTACATAAAAGTCCTAATAAAATGTTAACATTCCCGATCCTGCGGACAGAATGGAAAGCAGTCGACGTCGCCCAAAACACGTCATCTCGGATCCTCCCGATCCACTAACGGTGCTTCTAGGTACTTCAAGCACCGGTCACCGTTCTCGTCGAACCCGTCGCTTGCGACGAAGGGCTCGACGAGTAAATTAACTCTCAGACACAGCCCACTGAGTTTCTCGCCCACTTCTCAGTGGGTCGCGTTTCCGATCCGGTGGTAGATTCTGCGAAGCACGGCTCTTGCTAGGGTTCGTGTTAGCAACGTCATCAGGTTTAAGCCCCGTGAGCTCACCTACAAACGTTAGGGTTACGCTGAAATACACCCTAAGGCTATCAGCTTAGGTAGGAAAAAAAAAAAAAAAAAAAAACTATTACACAACATGGTTGATAGCTATTCTGGAGAACACGTATCCCAGATTTTCAGGATACAATGCTAATTAAGAAAACATTCTTAATTTAATTCGAGTTAGACAAATTTAATTTACTATAATACACAAACGGAAAGCCTACCTACTTTAGTTATTCGGTGATGAAACAACAGTTCCATCAATATATTGTGAGTATAAATAATTAAACTCAACTCTTCCAATAATCTGATATAATTAGACTTATACTTAAAAAACACGTTGCAAATTGCAGATTTGTAGTGTTTCCGTAGTTCCAAAGATTCTGCGTTAATAGTGGCTTACGTACCTATTACATTCCTATACATATGCATATTAATATAGTAGTGAAATCCGGTAACGTTCTACATCGCCAATAACATCATAAATATCACTTTCTTTGACCTATCCCACTTATATACCCACTTTTTTTTTTTTTTTGCTGGCAGCACTGACCGCTACTTGTCAATATTATTGTGCTCTCCCAATTATTATTTAAATTTAAATATTTATAAGTTTTGTATTGTGCTTAAAATCATATAAAACGTATATCTAAGTGATACTATAAGTTTATTACTACGTAAAACATTGAATTAGTGCATTTTACTGCATAATTGTAATTTTTATTTTATTTTACGAGGGTACTATCAATTATTTTATACAAATCCAAAATGATGACCAGAGGTACCAAAGCTCGTCAAGTTGATGACCAACTTCAAGTGGCTCTTCAGCAACTAAAAACATCACGGGAACAGTGTCAACAACTACTAAAAGAGAGAGAAGACAACGAAGTCGAAACACTCCAGGTAATAAAGAAAAATACCATGTTGAAAGGACAGTTGTCTCAGCTCTTCATTGAATACAATGAAGTTCTTGAGACTAACAAGAAATTACAAATTGTTGTAGACGGCTTCGATCAGTGCAGCGGTGAGTATGTTGAGTCGCTCCAACTCTCAGCTGAACTGAAAGTCAAACTTTCTGAGGCACATGATTGTATCTCTAATTTACAGTTAGAGATAATAAATCTAAAAGCCCAAAAAACACAGAGCCTGTACTCGGAACTGATCGAGAGTGAACCAGCTTCGGGAACAGTGATCACCACTTCTCAGTGTGACATACCTACAATTGATTTGACTGGTGGTGACTCCGATAGTACACATTCCTCTCGATTAGTTCTTAGTAAGAAAAAGTGTAAGAGATATTCTAAACTAAATAAGTTTATAAATAAAACGGAGAAACTATTAAAACCTAGAAAATCTATTAATTATATAAAAACTATATGCAAAGACCGAAATGCACTGCGCACAAAACTAAATACTTCACTTAAAGAATTACAACTTGTTCATCACAATCATGAGTTAGAAATAGAAAAGTTAACCTCACAAATAAATTCATTGAAAACCGATTTGGACAGTGTCACTAAAAACTATGAATATGCTCAAAAAGACATATGTGAACATATATCGGTGATGGATAACCTGCTTGATTTATGTAATAATAATAAAGAGCGATTTGAATCTTTGACATTACAATATGCTAATTGTAAATGCCACTGCTCTATAGCGGGTTCTCCAGTACCAGACTGTTCCAATAGTCAAAATCAATTTTCTGGTTCTACCTCTAAGCCCGTTGTAAACAACATAATGAAACCTGTGCTTACTAAAAACATTATTAAAATATTCAGTGATGAACTAGGAAAAAATATGGGTGTAGCGCTGAATGATCTGTGTTTGGGACAATCTGTCATAAATTATTGTATGCCTGGGGCTTCATGTACCCACATACTTAATAAAATTTTAAATGTGACTCATTGCCCTAACACAACAATAATTATAATGATTGGGAGAAGGGGAAATGCAGATATAAGAGATATAAAATATCAAATAAATCAATTATTAACACTACAGGTGAAAAAGATCATCATGTTTGCATTTCCATTTATTCAGAGTATGCCAGCAGAAAATAAAATAAGACATAGCATTAATGATTTCATGCAAACAGTTTCTAATGTAAATAATTATTATGTCATGACACCATGCAAATCAGAAAATACATTCTATACTATTGACATTAATTGCATGATAAAAAATAAATGTATTATTATGACAAAACCTAACAAATACTATTTAGGTAGCTACAATTTTAGACAAGTAGCAAACTCGCTACATTATTTTTTACATATTTATCTAGCCATGAATTTGGCTAATCAACCTACTGCTTCTTTTGAGCAGGAAAAAAATATGACATTTATTAATTTGGAATCCGTTCCAAGTAATTTAAATTAAATCCTAAGACAACAGAGTTTACCTCTTGCAGTAAACGTGATTTATTTGGACACAACCCATCAACAAATAATGTTTCTTTGAAAACAACTGTGATCAACCTGGTGCATCAGAACTTACAAGGTTTGATGGGTAAAGAACTTGAAATTGATTTGTTCCTAGATTTTAATAAAGTCAATGTTCTATGTGTAACTGAACATTGGCTTAAAAAATATGAATTAAATTGTAATTTTAAAAATCACCAGGTTGTGAGTTCCTTCTGCAGAGAGAATGCTATACGAGGTGGCTCACTGATCATTGTTAATAAAGATTATAAATGTAAGGAACGTAGAGACATTGTGAGCCTCTCTGTGGAACGGATTATTGAAATGGCCTGTGTAGAGCTTGAGCGATTCATTGTTGTAAGTGTGTACAGACCTCCTGATGCGTTATATGATTCTTTTGAAAATATTTTGGAAAATGTATTGCTAAAGCTTTCTGTCTCTAATAAACAAATTTTTGTATGTGGTGATTATAATATCGATCTTTTAGAAAACACAAATACCACTATTAGATTCAGAACATTGTTAAAGTCATATAACCTCCCAAACTTATTTCTAGAGCCTACTAGGACAACGACCACATCGGCAACATGTTTAGATAACATATTTACAAATGTAACACCGATTAACAAAAAAATTATTAATCAATTAACATCAGACCATAGTGGACAATTTGTGTCTTTTGAATCTATTATGAATTCTAAAGATAAAAATACTCTTGTGATTGTTCCTATTAATAAAAAACGAATTGAGAAGTTTAGAAATAATATTAAGCAAGAACATTCAGAAATTATTTATAACAAAAACCCAAATTTATCATACCAAAATATGTTTGAGAGAATTAATATGGTCTTTACTGATGTATTTATTCCTAAAACTGTAACATTAAAAAACAAAACGGTGTTCAGCGAGTGGGCCACCACCGGAGTGTACAAAAGTAGAAAAAAATTGTATGATCTGTATTCTGAAAAAGCTTATAATAATGATGAAACATTTCATCAATATGTCAGGAACTATTCCAAACTATTTAGAAAAGTTTGTTTAGCGGCAAAATCTTTACATTTAAGTGATTTAATCAAAAATGCCCCTGACAAGATAAAGATGACTTGGAACATCATTGGTAGAGAAAGTGGAAAAGTCAGAAATAGCCATCAAGAATTCTCGTTAAAAATAGACGATAAATTGGTAACTAGTCATGAAGATGTGGCTAATGCTTTTGAAAAGTTTTTCTCTGACATTCCAGTTTCAACTACCACATCTCTAAATTCATCCCCCACAGCAGCTGAAATATTATTGCATAACCATGTCAAGAAATGCAATGAAATTTTTAAATTTAAGAAAATTAATTCAAACAATATAATAAAAAGCTTTAATAGCCTTAATGTAAAAAATACAGCTGACTTGTGGGGAATATCAGTAAAGGTTTTGAAGTCTGTAATAGACATTATTGCTTCTCATCTTGTTAGTATTTTTAATGATTGTATTAAGTGTGGTGTATTTCCTGACTTAATGAAACATAGTAAAGTGATTCCTCTTTTTAAATCTGGTAGTACTGATGACCCCTCTAACTATAGACCTATTTCAGTACTTCCTACGTTGAGTAAAATCTTTGAAAAAATTATTTTGACACAACTTTTAGAACATTTTAAATCAAATAACCTGCTTCATAATAAACAATTCGGGTTTACAAGGGGTCGCTCTACAACTGATGCAGGTGCTTATCTAATCAAAAATATATTTCAATCTTGGGAGGAATCGCATGATTGTCTTGGAATTTTCTGTGACTTATCCAAAGCATTTGACTGTGTTGAACATGAAACATTGGTGAGGAAACTACATCACTATGGTATTAGGGATGGTGCATTGGAACTTATTACTTCCTATTTATCAGGAAGGATACAAACAGTAGATGTGAAAGGAAATAGATCTTCAGGCACCACGTTGAAAATGGGTGTACCTCAGGGTTCCATTTTGGGTCCTTTTTTATTTCTAATATATATAAACGATTTGCCTAGTTTTATTGAGTCCCGACACGAGGTCGTATTATTCGCAGATGATACATCTTTATTATTTAAAATTAAACGACAATTACAAGTCTATGACGAAGTGAATGATGCGATTTCGTGTGTGGTTCATTGGTTCCGTATCAATAACCTATTATTGAATAGTAAGAAAACGAAATGTATTAAATTTACTTTAAAATGTATTAAATCATCTTTAAATGTGAGACAAGTAGATAGTAATGTAATTGTTTCTGAGGAATCATTGGAGCTTGTTGAGTCAACCGTATTTCTTGGTATAACAGTGGACTCCAAACTGCAGTGGGGACCTCATATTCATAAATTGGCGAGTAAGCTTAGCTCTGCAGCATACGCAGTAAAAAAAATTAGAATGTTAACAAATGCGGACACGGCCCGTTTAGTTTACTTTAGTTACTTCCACAGTGTCATGTCCTATGGCATTTTGCTATGGGGCAATGCGGCCGATGTAGAAATGATATTTATTCTGCAGAAAAGAGCTATACGTGCTATTTATAACATGCACTCAAGGGAATCCCTGAGGGAAAAATTTAAAGAAATTAAAGTTCTCACTATGCCATCCCAGTACATCTTTGAAAATTTGATGTATGTTCGTAAACATATTGAGGAGTTTCCTAAGATGTCGGACATACATAATAGAAATACTAGGAACAAACACAAGCTTGTTGTGCCGATGAGTAGGTTACATAAGATACGAAATTCATTCGGGTGTTTGTCTGTGCGCCTGTACAACAAAATCCCACAAGATGTTCAGAACCTACATATACATAGGTTTAAGAAAACTATTAAAGAACATCTGTGCAATAAAGCTTACTATAAAGTCAATGATTATCTAGAAGATTGCACAAAGTGGGAATGAGTTGCTCGCTCCGGGAATTTCAATATTGTAAAATTGTTATGTTATAATTACTTATTGTAATATGAATATTTAAAAAAAAAAAAAATATTTAAAATAAAAATAAAAATCTAATATTAAAAAAAAAAAAAACATGCCCGCTGAGTTTCTTGCCAATTCTTCTCAGGACGGAGGCTAATTCTTGTGAATTGGCGGTAATTCTTTTGACGTTCAACAAGTATGTACTTTCATTTATGTTGAATAAAACTTTTTTGATTTGATTTAAAACTTTTTTGATTTGATTTGATTTGATATGGTACTACAAAAAACTTCTTGAAATACAATCAACAGCTATAGCTGAATCGGGTGAAGGGACACAAAGAAGAAGATAAAAGTAAAAAATCGTCATAACCACTATTAGTTCGGAATAGAGTTCATCTATACCACCTGGAGTCACTGCGTTTATTCACAGTGCGTTTCCAGAGATATTTTTTGCCACGTACCATCCGGCTTTGGAATGTGCTCCCCTCCACGGTGTTTCCCGAGCGCTATGACATGTTCTTCTTCAAACGAGGCTCGTGGAGAGTACTCAGTGGTAGGCAGCCGCTTGGCTCTGCCCCCAGCATAACTGAAGTCCATGGGCGTCAGTAACCATTCACCATCACGTAGGTGACGCAAGCTGGTGTGCCTACAAGGGCATTAAAAAAAAAACTTCTTTTTTTGTTTTTGGCCTTCCTGTCTGCCAGTCAGTAGCCTCCAGGAGCTGGCTAGTGCTGACTTCATCATTATGAATGTATTATAAATCTTGAAATATCAGTCAGTGGTTACGATGGAATTTCAAAAATCGGACGAATACTAGTTAATTTAATTATACATTTTTATGTGTAGTTTGGCACTGTCGCGTTACATTTTTTGAAACATTTAAAATATTTTATTTATTTTTAGAATCACTATTCTCGACTGGAGTAAGCAACGGTCCAAAATATTTATTACAGGGTTACTGCAATAGATTCATATTGCATTTTTAAACAAGCAGACGTCAAAACTATAGTACACACTCTAGTATTAAGACATATGCAAACAACTAAATAGAAACAATTTCCATTCTGGTATTACATGAAGCACCTACAAGAAGACTAGCAATTTATATGAGGCCGCAAACAATCTAATTTAAACGCCCCTTCAGACGGATGGGGGCAATTTCCTCTGTCTCGAAAACTCTTAGGTCTATGCATGGTTTGATATTATGTTTAAGGGTTGTGTCGTTTTAAAACGGAAACACAAGAGTTGTTAATAGTGAACTGTTCTTCTCTCGCATTTTTTTCAGGTGCTGTCAACTAGATATTATTTTGAAAATAAAAAGATGGAAAATGTTGACTGTAGATATTTTGTGTATTTGATTACGACTGGCTCATTTACATTTTAACTGTTGCAATATTATTGCATGTCCGGTGTAAATTTTTTTGGGAAAGTTTAACGAAATTTGAGATTTATATTTGTGATTTTTTTTATTATTACATTTACAATTAAACTTTTCTTAAATTTATAAAAAAAAAAGAACACAATATTCCTAACCTAAAAGTACATGTTATTATCAGCAACATGCTTCGTCAAAAGTACAATACTTACTTTCAGCTGCAAGCGTCGTCATATTTGTGATTTAACTCATATAGTATCCTCGTAAATGTCTTTAGCACAAAACTTTTTTTTTTCAGACTATTAAATGATTCTTATAGGACGTAACTCAGCCCTGGACTACAGTCGATTTCGTTCAGTGGTATAATTATATTTCCAATCTGTGCTAAATTCATGACTCTTTTTGAAATCTTGATAAAGACCTTTTTGGCGGGATTGATAAGCCCTCGTGAACAGAAAACTTTTTAAATTTAATTAGTAGACGCGGTCAGTGTTTTTAAATGAAATGTTTTTTTTTCAATGCACTATTCTTGTCTATGAGCTTTCGATCACGGGGAACTTTTGTTACGCCGAAGAACATTAATGCATTTTATTAAATTAACCTGTATCTGTCTTTTAATGAAACGTAACGGACTTCATCACTTCATAATGTCGGATTAACTTTTGATTGACTGATTAAAATTTACGCAAATACTTATGTGTAACTAAGATAAAAAAATATATTTTTTAACTGTCAATACAGTATGTGTATTCATATAAAACTTTGTAATTTTGGTAAATTACTATTTTGATTTTGGCCCTGACATATTTCTGGTGCTTTTAATATTATTATTATTTCATGTTTTGACTAAATAAACTTCAGTTATACTTAAAGAACTGTGAATTGCAAATACTTAACGCAAATTTAATTTGCCTATAAGTCTCTAATTATTTAATCATATACTTGTTCGGAAAACTTATTTTTGGTTTGATCTAATTATTTTATTAATTTCTCCTGTGTGAACGAAATACACTTCTTTGTAAAAGCTAGCATTGATTGGAAAATTTAAACTTAATTATCTCGCTCTGCCTTTATGTTTCTTGTTGTTTATGTCGCTCTCTCTAATGAATGTTTCTGGTTGTTATTTAATTATTTTTTTTGTAAAATTGAATTGCATAAATACCTGATCATGCAGATACTCATTAACGCGGTCGACAGGCACAAAGTCGCGTCGCCACATGCGTTGGAGGGAGACGGCGAAGTAGCCTCTGACACCACCGTTCGAGTCCATAGAGTCAACACAGGAGTTATATTTTTCAATATGAACTTAAAGCGATTGATAGTCAGCTGAAGGCTTTGAGATAGACTGACGGTTGTTAGGAAGCAACAGGCTCTACGAAAGGCGGGGTTTGGACGAGTTTGCGCAGAGCATCACGCGTTGCCATGGTAACGCCGCCTCTGTGTATGTTGCAGGCTTCGTCGCGTTTATGTTGTTATCATTATGCATTTGTGTATTGCGGGGTAGATGTCTACGTGTGCGTTTCTAGGTATGTAGAGCTTTCTTTTAATAGCACGGTGAAAAGCCCTACTAAATTTACGCAGTTTTTTTCTTTTAAAAAAATATTTTGGAATTTAGAGTTGCGATTTTCGTTAAAGGCAGAAATTAATGGGAGGAGTAATTTAGGGAGGTAATATTGCTACAGCTTCTGATGAATGATTGATGATGAGTAGAACACTTTTGTTTATTAATTTTCGTGTTTTCACTGTTATGGTAATATTTTACAGGTTTGTTTATGTAGCTCTAACACGGTATCCCTGCATCAACGCTTGCTTGCGACGCTCTTTCAACATTCTTAGACAATGTTTATTTTCAGTTGCAGGCAAACTAGGATCCAATCGCTAGTGGCCGATATCCATAAAATCAGAAGACTATCTACGATTAGGATGCTTACAAGAGTATTTACAATTGATAAAAAAAAGTATGAGAGCTCAATAATTATTAATTATTTTATTAATACTTAATAATTACTATGCCGTTAAGTAACGAAGTCAAGTATTTTTTCATTACTATAGTTTGCTTATGATAATTAGGACTTATTAATATATATTGCGAATAGTCAAACAAAGAAAAGCCTTTAAACGCAATTCCACAAAAAGTCACCCAGAAACGTAACGATGAAACCGAACGACTCTACGGCTCTACCTGACGATGATAGAGTCGGGTAAAGCTAAGAGCATGTGCCCATAAAGTTTTGTTGTACTTTAACCGAAAGCTTTTGAAAGTTCCCTTTAGGACGCACGGTCTTATTATATAAGGGAGCTTAACCTTAAACTCTGATTTAAGCGATGTATTACGAAAAGAGATTTCATAGCTTTTGGGAAAGTTACTATAGTGAGCTTTCACGAATAAGCTTTGCAAAATAAGGTATTTGTTCTTTGAGTCAAATTGTATTTCATCTAGGTCACAAATGCTATAATTTTGGTGGATTTCGTTTTTAATGAACCTATATCTGTAACTGAAATTTTCACCAACATTTTTATCATCTTTAAGATGTTGGATTATCTTGAAAATTTTTAAAGCATTAAAGACCATTTCAGTCAAAGAAGTGCCTTTTTCATGATGCCCTAACGCTCGCTCTCTCTCTCTTTCTCTTATCTGTAATCTTAAACAGAAATAAGGAATTCAGGTGGTATAATAGAATTGGCACCAATTGGTTTAGTAGGCTCACTAACCGTTATAACAACAGAGCAAGATTCTAAGACATCGTAAAAATATAAACAAAAAAAAAACTTCAGTAAAACAATAACAATACAGTTTCATTTGCAATGCTTCGTTTTGCCCGTCTGTGCCGTTTTTAATTAATTAGTTGCTCTGAGCTTCACTCTTAAACGAGTATTCATTTTGTTTTAAATTAAACACTTCTTATTTAAGTTTCCTATGCAAATTGATGTTATGTGTTTCAATGAATTGCACTGGTAATGACCTAGATTGACCTCAATAGATGGATGATTTCGTGGCTCATGTGGTCTTAAGTGGCTAGAGGAGACAGTTCATGAGGTCATTTCCTTAGTTATATTGTTTGACAACTGTCTATCCGTTCAAACCGAAACACATACTGATTCGCGACAGGAATAGCCAATGTTGTACCCATCGCCTACCTACTACGCGAGTATGCTGGAGTATTAAATCACCATTAGTTATTGACCTCAAAGGGATTCTGATTCACGATTATTTTAATACTTCAAGTATATAGAATAATAATACGATAAAAGCGTATATCGCTTAAATATAAATGTAATTATATTTGCAAATTTTTCATCAAGACTTGTGAGATTGTTTTATTTTAATTGTAAATCAGAAAATGTAATCAGTAAATTTTTATCAGAAATCTCAAAACGCTTGAAGGAAGCTACACGTGATGCTAAGGCTGGCTGGTATTTTGCACAGAGAGTGAGTTTGTCCAACGAGGTAGGGCAGCCAGTATCTTGGGAACGGTGCCTCCTTCGAGCGCATTGGAAGATTTGTTCTACTGTATCAATTGATTTATGTAAAACTATTTTGATTTTAAAAAAATTAAATTAAAGCTTATTTTACGGTTCTAATTGTAAGTATTTTTGATATCCCTCAATGCTGGTTTGGTGGTCTGCGAATAAAGTGACGCCGTTTTTAATTCAATTGCCCTAAGCTAGTCCTGAACTGACGATACAAGTTTCAGCCGAAGTAATGTATCACAACATTTTAAATCTATTTAGGAATTTAGTGATTTTTTATTTCTCCAAAATCCTTCAATGGCAAAAGTAAGCTTCCAACCCAAATAGTGAACGAGCTCACACTCCACATGGTGTTTAGTGTTTACCAGAGCTCATAGATGAAGACCACGAAAATTCCGCGATCCATTAAATCTCAGTTCTAAGTTTGAGTTATATAGTACAATACATAGTGTATATTGTTCTTAATTAAATTAATATTTTCTTTCACTAAAATAATAATAAAAAGCATAACAAACCTTTATTTGTGCTTCATAAGAACTAATAACTACAATAGCACGACTAAAGTGGTATTTCAGACTCCCGCAGTCTGTTTGATAATTGCTCAAACGTTTTTGAAGTTCACGGGCTGAAGTTTAAAAAGTTCTGGGGCTTCATCAAGAGATCCGCGCAAGTGCAGGTAAGATTGCCCCTGCCTTCATGGCCGATAAATTACGGGCCCGCTTTACAACTCACGTGAACATACGGTAAAACTTTTTTGTGTAGTCCAATACGTAAAATTACAGCGTTTTATGCAGACATTTCTAAATTCGACTAATACTTGGCACACTTATTTTCCAATCAAGTTACAAGCTAGCAATAAAAATGACGTGATATAATGATAAGTGAAATTCAAGAGTGACAAGGATAGAAATTCTAAATTCTTTTAAATTCTTAAAATTTTGTATTGCGAGGTTCGCGGGGATCCGCTGGATGCAAGCAGCGCAGGACCGGTCTTTGTGGCGAGGCTTGGGGGAGGCCTATGTCCAGCAGTGGACGTCTGTGGGCTGATAAGAAGAAGAAGAAGAAGAAGGTTAGAAAAAAAAGGACATAAACGAAAGACGATCAGAAAGCTGGTATGTGGTCACCGTCGCTTATTGACGGATTGTGAATGATTCCATTCGTAAAGACCGTTTGGAATTTCTGGGTCTACGGAGGGACTTCAATTCCTCTCTAAGTTTTGTACCGTATGTTGAATAGGGAGTGTTCTGAGGAATTGTTTAAGACGTTCTTATCATCTCGGTTTTACCTTCACACTGCTCACCACCGGAGCAAGGTTTGTCAGAGCAGACAGGTTGGAAAGAAAAATCCTTCAAAAATAGTACCTTTTCTAGATAAAATGTATTCATTTCATACTCATCGGTTGAGTAGATAAGGCCTGAAAGTGCAACAAACAAACTCACTTTCGTATTTGTTAATTGATAAAATGGATGACGTGATTAATATCTTTGATATGCTTTGTTTAACAGCATTGTAACTTATTAAAACATTAAATAAACACACCGAATTGAAGTTTTGCATTTACATGAAGTCATCGTGATAATCCGTAATGAAAATCAATAATATCTATATAATATTATAGTACTATCAGAATCGGCTTATATTGAACCCAAAAAGCAGGAGGTTCCTGAATAAACAACTAATATACTCATTAAGTGTATACGTATGATTTAATAAGAATGCGTTTACATAGATAAATGATTTTAAAAATATTTTTATCTCCTTTTACATCGCACGATTTTTAAAACCGATTTCAGAATTTAATTCTGCAGCAATATTTGCTTATTCATCGCCAACGCTTTTGGCTTGTGCTACAAATATAAGCCCCACTTGCATTAAGTGGATAATCTGAGAGTTCATACTTTCATCTCCTTAATGGATGCAGTGAAAGCCATTTATTGCTCTTAGGTAGAGTTTATACAAGCACTCTATTCAAGTGACGTATAGTTACTTATAAAAAAAATTATAACTAAGTTTAAGCTTAAAGACTTTTTCAAATGATTAATCTTAATAGTTTTCAAAGCTTTAATACAATATGTTACGAATAAATCTTTATATTCTCTTTTTATTGCATCGATTTATGTATTATAAAGTCATCAAGTATTATTATGAAGTCATCACGATTTATAGTCGATTAAGGAATATCGAAGTCGATACGATACTTTAAGACAAATATTTTTTGTATGGAAACTAGCGACATCTTGCAGCGGATGCCCCTAACCCTGTATATTGTTAAACTTATGGCATTTAAATATTGTACAACTAAACACTGAAAAAAATTATCATAGTCTTTATTTGTTATAGTCAAATCGATTAAATTTTATCAATTTCTGGTTTTTGAAAAGTTACAAAATCCTTCGTTAAAAATAAAATATAGGTTAGGTAGGATATGTCACTGCCATCTACAGGGGCAATGAGAAACTAATCGAAACGAAGCCATCTAGTGTCCGATGCCCGTAAACTTTTTTGTTGAGTGCTTGAGTTGCTTATCTATAACTAATTTATGTGTATTATCTATGCTTTGAGGAAACACAAAATTCTTAAAGGTCGTAATAAAAATAGACAAGACGGTCTAGCTCACAATAAAGTCTACAATTACCCATTCATAATATATGTACGTATGTTTTGTTTTATTAAAAATGTTTATAATAAATTTTAAAAATTATATTAAATTAATAAAAGGCAACGAAACAACTACCTCAAGCCAATTATGATAATATGCAAACTGCTTACTCACAACCAGTACGACTCTAAATCTCCCCGTTGAGTTACGTTACTGGAATCGCTTTAATGATTCATTAATGATGGGAACATGGAGGTTATACAGGAAAATGTCTAGGAGACACAGGCTGGAGTAGTGGTCCGTCTGAGTGTATGAGCAACTGAACGCAAATCACTGGTGTGCCAACTATCTAACTGTAAAACTGAGCCAAGTTCATGACGTCACTCTGTAATAAGCCAGTGACTCAAAGCAAAGGAACATTTTATACTGAAACACAAAATATAATTGGAACAACATATTATGAAGGATAAATGTAAGTACTCTTCGATTAATCATCTTCCTTTATTATAATATAGTTAGAAAAGGGTGTGATGATTTAAATTTCTAAATATTTTTTCTTGTTGTCTTCATTTTTTTGTTTACGAAAACTGATTATTCAATCCTTTTTATTTACTACTTAGATAGGTGGACGAGCTCATAGCCCATCTTGAGATATAAGTTCTAAGGTCTCAGTATAGTTACAATAGCCGCCCGACCTTTCAAACCGAAACGCAATACTGCTTCACGGCAAGAAATAGGCGGGGTGGTGGTACCTACCCGTGCGGACTCACAAGAGGTTCAACCACCAGTAAATTAATGTAGTAAAATAAATTTAAATTATATTTTTGTTCGATTGATAACGTTTTGTAAATAAAAATTACAATGTTTTCACCGTTTTCTTGTCACAAAGCATATATTACATTTTATTTAGGCATATATTACATTAAGCATATATTACATTTTACAGGACTGTGGCTTTTTTTGGAACCGGTGGTAGAGTTAACATTTTCTTTTACATTTTGACATTCAACAAATGTGTTTTTGTTGACATCCAAGTTGAAATAAATGATTTTGAATTTGAATTTGAATATTTAATTAGATATTAAGTTTTCAGTTCCATTTTTCACATCTAGTGATTTTTTTAATATTTTATGTCCTAGACTTGCGCGCTCGAAGCGGTAATGTGTGAGTCGGCAACAAATGACATGTCCTCGAGAAATATTATCACCCAGCTCAACGTTCTTGTAACAATTACGCAACGTTCACATCATAATAAATTTATCCAACGTCTATTGGATTGAAGGCATATTTTTTTTTACTATGACTGAAAATACTGTTTCATTTTTACTATATGATGTTATCACTGTGATACTTGAACGGGGTATTTGATTAGGTCTAAGATGACGTCTAAGCCTCTAGCCATCTGAGACTCCAGTCTATTATACTACTCTAACTATCATTCTGAACGGCTAAAATTGTTTATGGTTTCTACAGGCAGATGAGTATGCAACCCACTTGATGGTAAGTGATCATTGTTACTCATGAAAGCTAGTAGCCAGAGAGCCATGACGCAGTCACCGGAAGAAACGATTTTATAACCCTCAAAAAACACCGGCATACAGGTACTGTGACATCAACCCCTGTGATTCTAGACTACGTTCCACTCAAGGTTTTTGAGGGAAACAGTTTTAACTAGGAGATCAGCGTATATACTGAATAAACTTCTATAAGCCCAAAGACGGACGAAATGAGTGTAAAACTTTACCCTTCAATCCACGAGTCTTGTTGACATCAAATTTCAAAATCAATTTGCCTACGAATTACGCACATTTATCTTTGAAATTAAACATACAAATATCTCGATAATATTAAAAAATATAACTCACCCAATCAATTATAATTTATATGTATTTGTTCAACATAAATACAATCTCTATTATTTTGTTTACAAACCAATTTACGTATGAATATCAAAGTATGTATATTCATTTTCCTAATGAGAACTAAGACGTATTTTCACAGCATGTGTTCCGAAAATTGGCGTATGATAGGATAATAGATTTGTTTTCGGAGTGATTTTCAAGAAATCATTATTTGTTATATGTATTATCTGCGAGGCACGTGTCTCGATTCGCTTTTTTGAGAAAAACTTCTTATTTAGGACATAATTGCAAGTGTAATATTTATTGAGGAAATTGCTTGTGAATTTGAGATTATTGATATACAGCGCGTGCTTTATATAGGGGTAAACGCAATTATTATAACTAGAGGTCCCGCAGTATTCGAAATTCGACTATAATTCATTGGAATTGTAAGTTTGTACACTATTATGATTGTATTTTCAACGCCAAGACTACACTATAGGAAAATATTAATAAAGACAAACAATATTTAATCTATTCTCAATTTGACCACAGACGTCAAGAACAAAAGTTTGACAATAAATAAATAGTATGCATGCGTGTGTATGTCAAATACATGGTAGTGTGTGTAATGTTTTCTTGATTGATTTAATTTATCTTTTATGTATTATTTTACAAAATATTAGCATTGTGCACTTATTCTCTATATTCTCTATAAGTGTGGAAAATATCATACTCCTCCGTCCGCGCAATTTTCGTAAAAAGGGATACAACGTTTTCGCTTCACGTATTAATATATTTATAGATTTAGTACATAATTGCAAGTGTTGATATTGATTGAGGAAATTGCTTGTGAATTTGAGATTATTGATATACAGCACGTGCCTTATATAGGGGTAAACGCAATTATTATAATAACATCGGCACCACAGTTCTACTTATTGCAGTAATTTAAATCTATTACACAGTCCTTGTGGTATTAAGCTGTTATAGGAATCCAAAACACTATAAATACCATCTATAATCTATATTACCTGATATGAGTTTAAAATATTACCATTTCGCGGCAGCGGCTATTGGGATAGGGGTACCCACAGATTGAACTCACATTAACCGATCGGGTTCTGATTATAATTGAACCTTCAACAATTAAACAATTCTAAAGCGATCAAAATATACAACAGCAATAGATATTCTTGAAAGTATTAAACAAAATATATTATCGTGTGTCTCGCGATGCATATTTTTTATTGCTTAGATGGGTGGACGAGCTCACGGATCAGCTGGTGTTAAGTGGTTACCAGAGCCCATAGCTTGCCTATTTCTGCCGTAAAGCAGTAATGCGTTTCGGTTTGAAGGGCGGAGCAGTCGTTGTAACTATACTTGAGACCTTAGAACTTCTATCTCAAGATGAGTGGCGCATTTACGTTGTAGATGTCTAAGGGTTCCAGTAACCACTTAACACCAGGTGGGCTGTGAGCTCGTCCACTCATAGAAGCAATAAAAAAAAAAACATCTGCAACGTAAATGCGCCACCCACCTTGAGATATAAGTTCTAAGGTCTCAGTATAGTTACGGCTGTCCCACCCTTTAAACCGAACTGCATTTACTGTCTCACGGCAGAAATATTGGACAACAATTGAACGGTAGAGCAACAATTGTTTAATAAACTATTCAATAGAATTTATGAACAAACTACCTTACTACTTTTCTACTATAAATCATCGACTTCATCATTTTTAAACAACATGCCATCATAGGTTCCTCACCTCAAACTTCAAAGTTTAAATATATTTCTGCTTGACCTCAAAAATAGGTGAGAAATTGCTACCCGTTAAAACATTAATCAAATATAAATGAATAGTTAAATCAGTATTTATGGAGACGTTATATGACACCGCTTTTCATTGGGACATTAATATCAAACTCAGTTCCTCGTAGCGCGCCCCTGAGAGCATAGTACAGAATTTAATATTGATACGGTCGTCGGTATTATGAAGATTTTTATGTCACCGGTTGCGGACGGACGCGAGTCGGTTTAATGCTTTTAAACTCTGCGGCGCGATCGTTAATAACGGTCGGTGCTATCCGATATTCGATTATGTATTTAAAAAAAAGTTCGTTTTCAAATAACCAGAGGGCTCCGTAGGATGATCATAATGTGACGCTGCAACTTCAGGCTAATAAGATAAGATAAGATAGCCTTTGTTAACAATCTAATTTGTACTAGTGGTAGGACCTCTTGTGAGTGTACTTGCTTTGGCAGTACATATACTAAAATTGGAACGATACAGAGAAGATGACACGCAAAATCGTGAAGCGTTCCACATTATTTCGCCCGCACTCTCCGCGCGCAATGCAGCTTTGCTGCTACGAGCTCAGCGGGTGCTCGCGGTGAGGGTCATCAGGGGGTACCGTACGATCTCCCGGGAGGTCGCCTGCGCCCTCGCCGGTTCCCTTCCTTGGGATCTCGAGGCCGAGGTAGCAGCTGCGGTATACCGGCGCAGGACACAGTCCCTGAGTCGGGAACGGACGCCCGGCCCGTCGGCTGTCGGTCGGTGGAGGCGTGCTGCGCGTCATCTGGCGTACGCTAAGTGGAGGGAGCGGAAACAAAAGGAATCCGTACGACGGGGAGGACACATCAAAGGAAAAACAAAATTGTTATTTTTATTTATTTCCGAGCATTTTCATATTTATCTACCTTTTAAAGCTTCTCTGGACTTCCACAAATAATTTAAGACCAAAATTAGCCAAATCGGTCTAGCCGTTCTCGAGTTTTATCGAGACTAACGAACAGCAATTCATTTTTATATATATAGATTTCGCGCACCGGAAGAAGTAGCGTGGGTAGGCCTCCCACAAGATAGACCGACGATCTATTGAGATTCACGGGGATCCGCCAGACAGCGCTAGACCGGTTTTTGTGGCGTGGCTTGGAAGAGGCCTAATACTATGTCCAGTAGTGGACGTCTGTGGGCTGATAAGAAGAAGATTATTTTTCGGAGTGTTCACAATGGCTTAGTCATTGTTTTGCGTTGCAGCGTGGTGTTTTTTTTTTATGTTCAACGAAACAATGCTTTTGCTAGAGCCAGTGTTAGCAAATTCTCTTAATTCAGGCCGTGAGCTTGCCTACCCGTCCGCGCGTTATTAGAATAGCCCTATAGGCAACCTATGATTAAATAGGGAATTTTGTTTTTAAAAAAAAGCAGTCCAATACCGACCGACACTCTGTTTTATTAGATTGCACTAAAAACGTTACACTAAAAACGTATCTATGTCATTATAATGGCCTCTCATAAATTTTAATGTCAATCTCATGCAAAACAAACTTAATGTATTTTTATGCCAATAAAAAAAATATATATATTGTAGCATAGAAATAAATGTGTCCGAATTTAAATATAGAACAACCAAATTTAATGTAACTTCGATATATAACTCCACAACCTCGTTGTGTACTTGTAGTTGTACATACGGGTCAATAAAACAACTGTAGAATAAATAAAGTATTGGTGACATTTTATTGCTTACAATGGGCAGACATGTTTAGGGATCATCTGACATAAATCACTACGGAACCCGTAGACTCCATAAAGCAAATGCTGCTGTACGTCCTGAAATATGAGGTTAAAGTTTAAGTTGCTTAATGTCTGTCCCGCACTTGGAACCAGTGCGGGCTCACCTTATATCGACCGATAAGAATCTATTTTCGTAACAAATATTTTCATAAATTATATCCCAGTGTAGCAGCTATAAATGATATGTGGTTGAAAAAAAAAATACTTTTACACACAAAGGTATTGTCAGTTCTATCAACATAAGCAGTCTTGGAAAATTTTATCACATCGGAAAATCACGTTAATTTTCGAATGAATTGCATTGCTGGGGTTTCGCATTTCATTATATTTTGATTTCAAAGTATCTTCATGAAATGTTTTTGGTTTTGTGAATTATTGGAAATTTTCCTTCCTTTGCCTTTGTATACATTATATTGTAGAGAAGCTCTATTGAATATGATCCTTTTTTTTTTTATTTATAATTAAAATTCCTTGGAAGATGGCATAGTGCTTGATAATTGAAATGTTAGTTAAGAAGTGAAATCTGATAAAAAAGGTGAAAATTATTAATTAAATACTCTTAATAAGCTAGACTTTTTTTAGAACATCCCTACTTTTGTATAAAATATTAGCAGTTTTAATGAAACATGAATGACTGAAATCCTTTGGATAAAATTAGTAACGTCTAATATTGCTTAATAAATGTTCATTAAATTTATCGACTTTAAAAATTAAAAAAAATAAAAATCCCAATCAATTTCGATAAATTAAATAAAAACAAACTGTATCAAAACGTAAAACTGTAATTCTGGTCAACGTCTAAAAAGTTTAACTCATCTGTGCCCATATACAATGAAAGCGAATACCGATCAAAATTCAGATGATTTTCTCCGAATAGAAGATATTGAGGGAATACCTTATATTAAAATGTAATAAAAGTCCTCTCCGCTAATATAATTCTGCGGCGTGGACCGCGCCTAAGGCGAGTGGAATGTACATGAATTGATTCGGTTAATAACTGCGGGCTTATTAATATTACTTGCTTTAGGAAAACACACATTTTTATTCAATCCTGGCAATCAATGATTTCGATATATTTTAAATGGTATAACAAAATAAATACAATTTGTAACAAAACCCCTCATTACATACATACCTATTCTAAAAAAATATACATACAAAAATATGTTATTTGTATATTCTGCACCAACTCAATCCGCCTAATATTTAAATGGTTAGGTTTTCCGCTTTACGATAAAAGTTTGAAGTGATTATAGCATTCAGATGAATACAAAATATATTGCAGGCCTCTACAGTATTACAATCTGAGAATGACTACGAATTACAACAGATAGCTTGATGTGAAGCTTCATTCTACAGTTTTATCCAAAAAAAAATTGCAATTGATGTTACATGATAAAAGCGATGTAAACGACTTTAAACAAAATAATAAAGCTGAAAAGTCGTGCGCTACTATTTTACGTGTGGCATACCTACAATATAATTGAGAAATCAACCTCATGTATCAAGGTATTTTGCGGCGTTCACGTCTGATATCTGTGGGCTCCGGTAACCGACTAATATCATTCAACGCAAAATGATAGGTGTGATATTAAACGTAATATTTGCACATGCGAATATGCGTTTGTCTGGTCTCATAACGGGCCCGTTTGTTGAATAAAACGCAACTGTCTCACTCACAAAATCATCCCGTATGTTTTCATGAGGTTCGGCGGTAGCTACCCCGCGGCGCTACCGTCGCCCAATCGATATGCCCCGGTTGCCAAGCAACGCTCATGTTGCAAAATAAACAATCAGAATCGGAGGCCGGCCCTTGAACAAATTTACCTTCTTATTTTATTACTTGTGTCAACATTTTAGATCGATATTATCAGATTATTTGCTTGAGACGTTTTTACACTGTGTATCATGTTTTTTTGATTTATTATCGCTAAAATGGTTCTGTTGCCGCCCTGTGTGCCACAGAGCTGCGGAAAGGATTTCAGGAATTCTCTGAAGAAACCGAGCCCTAATTATCCTTATGGCTATAAGACGAGGAAGCCAAGAATCGTTCCGGCTTTTACGATACAAGGTTAGAGGAATATTTTGGTAATATTTAAATACGATTTTCAAATGCTTCTGTCATCTTGATCTCAGCACTTTTGTCGTGGATAGTGGATAATGTATACACGGAAGCATTCGGTAGATTCTCAATGTTTTCGAAAGCTGTCCTCCCCCTAAATGCGCTTCCAGATCTGGAATTTCCAGGCGTTTCGGGTACACTGGACCATAATATATAACTAAAATAATTTTGTTCATTGGAAATGCTTAAATAGCCATTTTCAAAGCCGACTTTCATAGAAATAAGCTGTTTGACAAATAAATACAATAATATGTACCATTAGATTAAATCATATAACAGTTCATATGACTACAGCTTGGAAAAGCTAAATAAATATACTTTGCTTTAAAAATGAAAATTTATATTTTTTTCATAATTATACTAATAACAATATTTGCCAACAATATTTGCTATGTGTACGAGCATTACTATAATTCTCATGTTGTATTTATTATTTTAGCTGTTCTACACACACTCATCACTTTTAATTATTATTCTCATAATCCTCTCGCAGGTCTGCTGGAAGAGATTTCTTAAAGAAATAAGCAGTGCCTTTGTACATTATTTTCCTATTACTTTGTCCTATGTCTTTAGAATTTACAATGGGGAGTGTTCCGAGGAGTTGTTCAATTTAATAGAAGCCGCTGATTTTCGCAACCGATCGTTTCGCCGGAACTATCATCCGCACCATCTGGATGGTTGGCGTTGGCGACTACAATGCGTTTTAAAAACAGTTTTCTGCCACGCACAGTAAATCTCTGGAATTCGTTGCCATCAGCGGTCTTCCCCAACAACTGCGACATTGGGTTATTCAAGAAAAGAGCATATTCTTATCTGAAGGGTAGGCAACGCACTGGCGTAAACGCTGGTGACCGTGGGCGGCGGTGAATCACTTACCATCAGGTGACCCGTCTTGCTCGTTGGCCTCTTAGTTGTTAAAAAAAAAAAAAAAAATGTCTTGTTTATTGTGTGTACATAAATAAATAAAAAAGAAACTAATATATGCAGTTTTTCTATAGATATAATCTAATAGTAAAACAAAATCTAAAGTGGGCATTGTTTCCATAATAAGATTTGTGTGTAGCCACTGTTTCGC
This sequence comes from Bombyx mori, assembly GCF_030269925.1. NCBI lineage: Eukaryota > Metazoa > Arthropoda > Insecta > Lepidoptera > Bombycidae > Bombyx > Bombyx mori. The sequence goes on from NC_085118.1 coordinate 15,982,141, forward strand.
TTGCCACTGTATGATTTAAATAAAAAAGGTTCCTATAACGTCTGTTTGTTTCAGCATTACAAAAGAACACAAAAGTAGTGCCACCTCCAAAATGTGGCGTCTTCGATCCCCTGCCTCCGAGACCGACGATGTTCAGAAAATGTTATCAAAGAGGCGAATTTCCCGTCTGCATCGAGTTCACTATTACCGGAAAACAATTGGCTTGGAAGGTTGTTAACCTCAATGTGTTTTATTCTGGTACTGTAAGACTAACTGGGAAAGGCGGTTGAAAAATTGGAGTACATTATAGTTGAAAATACTATTGACTATAGCATAGCCTATGCCATGAGGCGTATTTTAATCTATTGTTGAATTTTCATGATCGCTATTATTAGAGATTTGTTTTAAAAGGAAACAATATGGCGGTCAAGTGGCAAAATGTAGGGAGCTATTAAATACTCCTGAAAATAGAAAGGATGAATGAATCTAATGATTATTATATTAGTTTTGTTTCTTAGAAAGCGTGTTTGAGTTTTCTGGTTTTGTACCGTCGTCCTCAGAGTATTATAATATCAGCGTACCGTGACAGTCGTGAAGCAGTAATGCGTTTCGGTTTGAAGGATGGGGCAGTCGTTGTAACTATACTGAGACCTTAGAACTTATATCTCAAGATGGGTGGCGGCATTTACGTTGTAGATGTCTGTGGGCTCCGGTAACCATAATATAAGGAATAAAAAAGAAGGTTATCAGCATCTACTGGTTATAGAGCGCAAAATGAGTCTGCATGGATGGGTACTACTATCAACCCTGCTTCTGATGAAATAATCCTTCCGAGAGGGACAGTCTAACGACTGTGTCACCAGAACTGAAACCTTGGGCTCGTATCTTAGGGTATATCGGCTTTGTTGGTATGGTATCTGTGGGCTTTGAAAGCTATTTGTTGTCAGCTGGGTTGTAAGTTCTATATCAATAAAAAATATAAAAAGAAAATGTGATGTAGTCAACTCGCAAGATGTGTGGGTAAATTTATGCTGATGAAACCGAGTGAGGCACAGAGGGTCTAGTCTTTGACACAAATAGGAAAACTATATAATACTAGCCGTACTCGCCCGCTTCGCTGGGCATTTAAAACTAACATTATTAGTTATTGTCATTATTATTAGGGAGTCCAATACTCATATAAATATTAGCCTATCCATTAAGTACATGTATTTTCTACAATGATACGAAATTTTAAGTCAATCGAATGCGCGAATCAGTAGTTATAACGGAACATCCGTAAAAACCACTGTAGATTTATATATTCGTATAGACTATAGAGTATAGATTAAGTAAGATTATAGTTCATTATTATTTTTAAGACGCGACTGAAATCGTCGATGTAGTCTTACGGTTGTTTGATGTTTGTGTCATTAGCGTAATGGCATATATAGGTATAGGCTACGATAATAAATTCATATTTCGTTTTGGATGCGATCTGAAAAAAAAATGTGTAGCTCGCTGTATAGGGTATTAATTCACTTTCGAACCATTCATATTCTCCCTTAGGTTCCCATAGAGAAACTGGACTTCCATCACTACCTGCCGATGTTCTTTGACGGCCTAGCCGAGGGCACTTATCCTTACAGCTTCATCGTCGAACGTGGTATTCATGACCTCGTGACTAAAGGCTCGTACAAGATACTTCCCGTAGTCCCGCAGCTAATCATTCCCATAAAAAGTAAGTGCCGGTTTTTTATTTGTTTAAGAGGCCCAGCCCATTCCGGGGTGAGTGGTTACAGCGTTTGAAGAAGGACGTTATTCATTTTTGACCAGCGAGTAAAATATTGGATAGCTGATGTCCGAGAACAACAGTAACAATTCGCCATTTAATCTGCTTTTGATTGTAACAAAATGCATCAGTTGTCAGGAGCGGGAGCTAATAAAATAACACGGTATAGATAGCCTGAAGATATGCACCTATACCGTACCTGGTGTTATTTGGTTACTGGAGCCCATAGATATCTACAACGTAAATGCCGCCACCCACCTTGAGATATGAGTTCTAAGGTCTCAGTATAGTTACAACGGCTGCCCCACCGTTCAAACCGAAACGCATTACTGCTTCACGGCAGAAATAGCCAGGGTGGTGGTACCTACCCGCGCGGACTCACAAGAGGTCCTATCACCAGTAATTACGCAAATTATAATTGCGGGTTTGATTTTTATACTCGATGCTATTCCTTCACCGTGGAAGACAATCGCGAACATTTGTTGAGTACGTATTTCATTAGAAAAAATGGTACCCGCTTGAGATTCGAACACCGGTGCATCGCTCAACACGAACGCACCGGACGTCTTATTCTTTAAGCCACGACGACTTTCAAAGATAGAAGACTAATTTTTTTAACAAAACCCAGACACGAAGATCTTAACGTACAAACACATCACAGGTGGTTTCAAGTTAATTTTCAATTATTTGTAATCAGTCATCTATTTAACCCTAACCCACTAAAACCATTAAAAACCACTAAAGCTCTACTCCTAATTCAAGTTTGCAATTTTAGATGCCTTGGCGACGAAGCGCCCTGCAGTCATCTGTCACGCCCTAAAATGCATTCAAATGATTGTGACGGGGTCTGATAGGGTTGGTGAAGCCCTTGTCCCTTACTACAGACAGATCCTACCGGTATTAAACTTGTTTAAGGACAGAAATCGTAAGTACTAATCTACTAGATTTAAAATATTGTAAAGCCCTTCTTTATTATTTTCAATTGAAATATTCCGAGTTTATAAATATTTTACGGTTACGAATAATATTACTAAGTTGTAGTATTTGTTTTACTATAACTATTACTACAACAATACCATTTTACTACTGATGTTTATTATCAATGCTTAAATTGTTTGTTAATAAATATTAGCAGTAAGTCAGTGGCTCATCTTATTAATGAAAAGTTTCTGACATATATTTTTTTTTTTTTATATTATTGTTTCTGGGAAATTTATCTATGTTTACCTCGTGTCACGGCATTATATTGTTGATAGTTCAAGCAGTTTATATTATGTAATTTGATGTAAAGTAACCCAATATTGATTCTTGGTAGAAACAAACAGGAAAGTAAATTCAGAATACACGGTACTATGAACTGTCCAAACCAAAAATGAGAGTCAAACCAAGTCGCGCAAGCCGTGTAAAATCAGGACCTTTGCGACTACTCCTTCTGTTACTCTATCTATCTAGGTCATAAAATAAATAATCTTATCCATAATTAAATAAAGCAATAAAAAATCCTGAAGATGGTATGGCACTTGTTAAATGTTCAAGCAACCTTTAACGACAAACAATTCCCGAAACGCTACCTTGTCGCGAAATGAGCGAAACATGGCGAGCACATGACACCCCAGCCGCAACTATTTTGCAACAAAAGAAAATGGGCTGCAACCGTTCTAAGCACACGGGCGATGAAAAAGTCGTTTCGATAAAATTTATTGGAATGCTTGAGAAATACCTTTGCGATAGTTATTGAAATCTTTCCAATTTGAAAATGCTATTGATAGAAAATGCAATTATAATAATTTTTCATCTTTTTCAATTTTCAAAGTTAGTTATAAAATAATAAACTTAATGGTCTTAATTATCGCGATAAATAGTATTAATAATACATCTGGAATGACCGGGAATAGTGTTAAATTTAAAATTTTTAATTAACAAAATAAGCACTTAAAATATTTATATAAAAAAACAAAGTTGATATGAGCCAAATTTCTTTACAAATTTCTGAATTTGTCCAATCAATAGCTACAGCACCCATGTAACTTTCTTTAACAATGAAAAGGATATAAATGCTATTTTCAAATCGCTCGTCTGCAATACGCATTGAACAAAAACCGGTAGCCGATGGGGTTCGTCGAATTCCCGTAACAATGCGCGGTCAGGTGTCAGACCACGTTGAGTGGCACGCCGCTCGTGTGACGTGACACGAAATCAGTTAACTTTTACGTTATCGAGAACGTTAAAAACTCACACTGAGGACACCGTACTGATACAACAACGTTTAGGGACGTGGGGACATATCGTAACCCGATTTACTGTGCTAACAATGTTTTTTGATGTGTCTTTATGGCATTGTAGATTTTATTTCTTTGACTTTCTCAAAAAATAATAAATTATTAGATCTGCGACGTTGGTTTAAATGTCGAAAACACATTTTCATTGTCCCTTAAAATTCCTTTAAATAAGGAAGTTATTGATTTAATAAAAATTAAGTTATTACTGATTTTCGTTCAAAATAATTAATATATGAAATATTTCAATGTATTTTTGCTCTATATAAATATTTAAGGTTGCTTCAAAATATGTGAAAAGTGTTGCGATTTGAGTATTCCGTTTTTATTTCAAACAATATCGATTTTACGTGCCCCACACTATTTTACTTTTGTAATTAATCTACTCGGGATGTTCTGACAAGTCTATTAGGTCGAAAACAATATGTCGACGTCTGGCGTTCGCGCGTGTCAATTATTTTGAGCGCCGAGAATGATTGATGGCAGTCAATTGAGATGCGAAACCGTGTAACCAATATAGACGCTGTCGAGATTCCAACCAAAAGTATCGTTGGGAATCGTACAAATATTTTCAGATACAATTTTAGCTTTTTACTAGTAGTGCTGTGATGTGGACATGCTTATTTCTATGACACTCTAAAGATAGGAATTACTATGATAATGTCGAACTTACTGGTGATAGGACCTCTTGTGAGTCCGCGCGGGTAGGTACCACCACCACGCCTATTTCTGCCGTCAAGCAGTAATGCGTTTCGGTTTGAAGGGTGGGGCAGCAGTTGTAACTGTACTTGAGATCTTAGAACTTATATCTTAAGGTGGGTGGCGCATTTACGTTGTGGATGTCTATGGGCTCCAGCGACCACTTAAAATCAGGTGGGCTGTGAGCTCATCCACTTATCTAAGCAATAAATAAATAAAAACTTAGATCTACTATATTGATTTGAACTTCGCATCTCTTGATACGCGTACGTTGGGTGCCTAATTCTTAAGGCGATGATTATATTTGTCTGTATTCATAAAGAATCTCAGCTCTATTCTACTTAAGGCTATGTTCTTAGGAAACATGGGGTCCGGTATCGATCACACGACGACGAGGGGCGAGAACGTTGGCGACCTCATCGAGGACACGCTGCAGATATTGGAACGCTACGGTGGTCCGGACGCATTCATAAACATTAAATACATGATACCGACCTACGAGTCTTGCGTTTTGAATTAGCATGGTTCTTTTTTTTTTTGCGTGAGCAATTTTTATTATGTGAGCAATCGATGCTGACGATTTTTTTTTACTACTATAATTTATTAGCTACAGCCTAGTTTGTTGATAAATTTAAAATTTGCGACGTAAAATGAAAATAGGTATTTTCGAATCATTTTTTTTTGTTGATGAGAAATTCGTGAATTGCTTGAATATTAATATTGTTTCGCTCAAGTATGTTTTTTTCACTGTTAATTCACTAAGTACTAGTCTTATGACGTAATAAGTTTTTACTGCTAAACTAATTACAGTATTGCTTAGGTTTTAATGTTAACATCGAAAAAAATTCACGATTTTTTATTTTATTTTTAAACAATACTTGTAGGAGCAGCATGAACAAAATTATAAATTCATCGAATTCAGAGGATCCTTTCAAAGTTTTCTTCGAAATTTATTGTATATGATAAAGGAACGAACCATTAAATTCTGTAAAAAGTAGACGAGCCTTGTTAACAGATCGAAAGTAAATGAATGATGTAAAATAATTTAATGATAATAATGATTGTACTGTGATTCTGTATTGCAATATTATAATTTATAATTAAAATTATGTTTAAAAACTGTTATTAGTTTTAGTAAGTTTTGTTTGATACGCTTTTTACGAATGTTTTTATTTAATAATAAATTGGTTGTGAAAAATATTTTATTTTAAATTTCCTTCAATGATTCCGACATCATTGTCATTCGTATACTTCGTATAGTTATACATATTTACCCAAATAATTGGTGATTTACACCAGCTGATACCGGAACAGACTGGGGATAGACTGATACCGGAAAGATATGAGTTCTAAGGTCTCAATATAGTTACAACGGCTGCCCCACCCTTCAAACCGAAACGCATTACTGCTTCACGGCAGAAATAGGCGGGGTGGTGGTACCCACCCGTGCGGACTCACAAGAGGTTCTACCTCCAGGAAGAAAGGTGGGTGGCCGCACTTACGTAGTATATGTCTATTGGCTCCGGTAACCACTTAACACCAAGTGGGGTGCGAGCTCGTCCACCCATCTATACATTAAAATAAAAATACAAACATACATACATTTTGGATACTGCATAAGAGGATAACAAATGAGAGTTTCTAGTAGGTGCTCTTGAAATCTGCGACGATCAATCTCGTGCTAAGCCTGGATCCAATCAATAGTCTCTGCCCACTAAGTTAAACAGTGGAGCGGCTTTATCAAAAGGGTCCCTGCAGTCAATGTTTAGATCAGCCGGGCAAAAGCAATTTACAGCCTGGCAACCAGAATTCAGAGCCACGCATGCATGCAATTTGCATTGCATGATGTTAGGGATGCTGGATCAGAATTTGGGGATGAATTTTAAAACATTCAATAGCTTTGAGTTCGGACACGTGTATCGCAGATTAGCCCACGGATTGCTTAGCGTTAAAAGGTTATAGGAACACTACGAAAATAAACAGTAAAATATAGTTTTTTTTATTGCCGTATAGGCAGACGAGCATACGGCCTGATGGTGAGCGGTTACCGTCGCTCATGGACGCTCAGCAATGCCAGGGGCAGAGCCAAGTCGCTGCCTACCGTTTAATACTCTCCACAAGCCTCGTTTGAAGAAGGACATGTCATAGCTCTCGGGAAACACCGTGGAGGGGAGCTCATTTCATAGCCGGATAATTTAAAAAGGAGTCGGTGATAAGAGCTACGGACTAAAGTGAAAACATCTGATATAAAAGTTTTACTGAAAAATCTCAAACCATGAAGGTTCTATGTCAATTCGAAGTACCTATTACGACAGAACGGCAATTTCATACTTTAACCCCTATTATTTCTCTAATCCCAAATTTTGTGCATTTGGCTATTAGTCGGCATCTTAACATGCTCGCCCATATCTACGTCGAATTCGGTATCTGTCGAAATTAAATCGTCGCCTGCAGCTTCAGAGGAGTACGGCTTAAGTTTCACGCTTTCCACCCCTCACGGTACCATCGACGTAATTTGGCTGTAAAATTGCATCAACGATCCTTGAGTGAGAAGAGATTTGAGGTGAGAATGTTTATGAAAATGCCGAGTTTTGATAAATTATGACTACTCCGAAAGTTTACAAAATCAATTAATATACGTAGCTTGTTAATGACTTAGACAGACTTTTCAGATAACGATTAATCAATAATTGATATTTTTTTAAACCAGGACCTTTAACTTTATATTTTATTTATTTAGTGCTTAGATGGATAGACAATCTTACAGCCCAGCTGGCGTTAAGTAGTTACTGGAGCCCATTACATTTACAACGTGTATGTGCCACCCACCTTGAGATATAAGTTCTAAGTCAGTATATTTACAACGGCTACCCACCCTTCAAACCGAAACGCATTACTGCTTCACGGCAGAAATAAACGGGATGGTGGTGGAAAACTTATATTTCGTACTAATAAACTCTAGAAGGCTCTAAAGACCACGATGAAACTTCAAAATATCGTATCTTTCTCATAATATGAACTACGTGACATCGAAGCTCTAAAGCTCAAAAGCTATTGATCCTTCACGTTTTGATTCACACACTCACTCAAATGGTAAATGTGAGAGGAACAAAATTGTATGAAAAAGACACTGTTAAGAATTATCTCAATAAACTAGTCTTGCAAATATTTTATTGATTTCATTTATTATTATTTTTAATATGGGTACAGATTATAATGTTAACAATGCTATTTTTAATGTTTGTAACATTTTAATGAGCTTAAACCAATCTGTATCTGCAAGCTGAAGATATTTGCACTTTTTTTTATTAAGCGTGTCGACTTAATAACAATAAAGATAACAAAGAAAGAAAACTTAGAATAGATTTGGCATTGCTGACGTCCATGAGCGACGGTAACCACTCACCATCAGGTGGGCCGTATGCTCGTCTGCCTACACGGCAATAATAAAAAAAAAAGATAGGGGCACGATTTGTGTAAATATTAAGCAAGAGTTCACACAAAAAACCTTAATAAATCCGTAGTCTGCAAATATATAAATTCAGGTACGCAAAAAAAAAAAAACTAATTTGTCCGACAATATTAAAACTTGGAAGTACAGTCGAATAGTTTCAGAACGAGCTCCTTGCTAAAATTACCGTCTTGATTGCTCCCAAGATAAATTATTTCAGTCTTAAAGTCATTTCTTGCATTGATATAAAATAATGGATGCGACTTTTAACATTTGAAGTTATTTAAGATTATGTTTCTCACAATATTCCGATTTTTAAAAAGAAATAAGGAGAAGGAAGAAGAAGGAAAGCAGGTTTTTTAACTTAATTGAAGCCAGTGTGAGAAATTTTAGTATTAAAGAAATGACATATTGAAATATAACCATTTCACTATGCTACTGACGATAGCTACAGGGTGATTGAAGAAAAAAAACCTTCTTTGTGCTTATTTCGGTTGCAACGTAAGAAGTAAGATAAGATAGGATAGTACTGTTTTTATTCCAATATAATTAAACCTTCGAACAAATAATAATAGCAACATTAAATAAATAGTTGTAAATAGACATGCTTTAACAAAAACCGACTTCAAATAGAAAAAAAGATATTCTAAAATAAATAACTAAAAACAATAATCATCGAAATCGGTTGGCGTGATATTGAGTTATTGAGTTATTCATCTATTTGTGGCACACGTACTTAATGCAAATTTAAGGCTTATATGGTTTTCTCGTGGATACCGTTATCAGAATTGGACTAAATTGAAATGGGACGACAGTTGAAGCGTCAGCTTTGTAATAAAAAAAGAATCATCAAAATCGATTCATGGAGTAAAAAGTTATGAGGTAACAAACAAAAAAAACATACCAAAAACAAACCTTCTCCTTTTTTGAAGTCGGTTAAAAAATGGTAATCGCTTTATAACAGAATATGAGCCTTATATCATTATTATATCATTAACAAAGAAAAAATTACAGTTTTAAATTCAACAATGAATTTGTTCACACAATCACATCTAGCATATATTTATGTCTGGGTACCTCCTTTATAAATGTCGGGCTACTAAAAAGGTGTCGTCTTGGAACCAGACCGCGTCTGCAGCAAGCTGATAAATGTAGTACGAAGCCTTCGGACTTGAGCTCAATTTATATTAATATTTATACATTTTTTGACCCGTGACTTTGATCTGACGTGAGGTCTCCGGGTGACCTGTACTGACATTGATATGAAAAAAGGATAGGCTTAAAGATATTTCTTTTAGGATATTATGTTTTTCTTGTAACTTTTTTCTTGATAGTTTTATATAACGATTGTATCGCAAAGATCACTACGGTCAAGAGTATAATTTCGATAATAGTGTTAAACTTTCACCACCGAACCCCAGAGTAGCGCCCATCTTTACTGCTTGTAAGCACTGCACCCTTTTCAGAGTCTTTCCCTCACGATGTTTCCTCGTCTTTTAAGAAAAGCAATACCGTGCCTCTGTAAACGACTGATGTCCATAACCGACGACCATGGTATACATTCGCCTTCGAAGGTAGTTGAAAATAGTCTTCGTTCTAAATACATTCATCATCTATATTCTGAAACCGTACTTAGCATTTCCAAGCCTATTAGATTAAATCGTATAAGGTTCCATCGCATGATTTTATGAACGCAAAAATCTGACTTTAGACTTAAAACTAAAGTCAAATTTTTGCGTTCGTTCAAAGACAAGATAATAATTATAAATCCTGTTGCAATGAGATCCGTCTTTTTTTTTGCGATGACATTTCTGGAAGTAGTTTCAGTAGTTAGGGTTTACCACAATAGAAAGAAAAGGACATGGCTCACAACCCGTTAAAGCCATAAGATACTACTAATATGAGTCTACCTGATCGTTCATAATGGGATATGAGTATATAGCCCTAGCCACCTCCACCTGCTACGACATCTCCTAGCCAATCTTCTTGTCTTACTCAAACTCAATCCTAGCAGTAGTATTGATTCCTCAATTACCTTTTCCAAATTCTTCCAATACTTCCGTCTGTGATTCAACTGACAGTAGTACCGTATTGTACTGTAAATACCATAGGTAATTCTATAGATGCCATTTAGGTGAAAAGGTCAGCTATATTAAAATGGCAATGAGACTTTCATCTCCTGTTTTGAGGTGAACAGTGGTGATGAGTTCTGGCTACGAGATGTATTTCCAGGACCACATAATGTCTTTCAAACGACATCTAAGACCTTCGTGATTGATTCTGTTTGTTTGTTTGATTAAAATATGCTGGTGTCTATGAGTGGAAGAAAACTCTTAGGATCAGCTAGGCCATCGACATTCAATCAAGCTATGTTCATAAAAATGGGCATGAAATGCATAGTGATTAAACTAAAAGCAATGAAACAAAAAATACTTGTAGTAACAATTTTAAAATGAAAAGCAAACAAAACGTAAAACTCGTATTGTATTAAGACTCAATATTTTCCAATACCATACCATTCAAAAACTATACAAAAGGTTGTATGTATCAGTTAGTTGTTTTATGAAAATCACCGTTCAAACCGTTAAGCACAAAGACTTCTTTCCTTTTTCAAAAACTGGTACTGCAGACGTTACAGTTTTGATGCGATGCAATTTTACACTAATTGAACGGACTAGTAGAAAAAACATAACAAATAAAATGAAGCATATTTATGGAAATTTAATTGAAAAACGTTACTCAGCTGAGTGGTTTCAGTTCTCTTTCTGCATTTTGATATACTAGATACCGGATTTTTAAATAGATTTAACTTATTACATTTTCACTTTTTTAAGTTATTATATTTTCAAGTTTTATAGTATAACTGAATTGCCTCTCATTCTTTCGCTAGTAACATCAATCTAATAGTTAAACATTAACATAAAATTAAATTAAAACCAGCAAAGATTAGATATACAGTAACTTAAGTTAGAATTTATCGTGAGATTACAACCATCTATTTCTATCGCAAAGCATTTGTGCAGTTTAAACAAAAATAAATTATAATAAAATAAAGAAAAAAATTTAGGTTATCTTGCCTGCATTAACTTAAAAATTATATAACTTTGATGACTAGTAACCTTGGCGATCTCTTGTCGCTTAGCTCTATCGATTCGTAATTAGATTCGATTTTTCTTTCCGATTTTCACTCTTTCAATATACATATTATATAACTGATGACTGTTTGATGGTGCAGTGGTTAGCGTCTCTGACTTATGCATCGGGTGTCGTGGTTTCCAGAGTGTGTACCAGACTCATAATACAGGGAATCCTAAATTGGTGCTAAATGACCGTGCTTAATTTGCTCCTACTTATTATTAAAACACTTGTGAGTCCGCACGGGTAGGTACCACCACTCTGCCTATTTCTGCCGTGAAGCAGTAATGTGTTTAGATTTGAAGGGTGGGGCAGCCGTTGTAACTATACTGAGACCTTAGAACTCATATCTCAAGGTAGGTGGCGCATTTACGTTGTAGATGTCTATGGGCTCCAGTAACCACTTAACACCAGGTGGGCTGTGAACTCGTCCACCCATAAAAAGAAGTTATTCCTTCGATTTTTTTTAAGAATTTAGTCGCCATTAAATCCAGATACGTGCTGTCCTCTGAGCACCTTGTCAACCTAAATTCGCTGTAATAATGATGTTTTCAAAAAAAGATAAAACTCTCACACATTGTTGAGTGTTCGCACGACCGGAAACATTGCGTCGTCGCGAATTCGATTCCCAGCCCGTCCGGGAACTAAACATCGGCGTGGAAATGAGTCGGCTGCGGAAAGACTTACATTTTCCGCTTTATTGAATATTGAGGATGTAAACGGGGAGATTCTACTAACTGGAACAGACGTGGGTTTGTATATCGATGATATTTATTTACAAAACTTATATGGTTTTTATTATAGAGAGAGAGCGAGAGTATTCTTTATTGTACACCAAAAAACAAATAAACAGTGTTTTTTTTTTATTGCTTTGATGCATGAACGAGCTCACAGCCCACCTGATGTTAAGTGGTTACTGGAGCCCATAGACATCTACAACGTAAATGCGCCACCCACCTCGAGATATAAGTTCTAAGGTCTCAGTATAGTTACAACGGCTACCCCACCCTTCGAACCGAAACGCATTACTGCTTCACGGCGGAAATAGGCGGGGTGGTGGTACCTACCCGCGCGGACTCACAAGAGGTCCTACCACCAGTAATGATACCTACCACCTATTATCTACCACCAGATGATGAATTAAGCCCCAAATATTTATTCACTACTAGCTAACCCGGCAGACTTCGTTGTGCCTCAATCGATAAATAAAAGACCTAAACTGTTGTATATAATAAACTTAAAAAAAACAAAAGGAATCCGTCCGACGGGGGACACATCAAAGAAAAAACAAAATTGTTAGTTTTTATTTAATTCCGAGCATTTTCATATTTATGTACCTTTTAAAACTTCTATGGACTTCCACAAATTACGTCGCATTTACGTCGGCATTTACGTCGTAGCTGTCTATGCGCTCCAGTACCACTTAATACCAGGTGGGCCGTGAGCTCGTCCGCCCACCTAAGCTATAATAAACAAAAAATAATAATATAGATATTTAAAACCCAGAAAGAAAGCAAATCATTTTGGGCAGATGTCCGATGTGGGAATGGAATCGAATGGAATGGTGTAGCATCTATTGGTTAATGAAATCACATTATCAGTTGGGTAAATGATTTTGTTTGATCATCTACGCAAACTTAAAATACTAGCTTCGAAATTCCAATTATAAATTGAACCACAAAGCTATTTTTAACGGTAAACAGCGGCTTGGTTATACCCCTGGCATTTCCATGGGCGACGGTAGCCACTCACCATCAAGTGAGCCGTATGCTCGTCTGCCTACAAGGACAATAAAAAAAAACGTTTTTTTGTAACATAAATGTTACTATAACTATATAACTAAATAAATACGCAATGAATTTTAATTTCGTGATGCGTAAGCTCATGCAACACGGCTCGATCCTGAAAGCCGAAAATTTCATTTAATTATCATTATCTTGGCCTAAAACTAATCCCTTTGCACGGTCATCTGTTCCCCTTTAATCCGCATTAAACGCCGCAAGCTTCCCCTTAATGCGGCTTTGTCCTGTTTCTTTCTTATCTCGCTTCGAAATTTGTCTAGGCGATGCTGTAAAATAGTCCGAGCCGGGCGTTTGTTACACCGTACCGTAACAAATACAGGTAAAGTTCGATATTAGAATTTTATTTTTCAACAAGCGGCCCGCTCCGGCTCCGCTCGGGTCTTTAACAAAAAATTCAACGATATTTGACGTTGTTTTGTTTTTTTTTGAATAAAAGAACACTTATTGCGGCAATAGCGAGAGATATGCTGTCGTGATACTTTTTGTAAATAATAATGTATGCTACAAAGTCGTAGTGCATTATTTTATTCTATCATCAATAGCTTTCGCAGGGCACGCGATGTAAAGAATATTTTAGGTAATTTTTTACACCTTGGGTTACATTATTAGAGTTTTAGTAAGGATCCCTAATTTTTTTCAAAAAACATTATAGCTTATGTCACTCGGGAATAGTGTAACTTCCAAACAGTGAAAGAATTTTTCAAATCGGTTCAGTAGTTTCGGACTTTTCGGATACAAACAAACAAACAAATCTTTCCTCTTTATAATATTAGTATACCTATAGATTAAGAATACGATATCGGTTTATGGATTGAAGTTGAATTTTTAAATATGTTTTCCGAATTAAATAAGTAAGCTCTATTTATGGAAAACAGTATAGATTAAGAGTAAAACATAATTGTTTATGGGCTGTGGTTTGAGAAGCACAGTCTGTTTGATGCTAAGCATTTATTTTAATACCAGGGATCATCGCAAACCATAAAAATCATAGTGCGAATGTTACCAACACACCTTGAGTTTTTTTAACTACTCACTTAGTTATCAGGCCCCAAATCAGTATGTCCTGTGTTACGGGTATAAAAGACTGATAAATATAGTTAAATATGTTTAAATATTTATACATGTGTAGATATTGAACACACAGATAAAGAAAAAACAAACATATTAATCACACAATGTTTATCCCATGTGGGAATCGAACTTATGGCCCTCAGCGCAATAATTAGGAGCGCTAATTACTGTACCACCGAGTCAGTCAGATATAAGATCAAAGTACCAATTGAATTTTGAATAATCGGTGTCTTGAATTCCTATCCTAAGTAGTCGCGATAGGGAACATTGCCAAGGGTACAATAGTCGCTATGCCTAGCACCGCTCACAATTAAGATTGTAGGTATACGATAAAGGGAAGATCTTCTAAGGAGCGAGTGATATTGATCAAGGTGGCATTGACAATATCATGAATTTTCGGCCCTAAGAACACGATGCTAGAGTTCACAAACATCACGCGCGTCACTTATTCACACCGATTCAGAAAGGTATCATTTAAGTAACACTGGTAAAAATTTGTAATATCTTTCTATCAGAAATTACGCTACAGTGTAATCATCGGACGTTTTAAGTGGAAGAGAGCTACAGAGATGGCGCAGGCTACGATTTATTTCGACCGCAACTGTACAAGCCGTTATTGTTGCACTTGTTAAATTACAACTTTTTAATCTTAATTCGCACTACAGTTATTGTTGTTAGTTTTGTTTCATTAATTATTTATATATTTATTTGTGTCTATCTACTTTTTTTTTTTATTAGACGTTGTCTGATTTCTGAAGCAGGGCTTTAATAGGATAATATACGAAATTATGAAGCACCTTTTTAAATCTTCCACCTAACCTAAGCCCGTAGACAAAGTAAATGCCGCCACCAGCCTCAAGAAATGAGGTTGAGGGTTGTCAGTTTCAGTAGTTTGTTTCTGACAAACTGAATTTAATATTAATCAACGAATATGCTTTCATTGGGAGAATTTAAGAGGGTCACAATCTGGAACAGCTGATGGTGACAGGAAAGGTAGATGGCAAACGTCCCAGAGGACGCAGTCCCACGAGATGGTCGGACCAAGTACGATCTTCTCTGAGCATCAATTTCCATAATGCCCTTCATGAAGCAAAAGATCGCGGCAGATGGAGGGAAGTCGTATGGGAGAAACTGATGCAGCGGGGGAGTCTCGACCCTCAGTAATGAGGAAAACGACGCGAGGAGGAGGATGCTTTAATTGAACTGTGATCAAATAGGAGTTCTTTAGATCGCAAGCATCCTCGTACTCCACTGCATTTGAGAATAGTTTCAACTGCCGTAAAATATTCATTTGCTGGCTCGTGACATCGACGTTGGCTGGCTAAGTATGGATAGTCGTACAGTTACGACAATTGTCATATTAGTCACATTAATAAATAATAAAAAAATGAATACATTTTATATGTATTTTAAAACCAACTAAACGATAAAGTTATTATGATGTTTTTAGACTGAACTATACCGAGCGCCGTGTATTCGTGTGCTTCTTCTTCTTCTGAGTCGATCTTTTCATTGCTAAAGGTCGTGTCTAGTTTGAAATGTTGACCATTCAATGTACTATGCTTTCCTACGTCTTCCTACCCCTGGCAGACTTATAGCCTCGGTTATTGGTAGGTTGGTGAGCGTCTTTACCAGATCAGCCCATCGCGTAAGTGAGCGTCCGCGAGATCTTCTCCCGTTAACCTGACCAACTACGTTGAGTTATCAGGGTCTCTACGAGCGATGTGACCGAAGTACGTGAGAATACGTTGGAAGCAGATATCGTGTGCTTATATAGAATTTAAAAACTAGCTACGTAATATAGAAATCTATCCTTTTTTTTTTCTTTTACAGTACGTCTTGCGATCTTGATCTTAAAAAACTAGTAATACGCTCCCGAGTGCTAAGCCGAGCGTTGTAAGTTCGATTACCTTACCTTAAAAAAACATTCGAGTATCAAACAGGTCTACTTGCTTTTTATATATACATTTGTGGAAAGATCATTGTGAAAGAATTTTTGGACCAAAAACTCAACCAAACTCAACTTAAATACTATCAAGTAACCAACTAATAAGCTGTGAATACAGCAGATATGGCTCCAACAAACTACTTCCTGTTCAAATTACCACTTTGTAGCACCCGTTAGAAGGCATAATTCGCAACGTTCACTGAAAATTGCCCCGAAAAAAAATCGCTTAAAATATTTTGATGATTGGATTATTCGTGGGCGTAAGTGTATCGTTCCTAAATGAGCATACTTTGAAGGTTTTAGAATAAATTTGAATGAATAACTAACATATTGTACCTATATATAATACTATTCTATTTTATTACATTCATATTATTTTCCATTCACTTTTTTGGTAGATTAGTATAAAGTTTTGGAGCCAGCTGATCTGATTATTTACTTTCTTTCGACTGTGATGCAGAACAGATTTTGGATGTGTACGAATTTTGTATTTTTTTATAAAACAAGAAAAATAATGAACCCTATTACGAATTTTAAAATAAAATAAAGTTGATTCCGTGTTAATTGAGCGGTCACAGAGAAACGACAATTACGGCATACCCAGTAACCATCGTGGCGTAAAGCATCGTTATAACTTCCAAGGTAGTGGAAATTCCGAGTTATTGACATGAAATATTTACTTCAGTGCCTCAGATCATTGAGTTAGCGTTGCTTATATAACTTTAAACTTTGTTTTGTTTTGATCGAGGTTTTTATGTATTTGATATTAATAGTGGTCCCGCAGTAGTCGAAATTCGACTATAATTAATTGAAATTATAAGTTTGAACATTATTATGATTCTATTGTCAAATTCTATAATCACAGATTTCGCCAAGACTAAACTTTAGGCAATTTTTAATAAAGACAAACAATATTTAAACTTTTCTCAATTTGACCATAAACTATAAGCAATAAGAAAAGTTTGACAATACACAAACAGTATGCATGCGCGTGTGTGTCAAATACACGGTAGTGTGTCTAATATTTTTTAATTGATTTATTGTATTTTTTATGCATAATTTAAAAAAAATATTAGCCTTCTGCATTTCTTCTCTATATTCTCTATAAGTGTGGGAAATTACATACTGCTCCGTCCGCGCAGTTTTCGTAAAAAAGGATACAAAATTTTTGCTTCACGTATTAATATATAGATGTATTTCATTGTCATCATCGTCAGTCAATAGCAGTCTACATAGCAGGCCAGACATAGGCCTCTCGATTTGGGTGCTACTGAGCACGATCTTTCACTTCTCTCATCCAGCTCTTGCCAGCCACAAGCATAGATCGTCACTCCACCAAGCCTGATGGCGTCTTACACTACGTATGCCAATTCGCGGTCTCCACTCAAGAACATATTTACCCAAAGAGCTATCAGTTTCTTCGGCTAATATTACCAGCCCATTGCCACTTCAGCTCACTAACCCACTGCGCTATGTCGATAACTTGATAATGATGTAGGCTTAGACGACGAAAGGAAGATCTTCCACCGAGCGCGTGATATTGGTCGGTAGACCTACGGTCTGAATGTTGTTGTTCGGAACTTGTATATATGCAAGCTTATGTTGAAAATGTCGTAAGCGAGATTCAGGCATCTGTCAAATATCTTGCGTTGTATAATGGCTACCCGCCACAATGAGATAAAATATCAAGGTTTTTTTTTATAAATAGCTTTTCCCCTAGTTTCAAACTAGAATTCCCTGCACTACATAAATCAGATACTCATATTTCTACGTCTAAATATTTTAAGCAGTCAGACAATGGTAGCAAGCGTGTTCAACACACTAAGTTTGTCCAGTTAAACAAGGGAATCGAATTTATATTATACTATCGCAAACTCTCCAGCTTATGGCATGGAGGTAAATGGTTACCGTAGCTTTTAGACCTCTGTAATGGTGGGAGCATAGTCAAGCCGCTACCTACCACAAATAATTTGTGAGACCTTTAAAAAGAATATCACAAGGAAGAGGGTTCAATCAAGAGTCGTACCTTGTATATTGTATTGGTGTTTATCAAATCTAAAAGATATCGTTATTGTGTTGTACACGTGTAGAATATTTGTGCTCTTTCTCATAAGCTGTATGTTTTCAGCACGTGTCTTTTTGTGTGTGAAGATAATTGCCTTACAACCCACTTGATGTCAAATTAATAAACAAATTATTGGTACATTGGTTCTTTCAACCCGAACGCACGATCGATTCCCGGCGCCAAGAGGATAGACAGGCTCGCCCGTTGCAATTTGTTTTGTAATAAAGAACAACAATATAGAAAAAATTAGAGTACAATGTCATGTTCAATATAATTCTATCAAAAGTACATCATACTTGTTGACGCTATCTCAACGCTACCTGTCTCACATATTTTTTCCTCCCGCCACCCACTGACCTAATTCCGGGCAGGTGTCCTGCATCGCATAAGCATTTCAACCAATCACATACAAGAGTTTGTCAATTGGTTAACGATAATAACCAATAGTGGGCCTAGGCGTGGCGTGGCACGTTGCCAAAGTGGTACTGTACTGCTGCAAATTTCAGTGGGCACTTGTTGAGTCTCCAGATGAAAGAAGGCCCAAGAATTGTGAAGGTGTGGTTTCAATTCTCGATGCCTACTTGATTCCTGTTGGCTGGCTTCTGTCCAGGACTTGAAATGAAGATTGAAATTCAAGATCGGGCGACTGCTTGACTGAAAAGTTACTGGACTTTGGACCAATCTTTGTGTTTTTTTTTGTTTAGAAAACGGAGATGAGTTTGTGTAGTAATAAGTCCGCAAGAGCTAATCTTATGAGTGCTTATGATCTGGTGCGGCAGCGTGCAGACCTCCTAATGGTGAATAATCATCGTTGCTCATGGACATCAGCAATTGCAGAGAAACGGCCGAATAGTTACTGAGGTCTGTTCTCGGCCTTCGTTCCACAGCCTGCAGATAGTGTAGAGAATTTACTAATAGATAGATAGTAGACAAGTAGATAATAAGTGATGGCAATATGGTAATGCTAATTTACCAATCCAGGTTATGATTAATCTGCACAACTTTGTGAAGTTTGAGTTTTTAATCAATACTGTTCCTTTTCTACACAGACAACGGTATAAAATACCAGCTTGAAGTCGTTTACCATCAGCCGCGCTGTGCACTGTTTACAACAATAACGGAATAAGATATTTCCCGTCACGGTAAAGGCTAGCTGTCACTTGAAAAGAAATGATAGAACACGTGCTAAAAGACACATTAGGATTTCACTCACCTGTCAAACCAATCATTTTGGGTCAGGCATGCTTGATCGTTAGATTTCGTTGGCAGGCCATTACGAGACGTCAAAAGTGACCACCATCGACGCTTTTTGTCATCTCGTTTAACACTTGAATGACATTGACAGCTTTGACATATGTCAAGATTAGACCATATACGAGTTACTTATTTGTTGGTAAAAATAAGTTTTATTTTTATCTGACTTGAAAAAAACCTGAGGCAGGATGTCTATTTAAAACCTGACAAACTCAGCTGCATATATTTTTTGTTACATAGAATTGTTGGGAATTTTAAGCCTCTTATTCGACACAAATAATCATGTTATTGTTGTTAATTAGGGTACAGTGAAAGTATTATTATTTTTAAATGTTAAATTAGATTCCCGTATACATACGGTTAGAAATTAAAAAACAACTGTCACCAATCACAATTTGATTGAACAAAATAGTCAAAACTTTTATTTGGTGTAAATAATATTGAAACTGAAAGATTTTTCTTTCAGTTTCAATATTATTTACACCAAAATATATTACAGATTGGTATTAGTGAAATGGCTAGATTTATCAATTAGCTGACGGTCCATCCGGTGTTAATCCGTTACAGGGGCCATCCGTGCAAAAAAAAACCATAACAACGTGAATCCCACCTCCCACCTTAAGGTATGAGGTCAAAATTTCAATATAAAACAGCTGTTTCATCCTTCAAGCCAGAACGCATGACAATTTCGCAGCAGAAATAAACTTAGTCAATCTCTTTTTCTTCGATCTCAAATTCAAAATATACGTAAATATTCATCAAAGAATCACGTTACTGTCATGTTATGCCGCGATTTTAATTCCAAAGGAAAGATGACACTGGGCTCAGACTTACGCCTAAATTAAACTAGAAGAGGGTAAGCCGATATTCGTTCAGCTCATAGTTAGTTATAAGCAATAGGTAATCTGACATTCATAAGGGTTTTTAATTAAATTAAAACAATAACTTCCACTAACATTAAGTTTTAGTAACAAGTCTAGTATTTCTACCATATCTATATTAATGACCTACTTTTAATTAGTTGTGATACATTTTGACTACCGTAGCGTCAGGTGTAGTAGAGGTGCGTATGCTCTAGTTTTACTATTTTCAAAATTTTCCAAATTTCAAATTTCATTTCAACCCCCTAAAAGTCTAAAAGTGTGTAAAAAAATATGTTAAAGATTCTGACTGTGAGTTTTTCTATTAACTTCGGCTTCTAGAGAAATCCACGGTTGACCTAGTAAGTAGTTAGCGGATACTAGCGTTGTGCCCTCACTGTAAACATCAAGCAAATGAAAATGATGCAAGCAAAAAATCCAACTTAAAAATCAACTTCTAGAAAAAATTCAATGCTAACAATATGTAGTATGTTTTTTGAAATGTCTTTACTACTTCACTATCAACATATACTGATTAAAAACGCTTAATCTAAAGCATTAAGTTCGTTGATATACGTGTTTTGCTTTTAGAGTGATAAGTTTTCTATCAATATACTAATATTGTTTAAAGATACCCTATCGCTTCGGTGGATTTCTGAATTTAGCGCCGTATACAATTATTTTTATTGTTCTGTGAATGTAATACATTCATTGTTCCACTTATTTTGAGGTAGAACACAGTAACAAACATATTTATTTACAATTCGATTTAGAATCCCTTTTAATATTAAAATAAGAATAACCCAATCCTTTTTACAGCTTGCAGTTTTATTACGAAACCCCGAAGGGTCTGGTGATCTTGTTGGGAACATTATGAAGACAAATAACACACGACGTGGCTTGGCACCGTGCCTAGATGCGGCAAAACTATCTGCACTCACATTCTTTTACATAAACGATGGGCTCTGGTGTACGATACTAGCGGAAGCGTGGGAGCAAGCGAGATCAATTTTTTTAAAGATATAGTAATTCATATTAGTCATGACATAAAGTGTATATTTAAATGGCGTAGTTTCCAACAGTATTGAATGAATTCAGTACTAAAAGATATGTCCATTTTTGAAATAGATGAGGTTCATAAATATTATTATATTGTGGTCACCAAAAGACTTAGGTACATCATAACGTGATTTACATCAACTAACTTGAAGAATGTGTGTTTTAATATCAATCTCTAGCTGGGGATCTTTAATGTAAAAGCTACGATATTTGAACGGTATATTTGCAATTGCTTAATCCGATCGAGCGAGCGTCCTTGGTTCGTATGTAAGAGGGGAAGGTCCCTGGTATCGGGGTATCTCCTCAATCCAGGACACGCTTTCTGCAAGGCTACTAGTGTCGCTACTAGTGATGAAACGCAAGAACAATGGGTTTAAAGCGTCTAATTTATTTAACATGGTTAATATACCCTTTAAACAGGCATGTGTGATAATTTTTTCCATGGTGTTTCCTTAAAGTTACGAGAATATATCCACCAAAGGGCTTTGAATAATTTTAAGTAAAACAGCCCCTCAGTTTTGCGATTGCTAATATTGATGTGGAGTTTTATATTCAGGTTGGGCAAGTGAAACGGTTGATGAAGTGACACAAACTTGATTTTTTATTTCGTCTTAATCGTCTTAATCTATGTGACTAAAATATAAACGTCTTTCGTCTTCAGAGTTACACCGCGTCTGTCTGCCGTCGCATCCGGCAACTACCCTCTTCTCGCTTAAAAAATAAAACTAGGTGTTCTGTATTCGTTCGCCGTCTCTTTTACTTGCTAACATGACATCTCCTATCTCTCTCACTCAATCATGCTCCATATCTGTCATTAATCCATACCGTTCCGTTCCGCTTCTACATTGATAAGCGACTTTAACCACCACCTGACCAACCATCATTCTGTTCATCTGCTCTCGATCTTTATCATCTACTTACGCAAGTTTGCAATATGTTACCAAAAATTAAAATAAAATAAATCTAAAGTATCTTAACGCTCGTAACTTATACCAAACAACAAGATCATATGCAAGCAATTTGTTGCAAGAGAGACTATGTTTTTCTTTTCCACATGATGCCTGTATATATGGATAAAAATATAATCTATTTCATACTTTAGGTTCAATTATAGTTTATGGTATGCAAGTAGCGGTTTAACCATGTGAGTGCATTGTATAAGCAAGTTTAAACTATTCTGTGAAGCAAAAATAAGTTCTCTTGGTATGATAAGGAAAGAGAGGGCTTTGAGAGCCGTGGTATGTAATTCTAACTTTAATGTTCTTTAGATTACTGCATTCACGCAATATTATTTATGACTTGGGTAATTGATTGAAGTCAAACGGGTCTTGAGCTAATCAGAACTTAAAAAAAGCGCTGTCATGTTTTCTTACTCTACTAAGCTTGTATCTCTCGTTTCGTAAAGTTATAAATAAATCTCGTTTGCTGATAAAATTCAAATTCACAGGTAACTTGTTGACGTTGTTCTAAGCAGAATTTAGAATAAAACATTTCATACAATGTCTGTCTGTAGCAGAACTTGAATGATGTGCCGGCTTCCGTAACAATATTCGTTTTAATTAACATTGGACGCCAATGTACGTACAAAAGACAGTCGGAAATCCGCTCGGGGGTTGCGAAAGGAACTTTAGAGTGTACGACACGATTTATGATGTTTTTTAGTGTATAAGTCATTTTAAATGAAGAATATGGTTTAGTTTTTGGTAAAAGTATTCTCAACTAAATTTCGTTACCACTATAACTTTTTAGTGGCAAAAAAAATTGCTGGAAACGTTCTGTGGATGAGCGCAGTGGCTCCGGGTAGTATGGATGAACACTACTTCGGTGGCGGGCGGTACTTTGGTAAAAACAAGGTGACGAGATCATCTCAAACAATTCCTCAGAGCACTCACAATGCAAGTTTTTTTTATTCTACGTTTCGATGGAAGATTTGCTAGTGAAATTCCTACAAATGAATAATAAGTCAAAAAGGTTTTCCCTCCCATCTAATCTAAACAATATTCAACTATCTTTTGGCAGAGATCTGAAGTCATCATAGCCTAGGGGATTAGGCACCCAGTTTATTCGAATAGTGAGAAGCAACTACGCTGGTATTTGAATCTCGCAGGCCTTTACTAATATAAATAAAATACGTACTTAGTAAATAACTTCTACGGTGAAGGAACAACATCATGTGATAAGAATTATCAATCAGGTCGGATTTCCGGCCGAGAGGGATAATGGACCGGGCTATGTCGGACTCTGGTGCCTCCAGAGAGGAAGAGGCAGACGATGAGGACCAAGATGTTAGCACAGGGTGGCCTTTTTCTGACGTGAAGTGTTTCAGTTTGAAGGGTGGGGCAGCGGTTGAACTATAAAACAGAGACTTAGAACTCATTTCTCAGTGTTTTTTATTTTTTTTAATAAACACAGTTTTAATAAAATATAAATAAAAAAGTCGTACAATATAAAAGTGAGTCTCGTTAAATTATTCGGGCCGTGTGCGGGGGCGGCACTCCCATTGACAAAGGTCATTCATATTGTAGTTCACGCTTGGCCGCTTCCTCTAATTCGAATTACGTATACTGTACGTCTCACTGTACGTTAGCACTACATAACTCGAAGCATCCATGACCTGATCATAAGACGCCCGGTTTGGTTATGTAATTTCGTGGTAATTTGGGTCGACTTTAAGACGATGGGTGTTTTCGTCGAGTGATGTGACTATGCCGAGCTCAATCCGATGGTAGTTTCACGGCGAAAATAGACTATGGTAAACATAACAAATAACAAGCCCGTCAGTAACAATGTAGGACTAAAATATATTTTTATGAAAAAGAAAATTATTTTTTACAAGAATTTACAGACTAGAAACAAGGATTTTTTTACGGACATTTTTTTATTGCCTTTGTAAGCAGACGAGCATACAGTCCACCTGATGGTGAGTGGTTACCGTCGCCCATGGACTTCAGCAATGCCAGGGGCAGAGTCAAAGCGCTGCCTACCGCTTAACACTCATGACATGCAGAAAGACAGCCTTTACTTTACTGACCGATCGAGGATAGAAGGAGGACGATCTCTCGAAGCGTATCCGATAGGGCAATTTACACACTCCAAATAAAGCAAAGCCTAAATAAATTTATATTAATAAAAGAAGTACGACTACAAACTGTTTGGATTATTCGATGAAGACCAAAAAAAATAATTAAGATAACGTATTTATTTTTATATTTTAATATAATAAATAAGTGAATAAACTCATTGGCCCATCTGATGTTAAGAGCTCATAGACATCAATCATTACGCGAGAAGCCATTTTTACCTTTCAACCCACCATGCGACATGAGGTCTGAGTCACAAATATATCTTCTGTTAAGCTGAAATGCGCTGCTGTTTCGCGACCAAATCAAGCAAGGTAGATTAAAGCATTTTTTATTAGCTTCATTTGTATTTCTCTATTTAAAAACGTTTTTTCAACGTAATCTTTACTAATATTATAAAGCTGAAGAGTTTGTTTGTTTGAACGCGTTAATCTCCGGAACTACTGGTCCGATTTGAAAAATTATCTTAGTATTAGACAGTCATTTGTTGAGGAAGGCTATAGGCTTTATAACATCACGTTAAGACCAATACAAGTGGAGCACCAAAAAATAATGTTTCACAATCGGGTGTAAATACCTCCTTAACATTCTATAATAAAAAAAAAATCACTTTCTACGTAAATGAAGTGGGGGTAAAATTTAGCGTTATGCCAAAGTAACTATTCCACGTGGACGGAGTCGCGGTCAAAAGCTAGTTTTGAATAACTTTAAGAAGCTGAATAAGTACAAAATTTGCTTACGTATAAAAGACAGATGATAACACAATAATTAATTTAGTCTGATATTATGACTAAGATCTAAGCCTAGGACCAGAATAAAAAAGGTTTGCATGTATGCTTTTGTAGTCATATTTATTTTTTTTAAATAAGAGCTAATCCCGCAATGTAAGTAGAGATCAACCCTACTCGAAACACAATTTATAGTCTGAGGACATATTGTGTTATCATATCAATGGTACATTAATTACTCCCCAGGGTACATCCACAATACCGCGCTGATGACAGGTTTATTATTGAACCAAGGGAATGTTTAGGCTTTAATTGATCATATTATACTAGGTGTGTCTGCCGGTCTCACACGCGGTGACGTGTAACTGACTAATGACTTATCTCGTACATTTAGAATTGAAATGTCTCGACTAAATTTAAAAAAAATTAAGTATTACTAGAGGCCCCGCAGTAGTCGAAATTCGACTATAATTAATTAAAATTGTAAATTTGTACACTATTAGGATTGTATTTTATACTTCTATAATCACGAATTTCGCCAAGACTACGCTATAAAAAATATTAACATTTAAGACAAACAATATTTAATCTATTCTCAATTTGACAACGACGTCAAGAACAAAATTTTGACAATAAATAGTATGCATGCGCGTGTGCGTCAAATACATGGTATGTAGTGTGTGTAATGTTTTCTTTATTGATTTAATGTATCTTTTATGCATTATTTTAAAAAAAATATTAGCATTGTGCAATTCTTCTCTATATTCTCTATAAGTGTGAGAAATTTCATTCTCCTCCGTCCGCGCAATTTTCGTAAAAAGGGATACAAAGTTTTTGCTTCACGTATTAATTAAGTTTTTTTTTTTTTATTGCTTAGATGAGTGGACGAGCTCACAGCCCACCTGGTGTTAAGTGGTTACTGGAGCCCATAGACATCCACAACGTAAATGCGCCACCCACCTTGAGATATAAGTTCTAAGGTCTCAAGTAAGTTACAACGGCTGCCCCACCCTTCAAACCGAAACGCATTACTGCTTCACGGCAGAAATAGGCAGGGTGGTGGTACCCACTCGCGCGGACTCACAAGAGGTCCTACCACCAGTACAAAACAGTACAGTAATTAAGTATTATACTTTGAACGACTTATAAATATTTATTCTACCAGTTCATAACTTTAAACTCTAAGGTATGCGTTTAAAGGCTTAAATTATAAAAAAGTCGAAACTGAAAAACTACAATTCTTCAATTACATTTTTGGCGTTTACCAATAAACAAGAATTATGTATGAAGTCACTTCAACTCTATAGGTGCAATGTGTATTTTTTCACTTGTCTTTCCATCGGTCCCTAAGTTACGTTTGATAGCTTTTGAAGTTTGCCGAGCAAATATCTATATATATAAAAATGAATTGCTGTTCGTTAGTCTCGCTAAAACACGAGAACAGCTGGACCGATTTGGCAAATTTTGGTCTTGAATTATTTATGAAAGTCCAGAGAAGGTTTAAAAGGTAGATCAATATGAAAATGCTCGGAATTAAATAAAAATAACAATTTAGTTTTTCCTTTGATGTGTCCCCCGTCGGACGGATTTCTTTTGTTTGTTTTAAGTTTATTTTATACAAAAGTTTAGGTCTTTTATTTATCGATTGAGGCACTACGAAGACTGCCGGGTCAGCTAGTATTGTTATAAATATTTGTTTAGCAAATAGCGGTCCTGGTTTTGTTGATGTCCATGACTGACGGTGATCACCCAGCATCGGGTGGGTCCCATGCTGGTCTGTCTGCCAGGGCAATAAAAATAACTTACCTATATAGCCAATATAGGTCACTGATGGAATAAAAGGAATACCAAGTGCATTGTAGAGCCGTTGACTATCGCTTAGATCTTTTTTTAATAGCATTTGAGGAAAGATATGTCACGTGCACATAAAAAATACCGTAGAAGGGAAGACATTCCAGAGTCGAGTATATGTCATAAAAGATCAACTTCCACTTTTCTAGTTAGTACGCACGGACTCTGTTTTATGTAGGGTTTATGCGGTGGTAAAGTTCTGAAACATTCTTCAGAACACTCTTCGGTGAAAATGCGGTATAGGGCACAGAGTGATCAGAAGTGTCTCTGTAGGCACCGAGTTTATTTTATTTTTTGCACTGGGTGGGTCAGGTACCAAACGATACGGGAGCTGTCGCGCTAAATCAAAGCGATTAGGAAAACTTCTCATTTGCGCATATCATGTTGAAATTTTTAAACGTTTTTGGAGTTTTATTTCTTTCGTGTTGACTGGTTATCTGATGTTTAAATAAATGTCACAGTCTATATTGCGGCTTGAGGTTGACGTCTCATTTGCCTTCAGCTAAGGGTTAAACTGCTTGTTTGGATTGAAACACTAGTTGCGTAAACGTATTCACGTCAATCTGGTAGTAATATGGTCACTGGAGTACTTAGAACTCATCCATAGAAGACATTAAGAATAAACAGTCGTGGTCGGGCGCTCTGTGAGCTTACATTGGTACGACCACCCCAGCAATTTCGGCCGCGAATCAGTGATATGTTCCAGTTCGAAGGGTGGCGCAGACATTGTCCTATACAACTAGGACTTAGAACTCATGGGCTTGGGTAAACTTAACCACAGCAACTTAACCACAACAATAAATAAAAATCAAATTAACATATTTATGCTTGTACTATGACCATGTTATTCAATCCAAACTAAAAGAGTTAATGCATACTTAAAATAATTTTATTAAAAGACTATTTTACATACACATCGAAAGCCCTTGCCTTACGTTGTTGAATAAAAATAAACTCATCTTACCTGAAAAAAGAAACACATTCGTTAGTCCTGTACATTTTTATTAAATGACGCTTTTTGTCGAGTTAACTAATTTCTACCCTAAAACAAGACTATTCGAGAATATAGAATAAAATCAACTATGAGCATTTTGAACACGCATGATGCGCACTCTACAACCGTTGGCTACGAGTGATAGTAATGCTGCCACTGCATTACAATAGCTTTTACTGGTGGTAGGACCTCTTGTGAGTCCACGCGGGTAGGTACCACCACCCAGCCTATTTCAGCCGTGAAGCAGTAATGCGTTTCGGTTTGAAGGGTGGGGCAGCCGTTGTAACTATACTTGAGACCTTAGAACTTATATTTGCAGATGTCTATGGGCTCCAGTAACCACTTAACACCAGGTGGACTATGAGCTCGTCCACCCATCTAAGCAATAAAAAAAAAGAATACTAATAAATCTAAAATAAAAACATGCCTTAATGGTATCGGTTATAAGCAACTAACTCTTATTATTCAGTAGAGCAGAATATAGGCTGATATGTTGACTCCCCACCACACCCTCGGGTCGAAGCTCCGCTTTTTAGGCATTGTGGTTGTTATTGCTCCATTAAGCTTTAATGACTAAAAATGGCCTGGCACACCCTACTCTACATATAGCAAAAATAATTTCTTCTCTACCAGTATAAGCTGATAAAAATACAATTATCAATTAGCAAAAGCTTTTGATGTAGAGTTCTCTATAAACAAACAGACATTAATACTCGACTAATTAACCAAAGTATCGGAACAGATTATATTACGGCATTTAATCTACTTAGTTGTCTTGGTAACGGCGTGAGCGCCAGAGGGCTGCTGTGAAAACGAGAGCGCACTTCAGCCTCTTGAGTTTGTTGTGAGCTTTATGTTTTTTCCCCACTCGCTTTTAAAGCTTTTAACGACGGCAATGATAGCTTAATTTGGTGTATTTTTCGTTTCATATTTTCAGCCTTATTATAGTGACACTATTTTATGTATAAAAATAATGGTTTTTTGTGTGTGTGTTTGTTGTTTGTGTTAAAACATTAAAAAGGCCACTACGAATCTCGAGACATGAGCTCTAAGATCTCAGTTTTAACAGTATGACGGCTGCCCCACCCTTCAAACCGAAACGTATTACTGCTTCGCGGCAGAAGTAGGCAGGATGGCGGTACCTACCCGTGCGGACTCACAAGACGTTTTACCACCAGTAAATTTTCAATGCTCTAAATGAACGAGATCACAGTTTGTTTGATGTTAAGTAGTTACTAGAGCCCACGGATATTGCGACGTGAATGTCGCCATCTACTTAGAGATGTGAGATCGAGATATCATAGTAGAATCACTACCATCCAATAGCGCACAATTAGGCAGAATAGTAGTATAAAGCACGTGAGAATAGCACTCAACAAATAAAAAATGTAACTCGCCAAAAGCTAAAAATGAACTCCTCACGAACAGAAGATTATTTATGAACTCCTTGAGCGACAAAATAATAGAGTGTCATCTTGACGTTATAAATGATTCAGATCATCTCACGCCCTAACCACTGGTCCGTTTCCAAAGTAATAGTATGAACGATTAGGTTTTAAAGAGATTTTCTGCGATGAAGAGTGTTTTCAAATTTTAATTTATTTAATATTTTTTAACATATTTTTTATTGCCATTATATGAAGAGCCTACGATCTGCCTGACCGTAAGTGGTTACTGTGGCTCATGGGCATCAGCAGTCACATGGCCACAGCCAAGCAACTATGTGTGGCTAAGGACTCTCGTCAAGCCAAATGTGAAACAATGCATTGTATTGTTAACCCGAATATTACTCAAATCGTCATAATGATTTCTTGAGATAAAATGAAATTTAATGACATATTATTATGTTGAATTTAGATAAATAGTTAAATAAAATGAATTATGTGCATTGCAAAGTTAACATAAATTCTATCTACGGCAAAATGAAGAGGATTGACACCTCATTGCCCATAGAACCTCTTCATTGCCATAAGTAGCTTAAAAGCTTTGAGAGAACATATTAACAACTAGCTTTATTAAATTTAATCATACATCACGATTTATTTATTTATTATTATTGCTTACGTGGGTGAGCTCACGGTACACCTGATGCTAAGTGGTGACCGGAGATACCTACGACGTAAATGCCACCACCTACCTCGAGACATAAGTTCCAAGTCTCAGTTTAACAGTACAACGGCTGCCCCACCCTTAAAACAGAAACGCATTACTGCTTCACGGTAGAAATAGGCAGGGTGGTGGTTACCTACCCTATTTTATATTGAACTAACTGCTTGGATCGTCTCATGATCCTGATATTAGCTGGTTACCGGAAGCTATTTACATTATCACCGCCACCCCTATAGACACATGAACTCCAAATTTTTGTTGGTACAATTACTCTCCCGACCTATAAGCTGCGAGTCGTGACTGGTTCGCGACAAAAACGAGCAGGTTAGTAGTAGCACCTATCCATGCCCACTCACAATACGTTAAATATGAGTTTTCGAAGTAACTTTTTTGTTTTGAAGCTGATAAATTACAGAAACTTATCTACTTCACACATAGCTGAAAGTTGACCATTAGTGACGTCACATCAGCCACAGCTCATTTGCAGCTCGACACCGTTCTTACATTTACCAACATGAAGCTTTATGCATCTTATACGTCATGTTTCTTTCACTAAGAGCGTAGTGGCCTAACTTAATTTCGCTCATCTATTACTTTGCTGACTTCAGTTTGGGCTCACCTCTTTTATGACCATCATCATCAACACCAGCCTGTATATCTCCACTGCTGGATGTAGACCTCTCCCACAGTCCGCCACAATGAACGATCCTGTTTTATATTTTTCCTCTTATTTCCCCACCTATTAAGCCGTGAACCAGTAATGCGTTTCGGTTTTAAGGGTTGCCGTTGTAACTATACTGAGACCTTAGAACTCATATCTCAAGGTGGGTGACGGCATTTACGTTACAGGTCTCTATAGGCTCCGGTTTCCACTTAACACCAAGTTGGCTCTGAGCTCGTCCACCCATCTATGCAATAAATAAATAAAACATACCCGAGCAGATTCACAGCATATCTGTCATTAGGTAAGATAAAGAAGCCTTTATTAACAACCTAAGATAAAGCGCTATGCAACAGAATTGGCCCAATATTTAAAATGATAATAATAAAACTATTTATTTCCACTCCAGAATGGGCTTAGTTGATTTAGAAATGAATTCTTATGAATTAATATTAATTTGGAAATCTAGAATCTTAATTAGAATTAGAAGTTCTGAGTATACTTAAATGCTTTTTGGGTAGTCTTGTATTTAAAAACGCCGTAAAACTACTTTAAATTTCGCATTCGATAATTTCATTATTTAATAACTTCTGACGTTTTAAATGATTACAGTTTGCAGGTTAATTTTTTTTCTAGTAAATGTTATGAGATGGTTACGTTTTTAGTACTCAGAAAGATGACGAAGCAGAAGAAGGAAATTTGACTTGAGTTGTAAGAACACACGTTAGAAGTTAAAAAGAAATGTCAATGGCATATTTTAACAAAATAAGTCCAAAACGTTAAATGTATTTGTAGCAGGAGACAGGAACCGGTACAAAGGGCAGGAAATTGCTTATCAAGAGTTGGCAGTAATCAAACCGTTTGGTTTCTTCCAATTTAACTTGTCTGCGGACGTTGGAGGGTTGATAATGAGATCTTTGTTATAACGTAGCAGAATAGGATTCTGAGAGAATAGTTTCTGAATTGCTGACGTTGATTTAAAATGACGCAAATTTTATATAAAGCTTGCTTGAATTATTTACAGTTCAATTCCAAAATTTGGCTGATATATTTTATTATTTTTCATTTTCTACTACTCCAACTACTACTGCTACTACCTAAGCTACCGAAGCTTCTAGATCTCACAACCTGAATGCCATCACTCAGCTTACGACTTGAGGTCGGTGGTTCAATTTTATTCTATAATCACTGGCTCAGATTTAAGATCGGAAAGCCTAACAAGATTATTTCGTCTCATAAATAAATAGAATGACAATACCTACCCGTTATAGTTAAAAATATGCCCTACTCGTAAAACGATCAAAGAGAACATCCTAGCTTGGAGCAGTGAAAACTGGGAAATATGTGTAAAGCCATGGAAGCCTTAAAATCAGTCATTATTAAATATTACTGAAATTTGTATTTGGATCAACAAGGTGGATATAATATTGAGCTTTAAGCACAAAAGCATTCTTCTCTGCTGCATCACAAAGGCAAAACTATTTAATAATAAACTTTTTTCCCTATCGCAAAATATTATATTTAAGCATTGGAAAATATTATAGAAAAATTTTCAATGCTTCGTTCTTTTGATAAACTTTATCGATTTACTGATAATTTTACTTCTTAGAGATGACGATTTTATTGATTGAAATTTTTGCAGAAATGGGCTACAGTGTTGGTCTTAATGTATAAAGCCTTATTTACTAGCCAACGAAAAGAGTTGTGATTGGAATGCAATTTAGACTTATCAACATAGACTTTGTTGGTTTTACACACAACACGCGAGCCATCATAGTAGTCCGTGAGCTTGTCTACAGTTACTAATCACCTATTAAAATAATATAGATAAAAAAATATTGAAATGGTGTCGTGGGACTCCGGATAGGACTGAAGTTCCTTGTTATAAAAATATTAATTTTAAGTTCTATTCGAGGTTTAAAGAAAATAATTATCCGGGTATACATTTTTTGTAATGATATTTTTATTGATAAAAATAAAAATAATCGCAAGGGTCAACCACTCCGCAGTGCAATGGAGTAGCCTCGCCCTGGGGAACCGCCTGCATGATTCAGGAATTATTAAATTTACGTGCAGCGACATCTGTTGATAACGAACTAAAAAATCTTACGTTACGGACGTTTTTTCCTGGTTAGGGTACCCCTCCGGATCGTCCCTTATCTCTCTATCACAAAACCATATGGCACAATAGTACAAGCAGAAGACGTGACTTTTATCCGACCTGGACGGGGCAACCCAAAGCCACCTTCGCTCGAAACATGTCTTGTCGGATCCCCCACATTCACTTTCGATGACATCGATCACCATCCTCGTCGAACTAGACGACTTCCACGAAGAATTAGACGTGCAAACCAACCCATAGGCACAGCCCACTAAGTTTCTCGCCGGATCTTGTCATTGGGTCGCGATTCCGATCCGGTGGTAGATTTTGCGAAGCACTGCTCTTGCTAGGGTTAGTGTTAACAAATTCTGTCAGGTTGAGCCCGTGAGCTCACCTACCCGTTCGGGCGTGGAATAGCCTCTTAGGCTACCAGCGAAGAGGTAGGGGGAAAAAAAAACACGGCTGAATATTTATTATGTGTGACAAAAGTACAGACTGACTAACGAGGATCCGCGGTAGCGATTGTGGTCAATAACGAGCTTATCAAAGACTTATTATTACTGCTAATAAAGCAATTTTGAAGTCGTCGTGGCCTAAGGGATAAGACGTCCGGTGCATTCGTGTCGAGCGATGCACCGGTGTTCGAATTCCAGGCGGGTACCAATTTTTCTAAAGAAATACGTACTCAACAAATGTTCACGATTGACTTCCACGGTGAAGGAATAACATCTTGTAATAAAAGTGAAACCCACAAAATTATAATTTGCGTAATTACTGGTGGTAGGACCTCTTGTGAGTCCGCGCGGGTAGGTATCGCCACCCTGCCTATTTCTGCCGTGAACACCAGGTGGGCTGTGAGCTCGTCCATCCATCTAAGCAATAAAAAAAAAATGGCTTAAGCTGTGTCTAGCTTTGTTCAATTCTCAGAACAAAAGTTTTAGTTCAAAAGTTAACATGCGATACGCCTTAAGCCCTGACCATCACGATTTTATGCCTAAAAATAACTTTATGCTTTAATGTACTATCAACAAAATCCATTTTCCCTTTAAACTAACGTTCCTTTATGAGAAAGTGAATAACACATCCTTTCTCCGTGTATAACTCGATTACGAACTGCCGTCGACTCTGAAGACTCGTTGTTCCAAAATTTTATTATCTCTCTCCCCCCACCCCGTAAACTACGCGAGATTACGTAAATACCCTCTAATGGATGTTTAGAAATTCTGTTAACTCGAGAGGCGAAGGCAATCGACTTTGTCGAACAATGAAATTCAGCTTCATGTTAGCGTTTGCAAATTTCGGACAATTAAAAACTAGGCTTCTTGGTCCAGGTTTGTTTTATTAATTAATTTAATTATTTACTAGCAACCCGCTCCGGCTCCGCTCGGGTCTTTAACAAAACTTGCAACGATATTTGACGTTGTTTTATTTTTTTATATTTTTTTAATTATTTTCTTTTTTGCTTAGATGGGTGGACGAGCTCACAGCCCACCTGGTATTAAGTGGTTACTGGAGCCCATATATATCTACAACGTAAATGCGCCACCCGCCTTGAGATATAATTTGTAAGGTCTCAGTATAGTTACAACGGCTACCCCACCCTTCAAACCGAAACGCATTACTGCTTCACGGCAGAAATAGGCAGGGCGGTGGTACCTACCCGTGCGGACTCACAAGAGGTCCTACCACCAGTAAAAATAACACTTATTGCGGAATAACTACAATAGTTAGACATATGCTGTCGCAACATTTTTTGTAATTCATAATGTGTTCTACAAAGTAGTAGTACATTATTTTATTCATCATCAATAGTTTTCGCAGGGCACGCGATGTGAAAAATATTTTAGGTTATTTTTTTACACCTTGGGTTACATTATTGGAGTTTTAGTAAAGCTAACTAATTTAAAAAAAATAAAAATATATAGCCTATGTCACTTGGGAATAGTGTAGCTTCCAAACAGTGAAAGAATTTCTCAAATCGGTTCAGTAGTTTTGGAGCTTATTCAATCCAAACAAACAAACAAATCGTTCCTCTGTATAATATTATATATTTATTTATTTATTGCACTTCTTGTAAAATTTACATTGGCGAGCTTAATGTCTAAGGCATTTTCTACTATTAATAGTTTATCAAAGATAGGGCAGAGTAAATAATGGTAGGTACAATGAAATTTATATTAAATTACAAATACATACACAAAAATACATACATACCACAAGCGTAAGTATAGATACATTTATACACTCATATAATAGTTTGTACAGTATTCAAAGAAGTATATTAATAAATTTACTTAACAAATAACTCAATAAATTCGTAATAAAACTCATTAAAATTTATCACGGAGCACATACCTTCGGCTGATTTGAAATATGTTCTCTATTTTAGTCGCGGACAGTAATTCGTTCTTATTCGAAGGTTGAGACGGTCACTTTACCAAACACTTGGGACTCAGGCCTCACCTCTCAAGGTGTATCTTTGATTTATATGCGCTCCGATAACCACTTAACACTAGGCGGGTTATAAACTCACTTACTATGTAATAAAAAAAAAAAAATGCGGTTTTTATATCAATGAAGTAAAAACGTACGAACTTAAACACCAATGTTGTCATGTCAGCAATCGCAAGCTATACAACTCATATCTGTTTTTGGGAATGTGCCTAATACCACCAAACACACTCTGTATTTTAAGGTTTTTTTTTTATTTTATTTCTTAAATGGGTGGACGAGCTCACAGCCCACCTGGTGTTAAGTGGTTACTGGAGCCCATAGACATCTACAACGTAAATGCGCCACCCATCTTGAGAAAAAAGTTCTAAGGTCTCAAGTATAGTTACAACGGCTGCCCTACCCTTCAAGCCGAAACGCATTACTGCTTCACGGCAGAAATAGGCAGGGTGGTGGTACCTACCCGCGCGTACTCATAACAAGTCCTACCACCAGTAATTACGCAAATTATAATTTTGCGGGTTTGATTTTTATTACACGATATTATTCCTTCACCGTGGAAGCCAATCGTGAACATTTGTTGAGTACGTATTTCATTAGAAAAATTGGTACCCGCCTCGAATTCGAACACCGGTGCATCGCTCAATACGAATGCACCGGACGTCTTATCCTTTAGGCCACGACGACTTCTAAACAACAATAAACAACGCTTACACAATCACATAGTAAAATGGAAATTTAACATCATCTCACGGTAAGCATTTCCATGAGAAATCTTCCAAGGAATTCCCTTTACAGCGCATTCCTCAAAGACCGACCGCGGCCCGATCCCGAACTAATCAAGTCCTAATCCATTGAAGCGATCCAACAAACTTGCCAATTAAACTACACGTATATTAAGGCTTCATAGGCGAATGGGCACCGCGAATCCATGGCATAGTTAGAGGATGGGACGGATTGAGACGCTAAAGCAAATTATTATTTTTTCCCAACTAGACTAATTGTTGTTGTTACACTTTTCATTGTTAACAATTTAATGATGAACCATAAAAATACAATTCGATTATGACAAACATTTAGTGACAAATAAGGTCTAAAAAGTGTATCTTTGGAGGTCTAATATGAGCCAGGGCCTCTCTGTACCAATGCTGCCTTTATTTGCTGCGAAGCAATCATTCCTTCATATCTTCCTGTATTGTTGTTATTCTAACACAACTAAAAGTTAGACCTGTAGTTCAAAAAGTTAAAAGATGACTCTCATGTCTTATAATAGCCGTATTACGGTAGCATTTACGTTGTAGATGTCCAGCTGTGAGCTCCAGTAACCACTTAACACCAGGTGGGATGTGAGCTCGTCCGTCCTCGCCTAGATGGGTATCTAAGCAATAAAAAAAAGATCTGTCCACTTAGAGCCAAAAAATCTTCGTATAAAAACTTTTTAACAAGCTGAGTTCTTAAAATGATTAGGGCCATCTGAAGAATAACACACTCGATACAGTACACACGATAAGTAAAATCGAAAACTGTTACTCTGTGGTTCCCATATTTTGCCCACTACACAAATGATATCACCGTTTTAAATTACGTCATTTTATACACCTATCATCAGTGCGACTCAATACTCTAGGACAAAATATCTCGAACATAAAATACTAAATTCAAACAGCCCTAATTCCACGCCTGCCCGATAGACATTTATACAATTTATATTTCTATACAGCATTGAGATTTCATAAAGAGCTCTCCAGTGGGGGGTTACCATAGATACAAGGGGGGCTCAGCGTTGCTATAGGTGATGCCAGTTTCCTTGGTATCCGGGAGGCTTCGAGGGCGTGGTACAAGAGCGGGGTATTGTTAAAGCAAAAAAGGTGTTAATGGAAGGAAAACGAAAAGATTTGTAAACAGGTAAATTATTTTGGTATGATACTAACAATGTACTTGTTTGGCGGATTTTGTTTTAATAATATTTCGGGGCTTACTTGAAATTCGGCTTGAATGTTTTTTGTTTTGTTTCTATATCGACGCTTGAAAGGCAAACGTGACTAAGCGACAATGCGTGAACTTCACAGTAGACTAATTTAAAGTTGAAATTCTTGAAAAAAATTCTATTTTACTGAATTTAGCTGTAGGATTGAAATGATTTTAATAGACCTAGAAATATATTTTTTTTGCGCATCGAATATGGTTATTGCCTATCATTTATGTACAAAGCAGTTATTGTCGCTTAGTCACGTTTGCCTTTCAAGCGTCAATATGTATAATTTAGGTCATTCGGAACGGCTTAAACTGCATCATCGTAAGCGTGGTTGACTAGAAATATAACGGCTTTTTTGGGTGTAGAGAAGTGGATCATCTCACTTGGTATCAAGTGATTATCTACTTGGTAAAATCCATGGGTTCCGGTAATCATTGAACACCATGTGGACCATATGTACGCTTACCTAATTAAACAGCAGAAAATTAAATCATAATAATAAAACAAATATTATCATTGATTTTTTTGTTTCTCTCCAAGCTCATGTTTTGCACCAAACACAGAGCACTTATTACGGCAGAACAACAATATTGTTGAGTATTTTATTGGACGTTGTGTATTTTAAAATGTTCTATTTTGTTATGATTTTTATTCAATGGCTGGTATATTTTTTCTCTTGATTATGTTTGTGTTCAAACTATATTTATGGCACGATAGAGCTAAATAGGTAGCAGCATACAAAAGTTTTATTTTGTGCGGGGCCACATCAAATTCTATGAACAGTTGTAGTTACATATAAAAGTCCTTTGTATTGCAGATGATCTGACTAGACACTAAAAAGAAAGCCTCGTCGACCACATTGAGATATTATTTTAAAAGCTAATTTCTTACCTGATCGTTTTTTTTATCGTCCTTTAGGCCAGAAAAGGCGGGAAATTCGTGGGCAAACTAACCAATATGGCGACCATTATCTGCAATGATCTATTAATGACAATTACTTGCTCGATTTAGTGGGATATTCGGAAGAAGCTAGGAAAAAATTGGCATCTTTTTTACCTGGTCGCCGCCGTCGAGCGGGGGCCAGGGAGGCGGATCTCGCCCAAACCCTGGCCCTCTAAGTGTTTCGGGTCCCCCTCACATGTCGGTCTAGGGACCGGCGAGGGGGGCCTAAGAAGACGACGTGTAAGCTGCTCTGCACGCGTTTTACGCAAGAGCATCCGGGTGATGGAAGGCCGGCTATCCTTGACCCACGCTGGTTCTGGTCCAGCGAGGTATTCCGTTGGATAGCTCACTCTAACCGGTGCCATCTAGGCGGGCTTCGGATAGCCTGCCGACCGAGAGGGCTGGTGGTTGTGGCGCCGACGACCGGCGGTCGGCGTCCCGAAGGGGTGGGTGATGAGAGAGATGTGCTCCGTACTAAGCGCTTCACTTTCCCCCCTCTGCCTCTTCATGAGTTCTGTCTCATGCGAGGTTTGGACGTTGGTTGTTGAGCGACAGGAGGTTTTAGTCAGTTCGATTCAGACATGCCCCGCCCTCCATTCCCAGTGGAGGGCGGAAGTCCGGCGATTTTCTCCTGACCAAAAAAAAAAAATCTTTTTTACTAGATCCGAAAGCAAATGAGGTCAAGAACATCAGTAATCTAAGAAGTATGACCAAGCAGCTGTCAACTGCTTAAGATTATTCATTCTAAACATCTTAAATTTAAGTTTTTTTCTATTTTAATTGTATGTTTGTAAGCAGTGAATATCAAGGAAATAACTTCCAGATTTTTCACTTGAAACTCTTCTCATAGCATGTGCTGGTGTTGCAGAATTGTCTATGTGGAGCAGCACTTGCTTAAAACAGAAAGTGCTTAGCGAAAATAATTTTATAGATTTTAATTTTCTATTCTTTTAATTAATCAATATTTTTTGTGTCACTCGCGACCAGCTAATAAATAACTGAATAAAATTAATTAACTTTACAATTTACGATAATTAGAAAAGTGTAATTTTCATAACCACGTCCGGCTAAGGTTTATCTACCAATTCTGCTAATGTATTACATATGTTTTGATGATCCGTATTGAACGATCTATGTTGTAGAAATGTTTACACCTTATATGACCGAACTCATTCAGAAATATGCTTTATAATTTAATGGATACATGAAAAACTTATTTTAAAAGTCTCGTTTTTTTTTTTAGTTCATTACTTATGAAAGCTAAATTTTTTTTTTGAAGTGAAACTTCCTTATCGGCGTTGGAAAAAAATTTACCGTCACATTTTTCGGTTACGCGTCACTTTTTTCCGTTACGCGCCATCTGTTTTGTATTCATGTCTATGATAATAAAATCCTTTTGTTTAAACTTTATCTAATTTAACTTTTTTGTATTCATGTCTATGATAATAAAATCCTTTTGTTTAAACTTTATCTAATTTAACTTTATTTAACCAATTTCTAGAAAGTTGCATGTAGATCATTTTTCGAAAAATAAGGCCATAAACAAGTTTCACTTCTTACGTGTGTACACTAGTACACGCACACAATTTTTTTTTTATTGCCTTTGTAGGCAGATCGGCATACGGCCCACCTGATGGTGAGTGGTTACCGTCGCCCATGGACTTCAGCAATGCCAGGGGCAGAGCCAAGCCGCTGCCTACCTAAAATAGAAGTATTAAATTGTTATTTTTCTGATCTGTGACAAGGATAAAAACTTTTACTTCAGAGCATTTTAAAGTAGATGTTTGAGATCATTAACATGAAACAACGCCATCTAGCATCGAGTAAAGAAACCTACATACGAAGAAAAGCTGGAACTCTACAAATTCTATATTACACGTTTTCGTAACAGATGTCGCTAGCTGGCTTCATACTGTAAAGCTCTGTTTCAAAATGTAGAGTCGGTTGCTGTGAAGATGGCGCTTGTAAGTAAAATTAAATGGTATTTTAATGTTCAAAATACAGGTAGTTTTTTTTTTTTGTAATTTAATCA
The DNA here is from genome assembly GCF_030269925.1 of Bombyx mori. NCBI lineage: Eukaryota > Metazoa > Arthropoda > Insecta > Lepidoptera > Bombycidae > Bombyx > Bombyx mori. Next base: position 16,022,435 of record NC_085118.1, read on the forward strand.
AAACGTTACTCGTTCGATTATAATATCACAAAACAATTGCGAGAAAATTTAAAAAAAATTATTTTAGTTCTCGTGATCTTGTACCTGAACAAAATGTTATTTCACGCAAATATTTAATAAAAAAAAAATGTTATCTTTCAAATGAGATGATGAAGCTCTTTGTAATTTTATTTCATGGTATGAATAATGTATACACAGCTAATTATTTTCAAACCATTTATGGAACTCTCTATATTTAGATTATTATTTAACTAGATGCTTTCAAGTTTCAAGGTGGGTGACACCTTCCGGCTCTACTCTGGTTATAATTTATCTCCAGATAGGTCGTTTGATTTTCTGCTATTTACACGAATATAACAACGTAAAGTTTTATCAACAACATTACACCAAATCTTAGTCTCGTCCCGAAATGCAGACCGGAAATTTACGGCATAACAGAAATTCAGAGACAAACATAAATTCTGTACGTCGCGTGCAACCTGCGGCGCATCTGACAATTTGTCCCACTCGCTGTCTGCGGTGTCAGATGCTATCAGGCCTACTCGTAGGGTCTGGTGTGAGAGCTTGGAAATTTCACGAAAATATATCCTTGAAAAATCTAGTGGAGGCTGTCCTATTACAAGGTGCTGTTTTGTTCTGATAAAACCTTTATTACTATTGAGTATAAATTAAATGATCGAGACAAGGTGCTATTTTTATTGAGTATAAATTAAAGCAATGATAGAGACTAAGTGCTATCTTTTTGATGATTTTGTAAAATTGTTATTCTAATTTTCTTTCTTAATTTATTAATATACTATATTCATGTGAAGTTAGTGATTTGCTAAATGTGACTGTTAAAAGCTAAGCGTTTTAGTTTAGCAGACGAGATCCATAAACTAGTGAGTGAGCCACAACTAAAAACAGGAATTAAAAAAAAGCATCTTCAGATTTTTCAGACATTTACCAAATTGGAATACAAAACATAATATATAATGGTTTAATTTTTTTTTTTACATGCCCAAGTTATTTTGATTTATATTTAATGACACAAATTAACGTTATGTAATATAATATTTAAGAAAACCTATTAAGTACATAATATATTTTAGAACTATATGGGTTTTTATAACGATGGTATACATTTTAAAAGATAAATTTATTTAAAATGACATCAGTCAGCTCCTGGTCTACACATCAGTGTAGACCGCTCTGGGCAATTCGATTTCACGGGCCGTGACCGGTGTCCGACACTGTTTCACGACACTTTCGCTATGTTTATTTGCTCTCCGCGTTCAGCTCCCGAAATGTCGAATGCGAATTTATTTAAAATTTCGTTCGCACCTATTTACTACAACATGTACGACGTACATACAAATATAAAAAAATATTGTAAGCTTTCAACGAAAAAGGTTTTTTGTCATGTACAAAAAAATCAGATGAAGCTTTGTCATCGCCTAGCCGAAGCTAAGAAATAAAACACGCTAAATCTCAATCTTTTTTTTAAATTTTATTTATTAGACTCACAATACCCATTACAAGCTAAAAAGATACATAAAAAAAACAAGTAAAAGGAAACAAAATCTGGCTTGCAACATAAGTTATAAGCGCACGACAAAAAAAGACATAGTGCTGAATTTGTACAACAACGTTCCTTACAATTAAATGACAAAACAACACGACAACGAAAACTAATCTAACTTATAATGTAAGGAAATAATTTTATTCACAATATATAATTAAATAATTAAACAATTACATTACTAACCAACTTCTTTTTTTTTTTCCTAGCTATGCTGATAGCCTTGAGAGGCTATTAGTATTTCAGCTTCGCCCTAACGTTTGTAGGTGAGCTCACGAGGCTCAACCGGAGAGTTGCTAACACTGACCCTAGTAAGAGCAGTGCTTCGCAGAATCTACCACCGGACCGGAAACGCGACCCACTGAGAAGATCCGGCGAGAAACTCAGTGGGCTGTGTCTATGGGTTAGTTCGCTCGCCGAGCCCTTCGTCGCAAGCGACGGGTTCGACGAGGACGGTGACCGGTGCTTGTGGTGCCTAAAAGCACCGTTAATGGATCAGGAGGATCCGTAACGACGTGCTTTGGGCGACGTCGACGGTTTACTATTCGGTCTACTGGGTCGGGTATGTAGTTTCCAGCGGCTACGATGAGAAGGTTCTCATGTCGTGCCGCCTTCTCAAAATGGCGCATAACCTATTACTAACGTGGAGGATGCCCTTGATCATTTTTATAAAAGTAACTAATCTAAAAGTAAAAATTAAATCTCATCTAAACGTAAAATAATTCTCACAACAAATGAACCTTCACCAGACAGTTTACTTTTAACAATCACAGCCATTGGTACCATCATATGACCCCAGTCACATTAAGACACAAATTTATGTAGGACGGGCACGCCAGGAATTTCGGGCGGACCGGACGCCGTGAAAAACCATCCGACGATAAACGAAACGGAACTTACGGTTTGGGCTATGTTTTCAGTACGGTTTATGTCTATCTGTCATGTGAGAACTGCATAGACGCTAGTTTTATAATGCAGCTGAGTGTGTCTCTGAATAAATTACTACGGGTGAAGTATCTTTGTGTATCAAGTCATGTTTCGGTGAGATAAACAAAATTTTTAAGCTATTGCATAGCTTTTATCGCAGGCTTTGAGCGCGGCGACCGAATCAAGAAATTCCGTAACGAAAATAAAACCTAACACCCCCATTCCGCCTACCATGTATCTCGCGTTCAACACATTCACACGTTGCGCTTGTATAGTGTTTGTTATTATTATTATCCAACATATTTTAGAGCCTTTGGCTTGAAGGGCAATCTGTTGTAGAAGGATGAACACTTCTGTTGACTATTTTGTAATATTCGTAGCTGTAGATTAAATGTAGTAATGTATGATTAAATGTAGAATTAAAAGCTCTAGAATTAAATTATATACACCAGACCGTTAATATAAATACTTAACTATTGTACAATTTCTCTCATAGAAACAAAACACGCCCATATATTTTTCAATCAAAGAAATAATTTTGGAATCCACACCAAAATCAATAAGATTGATAAAGCAAATAATTCTCCATTTATGTGATTGGTTCGTTCACACCTCGTCCGTAATTGGACTGCTCCATTGTTTAAGTTCAAGTGTCGATCTTTATTCACCTCGTAAAGGGCATAGGATTAATAATTAAACCATTGACATTATATCTGACGTTTAGTTAAAGTTCACGTGAGGTGTTATAAAGGCAGAGCAGGTACATAATAAAAGGTGATATTATATATTATAGTGGTTAGATTGAGATTAGACTGGCGACTTAAATTATTTTGCGATTGACATTTCAGCTCTCTATGTTTAGAAAATATCAATAGCTATGTTGAATGTTAAAAATAACCAATTCAAGATTATTAGAAGTAAAAGTATAGCCTCAATTCTGAAAAAAGTAAAGTAAAGCTTTGCTTGAGTAAAGCTAACGTCATATGAAGTATGAAGTCGTCGCGGCCTAAAGGATAAGACGTCCGGTGCATTCGTGATGAGCGATGCACCGGTGTTCGAATCTCAGGCGGGTACCAATTTTTCTAATGAAATACGTACTCAAATGTTCACGATTGACTTCCACGGTGAAGGAATAACATCGTGTAATAAAAATCAAACCCGCAAAATAATAATTTGCGTAATTACTGGTGGTAGGTGCCGCCACCCTGCCTATTTCTGCCGTGAAGCAGTAATGCGTTTCGGTTTGAAGAGTGGGGCAACCGTTGCAACTATACTTGAGACTTTAGAACTTAACTTACTCCAGTAACTACTTAACACCATGTGGGCTGTGAGCTCGTCTACCCATCAAAGCAATAAAAAAAAGATGTGTGGTGTCGTGGGACACCGGATAGGAACGAAGTTCCCAATTATAAAAATATTAATTTAAAGTTCTATTCGAGGTATGAAGAAAGAGAGAGAGAGAGAGAGAGAGAGACAGAGAGAGAGACAGACAGAGAAACATGCGACGCCGCACAGCTTACAATAGCTTACTATAGCAAAAAGTGTCGTGACAACTTTTCGTAAGAATTTATAGCAAAAAGTGTCGTGACAACTTTTCGTAAGAATTTATAGCAAAAAGTGTCGTGACAACTTTTCGTAAGAATTTTTTCCGTCTAGCCCCCTTTCACAACGCGCGATAAGGAACTTCGTTCCAAAAGTGTCGTGACAACTTTTCGTAAGAATTTATAGCAAAAAGTGTCGTGACAACTTTTCGTAAGAATTTTTTCCGTCTAGCCCCCTTTCACAACGCGCGATAAGGAACTTCGTTCCAAAAAAACTTGACGAACGGTTAACAATCAATTCTCAATTCAAACACTTTAGAGTAAACTATAACGTCGCAATCATATCACATCGTTTTCCGAGTCAAAATGCCACTTAAGAGGAACGAGAGAAACACCCTTCGCGAATTATCCGGTAATTGATATTTCATAATCGGAATTACCATAACAAATACCATAAAAGCGGCTGTGTTTGCACGCCATCGGTGTTACGGGGGCTCGTTTCAGTGGCAATGCCTTTTCCTGTTCATACCTTATTCAGTACGAGAACGGGAATATTTGTGAAGGATTAGCTAAATTAAACATGTAAACACGCATTTTCAAATAAGTCATTCCCGGTAAGGGAGGATTCAGTTGAATAGTGCTTTTTGTAAGGCTGTACTGGTGATAGGAAAATATGTTAGATATCTTACTAATCATGTTAGATATTTTACTAACAATCACGCCACGTTAACTGGTCCCGTGATAAGTTCGTAAAGAATTTGTGTTACAGGTACCAGATATCGGAAATAAATGTAAGATTTTTATTATACGCATACATATATTTAATATACATCCATAACCCTGGAAAAGACATTTATATTTATCATACAAATATCTTCCCTTGGCGGGATTCGAACCCGCGACCCCTTTGTGTAGTGACCATGTCACTTACCACTACACCAGACGGACGTTAATATATATTATATATGTAGTTTGTTGTTGGTAAAAAAATAATTTATCGTATAATGTTGAGGAATATATATTCGTATAATCGTGAGGAATTGTTCGAGATGATACCGGCATCTCGTTTTTACCATCGCACCGCCCGCCTCCAGAGTAGAGTTCATCCATACTACCTGGAGCCACTGCGGTCATCCACAGTGCGTTTCCAGAGATCTTTTTTGCCACGTACCATCCGGCTATGGAATGAGCTCCCCTCATCACGTCTACTAAAACTACTATTCTTCAATTACATTTTTGGCTTTTACCAAACAACAATAATTTTGTATGAAGCCACTTCAATTCTAAATATGCAATGTGTATTTTTTCACTTGTCCTTCCATCGGTGTCTAAGTTACTTTTTATAGCTTTTGAAGTTAGCCGAGTTAGTCTCGCTAAAACTCGAGAACAGCTGGACCGATTTGGCTAATTTTGATCTTGAATTATTTGTGGAAGTCCAGAGAAGGTTTAAAAGGTAAATAAATATGGAAATGCTCGGAATTGAATAAAAATAACAATTTAGTTTTTCCTTTGATGTGTCCCCCGTCGGACGGATTTCTTTTGTTTGTTTTAAGTTTGTTTTATACAAAAGTTTAGGTCTTTTATTTATCGATTGAGGCACTACGAAGACTGCCGGGTCAGCTAGTATTGTTATAAATATTTGTTTAGCAAATAGCGGTCCTGGTTTTGTTGATGTCCATGACTGACGGTGATCACTCAGCATCGGGTGGGTCCCATGCTGGTCTGTCTGCCAGGGCAATAAAAATATTACCTATATAGATCACTGATGGAATAAAAGGAATACCAAGTGCAATGTAGAGCCGTTGACTATCGCTTAGATCTTTTTTGAATAACGTTTGAGGAAAGATATGTCACGTGCACATAGAAAATACCGTAGAGGGAAGTTCATTCCAGAGTCGGCTAGTATATGGCATAAAAGATCAACTTCCACTTTTCTAGTTAGTACGCACGGACTCTGTTTTATGTAGGGTTTATGCGGTGGTAAAGTTCTGAAACATTCTTCAGAACACTCTTCGGTGAAAATGCGGTATAGGGCACAGAGTGATCAGAAGTGTCTCTGTAGACTTCGAGGCTATTTAATATTTTGCACTGGGTGGGTTAGGTACCAAACGATACTGGAGGTATCGCGCAAAATCAAAGAGATTAGGAAATCTTCGCCTTTGCGGAGATCATGTTGAAATTTTTAAACGTATTTGGAGTTTTATTTCTTTCGTGTTGACTGGTTATCTGATGTTTAAATAAATGTCTCACTCTATATTGCGTCTTGAATTTGACTCATTTGCCTTCAACTAACGGTTAAACTGCTTGTTTAGATTGAAACACTAGTTGGATAGACGTATTCATGTCAATCTGGTATTAATATGGTCACCGGAGTACTTAGAATTCATCCTTAAAAGACATTAAGAATAAACAGTCGTGGTCGGGCGTTCTGTGAGCCCATATTGGTACGACCACCCCAGCAATTTCTGCCGCGAATCAGTAATGTGTTCCAGTTTGAAGGGCTGCGCAGCCAATGTCCTATACAACTAGGACTAAGAACTCATGAGCTTGGGTAAACACTTAATCACAGCAATAAATAAAAATCATATTAAGATATTTATACTTGTACTATAACCATGTTATTGAATCGAAACTAAAAGTAACTATACTGAGACCTTTAGAACTTATATCTCGAGGTGGGTGGCGCATTTACGTTGTAGATGTCTATGGGTTCCAGTAACCACTTAACATCAGGTGGGCTGTGAGCTCGTCCATCCATCTAAGCAATAAAAAGTGTGAATTCATATTTAAAATAATTTTATTATAAGACTATTTTACATACACATCGAAAGCCCTTGCCTTACGTTGTTGAATAAAAATAAACTCATCTTACCTGAAAAAAGAAACACATTCGTTAGTCATGTACATTTTTATTAAATGACGCTTTTTGTCGAATTAACTAATTTCTAGCCTAAAAACAACACAATTTGAATATAAATAGAATAAAATCAACTATGAGCATTTTGAACACGCATGATGCGCACTCTGCAACCGTTGGCTACGAGTGATAGTAATGCTGCCACTGCATTACAATAGCTTTTACTGGTGGTAGGACCTCTTGTGAGTCCACGCGGGTAGGTACCACCACCCTGCCTATTTCTGCCGTGAAGCAGTAATGCGTTTCGGTTTGAAGGGTGGGGCAGCCGTTGTAACTATACTTGAGACCTTAGAACTTATATTTGCAGATGTCTATGGGCTCCAGTAACCACTTAACACCAGGTGGACTATGAGCTCGTCCACCCATCTAAGCAATAAAAAAAAAGAATACTAATAAATCTAAAATAAAAACATGCCTTAATGGTATCGGTTATAAGCAACTAACTCTTATTATTCAGTAGAGCAGAATATAGGCTGATATGTTGACTCCCCACCACACCCTCGGGTCGAAGCTCCGCTTTTTAGGCATTGTGGTTGTTATTGCTCCATTAAGCTTTAATGACTAAAAATGGCCTGGCACACCCTACTCTACATATAGCAAAAATAATTTCTTCTCTACCAGTATAAGCTGATAAAAATACAATTATCAATTAGCAAAAGCTTTTGATGTAGAGTTCTCTATAAACAAACAGACATTAATACTCGACTAATTAACCAAAGTATCGGAACAGATTATATTACGGCATTTAATCTACTTAGTTGTCTTGGTAACGGCGTGAGCGCCAGAGGGCTGCTGTGAAAACGAGAGCGCACTTCAGCCTCTTGAGTTTGTTGTGAGCTTTATGTTTTTTCCCCACTCGCTTTTAAAGCTTTTAACGACGGCAATGATAGCTTAATTTGGTGTATTTTTCGTTTCATATTTTCAGCCTTATTATAGTGACACTATTTTATGTATAAAAATAATGGTTTTTTGTGTGTGTGTTTGTTGTTTGTGTTAAAACATTAAAAAGGCCACTACGAATCTCGAGACATGAGCTCTAAGATCTCAGTTTTAACAGTATGACGGCTGCCCCACCCTTCAAACCGAAACGTATTACTGCTTCGCGGCAGAAGTAGGCAGGATGGCGGTACCTACCCGTGCGGACTCACAAGACGTTTTACCACCAGTAAATTTTCAATGCTCTAAATGAACGAGATCACAGTTTGTTTGATGTTAAGTAGTTACTAGAGCCCACGGATATTGCGACGTGAATGTCGCCATCTACTTAGAGATGTGAGATCGAGATATCATAGTAGAATCACTACCATCCAATAGCGCACAATTAGGCAGAATAGTAGTATAAAGCACGTGAGAATAGCACTCAACAAATAAAAAATGTAACTCGCCAAAAGCTAAAAATGAACTCCTCACGAACAGAAGATTATTTATGAACTCCTTGAGCGACAAAATAATAGAGTGTCATCTTGACGTTATAAATGATTCAGATCATCTCACGCCCTAACCACTGGTCCGTTTCCAAAGTAATAGTATGAACGATTAGGTTTTAAAGAGATTTTCTGCGATGAAGAGTGTTTTCAAATTTTAATTTATTTAATATTTTTTAACATATTTTTTATTGCCATTATATGAAGAGCCTACGATCTGCCTGACCGTAAGTGGTTACTGTGGCTCATGGGCATCAGCAGTCACATGGCCACAGCCAAGCAACTATGTGTGGCTAAGGACTCTCGTCAAGCCAAATGTGAAACAATGCATTGTATTGTTAACCCGAATATTACTCAAATCGTCATAATGATTTCTTGAGATAAAATGAAATTTAATGACATATTATTATGTTGAATTTAGATAAATAGTTAAATAAAATGAATTATGTGCATTGCAAAGTTAACATAAATTCTATCTACGGCAAAATGAAGAGGATTGACACCTCATTGCCCATAGAACCTCTTCATTGCCATAAGTAGCTTAAAAGCTTTGAGAGAACATATTAACAACTAGCTTTATTAAATTTAATCATACATCACGATTTATTTATTTATTATTATTGCTTACGTGGGTGAGCTCACGGTACACCTGATGCTAAGTGGTGACCGGAGATACCTACGACGTAAATGCCACCACCTACCTCGAGACATAAGTTCCAAGTCTCAGTTTAACAGTACAACGGCTGCCCCACCCTTAAAACAGAAACGCATTACTGCTTCACGGTAGAAATAGGCAGGGTGGTGGTTACCTACCCTATTTTATATTGAACTAACTGCTTGGATCGTCTCATGATCCTGATATTAGCTGGTTACCGGAAGCTATTTACATTATCACCGCCACCCCTATAGACACATGAACTCCAAATTTTTGTTGGTACAATTACTCTCCCGACCTATAAGCTGCGAGTCGTGACTGGTTCGCGACAAAAACGAGCAGGTTAGTAGTAGCACCTATCCATGCCCACTCACAATACGTTAAATATGAGTTTTCGAAGTAACTTTTTTGTTTTGAAGCTGATAAATTACAGAAACTTATCTACTTCACACATAGCTGAAAGTTGACCATTAGTGACGTCACATCAGCCACAGCTCATTTGCAGCTCGACACCGTTCTTACATTTACCAACATGAAGCTTTATGCATCTTATACGTCATGTTTCTTTCACTAAGAGCGTAGTGGCCTAACTTAATTTCGCTCATCTATTACTTTGCTGACTTCAGTTTGGGCTCACCTCTTTTATGACCATCATCATCAACACCAGCCTGTATATCTCCACTGCTGGATGTAGACCTCTCCCACAGTCCGCCACAATGAACGATCCTGTTTTATATTTTTCCTCTTATTTCCCCACCTATTAAGCCGTGAACCAGTAATGCGTTTCGGTTTTAAGGGTTGCCGTTGTAACTATACTGAGACCTTAGAACTCATATCTCAAGGTGGGTGACGGCATTTACGTTACAGGTCTCTATAGGCTCCGGTTTCCACTTAACACCAAGTTGGCTCTGAGCTCGTCCACCCATCTATGCAATAAATAAATAAAACATACCCGAGCAGATTCACAGCATATCTGTCATTAGGTAAGATAAAGAAGCCTTTATTAACAACCTAAGATAAAGCGCTATGCAACAGAATTGGCCCAATATTTAAAATGATAATAATAAAACTATTTATTTCCACTCCAGAATGGGCTTAGTTGATTTAGAAATGAATTCTTATGAATTAATATTAATTTGGAAATCTAGAATCTTAATTAGAATTAGAAGTTCTGAGTATACTTAAATGCTTTTTGGGTAGTCTTGTATTTAAAAACGCCGTAAAACTACTTTAAATTTCGCATTCGATAATTTCATTATTTAATAACTTCTGACGTTTTAAATGATTACAGTTTGCAGGTTAATTTTTTTTCTAGTAAATGTTATGAGATGGTTACGTTTTTAGTACTCAGAAAGATGACGAAGCAGAAGAAGGAAATTTGACTTGAGTTGTAAGAACACACGTTAGAAGTTAAAAAGAAATGTCAATGGCATATTTTAACAAAATAAGTCCAAAACGTTAAATGTATTTGTAGCAGGAGACAGGAACCGGTACAAAGGGCAGGAAATTGCTTATCAAGAGTTGGCAGTAATCAAACCGTTTGGTTTCTTCCAATTTAACTTGTCTGCGGACGTTGGAGGGTTGATAATGAGATCTTTGTTATAACGTAGCAGAATAGGATTCTGAGAGAATAGTTTCTGAATTGCTGACGTTGATTTAAAATGACGCAAATTTTATATAAAGCTTGCTTGAATTATTTACAGTTCAATTCCAAAATTTGGCTGATATATTTTATTATTTTTCATTTTCTACTACTCCAACTACTACTGCTACTACCTAAGCTACCGAAGCTTCTAGATCTCACAACCTGAATGCCATCACTCAGCTTACGACTTGAGGTCGGTGGTTCAATTTTATTCTATAATCACTGGCTCAGATTTAAGATCGGAAAGCCTAACAAGATTATTTCGTCTCATAAATAAATAGAATGACAATACCTACCCGTTATAGTTAAAAATATGCCCTACTCGTAAAACGATCAAAGAGAACATCCTAGCTTGGAGCAGTGAAAACTGGGAAATATGTGTAAAGCCATGGAAGCCTTAAAATCAGTCATTATTAAATATTACTGAAATTTGTATTTGGATCAACAAGGTGGATATAATATTGAGCTTTAAGCACAAAAGCATTCTTCTCTGCTGCATCACAAAGGCAAAACTATTTAATAATAAACTTTTTTCCCTATCGCAAAATATTATATTTAAGCATTGGAAAATATTATAGAAAAATTTTCAATGCTTCGTTCTTTTGATAAACTTTATCGATTTACTGATAATTTTACTTCTTAGAGATGACGATTTTATTGATTGAAATTTTTGCAGAAATGGGCTACAGTGTTGGTCTTAATGTATAAAGCCTTATTTACTAGCCAACGAAAAGAGTTGTGATTGGAATGCAATTTAGACTTATCAACATAGACTTTGTTGGTTTTACACACAACACGCGAGCCATCATAGTAGTCCGTGAGCTTGTCTACAGTTACTAATCACCTATTAAAATAATATAGATAAAAAAATATTGAAATGGTGTCGTGGGACTCCGGATAGGACTGAAGTTCCTTGTTATAAAAATATTAATTTTAAGTTCTATTCGAGGTTTAAAGAAAATAATTATCCGGGTATACATTTTTTGTAATGATATTTTTATTGATAAAAATAAAAATAATCGCAAGGGTCAACCACTCCGCAGTGCAATGGAGTAGCCTCGCCCTGGGGAACCGCCTGCATGATTCAGGAATTGTTAAATTTACGTGCAGCGACATCTGTTGATAACGAACTAAAAAATCTTACGTTACGGACGTTTTTTCCTGGTTAGGGTACCCCTCCGGATCGTCCCTTATCTCTCTATCACAAAACCATATGGCACAATAGTACAAGCAGAAGACGTGACTTTTATCCGACCTGGACGGGGCAACCCAAAGCCACCTTCGCTCGAAACATGTCTTGTCGGATCCCCCACATTCACTTTCGATGACATCGATCACCATCCTCGTCGAACTAGACGACTTCCACGAAGAATTAGACGTGCAAACCAACCCATAGGCACAGCCCACTAAGTTTCTCGCCGGATCTTGTCATTGGGTCGCGATTCCGATCCGGTGGTAGATTTTGCGAAGCACTGCTCTTGCTAGGGTTAGTGTTAACAAATTCTGTCAGGTTGAGCCCGTGAGCTCACCTACCCGTTCGGGCGTGGAATAGCCTCTTAGGCTACCAGCGAAGAGGTAGGGGGAAAAAAAAACACGGCTGAATATTTATTATGTGTGACAAAAGTACAGACTGACTAACGAGGATCCGCGGTAGCGATTGTGGTCAATAACGAGCTTATCAAAGACTTATTATTACTGCTAATAAAGCAATTTTGAAGTCGTCGTGGCCTAAGGGATAAGACGTCCGGTGCATTCGTGTCGAGCGATGCACCGGTGTTCGAATTCCAGGCGGGTACCAATTTTTCTAAAGAAATACGTACTCAACAAATGTTCACGATTGACTTCCACGGTGAAGGAATAACATCTTGTAATAAAAGTGAAACCCACAAAATTATAATTTGCGTAATTACTGGTGGTAGGACCTCTTGTGAGTCCGCGCGGGTAGGTATCGCCACCCTGCCTATTTCTGCCGTGAACACCAGGTGGGCTGTGAGCTCGTCCATCCATCTAAGCAATAAAAAAAAATGGCTTAAGCTGTGTCTAGCTTTGTTCAATTCTCAGAACAAAAGTTTTAGTTCAAAAGTTAACATGCGATACGCCTTAAGCCCTGACCATCACGATTTTATGCCTAAAAATAACTTTATGCTTTAATGTACTATCAACAAAATCCATTTTCCCTTTAAACTAACGTTCCTTTATGAGAAAGTGAATAACACATCCTTTCTCCGTGTATAACTCGATTACGAACTGCCGTCGACTCTGAAGACTCGTTGTTCCAAAATTTTATTATCTCTCTCCCCCCACCCCGTAAACTACGCGAGATTACGTAAATACCCTCTAATGGATGTTTAGAAATTCTGTTAACTCGAGAGGCGAAGGCAATCGACTTTGTCGAACAATGAAATTCAGCTTCATGTTAGCGTTTGCAAATTTCGGACAATTAAAAACTAGGCTTCTTGGTCCAGGTTTGTTTTATTAATTAATTTAATTATTTACTAGCAACCCGCTCCGGCTCCGCTCGGGTCTTTAACAAAACTTGCAACGATATTTGACGTTGTTTTATTTTTTTATATTTTTTTAATTATTTTCTTTTTTGCTTAGATGGGTGGACGAGCTCACAGCCCACCTGGTATTAAGTGGTTACTGGAGCCCATATATATCTACAACGTAAATGCGCCACCCGCCTTGAGATATAATTTGTAAGGTCTCAGTATAGTTACAACGGCTACCCCACCCTTCAAACCGAAACGCATTACTGCTTCACGGCAGAAATAGGCAGGGCGGTGGTACCTACCCGTGCGGACTCACAAGAGGTCCTACCACCAGTAAAAATAACACTTATTGCGGAATAACTACAATAGTTAGACATATGCTGTCGCAACATTTTTTGTAATTCATAATGTGTTCTACAAAGTAGTAGTACATTATTTTATTCATCATCAATAGTTTTCGCAGGGCACGCGATGTGAAAAATATTTTAGGTTATTTTTTTACACCTTGGGTTACATTATTGGAGTTTTAGTAAAGCTAACTAATTTAAAAAAAATAAAAATATATAGCCTATGTCACTTGGGAATAGTGTAGCTTCCAAACAGTGAAAGAATTTCTCAAATCGGTTCAGTAGTTTTGGAGCTTATTCAATCCAAACAAACAAACAAATCGTTCCTCTGTATAATATTATATATTTATTTATTTATTGCACTTCTTGTAAAATTTACATTGGCGAGCTTAATGTCTAAGGCATTTTCTACTATTAATAGTTTATCAAAGATAGGGCAGAGTAAATAATGGTAGGTACAATGAAATTTATATTAAATTACAAATACATACACAAAAATACATACATACCACAAGCGTAAGTATAGATACATTTATACACTCATATAATAGTTTGTACAGTATTCAAAGAAGTATATTAATAAATTTACTTAACAAATAACTCAATAAATTCGTAATAAAACTCATTAAAATTTATCACGGAGCACATACCTTCGGCTGATTTGAAATATGTTCTCTATTTTAGTCGCGGACAGTAATTCGTTCTTATTCGAAGGTTGAGACGGTCACTTTACCAAACACTTGGGACTCAGGCCTCACCTCTCAAGGTGTATCTTTGATTTATATGCGCTCCGATAACCACTTAACACTAGGCGGGTTATAAACTCACTTACTATGTAATAAAAAAAAAAAAATGCGGTTTTTATATCAATGAAGTAAAAACGTACGAACTTAAACACCAATGTTGTCATGTCAGCAATCGCAAGCTATACAACTCATATCTGTTTTTGGGAATGTGCCTAATACCACCAAACACACTCTGTATTTTAAGGTTTTTTTTTTATTTTATTTCTTAAATGGGTGGACGAGCTCACAGCCCACCTGGTGTTAAGTGGTTACTGGAGCCCATAGACATCTACAACGTAAATGCGCCACCCATCTTGAGAAAAAAGTTCTAAGGTCTCAAGTATAGTTACAACGGCTGCCCTACCCTTCAAGCCGAAACGCATTACTGCTTCACGGCAGAAATAGGCAGGGTGGTGGTACCTACCCGCGCGTACTCATAACAAGTCCTACCACCAGTAATTACGCAAATTATAATTTTGCGGGTTTGATTTTTATTACACGATATTATTCCTTCACCGTGGAAGCCAATCGTGAACATTTGTTGAGTACGTATTTCATTAGAAAAATTGGTACCCGCCTCGAATTCGAACACCGGTGCATCGCTCAATACGAATGCACCGGACGTCTTATCCTTTAGGCCACGACGACTTCTAAACAACAATAAACAACGCTTACACAATCACATAGTAAAATGGAAATTTAACATCATCTCACGGTAAGCATTTCCATGAGAAATCTTCCAAGGAATTCCCTTTACAGCGCATTCCTCAAAGACCGACCGCGGCCCGATCCCGAACTAATCAAGTCCTAATCCATTGAAGCGATCCAACAAACTTGCCAATTAAACTACACGTATATTAAGGCTTCATAGGCGAATGGGCACCGCGAATCCATGGCATAGTTAGAGGATGGGACGGATTGAGACGCTAAAGCAAATTATTATTTTTTCCCAACTAGACTAATTGTTGTTGTTACACTTTTCATTGTTAACAATTTAATGATGAACCATAAAAATACAATTCGATTATGACAAACATTTAGTGACAAATAAGGTCTAAAAAGTGTATCTTTGGAGGTCTAATATGAGCCAGGGCCTCTCTGTACCAATGCTGCCTTTATTTGCTGCGAAGCAATCATTCCTTCATATCTTCCTGTATTGTTGTTATTCTAACACAACTAAAAGTTAGACCTGTAGTTCAAAAAGTTAAAAGATGACTCTCATGTCTTATAATAGCCGTATTACGGTAGCATTTACGTTGTAGATGTCCAGCTGTGAGCTCCAGTAACCACTTAACACCAGGTGGGATGTGAGCTCGTCCGTCCTCGCCTAGATGGGTATCTAAGCAATAAAAAAAAGATCTGTCCACTTAGAGCCAAAAAATCTTCGTATAAAAACTTTTTAACAAGCTGAGTTCTTAAAATGATTAGGGCCATCTGAAGAATAACACACTCGATACAGTACACACGATAAGTAAAATCGAAAACTGTTACTCTGTGGTTCCCATATTTTGCCCACTACACAAATGATATCACCGTTTTAAATTACGTCATTTTATACACCTATCATCAGTGCGACTCAATACTCTAGGACAAAATATCTCGAACATAAAATACTAAATTCAAACAGCCCTAATTCCACGCCTGCCCGATAGACATTTATACAATTTATATTTCTATACAGCATTGAGATTTCATAAAGAGCTCTCCAGTGGGGGGTTACCATAGATACAAGGGGGGCTCAGCGTTGCTATAGGTGATGCCAGTTTCCTTGGTATCCGGGAGGCTTCGAGGGCGTGGTACAAGAGCGGGGTATTGTTAAAGCAAAAAAGGTGTTAATGGAAGGAAAACGAAAAGATTTGTAAACAGGTAAATTATTTTGGTATGATACTAACAATGTACTTGTTTGGCGGATTTTGTTTTAATAATATTTCGGGGCTTACTTGAAATTCGGCTTGAATGTTTTTTGTTTTGTTTCTATATCGACGCTTGAAAGGCAAACGTGACTAAGCGACAATGCGTGAACTTCACAGTAGACTAATTTAAAGTTGAAATTCTTGAAAAAAATTCTATTTTACTGAATTTAGCTGTAGGATTGAAATGATTTTAATAGACCTAGAAATATATTTTTTTTGCGCATCGAATATGGTTATTGCCTATCATTTATGTACAAAGCAGTTATTGTCGCTTAGTCACGTTTGCCTTTCAAGCGTCAATATGTATAATTTAGGTCATTCGGAACGGCTTAAACTGCATCATCGTAAGCGTGGTTGACTAGAAATATAACGGCTTTTTTGGGTGTAGAGAAGTGGATCATCTCACTTGGTATCAAGTGATTATCTACTTGGTAAAATCCATGGGTTCCGGTAATCATTGAACACCATGTGGACCATATGTACGCTTACCTAATTAAACAGCAGAAAATTAAATCATAATAATAAAACAAATATTATCATTGATTTTTTTGTTTCTCTCCAAGCTCATGTTTTGCACCAAACACAGAGCACTTATTACGGCAGAACAACAATATTGTTGAGTATTTTATTGGACGTTGTGTATTTTAAAATGTTCTATTTTGTTATGATTTTTATTCAATGGCTGGTATATTTTTTCTCTTGATTATGTTTGTGTTCAAACTATATTTATGGCACGATAGAGCTAAATAGGTAGCAGCATACAAAAGTTTTATTTTGTGCGGGGCCACATCAAATTCTATGAACAGTTGTAGTTACATATAAAAGTCCTTTGTATTGCAGATGATCTGACTAGACACTAAAAAGAAAGCCTCGTCGACCACATTGAGATATTATTTTAAAAGCTAATTTCTTACCTGATCGTTTTTTTTATCGTCCTTTAGGCCAGAAAAGGCGGGAAATTCGTGGGCAAACTAACCAATATGGCGACCATTATCTGCAATGATCTATTAATGACAATTACTTGCTCGATTTAGTGGGATATTCGGAAGAAGCTAGGAAAAAATTGGCATCTTTTTTACCTGGTCGCCGCCGTCGAGCGGGGGCCAGGGAGGCGGATCTCGCCCAAACCCTGGCCCTCTAAGTGTTTCGGGTCCCCCTCACATGTCGGTCTAGGGACCGGCGAGGGGGGCCTAAGAAGACGACGTGTAAGCTGCTCTGCACGCGTTTTACGCAAGAGCATCCGGGTGATGGAAGGCCGGCTATCCTTGACCCACGCTGGTTCTGGTCCAGCGAGGTATTCCGTTGGATAGCTCACTCTAACCGGTGCCATCTAGGCGGGCTTCGAATAGCCTGCCGACCGAGAGGGCTGGTGGTTGTGGCGCCGACGACCGGCGGTCGGCGTCCCGAAGGGGTGGGTGATGAGAGAGATGTGCTCCGTACTAAGCGCTTCACTTTCCCCCCTCTGCCTCTTCATGAGTTCTGTCTCATGCGAGGTTTGGACGTTGGTTGTTGAGCGACAGGAGGTTTTAGTCAGTTCGATTCAGACATGCCCCGCCCTCCATTCCCAGTGGAGGGCGGAAGTCCGGCGATTTTCTCCTGACCAAAAAAAAAAAATCTTTTTTACTAGATCCGAAAGCAAATGAGGTCAAGAACATCAGTAATCTAAGAAGTATGACCAAGCAGCTGTCAACTGCTTAAGATTATTCATTCTAAACATCTTAAATTTAAGTTTTTTTCTATTTTAATTGTATGTTTGTAAGCAGTGAATATCAAGGAAATAACTTCCAGATTTTTCACTTGAAACTCTTCTCATAGCATGTGCTGGTGTTGCAGAATTGTCTATGTGGAGCAGCACTTGCTTAAAACAGAAAGTGCTTAGCGAAAATAATTTTATAGATTTTAATTTTCTATTCTTTTAATTAATCAATATTTTTTGTGTCACTCGCGACCAGCTAATAAATAACTGAATAAAATTAATTAACTTTACAATTTACGATAATTAGAAAAGTGTAATTTTCATAACCACGTCCGGCTAAGGTTTATCTACCAATTCTGCTAATGTATTACATATGTTTTGATGATCCGTATTGAACGATCTATGTTGTAGAAATGTTTACACCTTATATGACCGAACTCATTCAGAAATATGCTTTATAATTTAATGGATACATGAAAAACTTATTTTAAAAGTCTCGTTTTTTTTTTTAGTTCATTACTTATGAAAGCTAAATTTTTTTTTTGAAGTGAAACTTCCTTATCGGCGTTGGAAAAAAATTTACCGTCACATTTTTCGGTTACGCGTCACTTTTTTCCGTTACGCGCCATCTGTTTTGTATTCATGTCTATGATAATAAAATCCTTTTGTTTAAACTTTATCTAATTTAACTTTTTTGTATTCATGTCTATGATAATAAAATCCTTTTGTTTAAACTTTATCTAATTTAACTTTATTTAACCAATTTCTAGAAAGTTGCATGTAGATCATTTTTCGAAAAATAAGGCCATAAACAAGTTTCACTTCTTACGTGTGTACACTAGTACACGCACACAATTTTTTTTTTATTGCCTTTGTAGGCAGATCGGCATACGGCCCACCTGATGGTGAGTGGTTACCGTCGCCCATGGACTTCAGCAATGCCAGGGGCAGAGCCAAGCCGCTGCCTACCTAAAATAGAAGTATTAAATTGTTATTTTTCTGATCTGTGACAAGGATAAAAACTTTTACTTCAGAGCATTTTAAAGTAGATGTTTGAGATCATTAACATGAAACAACGCCATCTAGCATCGAGTAAAGAAACCTACATACGAAGAAAAGCTGGAACTCTACAAATTCTATATTACACGTTTTCGTAACAGATGTCGCTAGCTGGCTTCATACTGTAAAGCTCTGTTTCAAAATGTAGAGTCGGTTGCTGTGAAGATGGCGCTTGTAAGTAAAATTAAATGGTATTTTAATGTTCAAAATACAGGTAGTTTTTTTTTTTTGTAATTTAATCAAAACGTTACTCGTTCGATTATAATATCACAAAACAATTGCGAGAAAATTTAAAAAAAATTATTTTAGTTCTCGTGATCTTGTACCTGAACAAAATGTTATTTCACGCAAATATTTAATAAAAAAAAAATGTTATCTTTCAAATGAGATGATGAAGCTCTTTGTAATTTTATTTCATGGTATGAATAATGTATACACAGCTAATTATTTTCAAACCATTTATGGAACTCTCTATATTTAGATTATTATTTAACTAGATGCTTTCAAGTTTCAAGGTGGGTGACACCTTCCGGCTCTACTCTGGTTATAATTTATCTCCAGATAGGTCGTTTGATTTTCTGCTATTTACACGAATATAACAACGTAAAGTTTTATCAACAACATTACACCAAATCTTAGTCTCGTCCCGAAATGCAGATCGGAAATTTACGGCATAACAGAAATTCAGAGACAAACATAAATTCTGTACGTCGCGTGCAACCTGCGGCGCATCTGACAATTTGTCCCACTCGCTGTCTGCGGTGTCAGATGCTATCAGGCCTACTCGTAGGGTCTGGTGTGAGAGCTTGGAAATTTCACGAAAATATATCCTTGAAAAATCTAGTGGAGGCTGTCCTATTACAAGGTGCTGTTTTGTTCTGATAAAACCTTTATTACTATTGAGTATAAATTAAATGATCGAGACAAGGTGCTATTTTTATTGAGTATAAATTAAAGCAATGATAGAGACTAAGTGCTATCTTTTTGATGATTTTGTAAAATTGTTATTCTAATTTTCTTTCTTAATTTATTAATATACTATATTCATGTGAAGTTAGTGATTTGCTAAATGTGACTGTTAAAAGCTAAGCGTTTTAGTTTAGCAGACGAGATCCATAAACTAGTGAGTGAGCCACAACTAAAAACAGGAATTAAAAAAAAGCATCTTCAGATTTTTCAGACATTTACCAAATTGGAATACAAAACATAATATATAATGGTTTAATTTTTTTTTTTACATGCCCAAGTTATTTTGATTTATATTTAATGACACAAATTAACGTTATGTAATATAATATTTAAGAAAACCTATTAAGTACATAATATATTTTCGAACTATATGGGTTTTTATAACGATGGTATACATTTTAAAAGATAAATTTATTTAAAATGACATCAGTCAGCTCCTGGTCTACACATCAGTGTAGACCGCTCTGGGCAATTCGATTTCACGGGCCGTGACCGGTGTCCGACACTGTTTCACGACACTTTCGCTATGTTTATTTGCTCTCCGCGTTCAGCTCCCGAAATGTCGAATGCGAATTTATTTAAAATTTCGTTCGCACCTATTTACTACAACATGTACGACGTACATACAAATATAAAAAAATATTGTAAGCTTTCAACGAAAAAGGTTTTTTGTCATGTACAAAAAAATCAGATGAAGCTTTGTCATCGCCTAGCCGAAGCTAAGAAATAAAACACGCTAAATCTCAATCTTTTTTTTAAATTTTATTTATTAGACTCACAATACCCATTACAAGCTAAAAAGATACATAAAAAAAACAAGTAAAAGGAAACAAAATCTGGCTTGCAACATAAGTTATAAGCGCACGACAAAAAAAGACATAGTGCTGAATTTGTACAACAACGTTCCTTACAATTAAATGACAAAACAACACGACAACGAAAACTAATCTAACTTATAATGTAAGGAAATAATTTTATTCACAATATATAATTAAATAATTAAACAATTACATTACTAACCAACTTCTTTTTTTTTTTCCTAGCTATGCTGATAGCCTTGAGAGGCTATTAGTATTTCAGCTTCGCCCTAACGTTTGTAGGTGAGCTCACGAGGCTCAACCGGAGAGTTGCTAACACTGACCCTAGTAAGAGCAGTGCTTCGCAGAATCTACCACCGGACCGGAAACGCGACCCACTGAGAAGATCCGGCGAGAAACTCAGTGGGCTGTGTCTATGGGTTAGTTCGCTCGCCGAGCCCTTCGTCGCAAGCGACGGGTTCGACGAGGACGGTGACCGGTGCTTGTGGTGCCTAAAAGCACCGTTAATGGATCAGGAGGATCCGTAACGACGTGCTTTGGGCGACGTCGACGGTTTACTATTCGGTCTACTGGGTCGGGTATGTAGTTTCCAGCGGCTACGATGAGAAGGTTCTCATGTCGTGCCGCCTTCTCAAAATGGCGCATAACCTATTACTAACGTGGAGGATGCCCTTGATCATTTTTATAAAAGTAACTAATCTAAAAGTAAAAATTAAATCTCATCTAAACGTAAAATAATTCTCACAACAAATGAACCTTCACCAGACAGTTTACTTTTAACAATCACAGCCATTGGTACCATCATATGACCCCAGTCACATTAAGACACAAATTTATGTAGGACGGGCACGCCAGGAATTTCGGGCGGACCGGACGCCGTGAAAAACCATCCGACGATAAACGAAACGGAACTTACGGTTTGGGCTATGTTTTCAGTACGGTTTATGTCTATCTGTCATGTGAGAACTGCATAGACGCTAGTTTTATAATGCAGCTGAGTGTGTCTCTGAATAAATTACTACGGGTGAAGTATCTTTGTGTATCAAGTCATGTTTCGGTGAGATAAACAAAATTTTTAAGCTATTGCATAGCTTTTATCGCAGGCTTTGAGCGCGGCGACCGAATCAAGAAATTCCGTAACGAAAATAAAACCTAACACCCCCATTCCGCCTACCATGTATCTCGCGTTCAACACATTCACACGTTGCGCTTGTATAGTGTTTGTTATTATTATTATCCAACATATTTTAGAGCCTTTGGCTTGAAGGGCAATCTGTTGTAGAAGGATGAACACTTCTGTTGACTATTTTGTAATATTCGTAGCTGTAGATTAAATGTAGTAATGTATGATTAAATGTAGAATTAAAAGCTCTAGAATTAAATTATATACACCAGACCGTTAATATAAATACTTAACTATTGTACAATTTCTCTCATAGAAACAAAACACGCCCATATATTTTTCAATCAAAGAAATAATTTTGGAATCCACACCAAAATCAATAAGATTGATAAAGCAAATAATTCTCCATTTATGTGATTGGTTCGTTCACACCTCGTCCGTAATTGGACTGCTCCATTGTTTAAGTTCAAGTGTCGATCTTTATTCACCTCGTAAAGGGCATAGGATTAATAATTAAACCATTGACATTATATCTGACGTTTAGTTAAAGTTCACGTGAGGTGTTATAAAGGCAGAGCAGGTACATAATAAAAGGTGATATTATATATTATAGTGGTTAGATTGAGATTAGACTGGCGACTTAAATTATTTTGCGATTGACATTTCAGCTCTCTATGTTTAGAAAATATCAATAGCTATGTTGAATGTTAAAAATAACCAATTCAAGATTATTAGAAGTAAAAGTATAGCCTCAATTCTGAAAAAAGTAAAGTAAAGCTTTGCTTGAGTAAAGCTAACGTCATATGAAGTATGAAGTCGTCGCGGCCTAAAGGATAAGACGTCCGGTGCATTCGTGATGAGCGATGCACCGGTGTTCGAATCTCAGGCGGGTACCAATTTTTCTAATGAAATACGTACTCAAATGTTCACGATTGACTTCCACGGTGAAGGAATAACATCGTGTAATAAAAATCAAACCCGCAAAATAATAATTTGCGTAATTACTGGTGGTAGGTGCCGCCACCCTGCCTATTTCTGCCGTGAAGCAGTAATGCGTTTCGGTTTGAAGAGTGGGGCAACCGTTGCAACTATACTTGAGACTTTAGAACTTAACTTACTCCAGTAACTACTTAACACCATGTGGGCTGTGAGCTCGTCTACCCATCAAAGCAATAAAAAAAAGATGTGTGGTGTCGTGGGACACCGGATAGGAACGAAGTTCCCAATTATAAAAATATTAATTTAAAGTTCTATTCGAGGTATGAAGAAAGAGAGAGAGAGAGAGAGAGAGACAGAGAGAGAGACAGACAGAGAAACATGCGACGCCGCACAGCTTACAATAGCTTACTATAGCAAAAAGTGTCGTGACAACTTTTCGTAAGAATTTATAGCAAAAAGTGTCGTGACAACTTTTCGTAAGAATTTATAGCAAAAAGTGTCGTGACAACTTTTCGTAAGAATTTTTTCCGTCTAGCCCCCTTTCACAACGCGCGATAAGGAACTTCGTTCCAAAAGTGTCGTGACAACTTTTCGTAAGAATTTATAGCAAAAAGTGTCGTGACAACTTTTCGTAAGAATTTTTTCCGTCTAGCCCCCTTTCACAACGCGCGATAAGGAACTTCGTTCCAAAAAAACTTGACGAACGGTTAACAATCAATTCTCAATTCAAACACTTTAGAGTAAACTATAACGTCGCAATCATATCACATCGTTTTCCGAGTCAAAATGCCACTTAAGAGGAACGAGAGAAACACCCTTCGCGAATTATCCGGTAATTGATATTTCATAATCGGAATTACCATAACAAATACCATAAAAGCGGCTGTGTTTGCACGCCATCGGTGTTACGGGGGCTCGTTTCAGTGGCAATGCCTTTTCCTGTTCATACCTTATTCAGTACGAGAACGGGAATATTTGTGAAGGATTAGCTAAATTAAACATGTAAACACGCATTTTCAAATAAGTCATTCCCGGTAAGGGAGGATTCAGTTGAATAGTGCTTTTTGTAAGGCTGTACTGGTGATAGGAAAATATGTTAGATATCTTACTAATCATGTTAGATATTTTACTAACAATCACGCCACGTTAACTGGTCCCGTGATAAGTTCGTAAAGAATTTGTGTTACAGGTACCAGATATCGGAAATAAATGTAAGATTTTTATTATACGCATACATATATTTAATATACATCCATAACCCTGGAAAAGACATTTATATTTATCATACAAATATCTTCCCTTGGCGGGATTCGAACCCGCGACCCCTTTGTGTAGTGACCATGTCACTTACCACTACACCAGACGGACGTTAATATATATTATATATGTAGTTTGTTGTTGGTAAAAAAATAATTTATCGTATAATGTTGAGGAATATATATTCGTATAATCGTGAGGAATTGTTCGAGATGATACCGGCATCTCGTTTTTACCATCGCACCGCCCGCCTCCAGAGTAGAGTTCATCCATACTACCTGGAGCCACTGCGGTCATCCACAGTGCGTTTCCAGAGATCTTTTTTGCCACGTACCATCCGGCTATGGAATGAGCTCCCCTCCACGGTGGTTTCCGAGCGCTATGACATGTCCTTCTTCAAACGAGGCTTGTGGAGAGTATTAAACGGTAGGCAGCGGCTTGGCTCTGCCCCTGGCATTCCTGAAGTACATGGGCGACGGTAACCACTCACCATCAGGTGGGCCGTATGCTCGTCTGCCTACAAGGGTGCTATTAATTTTTTTTATTAATAATGAAAACTACTTTTACGGCTTAATCGGTCTTTGTTAGTTTAAATTATTCACCGGTTTTTATATTATTATTATTTCTTCTTTATGACCACGTAAACTGCAAGGCATTCGAAACTTCACAAATAATATACGGGGATATTAAATCGTAAAACTAGTTATAATTTCCCATATTTTACTTTAATATATGTTCATATATTTACACAGTATCAAACCTTGGAATGAGTTAATCTTATCTCTATATATTAATACGTGAAGCAAAAACTTTGTATCCCTTTTTACGAAAATTGCGCGGACGGAGGAGTATGAAATTTTCCACACTTATAGAGAATATAGAGAAGAAGTGCACAATGTTAATATTTTTTTTAAAAATGCATAAAATATACATTAAATCAATAAAGAAAACGTTACACACACTACATACCATGTATTTGACGCACACACGCATGCATACTATTTATTGTCAAACTTTTGTTCTTGACGTCTGTTGTCAAATTGAGAATAGATTAAATATTGTTTGTCTTTGTTAATATTTTTTATAGTGTAGTCTTGGCGAAATTTGTGATTATAGAAGTATAAAATACAAAATATTGTACAAACTTACAATTCCAATTAATTATAGTCGAATTTCGACTACTGCGGGACCTCTAGTTGATATAAAAACACCAACGTTTAGGAACAAGATCGGTTATGTTAGCCACACACGAGCACACCGTGACAATTAAAAACGGATTTTGAAGTAGTCGCCGTAGTCGAAACGGCTAAGGACAGTAGTAGTGGTAGTCCTCCTCCTCGCGTCGTTTTCGTCATTACTGAGGGTCATGACTCTCCCGCTGCATCAGTTTCTCCCGTACGATTTCCCTCCATCTTCTACGATCCTTAGCTTTGGATGGAGGGCATTGTGGAAGTTGATGCCCAGAGAAGATCGTATTTGGTCCGACCATCTCGTAGGACTGCGTCCTTTGGGACGTTTGCCATCTAGCTTTCCTGTCACCATCAGCTGTTCAAGATTATGACCCTCTTTACGAGCAATATGTCCGAAGAATTCCAGCACCAGTAGTGGTAGTAGTAGTATAAAAAGCACGTTCTCAATTACTTCTCACAATGGATATTAGTGATTTTTCCAAAAACTTGAGAGTGACTTTGTGACCGAAAAGTGACGCGTTATAATATTTCATGATAACAAAAACCACAGACCCAATCTATTTTTATTCAAATGATCGGGGATAAACCTTACCGAGATTAAATGCAGAGCTCAAGCCTGTATGCCAATATATATAAAAATGAATTGCTGTTCGTTAGTCTCGCTAAAACTCGAGAACGGCCGGACCGATTTGGCTAATTTTGGTCTTGAATTATTTGTGGAAGTCCAGAGAAGGTTTAATAGATGAAAAAATATGAAAATTATCGGAATTATATAAAA
This sequence comes from Bombyx mori, assembly GCF_030269925.1. NCBI lineage: Eukaryota > Metazoa > Arthropoda > Insecta > Lepidoptera > Bombycidae > Bombyx > Bombyx mori. The sequence continues at coordinate 16,048,471 of NC_085118.1, forward strand.
ACAAACAATTTGGTTTTTTCTTTGATGTGTCCCCCCCCCGGTCGGACGAATTCTTATTTTTTTTTTTTAAGTTTATTTTATACAAAAGTTTAGGTATTTTATTTATCGATTGAGGCACTACAAAGTCTACCGTGTCAGCTAGTAAATTATAAAACGTGGTTTAGTAGTCAGAATGAAGATAAAAGTGCAAAACCAAAAACCTTAATTAACCTTTACAAGAATTCATGTGGTCCGCCCTACGCGCAGTATGTCACCACCCACGAAAATACCAAAAGGTGTATACACAAATGCCAAAGTGCCGGGGCAAACACTCGTCGGCATACCCCTTTTGTTTGCCCCTTTGTTACGGCCGTAAGAATGGGGCCGACGGGGCAAATTTTCTTTATTCAATCAGTTGCCAGTTGCCACCTTGTTACGAGCGTGCGTCGAGTCTGCAAATTGTCTTTTATTTTCGTGCGTATTTCGTTCCGGTAAGCATTGTGCTTCTTACCAGTTCTTTCTATAGGAATCTATAAAAACTTTGTATCCCTTTTTACGAAAATTGCACGGACGGAGGAGTATGAAATTTCCCACACTTATAGAGAATATAGAGAAGGAGTGCAGAATGTTAATATTTTTTAAAATTATACCTAAAATATACATTAAATCAATAAAAAAAACATTACACACACTACCACGTATTTGACGCACACACGCATGCATACTATTTATTTATTGTCAAACTTTTGTTCTTGACGTTTGTGGTCAAATTGAGAATAGATTAAATATTGTTTGTCTTTATTAATATTTTTCGATAGTGTATTCTTGGCGAAATTTGTGATTATAGAAGTCTTTAGATATAGAATAGATTATATTATTAGATTATAGATTATAGAATTAGATTATAGAATAGTCTTTGAAAATAGAATCATATTATAATCGTGTACAAACTTACAATTTCAATTAATTATAGTCGAATTTCGACTACTGCGGGACCACTAGTCTATACTAATATTATAAAGCTGAAGAGTTTTTGAACGCGCTAATCTCAGGAACTTCTTTTCTGATTTGAAAAATTCTTGCATTGTTACAATACAAGCGGATCACCAATAAATAATGTTTCAAAATCGGGGTTATTTTTACCTTTTGAGAACTTCCGCTGCGTGCGCTGCAGAAACGGTTAAAGTTTCGCTAAAATAATGTATGACAGAATTGTTTCCCTTTAAAAGATCTAAAAAAAAAGTCCGCGACAACATATGTCTATATGTTAATGTTGGCTCACTATAACGTTTTCTATGCTAACCAAATTTGTTCTAAAATAAAGCATTATTTGTGAACTATTCCACGCGGACGAAGTTGCGGGCAAAATCAAGTTTTAAATAATAAGAAACGGAATTTTATTAAACTTTGTTCTCCAGTTCGTCAGACATCCACCCTGGCAATTTGTGTTGCAAAGCAACTGCGTTTGTATTTAAAGGGTGAAGCAGTTATTTCATCACTAGGTCTTCGACCTCAGGTCTCAAAGTGGTGGTCATGACTCTGTAATTTATATAGACTCTAATCATTCAATAGCAGGTCGGTCGTAAGTTCATTCTCCGATCTATTGCAGCGAAGTAAAAACTCAAGCTAAACTTAGTCACATTCGTAGTACTTCGTGAGTTTTTCTGTTGTTTCATACATAGCATTGTCGATTCAGACCATCAGTTTTTACGATACATAAAAGTTTGAACATAAAGTAAGTTGCTTTTAAAGGTGCTTCAATTTACCTTGCCTGAGAAATTACCTCAATTTTTTGCTAAAATCAAATTAAATTTACATAGACTTCTAGAACAGCGAAGTTATAAACGTTTGTGGTATGTAGGAAATGAGTCTTCAGCCGAAAATTTTCCGGAAAACTTAGGGTTTTTGAAATTCTTACTCATAGTAATAATAATAATAATGGTTGGTTCGAAGTAAGTATCAGTTGAATGGAATATTTGAAATGTATTCAACAGCTGATAATTATTTTTAATAAATGTATCTTTTTTATTTGATTGGTTTTGTTAATTTTGAGTATGTTTCAATGATACTATGTACACATATGGACTTGTTGTTGTCTGAAATAAAATAAACCATTCATTCATTCATTCATTCATAGTCATTAAATGACCTTAACATTTTTTTAATTTTGACACATGGTTCCGTTCGAAAAAAATACGATACTTCATTTCATAGAAAATTATCGAAGCTTAGTGTAAAAGCGTACTTTGATTGCATTCTTAGTTTGGTGGTCAGCATTATGCCCATAATACTATTACATTACCAAAAATGAAAACTGAATTCTAAGCTATCAAGCAGTTAGCAGATGATCGACTCTTTAACCTCATTGTTTTTGAACAACGATATTCTAATTAATAAACCTATGTCACAAAAGTAGTTATTTCCGGTTTGATTAAATTCTGACACATATTTTAAACTACTTTAAAAAGGTAGCGCAAGCGAGAATTTCCATCTACATTTAAAACGTGGAGAGAAAATGGAAGTTTTTCTTGAAAAATATGAGAAAAAGACGTGGGAAAATACAACGTCTTCCGTGCAACCTGAGAAATTGAAAGAGCCAAAGAGTTTTTTTTTTTTTTGTGAAATAAGTTTGTGGCTCGGTTTCCTAGTTGAGCCGATTTACTTGTTGTATTTCAGCGTGGTGTTACATGTAGCGGAAAAGGATTGAATTTTTATATTTCGTATTTATATATATATTTTATTGCTTAGATGGGTGGACGCGCTGACACCCCACCTGATGTTAAGTGGTTACTGGAGCCCATAGACATCTACAACGTAAATGCGCCACCCACCTTGAGATATAAGTTCTAAGGTCTCAAGTACAGTTACAACGGCTGCCCCCCCATCAAATCGAAACGCATTACTGCTTCACGGCAGAAATAGGCGGGGTGGTGGTACCTACCCGTGCGGACTCACAAGAGGTCCTACCACCAGTAAAAATCCCGTATCTACGTGTTGATGTCATTATCAGTTGACGTGTGTTCAGTAAAAACTAATTTGTTATCGGCGCTCTAAGACTGATCGAAGAACATAGTTATCTAGTAAGCCGAAGTAAGAATTTCAAAAAAGATATTCGCGACGAAAATAACGCTAAAACCAGTACATTACCTACATCAGGACAATAACCTTCGGAACGCCTCCTCGATCTCTAGATATGCAAAACTCCTTTTGTAACACGATCGCATTGTGTTCGCGAATCCCACCTCTCTCACGTGAATACAGAGCGTTTTCGATTTAGAAATTTATTAGGATGCCGTACGTAACTTGAGACGCGTACGTGAGTCGCGAACGAGTTATTGTTGCATTGCCTGTTTGCATTCGCAAAACGAGCGGGCCGGCTGGCGAGAAACGACAACGCGATTTAAGGTTTTATTTTTTACTGGCCGAGTCCCGCGATGTTACTCGCGGTTATTGTCGTAGCGCGGGTGACGCCGCGGGGCGAAGCTAGTCTTTTTTATTTTTATTTATTGCTTAGATGGGTGGACGAGCTCACAGCCCACCTGGTGTTAAGTGGTTACTGGAGCCCATAGACATCTATAACGTAAATCCCATCTTGAGATATGAGTTCTAAGGTCTCAAGTATAGTTACAACGGCTGCCTCACCCTTCAAGCCGAAACGCATTACTGCTTCACGGCAGAAATGGGCAGGGTGGTGGTACCTACCCGCGCGGACTCTCAAGAGGTATCACCAGTAATTTGCGTAGTCTAAAAGAAGCTAGCCTAAGCTATTTCTTATATCATCAGCTACCTATCAGTGAAAGTCCCGTCAAAATCGGTCCAGTCGTTCTAGAGATTAACCGGAAGAAACAGACAGACAGACAGACAAAAATTGTAAAAAATGTTATTTTGGTGTATGTACCGTATATATTATATTCATGTGCATGTAGTAAAAAGCGATTATTTCAATATTACAAACAGACACTCCAATTTTATTCATATGTATAGATTAGTCTAAATCCATCGGGTCAATGTCCTAGTAATCATAATCGATAAGTTTCAGTTGAAAGTTTACACGTTTTTTTTACCTCACGCTTTACCGTGAGCCCACTCGGCAGCTTACCGCTAACATGCCTATTTCTGGCACGAAGCAGCAATGCGTTCTGGTATGAATTATGGAAAAATTTTCGTAATATAACCACTGAGGCTTAACCCTCATGAGCGAAAGTAGGTGGTGGTCTTCAGTTTGTGATGTAATGTGACTTAAATGTGAACCGTGAGCTTATTCTTCCGTCCCAGTAATAAAAAGTAAAAATCTTTACTGTGATAATTATTTTGTTTATATGAAAAAGATGATTTTTTTAGTAATACAAATAACGTAGAGAAAACATTTTAACCAAATCCAGTTTATCAAACAAACACGTTCCAAATTTTTTGAATAATTTCTCTATGGTTTTTAGGCGGGATTGTTTGTCTATTGAAATTATTGATAGCATTATAATTAATGGTACATTGCTTCGTATTTATCTTATTTCACTGAAATACTTTTAACGCTTTAAAATTTGTAGATTGATATTATAATACATATAATGTATTATTATTTTTTTATTTAAATAAAAAAATAAAAAATAATACATGTAATCATATTAGGTATATTATATATTATATTAGGTATATGACGCTAAATACAGATTTCAGAGAAATGACATAATAATATTACCTCGCAAATCTTTGATGGCATATTATTACGGGTTATACGAGTAAAAAAATTTTGTAAGTTAAATTATACACACTGGTGGTAGGACCATTTCTGAGTCCGTGCGGGTAGATACTGCCGCCCTGCCTATTTCTGCCGTGAAGCAGTATATCGTTTCGGTCTGAAGGGTAGGGCAGCCGTTGTAACTGTACTGAGATCTTAGAACTTGTATCTCAAGGTGGGTGGCGCATTTAAGTTGTAGATGTCTATGGACTCCAGTAACCACTTAGGACCAGATGGGCTGTGAGCTCGTCCAACCATCTAAGCAATCAAAAAAAATTTTGGATAACAATCATTTTATTGTTTTGTAGAGCATAACAAAAAATATCTAAACTTAAGTTTCCACTAGCATAACCTAAAAACTAAATAACAACAAAAACGTGTCAACATTCCCAATACTCGCACTAGAAAAAATCTCTAAAATCTCACGTCGAACAACATCCCTAAAGTTCAGTATCCTCATAAGCCAACACACTCTCGTATCTACCGTCCCATCTACACCCAACTCCATCTGCCAATCTAAAGACAATGACAACCCCGAGATTGCACAGTTGCAAATCCCTCTGGGTTATGCGCTGAATTGATCGTCGTAATTTCGCTCTGTGAATGTACTACAAGCGTTCGACTGGATTTTCTTTGACTCGAGGTAATATTGTTATTACAGACATGCTTAAAGGTTTTTTATATTACGATTCCTTTTCTGTTACTTTAAATCAGCTGGAGAGGAGACTCAGTTTATCGGACACTAAGTGCTTATAGACCTCATAGACATATCTTTTCTATCTATCTCTTCTCTGATCTTAATCAAAAAGACCAGTTTGCGGCCGGAATGAGGATGGTTTGATACCTAGCACCATGAGCTCACGCTACACTCTAAATAAAAAATAATATAATTAAAACTTATAATTAATGTCTGATCGTAAGAATATTTAAATTATTAATTATAAAAAAATATACTCAGATTCGTAAATGGAAACGAACAGGCCACATCTTTGCTGCAGAATTCCTGAGCGGCACACCGGACAAACGCCTCATTCTTGGAAGAACTAGGCGTCTCCACAAGACTCTCCACCACTTGCCTACGTAGGATTTTCGAGTTTTTTGGTCATGTTGCGAGGAAAAAGGGTGATAATCTCGAAAGACTACTCATCGCTGGCAAAGTGGTAGGAAAGAAGCCTAAGGGGCGTAGTCCCATGCGCTGGTCCGGTCAGATTAAGATGACTTTGGACTCCAATATCAATGTCGCTATCCACTGCGCGGAGAACAGAAAGGAATGGAGGAACATAGTCCTTACAAAAGTACTCCGTAAAGGTCACGACCCTCAGTACTGAGGAACACGACGTACGGAGGGAGTATAGACTCACTAGTATCCACATTTAAAATTTAAATTGAAACAATTTAGCTATTTTTCCTGTAACCGTATTTTTTTAAAACTGAAAGCTCTTAATACACCTTAAACTGGTAAGTAATTAACATTGAAACGCCAAACACATCCCGGACTTAACCGGAAATGTAACTAAATATTCCACGGAATCAGTAAATTTTGTTTCGGATCGTGTTTCTACACGTGAAAACGTCTTAGAAGTTTACCCAAATTAGTTTCAGTGTGAATATACATATAATGGTATCTCATTAAACCATGTATCGCCAAGTCTATGATTTGCTCATGGGAGGCGAGAATCATATTTAAAAAATAAGGGACACTGCAAAGAGCCGTTAGCTCACTCTCTCTCTCTTCTCAGCTCACTCTTCTACGCTATGTAAAATAAAAACAAAAAACAAAATTATCAACTTCAGTTTCCAGTTTCTATGATACCAAAAGTATTCAGGGCTTCAATCGTAATGCGTGTTTATGCAGTCATTCCTAATTACTAAGTCCCTAATCTCTGTCTGCAATGAATGCGGTAACATACATCTTGCAATCCCTTACTGATACTACTAATCTCCCCACCTTAATCGAAAAGCAATCATACGTTATATTTACGTAAATTATATTACATAAACTCCAACTGCCTATTTCTGCCGTGAAGCTGTAATGCGTTTCGGTTTGAAGGGTGGGGCAGCCGTTGTAACTATACTGAGACCTTACAACTTATCTCTCAAGGTGGCTGGCGTATTTACGTTGTAGATGTCTATGGGCTCCAGTAACCACTTAACACCAGATGGGCTGTGAGCTCGTCCACCCATCCAAGCAATAAAAAAAAAACCGTAAAAACCGTCTCATCTTCGCTACTAAAAATATATATAAAAGTCTGTGAACAGTCTGTAAATATTGTACAAATAATATCAGATAACGATTAATACGTACTCATCTACCAGTAGAAGCGAAACGATTTTCTTATACCATTATTCTAACGCACACAGTCATCCAAAAGCTATCATCACCAAATCAATATAAAAGCCAAACGCAAGTAAATAATAAACGAAGATTAATTGGAGCGTTCATCACGGAATGTTTCCCGTCTTGTAGCCGTTTTATCATGCAAGATATAATCCCTTGGTTGGGATAATCCTTCGTATAGAAAGCGATATTGCGAGGTTCGTAACGTGGATGTACTATTGTAACTAGATGTGGTTTTTGAGAATCATTGAACTGTATTATTTGATAAGGTCTATATTTTTTCTCAACTACTAAAATCTTCGCTGTCTTCGCCATCTAAGCGCGATGTCTGATTTCAGATTTGACTAGGACAATTGATTGTCAACCAGCTGCTTTCGAAAACGGAATTATTTTCAACACGATTTCCTTCCAACACGAATTACGATTTCCTTCAGCATTGCGTCTGCCTAATTGCTTGAGATGAAAATCAGCCATCTATCGCCGAATAGTCGAACGAATATCGAAGGATCTAGTAGCACCTAGAACGCTCGAGAAGTACAACGGCATCAATTGTCAGATAGCGGAAACACAATACTCGAAATGTGTGGAATATTCTCGATAATTCTAGGGATGTGGTATCGGCTATAAAAGTGTTGCAGAAATGGCACACAGTCAGTTAGTAATCGGAACTACTCGAAGCGAAACAGCGAACGAATCACCTGAAGCAAAGCGGAAGAAGCGAATTGAGAATTTTGAAGTGTTTGTGAAGTGTTTTAAGTGCTCTAAATGTTGAATACCGTTTCTAGTTGTACTTTGGTGGAGCATTTATTTATCCCGAACCCCAGCGCATAACACTACTAAATATAAAAATCAATAAAAATAATTACCGAGTCATTTCTTGCACAGCTAATTCCGAACGAATCAAACACTCGTTTGCTACAACTACAGACTCGAAAGATCTGAAAAGCTCGAAAACGCCGAGCCAAAATGTTTACCGAACACTTTTTCCCTATTCCAAACGAATAAAGAGGATATTGTAAGGTGTACGGCTTCTCCTTATATTATCAGACATTTACATCGTTGGGTGTAGAACAAGTTCTTTTCACAAACACTAAGATTTGAATAGAGCTGCGCTTAGTCCACGAGACTTGTGTAAGCTTTGCACTCAAATTCAGAATAGTTACATATTACTGCACATATATACAAATTCAAATAACTTAGCTACACTTGAAAGATTTATGTAATGTTAAGGGATTTTTTTTTATTTATTGCTTAGATGGGTTGACAAGCTCACAGCCCAATTGGTGTTAAGTGGTTTTTGGAGCCCATAGACATCTGCAACGTAAATGCGCCACCCACTTTGAGATATAAGTTCTAAGGTCTCAGTATAGTTACAACGGCTGCCCCACCTTTCAAACCGAAACGCATTACTCTGCTTCACGGTAGAAATAGGCAGGGTGGTGGTACCTACCCGTACGGACTCACAAGAGGTCCTACCGCCAGTAATATGGTTTTGCCACCCACTTTGAGATATAAGTTCTAAGGTCTCAGTATAGTTACAACGGCTGCCCTACCCTTCAAACCGAAACGCATTACTGCTTCACGGCAGAAATACGCAAGGTGGTGGTATCTACCCGCGCGGACTCACAAGAGATCCTAGCACCAGTAAAATTAGATTCTTCTTCTCGAATAATCATTTATGACCTACATTCAAAGCCTCTAATACATTTTGAAATGACTCTACCTATTTACTGAACAACAAAAAAAACTCTCACAATTAGTTCGGATTAAAAAATTGCTATTAGAATGAACTTGACTAAAAAATGACCTTTCCAATTGACATTGCGAATAACTTTTGATAAGATTACCTCTCGGGCTTAGCGAGGGTCAATGTCACCTTGGCGTGTCGTGCCCTTAGACGCAATGCAGATCCTATTCTTACCTGCTTAGCCTATTGTTTTACGTAGATGTTCAAACTAAAGTAGCCTAAGCTGATTAAATGCTTAATGATAAATTCATGTAAATCCGAGTAAGCTTTTCGATTTTCTCTTCAATTATCACTACTTTCACATCAATTTATCTTTTAATGGATCTTTAATTATTAAACGCAGATTCCTATCCATAAGCTTTGGATTCATTAAACTAAAATACAAATAATTGATAAACTAATTCATTTCGTAAAAAATATATATTACGAAGGGATACGGAGTCTCCACTTTGAATTAAAGCTTTTACATTAAATCATAGTAGGTAGTAATTATTTTCATGGAACAATTGAATATTTAAATAATCAGATGAGTCTGATTATGTACGGCTAGTCAATTGTTATTGCCAATCAATAATAGTGAACATTATGTTTATTAGCTATTTCAGAATTATATTATCATCTTTTAAAAATATCATGAGACCAACACGAAAATTCAACATTTTTGTATTGTCGTGAAAAAATTACCAAGTTTAGTGATATCACAACAATTAGAAGTTGTGAAAACAAAAAATTGCATTAAATTAATTAGCAAATAGAATTTCCGATTTGATGTGACCCACTTAATGGTATACAGCAGAGCGAACTTAGTACTTGTAGTACTTGTAGAACTATGTATATGGTATCTATATCTGTGGAGGTATCTTTTTGGCATATTTAACTAGCACCGTGACTAATGACAGTGTACAGGTTAATGACTTTGTCCATATTACATGTTCTCGGGAGCGTTTGACCAGACCATTAGTCTAATCATTTAATCGGTCCCTGAAGATCACTGTCAACACTATTGATGATAAATTTATTGGTTTGAACTTCTAATACTGAACGTTAAAAAAATCGATATAGCTTAATAACGGTTTAATCTTGCATTTTTATCGACATCATACTATTATATTTCGGATACTTTAGTCACGGTAAACTATCCTTAAAACCACTCGACACGCGAAAATAGAAGAATATTTTCTTCTTTACTAGTATTCTATTTTTATTATAACAATAGTCTTACGATAATAATCTCAATTTTTTTAAGGCTTATGTTCCCGACAGCTACGAATAAATAGTTATTATTAATTATTCGTAGCCCGACAGTTCTAATACTACACATGTGATTGTCTTCGTGGTGACAGATGACAAAGTCAATATTAATATTTTCGCTTGTTACCGTAAAAACTGAGACTTAGAATTAGTATCTCAATATGGGTGGTGGCATGTTATCATGTATATGGGCTCCAGTGAACACTTAACACTGAGTGGACCACTTGGTATTAACCTTACAAAAAAAAAGGAAACCATCTTAGAGGTACCACCACCCTGCCTATTTCTGCCTTGGAGGCAGTAATGCGTTTCGGTTTGAAGGGTGGGGCAGCGGTTGTAACTATACTTGAGACCTTAGAACTTATATCTCAAGGTGAGTGGCGCATTTACGTTGTAGATGTCCTTGGGCTCCAGTAACCACTTAACACCAGGTGGGCTGTGAGCTCGGCCACTCAACTAACTACTGAAAATGAGCAGATGATCTGTAGGTCGATGCAATAAGTGCCCGAAGCTCACGGGAATCGCATTTTCGGAAACTAAACATTAATCTAAAACGTAACTGAATTTTTTCACTAAAATTTCCTTTTAATAATAAAACTAAAACCTAATTAAGAGCACTCAGGAGATAATTAATGTACCATCGATCCCCCGGGATAAAAGGACAAATCGTAGCCAGGACAGGTAATTGATTTCGAACACCTATCCTCGGACATCGGATTAAGCTTATTTGAAAATTTAAAAGCTACTTAAGCGTTAGAGCCTGAATGGATTACATGATGAAGGTAGAGCTTTAAAAAGAGATTTTGAAGAGTTAAGTCTCTATATAAAAGCACAAGGTGTTCGAATTTGGAATCATTAAAAATACAGGTAAATTTAGTAATTTATAGACGATATATTTAAATATTTATCATGAATGATGCACTTACCCAGAGTTAAAGCCGCTGAGGCTACAAATTTGAAACGTAGGTCGTTTCATCATCATTATTTCAGCCTATTTTTTTTCCTACCTATTCTAGTAATCTCGAGGGGTTATACTAGATTCGCCTTAATAGTAGGTGAGCTCACGGGGCTCAAACCTGATGACGTTGCTAACACTAACCCAAGCAAGAGCCGTGCTGCGCAAAATCTACCACCGGATCCGAATCGCGACCCACTGAAAGATCCGGCGAGAAACTCAGTGGGCTGCAGCTGTTCACTGCTGAAAATAGGCCTCTACAATTCGATCTCCAGTGCGACCGGTCCGTTGCCAGCTGGATCCAATGTGACTCAAAAAATTTCACTAGGTCATTGGTCCATTTGGTTAGTGGCCGTCCCACACCGCGCTTACCAGTACGTGGTCTCCACTCAAGAATCTTTCTGCCCCATTGACCGTCCGATCTTTGAGCCTGCTCACTATCACTTCAGATTGCTAATCCAATAGGCTATCCAACTTTGGTCCTTCTACGGATCTTCATATTTGATTCGGTCTCGTAAATAAATATTGAACATAACCCTTTCCATAGCTCTTTGCGCGTTTGTGTCATAATTATATATGTATGATTTCACTATTCCTTGGTGTTGGTGGGTCCTTGGTAGATTTTTATAAATATCACCTATAAAGGAGCTAAATAAGATATAGATAATATGCCCCAACACGACTATTATGAAGAGTTTGATAATTTTATTTTTTGGTTCTTATTACCAATACAAAAACAGTACTTATTGTACATAGCTGCTGGTGGTGAAATGTGCTCTACATAGAACTTCTCATATTAAAATCACCTCTGTCACTCAGAATTAACAAAATTCTTCGCTTAGCATCTTTCTTGTAAAAAATCTGACAATCTATCATGACTGCTACACTTGAGGTATAAGCAGCTTGGCAATACTTCATCATGTCATCTTACAATAGGCACTACTACCAGCAGATAATGCAAACAAGTCACCCTCTTAGCTTGCTACTCCTTCGGTTTTACAATAGCTGAATAAAAACATGGGTATTAATATCTGGTATTGGGTCGCGTTGTTAGGCTCGCACGATTATATCTACTCGATTCATTACTGTAATAGATACAAGAACATTACACCTTTACAGAAGTCCGACTTGGCTGCTCGCCATTCTAATGCCATCTATTACTGCTATCGTTTGGCGAGCAGACGCGATAGAATATATCTAGCAGAGACCAAATCGACTCAATCAATTTCCGAGTAATACAATTCCAGTACTACAGGTCGGATGTGAATTTTTTTACTGGTGGTAGGGTTCTGTGTAGAAGCCCGCCCGGGTTGGTACCACCGTCCTGTCTATTTCTGCCGCAAAACAGTAATACTGTGTTCCGGTCTGAAGGACAAGATAGCCGGTGTAACATACATAAGGCAGCCCATCCAGGCCAGGATATGCAGCGCATCTGAGTCACTGATGTAGTTTGGATGTCTATGGGCGACGGTTATCATTTCCCATCAGATGAGCCATAAGCTCGTCTGCCTATCGAAAGCAATAAAAAAAAAAAAAAAGAATTGCCAATTATTTTAAGGGTTCAATTTATCAATTGAAATTTGGGTAATTAAACGTTGTAAATTAAACAACCCTAAGCTATGGGTTTCTTGTGTTTTAATTGTGCCGATATACGAGACAACACTTCAACCAAGGCTTCATCGTTTTGTGAGGCGTACAAGAAGATTGCTGGCTGAGCGACTGTGACGGAAATCGTACTGTTGATCACTGATTAGCTGATGATCCTTGAGCTCAACTGATAAATTGAACAGAAAAGAAAATACTCCTGTTTCTATAGTCTGTATATACGAGTATTCTTGTAGTTTTTTTTAATATAGTATGGATGGTGTAAACTCCTATATCAATGAAGCGATCAATAATATAATTAATAAAGAATAGTCTTTTTTTTTTTGCGTAGATTAGTAGATGAAGTCACAGCCTACCTGTTTAAAGTAGCGCTTAGTTAGAAAACTCTAAATTTCACTTCAGTAAAAACTGTACCTCTGTATTGATAGTTATTCAATGTTAAAGGGTTAGATAACCCAAGGTCGTGTTCGGTAACCTTTGAATTGGCACGTAGTCGAGTACTTAACATAACTTGTTCTAAAATATTGGAACATTTCGACTTTAGATGACAAGTTTGTCTGCCTTTTTTTTTTGGGATTTTTGTTTAGAGGGTATCGAGTTTCGGTGAATTAGCAAGTGTTTTACGTTAATAAACTGCGAATATTACTTTTTTTTATGAACTATTAGTTACATTTATGAACAGTTCGAATGGATTAACCGTATAATTTGACCACTGATCATAGGGAGTAATAAACTTATAAAAATTATAAAGCGCCATAAAATGAATGGGTAAAATGCTGAGAAAATACCGTGGTATGTTCTCGGCATGGGCGACTCTTGGGACACGTGTCATTTGTTTAGGTAATTACGTACTTTCTAACCATTGTGCCATAATTGATGCTTTGATTTCGTTACGGGTGACGTAATTCGCGATGTAATATGGCTTGGGATAACCTTTAAAACAGGGTAGGCTTAATAGATTTGAAATTGAGTTTTATTAATTTATTTCATAGACCGTCAAAAGCTTATTCAATGAAAGTGGTTATCTCGACGTGAATTCCACCACGGAGCTTAATGCTTGAGTTCTATTGTCTCACTAGTATAGTTACGCGGATTAAAATTTTTATAGGTTTTTTTACGTTATGTTGTGCTCTAGGCGAGCTAAGTACTTCATAAGAAATATTGGTACCTGGCTGCGGGATTTGAGCCTCAGTTTGTAGCATCGCTGGATACGAGTATACTCACGTCTTATCCTTTAGTTTATGACTTGGCATTTCAAGTTTGTTGATGTGATCCAATTGCTAAGTCGAATCCATAAAAATCAATTACATTTTAACTAAAAATTAAACTACAAAACAGCATACAAAGAAAACTCTACCGAAAATCTCTTTGTATTTAACGCAAATTCATTTAAAAACTTCATTAAGCACAAAGACATAAAAGCTCCCTTCCTGAGACAGATAATTGGTGCCGGATTTCCCGAAATCCTAAACAAACAGAGGATGAAACAATTTGTCCGCCCTAATCCAATAAGTACGAAATAAAATTCAAAATTTTCTCTTTAGATAATTTACATGGAGACGTAAGGGCTCAATCGACACAGATTTGACGACGTAGTGAAACTCCTTTGTATATATGTTTTGGCTGAATTTATTTGGGAAAGGAAATCTGTGAATTTAACGAGATTAGCCTTACGATGGTTGTTACTGCCTTGCTTTTCTCTGTACATTTGTATCTGTTCCTTCATTAAAATCATTTTCGACACAAATGAAATATTCAACTTATTCACTTTCGTTAAATACATTTTAATGAGATCGATGTTATTATGTCTATGAATGATTAGTATAAGTCTATACGTCATTAAAACATTGGACCGCAATTCGAATGTGACATATGGGGGTAAATTGAAATTGATTTTTGTAGCCGGTTCATTTGGGGTAGTCTACGAGCTGCTAGCATTTTTAATTTTTTTTATTGATGTGTGGACGAGCTCACAGCCCACCTGGTGTTAAGTGGTTACTGGAGCCCATAGACATCTATAACGTAAATGCGCCACCCACCTTGAGGTATAAGTTCACAAGTATAATTACAACGGCTTCAAACCGAAACGCATTACTGCTTCACGGCTGAAACAGGCAGGACGGTGGTACCTACCCGTGCGGACTCACAAGAGGTCCTACCACCAGTAAGAATATCTTTAATACATGGAGACTATACTATACTATAGTATGTACTGTTCACTTGTAATGAGTTTTTAGTAGCAGCTACATATTGAGGGCTGAAAGGCTACTTGGTTTAAGCGACATTTTTGCGATTTTACAGGGTGTTCAAGTTCAAAATTTGGAAGAATAATATCTACCCCTTAAGTCACCCCATAGTCTTCACGAGGGAGGAGGTCGCCTCCTACAGTTACTAGTGTCGGTTGAAAGCCCTTCTCTGGCTCCTGGTCTGGTCCCTTCTCTAGTCGAAGCACCTATGGCCGGTGAGCACTTAACCATAAGGTGTGACGTCCTCGATCGTGATTCACCCAGTCTGTGAGAGCTTGGTACGCCGCTTCGACAGTCCGAAGACCGGCCGACGGGTTCCAAAAGGCAAGACCTTGACCACGGAGGTTGGACCTTTCACGCTCTAGTTGCTACTTCGCCAGGATACGGTTCTCTTCGGTCGCGGAGGTCGCAACGCTAGGTATAATTGGCGGCGAGCGCCTCCACGTCCAAATATGTAGGCAGTGGCTTGGCTCTGCCTTTGGCATTGCTGAAGCCTATGGGCGACGGTAACCACTCACCACCAGGTGGGCCGTGTGCTCGTCTGCCTACAAGGGCAATAAAAAGAAGATGAATCCTGCCTATTTTCGAGGCAAAGCTTCATACGCTTAGGTTCCAAAGCCAGACCAACTGTATAAATAAAATTTTATCTTAAATCTGAAGGTTCTCACATTCACATTACGGTGTCAATTGACTGTGAGGTCCATCTTATCCCATAAAACAATAAATATATTTCTCTGTGCATTACCATTATTGATTTTTGAAGTTATACTTCTTTAGGCGCGTTATGAAAAATTGATGAGAGTGAAATTTAACGATGCGCACGCACCGTGACACAAAATTAACAGAATGAAGTTGCCCACTAAATCGCTCATTACAATACGACCGACGTAACTTGGCGAGTCTGAATATAGCCGCAGGTGAACTTTCGCGCATGTACACTCGTAAAAAAAAAGTGTTATTAGCATGAATTTTTTAGTAATTAAAATGACAAAATTATTATTTAATATAATTCATACTAAATATTATGAAATTATTAACGTTAAATATTTATTATTAATTATTTAATATTAAAAAAAAGAAACAAATTTAATAAAAATAAAGTAGAACTTCTTACGCGCGTACATAAGTTCACGCACCCTTTTTTTTTAAATAGTTCAACTATATATAGAACGTAACGCAATGTAACTATCCAACTCGAAAAGTACTCTCATTAACGCTAGCTTTAAGCGAATTCTCAAACATTCGTAGCCGACAAAAAGCTCAGCGGAGTTATTACCGCTCTCAAACTTTACTTTGGTTTTAAGTCTAAATAATTTTACGGAGAGCTTTATGTAAATAAACTCTGTGGTAAGTTAGTGAGGTATTGCGAAATCTCTTTGTAACTAATAACGGACTCTAAGTGGACTAATTTACACTTCAGTGTGTTTATTTAGTATACAATTAGACAAATTAGAACGGACAAATAGTCTTGATCGTCACTGGCTGGCTGTTGGGTTGGTTAGACGCATGGGCCAAGGTTCAAGCATGGGTCAACAAAACGCTGAGACAGTGACTTTGTTTGCTCCATAGACATCGCGTAGCCACTGTGAACCAGCGGCGACCACTTCCGTAGATCAGGTCTAGGGTGCAGCTCTCGCCGTGTTGGCGTGACTCCTCAAAGGAGATAGTGCGATATCCGCGAATAGCCCTGACTGCGATGGCAGGTACTTTGTAGGCGTTGAAGCCACACTCATACCCAACTAGTCATGGATTGGCCCCAAAGAGGTGCCCTGAATAAGTCCAATTAGAGGTAATCATTCGATATTCAGAAGTTCTTGTTCTTGTCTACCAAATGTATTCCAGTACCCACAACATACTAACAAATAACGCCTGGCCTATTGAACTATATAATTTTGCTCATATATGTGTAAAAAAGCTACTATCGATTAGTAAGATTCGACAAAAACCGAAAGCTCATGAAAAAAACACATTAAGTCCACGTGAGTCTATCAAAACAAAAAAGTGCTTCATAAATAATACGTTAAATTGATTACATTACCATTTCCTACTTATTTGTATCGCTTAGTAAAAAGAAGCTCTTGATTTATTGTTGTTTCCGCCGTAAGCACTTACGGGTAGTCGCTGTAAGCTTTCCAAGTAAAACTTACCTGAAACAGAACATTGAATAATTAAACACGCAATCAATATAATGTTCGTAAAGTAAGCGAACAATTGTAATGAAAACTGGTGGTAGGACCTCTTGTGAGTCCACGCGGGTAGTTATCACCACCCTGCCTATTTCAGCCGTGAAGCAGTAATGCGTTTCGGTTTGAAGGGTGGGGCAGCCATTGTAACTACACTTGTGACCTTAGAACTTATATCTCAAGGTGGGTGGCGCATTTACGTTGTAGATGTCTTTGGGTTTCAGTAACCACTTAACACCAGGTGGGCTGTAAGCTCGTCCACCAAGAAGTTCCAAAAAGAAAAAAAAAAAGACGTGGCACTCGGGGACTGCCGCGGTAAAGCTATTGCAAAGCAATTTTTATCAACTTATGCAATTACAATTAGACAATAATAATTTAATATTAAAACAATAATAAAAATAAGACCACGCTATATTTATAAACATTAACAAAAGCAAAACATTAACTGTCCCCTTCACACTCATAAGCTAGACCGCGTGAGAGAGAGATGGGCAGAATCTTCATGATGCGCATGCAGTGCGACGTCAGGCCGCGCGCTTATTCACAAACACTACACCAGCGCAACGTGTAAATGTGTTGAACGCGAGCTACTTAGTAGGCGTAGTGGGGGTGTCCGGTTATTTTCGTTACGGAATTTCTTGATTCAGTCGCCGCGCTCAAGGCCTGCGATAAAAGCTATGCAATAGCTTAAAAACTTGAACGGTAATTCAAAGCTACATAAGTGGAGGATCAACTGTCGTCAATGACAGAGTTCTTATCGCAAATCGGAATGTAGCGGTAGCCGTTATACAATAGAAGCAATCCCGTGAAAACTTTAATCTCGCTAACGACATTCACTAGACAAACTCACATAATATACACAGGTTTCGAACACAAAGAATTAAACCCATTAACCTTAGGCTATTTTATTGTAGTTTCCTATAGAGTTTTATAATATATATAAGTTCAAGATATCGGTTGAGAAATGCTCTAAGATAAAAGTTAGTAGGTAATTCTCCAATAATGACACCAACTTCTGAAATTAATGTTAGGCTTATTGAGTTCTTTGACCTCTTATTTTTCTATTATATTACGTCATCAGATTTCCACCCACAGCTTCGCCCACGTGGATTACCCTTTTTATCGCGTGGCTGGAGACCCGTGCTCAGAAGTAGGATGAAAAACAAACGACTTTATTCGTACAGTGTACAGAATAAATGCGATTATATTTCGGAATGTGATCTAAGGTATAAAACGTTTCCAAAGTATAGAGCTCTCTGCCGCAGGTAGTTTAATTGGTTTAGTTGGACGAACTCGCAGCTAACCTGGTGTTAAGTCGTTACCGGAGCTCATAGACATCTACAAGGTAAATGCTGCCACCTACCTTAAGATATGAGTTCTAAGGTTTCAGTATAGTTGCAACGGCTGCCCATCCTTCAAATCGAAACGCTTTACTGCTTCACAGCAGAAATAGGCAGAGTGGTGGTACCTACCCGTGCGGACTCACAAGAGGTCCTACCATCAGTAGCTATGCAAATTGTAATTTTGCGGGTTTCAATTTTTATTACACGATGTTATTCTTTCACCGTGGAAGTCAATCGTGAACAATTGTTAAGTACGTATTTCATTAGAAAAATTAGTACTTTCCTGCGGGCTTCCACTGCATCGGATGCAAATGCAAATGCACTGGATGTCTTATGCTTTAAGCCACGACGACTTCTTAAAATAAAATATATTTGTAATTACTGATAGTATATTTCGACGCCCTAAGAAGTAGGCAGCAATACCCAACGCAGCAATATGCTGCCAAAAATGGTAGAATACCAGTAAAATATTACCGTTTTGACTACTTAGCTAACACACGAAAACCACAGACCAATGTATTCGAGAACAGTACTGTCATTACGAAAACAGCCATCCCTCTATCAGACAGTGGAAAAACAAATGCAATTTACGTAGAACACAATTGCCGGCTCGTCGGTTTTATTATGGCTTTAGCCACAATTACCCAGTAATTGAAAACGGCGAGGTCGTTAGGCTACAGTATGACGTCAGTCGAATAGGTTCCGTCAGTACGCTTTTTCATATAAATTTATTAAAAAATTCACATCTACATATTTTTGGAACGTAAAGTTATTAATAATTCACGATAAAATAAGTCACCTACTTATTTAAGCTATGTATAGTTATATAATGACAAAATAGGATATTTGACAGTTACTAATATAAGAGTCTAAATTGTATCGTGATGCTTGAAAAACACGTATTTTACTAAGTTTACCTAGGACTTGTAAAAAAAAACCCGAGTTTTATTTCCTGGTATATCCCTGGTAGAAATACGTGGGAAACAATCTCACGTAACATTTGCACATCAATTTGAATACCAACATCAATCCTGGAATATACACTGGCTTTTCTATAATAAAGATTATATTGTACTACCGAATTTGGAATTCAATTTAAAATAATAAAGACCAAAATGAGAAAACAAAGAGCTAAATGAAAATAGTGAAAACATTGCTCTTTTTTATTTATTGCTTTCATACTTTACCTAAAGATAGCAAACATTGGACACCTGCTAGCACAATATTGACTATGCGAATGACAGGGCTGTTTCTTGCTAGCGTATTCTCGTTAAGAACAATAATAATTTTGGTCATGTAACATCTTAGATCAACAAAAGTTTAACATATTAAAAACACTGATGACTTTAAATATCCTATAACTCATGAAGCGGGTTTGAAAATTTTGATAATGTGGAACTTAGTCGGGACGAAGGTGGAACAAGTGCTGTATTTAGCGACTGTTCATCGTCGGATCCTCTGCACGATTGTCAATGGTCTAATTTAAAAGCTTTAACGATTTAATTTTAAACTTTCATAATAATTTAACGCATGGAAGAAATTTTGTTAAAAAATATTTTTACGTAATAGGTGTTATTTTGTGAGTCAGACGCGGGATTAAAAATAATTTTAGTACAAATAGGAATGTTAAGGTTCATAATGTTATGTTTCTCTTCGGTGTAGCCACGAGAGAGAGAGAGAGATAGAGGCCAGGATATGCCATTATATTTCACTTAAATGATTTTTCATGAAGTAATCATATAGAACGGCATAATTAAGTTCGAATGCTTAAAAATAGGCTTTTCTCGTCAATAATTACAATTTCTGCGAGCTTAATATTAAAATTGGTCCTAAGCAAGGAGGTATATTGAATTTAATTTACTAATACTCATTGTACCTTTAAAAGCCTAATAATAATTTTTGTTTAGAAAATTTCATTTAAATCTCACTTTTTTCATGTTTAAAAATGATTCATGTACTAAATCGTGCATTACAATCGATCGGCATACGGAAGACTCATAATACGCCACACGTATATCATTAAGTGATCTCGTTTACAAATAATCGCTAATAATTAATATAACAAACAGTATGCGCTTATCACTTGAATCACCGAGTCTTGATACAAAAGCGACGGATGCATCGTTCCCCGCAAACTTACCCGGGACAAGCGAAGGGTTTAATTGTTTCCCTGCACCACGAGACGCTGAGAAAACGCGTACAAAACGGCAGACGAGGGTCCTCATTCCACTTTCGTCTTTGTTTGGAGGATTCTAATTTTTAATTGAACGCTAGGGGACTCAGTGAAACTACTGGTTGTTTTCAAATTATGACGAGATTTATCGAACTTTTTACTATTTATTCTTTATTGCTCAGGTGGGTGGACGAGCTTACAGCCCACTTAGTGTTATGTTACTGGAGCCCGTAGACATCTACAACGTAAATGCCGCCACCCACCTTGAGATATAAGTTTTAAGGTCTCAGGTATAGTTACAAGGTATAGTTGTAAGGTTAATCCCTCATTCGCACTTTACCACACCTACAGTACAAGATTGAATTAGGAATTATTTATTCTAGGCCATTCCTATAGCTTACGAATATAACCGACATTAAGAGAAAGCTATCAATCGAGATAATTTTTTATCTTATTTTAACATGTATTAAAAGGCCTTTACGGAAAAAGGTAATGCAAAGAATGTTTAAAAAAAAAAACTTCTTAATATTCAAAAATATTTTTCAGTAAATTGTTAAGGTAACTTAGATAAATTCTCAATTTGAGATTTAACTAATTTTGAAAAATACTTTTTGTGGCTTTCCCTTTAAAAATTCTCTTTGATAAAGCTGCTTCATTAAGTAAAAAGAAAACAAAAGCTCGAAGTTTCGGCTACCAAACCAGAAACTTAGGAAAGCTTTATAAAACAAAGGCCTAACTAACATCTTTCTCGAGAATTGACATAATTAATTTCAGAACGTAATTACGCCTTAATTTTTAAATGCGAGAAAGTAAGAAGAGCTTTTAACGAAAAAAGCTGTCCCTCATCCATCCTTCATTAAACTTTTGGCAGCAACTTTGTCGTAGAGCGATGAGAATTTATTATTAAAAAAATAAAAGCTGTCACGCGCAATCTGACCTTTTGACTTGGGTTCCGTTTTCAGTGAACCCAAAAGCAATTTTTATTTTATGTATTACTTTTCCGAAGCTTTTTTCGCCATGTGTACGTGGAAATTTAAATATTCTGTAATAATAAGGCTGTTTAGTCCTTTTTGAGATATTGTAAGCCTTGGCAGTTAGGTAGATAATTAATTATTCTGTATTTTTCTGCTGTTAGGTAGATATACATTGCAGTTTGAACTACAAAAGTATAGTTGTACAGAACATTTATGGCTTCAACATCGGTATCCATATTTTCATGTCTATGACTACTTTACCCAAGGCAGCGTATGATCTGGAACTATCGATCACATTTTCTTCGACGAAAATGATTTACAACTTTATTTAATTTACATAAATCGATTGTTAAAAATACAATTTTTATGATTTAACATTGTGTTTATTTTCTTTTCTTTTAAGATTTTGGAACGAAGTTCCTTATGGGACGATGCGGCGGGGTACCCTCTCCGGGAAAAAACATCTGTAACGTAAGATTTTTATTAGTAATGCACACAGTGTACGACTTAACTTTGTGATAACGTACGCATTAGTAATGCACACAGCGTACGACTTAACTTTGTAATAACATACAAAAAATAACATATTTTTATATCATTCATTGACCACGATCTCAGAGCGTTTGTTTGCGCAATACACTAACTCTTATGCAAACAACCGTGAATGAAGTGTACCACAATAAGTTCGCACGGTTCGGGCTGTTGCGAAACCTCCAGTTTTATTTCCTTTATACCTCGAATAGAACTTAAAATTAATATTTTTATAATAAGGAACTTCGTTCCTATCTGGTGTCGCACGACACCACACATCTTTTTTTTGATATATCAAATATTTGTGCGTTTTCTAGGTTCCAGACTAATCCTTTTATCCTGTACGTATTTTCTGAAAGCACGTAAGCATACTTTGCCGCAAAGTAATTTATAAATCACTGCGGAACCCAAAACAAATTCCTGTAACTACCATCCTTCTAGAGAAAGTGAGTGACTCGAGAACGGAGACAAACGCCATAAATTTACGGAGACAACGCCTCTTGGAATCGAGTTCGAAAGTGTGGCCCGACCCGAGCAGCGAACCCGAGACGCTCAACCCACTTTGTTTTGTCAGAATGATTTGTGTTTTACATTGACTGGGGGCATGCAAATGGGTATTCAGTAGCTTTGTTACGTGCTAAAGTTAATAAAACACTTTTTTTGTTTGTATAACTGAAAATTTTGAGCACTACTTATAAGCTTACTTCCAGAATCAGTCCTGAGCTTCGGTCTTTTTTTTTATTGCATAAATGGGTGCACGAGCTCACAGTCCACCTGGTGTTAAGTAGTTACTGAAGCCTATAGACATCTACAACGTAAATGCGCCACCCACCTTGAGATATAAGTTCTAAGATCTCAGTATAGTTACAACGGCTGCCCTACCCTTCAGACCGAAACACATTACTGATTCACGGCAGAAATAGGCAGGGTGGTGGTACCTACCTACGCGGACTCACAAGAGGTCCTACCACCAGTAGGAACGATTCGATCTCAACGATTTGATAGCTACTTTAATCAAGACATCGCTAACCACTTAATAATAGATAAGTTCGTCTGCCCACCATCATGTATAATAAGACACACATTATCTCGATCAAACACAAAGGGACAGAGACATTACAAATTACACTCAGAAGATAGTTTAGAAACTTTATGAGGGAATTCATTCAACATGTCACAACAAACTTGTACGACTTACTGCTACGTAATTAATAAAGTTTATATCATAAATCAGAGCAGTACAAACATTTCTTCAATTGACTTTATTAAGTTTGTCTTTTTGGGATATAAGACATAATTTACTGGAGATTAAAAATACATTAGTGCTGATCATCGGTTTTGATGGTATTGATGCTCACAGATACCATAAAGTAACTGACACCTACATTGACAAATAAGATAGACGTATGTGTTTTTTATATACGAAAGTAACGTGGAACAATAATTTGAAAGAATTGGAGAGGAAAAAGTCCATTAAGAGTACGATGCTATTAATATTGAACTAAGAGAATATAATGACGCTCACTAGAAGAGGGCAAGTTCAAGGTACACGAAAAGCTTTCGATGATATAAACTTTTTTCCTTGCCTATTAACTAGTAGCCATGTGTAATTTGGCTTCATTGGGCTTGTAGGGAGCTCACGAGTAATCACTTTCTATTCGTTGAGATCATAAACGAAATACGATGGTTTAAAAAAATACAACTAAAGCGGTTTTTTATCAAATTATAAAATAATTTCTGTTCTGGCCGTCTGGTGTTATAAGTGACATGGCCACTACACAAGGAGGTTGCGGGTTCGAATCCCGCCAAGGGAAGATATTTGTATGATAAATATAAATGTTTTTTCCAGGGCTATGGATGTATATTAAATATATGTATGTGTATAATAAAAATCTTACATTTATTTCCGTTATCTGGTACCTGTAACACAAGTTCTTTACGAACTTATCACGGGACCAGTTAACGTGGCGTTAGTTAGTTAGTTAGTAAATATTTATTTATAATTATATTTATTTAATATGAAGAAAACACGTTTGCCTGTATCTTTGTTCATCTCAAAACCCTAGTATAATTCTGTTGTAGTTTTACAAAAGTTTTCTCTGCATCTGTGTCGGGTGATGGATCGTGGCTGCTGTCAAGTTGACGTTTCAATTTAATTGCCACTTTGCCTCGCGCGGAATAAGATTAATTTTTGTTTACCGTCTGCGGTTTGTTGTTCTAGCTGTTTGGATTTCCTAACGTTTTTACCGTTGCAATGCTAGAGGCGAAGCGTGTCTGTATATTTGGGGATGTTTAATTTGGAAGTTAATAGAAGCACACGCTTTATACATAGTAGTATTCGTTAAAATAAATATTTGGTTTATTTAAACACTTCGATTTCTAGCTGATTAAATTAGCTTGAGTATGAGTCATAATCTGTACTCATATTTCGTTATCTTTTCATAGTTCAGACCTTGAATACACTCTACTTATAAGATCTTATGATTTTCATTTATAGGTATATGTGGTTATAGATAAAAAAAAAATAACAGTGATTTCGCCTACTGCCATGAATCGTTTTAGAGTTAAGATTTTAAATTAACTAGAGGCGCCGCAGTAGTCTAAATTCGACTATAATTAAATGGAATTGTAAGTTTGTACACTATTATGATTGTATTTTATACTTCTATAAACACAAATTTAGCCAAGACTACACTATAAAAAATATTAATAAAGACGAACAATATTTAATCTATTCTCAATTTGACAACAGACGTCAAGAACAAAAGTTTGACAATAAATAGTATGCATGCGTGTGTGCGTCAAATAGTGTACGTGTAATGTTTTCTTTATTGATTTAAAGTATATTTTATGCATTATTTAAAAAAAAAATTAGCATTGTGCACTTCTTCTCTATATTATCTACAAGTGTGGAAAATTTCATACTCCTCCGTCCGCGCAATTTTCGTAAAAAGGGATACAAAGTTTTTGCTTCACGTATTAATATATAGATAATGATAAGGGCGTGAGTATCTGTGAGCCTACATGAATATATAGCATAATGAATCAGGTTGTATATAGCACACGGATGACTAATGACAATTTTCACTAATATCTTGAGGTTAATTCAAATGTCCATCGGCTGTTACTAATTCAACAACAAGTGAGCTGTAAGCTAGTTCCCTTATTTATGAAACAATATTCTTCTTATAAAGAAGATCTTAATGGTTACCGTTGCTCGGAGCTTATCAGAACATGCATTCTCTTATTATATATTAAAGAATATTCTTGACCTACCTATATCCCAAATTTTGAACTACCGAAAACCCTAGGTAAGGCACGTTTTAATATGAAATTAATACGCGCGTGTTAAATAACGTCCATATTTTCATAATCACATATTTCGGTATGCAGAGTACGGAATGTAGTCAATCCTACTCAACTGTCATTACATCATACTGCCATGCATTAGCGTTGTTGAAATTCATACAATTAAAAACAAGCGTCCCGAGACATTCCCTAACACCAGTACTTCCAACAAATAACACTATTCGTCTTCAAGCAAACGCAAGGCACCAAAGCGATACGTTTTCATTTTCATTAAAAGAAAAATACATCCAAAAAGCGACCCATCAATCAGTCTCACGTTATTCTATCTTTGCACAAAGCGTCTAGATGCCCTGCACCAGCAAATGAGATTTTCGATCGAGCACTGTACATTAATCTTTTTGTAAGGCACGGCGACAACGTCTTGCCCGACCGACAATCATTGTAGAAGATAAAGCGATTTAACCGTTGAGACATGAAGGTGTACAATATTTTCTCAAAACTGAAAGGTCGAATCTTATTTGTAGCTTAGGTAAAATCATCATTATGTCGATGGTGGTTAGGGTTATAGTTCTAGTACTGGCAGTTCATGCAATGTCGAAAAAATATTGAGAGTCTCAACTCTACATATAATATTTTATATTAAAGGGGCGTACATTCTGACTTTATTTATTGATTGTCTTTGTAGGCAGATACAGCACACCTGATGGCGAGTAGAGTTACCGTCGCTCCTGGCCTTCAGCAATGCTAGGGGCACAGCCAAGCCACAATTCCTCAGAGTACTCCCCATTGAAAAAAATTTAAAAAAGGCGTCTTTGGGTTCTTTAATACGAGATTAATTTTTTAGGTTTCTATTTATATATACACGATTTGATGAATGTAACTGATCCCCTCTCAGTGTGGTGCCACGCTACTATTTCTAACGTTAGCCTCCAAAGCACAGGTCATTAAAGCATAAGGAAACCGGTCAAAAAAGCACAAACATTAACCCACTGAATTTCTCGCTCAATCTTTTTAATTATTGCGGTTCCGATCCGATAGTAGATTCACTATTAAAACAGCCTTGAATTTTTTAGACCCCCTTCGAGGCGTTCAGGTAGTATTTTTAGTCTAGTCTGCACACCTGTTCTAGAGAAACTGGAAAACCTTCAAGAGACCCATAATCTCTACATCCTGCTACCTGTTCAGATTCCATCATATCTGTTCGGACTCAAAGAGAATATAGTTTTTCTGCCCATTCAAATGAGGGTTTTTGTTTCAAGGTCACCCACTTTGCCAAAAAGAAAGAGATGGGGTCGTATGAAGCTGTTTAATCTACAGTGTTTAATACAGCACAATCTGTAGGATCTCTTATTCAAGAATCATTATTTTTAACTGACACCGGTCTCCTTCAAGTCGTTAACCCAAACAATTCAAAGCCAATGACCCCTACCTCAAACAAGAACATTGGAATGGTATTGGAAAACTAAATTCCAGTTTTCAAACTACTGATCTGCTAACGACTGTTTAAAACAACTAAGTGAAATGGATGGTCGCTGTAACTTCAACCTATTTAACGGCTTATATGGTTTTTGTGGTGTTCGTAATATAACCATCACCAATTCCATGGTATCTCCTGAGAGTTTTGTATGGTTTTTCTTCAAAAAGTATTTTCTTCAGAAATAATCTTCAACAGTATTTTCATTAATACTAGTAATGTTACTGCTTCAGTTGAGCAAAATCGTGCAACACAACAAACCCCTCATTGCCTTTAAAGATTGAAAGGATTAGCTGTCATGCCAATTCACATAAGGCTACAAATTCACATCCCTAGGTTTTGGTAATTACTACACAACAGGTCGTGTGTTGCGCTCATTCACGCTAATTAAAATAGGGATAAAACTAGTATGGTTTAGCTTTGGGGACCTTGCTTCATCTGTTTATTAGAAGATTCGGTTTTGCGATTCAGCACCATCCAGGATTACAAGCTATTGAATACTGGTCAGAGGGCATATTTGGAGCCCGCACGTCCATCTCGTCTATTTTTGTCTAAAAAAGTTTTTGGGCTGAAGGAACTAATAGTCCTAGGTAATCCTAGAAATAAATAAAGCTACTTCTCGACTTAATATGAAGCAGCATTCACGGCAATTACTAAGCACGGACAGTAAAAGTTTTGTGCTCGACAGATAATATCTTATCTTCAACAACAACATATTCTGTAAAAGTAGATCTAATAATGTCTTCGACTAGCAAAGAAGGTATTATTATCTAGAAATCTACCAACGCTGAATAAACATATACTTCAATATTATTTGCATGTTTAAAACTCTACCCGATCTCATGAAAAGCTTTAGTCAAAACAAAAAAGTTTCGTATAAACAAAAACATATTTAACGCTACGTTACTTGACCGCTGTCGTATAAAGCCCTGGACCTACTATACTGAGTTGCGCGTTAAAAATTCACAGCCTCCCGCACTTTACTAAAAGGATATAATCTTCTAACGTTACATTGACTGGGGTTTTTAAGAGTTTTTAGTTTCGGAACGATGTGAAAACTCGATTTTGAGTAGTACTGAGTAGTTTTGAAAGCTTTCTTGCTTCTTCTTAAATAAAAAAAATAAAAAAAATTAATAATAATATCATTATTTGAAATGCAGTTTTGTTCTTCAGGAGATAATTGTTGGCCTTTTACCGATGCGTTGAAGGCGGTAGCGGAATATATTAGAATGAAATTGATTAAGCCTTCGTATTGCTCATTAACTGAAGCTCGAAACATGAATTAGATAGAACTCAAACAAATCAGATGAGTATCAAGGTGATACATTTGGCACGAAACGTATTTTTTTCCCGCAACTCTACCCTAACGCGATTCCAAAGTCAGTGTTGTGAGTTTTATTACACGACGTTATTCCTTCACCATGAAAGTCAATCATGAACATTTGCTAAGTACGTATTTCATTAGAAAAATTGGTACCCGCCCGCGGGATTCGAACACCGGTGCATCGCTAGTAACGTATGCACCGGACGTCTTATCCTTTAGACCACGACGACTTTAAATCCCTATAAATCCGTAGCTCGAAAATTCTGCACCTAGTCAAAACGAGCTTGAGTGAGGGAGTGCGTTTATTCATCACCAGCTTACTTTATCACAACATACGTTAAGGGCACGCAAGTTGCATTACATTTCTTCTTTGATTTACATTGCCGGTTCTTAAATTGGCACATAGGTGGTCTTAAAGATCGTATAAATGGAGCATCGTACGGTGCTCATCAGAAATGAATAATTGGAAGTGCAACCCAACCTTAACATTTAATTATAATTTTACGAATCATCCAGAAGAAAGAAGAAGAATGAAGAGTCAGTCCCACCTACAAAACCAAGCCTGCTACTCTCAAACCTACACCTCATCACCCCTGCCTCAGTAGGCAAGGAGATCCAGTCCGGGCAGAGGGGTTTTCCCAAGGCCTGTTCCTCGCCCCCGCAAGGGGACCCGACGACCCGCACGGGTCGTTTGCCTTAATTCTTCTTTAAATGAAATAAAATTCAAATATCACCAGTCGCTTGGACCACACGTGGAGGCTACACAGTAAAATGTTTAATCTCTATTTTGTACGAAATGAAGCGACGTCCGTATGTGCAGTTTCTGAATTTACTGATTTAATTAAATACGTTAGCGCATTTTGTTATTATAACTGTGTGTATATATAATTATATGAGAATATGTGGTAGTCTTTAATAAGACTCCAAGCGTGGTGGCCTCGCATGGTGAATATTATATGTGAATTTTTATTTTATTTATTTACATAAATATAGTACAGTAATATATATTAAGTACCTTCGCTCACGCCTCAGCTTAAAAACGTAGACAGATTTTACTTATTTTCACTTTAAGCTAGATTTAATGTTAGCTAAAATTAGTCACAGAGAGTAAAAAACAATAACTATGCAAAATCTTTTGAACTCAAACAGCACATGATATATAACTTTATAGATTATTTTTATTTAATGCAATAAAACATTAGAAAATCACATGTATTATATATTTTTTGATAAAAAAGGAAGTTTACCAAAATTAGTTAAATTACAAATGTGCTGACATGATAATTACTTGGGTAAAATACAATTTTCTAATTAATTACGAACATTGTACGTTTAGGTAAAAAACATCTTTATTTAATTTTTGTGCTTATTAAGGTATAGAAGAACTAATTAAGATATAGAAGAAGGTATATAAATGCTTGGGGGATATTTTTTATTAATTCAAAAAACATTTAATGTAATGTTCTCTATGTGAGAGTTAAGAATGGTAATTATTGCCTTATACTAAAATGCGGTAATCATGATCTAATGTGTTCTGCGTTATTAAAGTGTTCTAAATTATCATTTCTGATATACGATATACACATTTATACGTAAGGTAAATAGGGTTCATAATTTACTATCTTCTGTCTTTCAGCCCTCAAACGTCCAACGCTGGACATGGGCCTCCCATAAATTAAAATATTTACTATAGTAAAGTGTAATTTGAACTTGCATACGGTTTTCTATTTCTATCTATTGTTATTATTATCTATCTATTACCACAGCGAAATCATCATGCCCCGGTATCCAATACCATTGGGGTTTTTAACTTCATATCCCGTGGCTCGTGACACACTCCTTATAATCTCTATGGGATCCGATAGCCAATACAAGAAGGCATTTAAGTACAGTTATCCATTTATAACAATAAAAACGCTTATCAATCACAAAATAATTAATAAAAGGAAAAGTAAGATCCTTTAAATTTAATTTTACCTCACAAATAAAATACAGAATTCATTGCAGCACACATGATTTCGTACAAGCGTTAATAAGAACAAGTTTGTACAGTAAGCTTCGTGATGAGCTTACTAACTGTCGCGATACATACTGCTTTCTAGTTAGTGCAGCTTCAATTTGTAATATTTTTATTAATTCACTGGCTGACCCGGCAGACTTTGTGGTGCCTCAATCGATAAATAAAACACCTAGCTTTTGTATAAAACAAACTTAAAACAAATAAAAGGAATCCGTCCGACGGGGGACACACATCAATGGAAAAACAAAATTGTTATTTTTATTTCATTCTTAGCATTTTCATATCTACCTTTTAAACCTTCTATGGACTTCCACAAATAATTCAAGATCAAAACCAGCCAAATCGGTCCAGACGTTCTCGAGACGTTTTAGCGAGACTAACGAACAGCATTTCATTTTTATATATATAGATCATTTTCCATCCATGAACCCATCTGATATTAAGTGACTGTAGAAGACCACGCATATTACAGCGTGCTGCCAACTACCTTGAGACAATGAGGTCGAATGAATCTTTAGTAGTCATTGACCAGATTAAATTAACTTATAGCTGACTTCACTAATATTAGTGTCTCGTAGAGCAGTTTTCCATTAAGATTGGAGCAGTGTCAAATCCAGCAATTCAAACACATTACTTATGCCTTCAGAGCAAATAATACAAATTTTGACTTCATTCTCGCGAGATTACAAATTCTTGGTTAGATTGCACAAAGATTTTAAATTTTTACTGTGCAAATTTAACAACCGTATTGTTCAAATGAGAGAGTTGAAATCGGAGTAAAGTGGGCTCGGATTTAACTCCGAATATGTACTTAGCACAGCGTTACGCTGTCTCTTAACCATGTGCAGATACACAGCAGATTTGTACAGATTAATCTCGGTCTGACTAAGACTTGTAAATGTTCAAATCGTTAACTCTCTCTGAGGCAAATGATATAACAAAAAGATAATAAATAAATATTTACTAACAATCACGCCCCGTTAACTGGTCCCGTGCTAAGTTCGTAAAGAACTTGTGTTACAGGTACCAGATAACGGAAATAAATGTAAGATAGTTATTATACATATACATAATATATTTAATATACATCCATAACCCTGGAAAAGACATTTTATATTTATCGTACAAATATCTTCTCTTGGCGGGATTCGAACCCGCGACCCCCTTGTGTAGTGACCATGTCACCTAGACTACACCTACCACCACTAAATGGCTGTGCTCACAGCTACTCATGGCGATAATGCAACTACAGTCAGATTACGTTATAGTTTAATTGCGCTTATCGGGTTATCATAGTTATGAAGAGTCCAAGATGCCACAAATTCGATTAAAAAAGTTTAAGCGACATGAGTGCTCAATTGATGAGTATATAAGCTTACGGCCATGGAACTATGTGGTGTGTGGAACTAAGCCCTAAGATATCATACACTATTTACTGGTGGTAGGACCTCTTGTGAGTCCGCGCGGGTGGGTACCACCACCCTGCCTATTTCTGCCGAGAAGCATTAATGCGTTTCGGTTCGAAGGGTGGGGCAGCCGTTGTAACTATACTTGAGACCTTAGAACTTATATCTCAAGGTGGGTGGCGCACGTTGTGGATGTCTATGGGCTCCAGTAACCACTTAACACTAGGTGGGCTGTGAGCTCGTCCACCCACCTAAGCAATAAAAAAAAAACTGAATTTACCTTGAGATATGGTGGAGGTTTTGTTATTCCTCCTCTAAGATCACGAGATAAATATGCCCGATAGTAAGATCTGCATATGAAGACCAGAAATATGCTCTATTATTGCGTAAATTTTGAAAATTTCTAAGTTTAAGCTTACTCTGTTACTAGCATATTAATATACTAAAGAAATTCCGAACAACCTTTAAAAGTATTTTTTTTTTATAGTTTAAAAAAATGTTTCATGCCATTTCATTTGTTTCAAGACTTTGAGACAATCTTACGTCGACCGATGCTCAATGTATAAAACATTACAAAGAAAATAAATAATGTATTTATGTTGTTTTAAAACGACGAAGGAATTTTGAATTCATTGCATTGCGTTCTTTTATTGTGAAATGTTTTATGGATAGTCAGTCGTATTTGTTTTAAAGACGGTCTTTGTATAATGTAGCATATTACCACGAGAAAAAGTCGTAAATGGATATTCACTGTGAATCCGCTAGGGTTGATATCACAGTATACTTTTCAGAAAGAACTTATGTGTCTGGATTTGAACTATAAATGCTCTGAAGTATTGTTTCACATGATTCCGTGATCACTTTATAACTACACCGGAATAGAATTAATTCCTGCAGCCTGAAATTACCGTTTTTTACATATTTCAATTTAGAACGTAACATCCGACTGTGGAGATAGGAACCCGGCACTAAGTGTCTTATGCTCATGTAAAGAGCTTCTCCGATCTATCAAACGAGAAATTATGAGTACAAAATAACGCCAGCAAGTCACAATTTTGAAGGTAATTTTCAAGTAATTTCGCCACCTTTTTTTTATTACTTACATGGGTGAACGAGCTCACAACCCACCTGGTGTTAGTGGTTACTGGAGCCCATAGAAATCTACAACGTAAATGCGCCACCTACCTTGAGATATAAGTTCTAAGATCTCAGTATAGTTGCAACGGCTGCCTTCAAACCGAAACGCATTAGTGCTTCACGGCAGAAATAGGCGGGGTGGCAGGAGAAGTCCTACCACCTTAAAACATGGAGTTTAACATTTAATTTCTTATATAATGATGATTAAACAGGAATAGGAACGTATTCGCAAAACTCCTGCGAATTTCATACCAATCGAGTCATGAAAAGGGGAATACGCGAATATATGATTACACGGCGCTTAACCGGCATTTCTATAATATCGTTACGTATTCACACAGTCATGTGGAATGTATGGGATCACATCAAAGGCGCCGTTCGATCAGCGAATCGCGCTTTTTTTTTTCCTTGCTTCATTTGCTGTACGCCATACGCCTCGCTTCTTGACGGGGCTTGGTGCAATTTGTAAGCAGAGCGAGTTAATGGTTGGTGTTTAACACGCTTTTGATAATTGAATTAACTTGACCTGTTTCTATGTAACGAAATCTTTCCAATTTATTTTCATCAACTTTAGAATGTCTGGTTAACTTGTAAATTTGCAGTTGTATCAAGGTCGAATGTACTGGTTACTACTGTTACTCGTGGTAAGATTTTTTGTGAGTCCGCATGGGTAAGTAGGTACCACCACTCTGCCTACTTCTGCCGAAAAGTACTGACGCGTTTCGGTTTGAAGGGTTAGGCAGCCGTTGTAACTATACTGACCTTATAATATATATAATATATATAAGACCTTAGAACTCATATCTCAAGGTTGGTGACGGCATTTACGTTGTAGATATATATTACTTTTTTAGGATTGAAGGATTACTGGTGGCCCGGAGGCTTTTCCAGTTTCATCAGGACAGGTGGGCGAGCAAAGGCTCAGCCAGGAGGGATGGGGTTTGCTAACAGCTACCCGAGCGCCTCCGAAGGAGACCTAACAACTCAAGAGCTGCTGCTTCGCGAATGAATCTACTACCGGATCGGAATCGCGACCCGCTCAGAAGATCCGGCGAGAAACTCAGCGAGCTAACTCATGGGTTAGGTTGCACGGCGAACTCTTTGTCGAGTTTTACCGGGGTCCCTAAGCCTGCTCCTAGTGTTAGAGCTGAAGGCGTCTAATGCAAAGGTTATTGGATCTGATGGATCCGTAAGGACGTGTCTAGGGCGTCGACGGTGACTGGCTCCTGCGTGATCAGGATTCGGGGAGTAGTTATAGATATCTATGGGCTCCGGTAACCACTAAACACCAGGTGGGCCATGAGCTCGTCCATTCATCTGAGCAATAAATAAATAAGAAAGTTTACCGTTTCAATTTTTAGTTCAACTTGTTATTTAAACGTGCTTTTTTGTTCTTAAACTATATCTACTTTTTTTTCGATTTACCATATTATATTTATTGCCATATATATTATGATATTATAGATTTAATCATAATAATAATACCGAGCTGTGATTACAATTCGCGTATCGTATCCCGTATGATGTGAGCTATTCATCTACTACAAAAAGGTAAACTAGCACAGAATACTTATCAAAAGATACGGGCATGCGATTTTTTTGTTTAGTCAATGCAATTTGTAAGATAATTTAATGTTATTTTTGGTTTTCCATTTATCGCTTTTTCTTATGATTCAAAGCAAGCCCTTAATGTACGGTTTATGGTAATATTATGAGAGTTTAACTATTCACTTACTCACTTTACGTCAGCCATCTTTAGCTGTCTTTTTGTGTCACGATTTAATTCAAACACGAACACTACAATCGTACCATAACGATATGTTTCATGAAATATGGAAAATCTAAGATGACCCCTCAACTCCTTTTTACCATCGCACCACTGGTTAAAGGAGAAGAGCTCATCCATAGTATTGAGAACTACTGTCCACCGACTTTGGAATGAAATTACTGAGCGAATTATTCTGACCACCAAGTGATGTCCTTCTTTAAATGAAATTTGAGGAGTTCCTCTACAGTAGTCAGCCGCTTGGCTATGTATACATGGCATAGCAATCGTCCATGAGCAACGAAGAACACTCATCGTCAGGTGGCCTGTATTCTCGTGTGCTTAAAGTGGCAATAAAAGTAAATCTAAAGGAACCAATCATTATGACATTGTTAATAATAATAACAATAAGGTCCTTTGGCTTTTGGACGCAGAAATGGATGTTAAATATTAACGCCAATAATTTCTAGGCACCAGCATTCTTAAACTTCATGTGGCGTATTCACATTATTATTTTAAGAGTCCGATCACGCACTGATAAAGGCTCAGGCTTTGTGAACTTTCAAATATATGACGTATAACATCGCTACGATCTTAACCGCTTTTGAAACACATTACGTTTCAAAGCGAAGCCTTTACAGCATCAACGGGCCACTGGTCATCGTTCTCGTCGAACCCGTCACTTGCGACGAAGGGCTCGGCTAGTAAATTGACCCTCAGACACAGCCAACTGAGTTTCTTGTCGAATCTTCTCAGTGGGTCGCGTTTCCGATCCGTTGGTAGATTCTGCGAAGCACGGCTCTTGCTAGGGTTCGCGTTAGCAACATCGTCAGGTTTGTACCCCGTGAGCTCACCTACCAGCCAAGCGACGCTGACATGGTCTCTCTAGACCATCAGCTTAGGTAGGAAAAAAAATCAACAGGCCATTAATCATCACCGTCATTGTTATCCTTACGTTGCTTAAATATGACACTATTAAATCATATCTAGATCAAAGCGAATAAAAAAATTCAATTAAATCAAATATACCATCTATCTATCCATCCATCCATCTATTTTCGTAAACAACGCATACATAAAATTTAACTTCCCTAGAAAATTTTGTGACATCCTAATATGTACAATTCTTATAATAATAACTCCAGTTCAGTTTTGAAACTATTACTACTCTAACATTTTAAGGAAGACGACAAATAAGAAGCCAATGAACTATCTCTGTACTCTACAATTGAGTTATCAAACAGCGCGTTAAGGACATAGGTGACTACGCTACAATAGACCAAAGTTTGCAATGGCCACGAAACTAGCGATAGCCTGTTAAATCTTTAGAGTTTTCAAATAAATTGGTCAATTTTTTTTTTCTTATGAAAATCATGTATTGAATAAGAGAAACTGAGGTTAAATACCCGATTGCTTAAATCATCATCATCATGCTTTCCTATTACCCTCTGCTGGGGTGTAGGGCTCGAATCAAATTTTTCCATTTATATCGGTCTTGGGCAGTCTGTTCTAGCTCCTCCCACGTCATGCCCAAGACTCCTAGCTCCTGCTCAACCGAGCGACGCCAAGATTGCTTAAATGCGTGCTTTTAAACAAGCGGGCTTGGTGTGCAGGAAGAATAGTACAGACTGGTATAACAGCTACTGATATAACAATCTAAACGATAGCATACTGATTAGCACTAAAAAAATCGGTTGTCTATTAAGTCGACTTGCTGACGATAGTTGAACGCGACAACGTCATAAGAAAATACGCCTCAGGGCGAGGTAACGCCGCATGAGTCATGTTTTTTCGTGCGTGCAGCCGGCTCCATCGAATTACAAGACGTTTTCACGTCAAAAATTCGCCACTAAACACAGTAAATAAGAGTCATAGCTCTGAGTATGCAGAAAACAGCTTTCCCGGAAACCAATCTAGATTATGCACTGATTGATGGATTATGGATGGATGGATTATGGACTGACTGATTGAAGCTAAAGTATTACTTTCGAAATTTCTAATCGCTTTTTTCATGGCCTCTATAGTTCAGTAACAGTCGCCCCACGTACAGAGCTCACGTCTCGTGTGTCCAGCCTTTCTTCCCGGATTAACTCGAATTAAGACCGGTTACGTACCGAATGTTTGCCAGACGTTGCAACCGATCCGGTTCGGTTTGAAATTTTCATTTGGAATTCATACTGCGTTTTCTTTTCCAAATTAAATTCGTACAAGATTTTGTTTTAGAAGGAGCTCATCATATATTTTCGTATGGAGCTTATTGATTTTAAGTTTTAATTTTTCTACTGCACTAACAAAGCTCATTTTTAAATTTGAGGGACTTCACCACAGTTAAATGAACTCAGCAGTGATAAGGATTTGTAAAAATCAAATTAGAGCCATAGAATTGTCATTAACTTATTTCTAAATTCAAATGTTTTATTAATGAAAAGATCGAATTGATTTTTTATTTTTTTTTATTTTTATTGCTTAGATGGGTGGACGAGCTCACAGCCCACCTGGTGTTAAGTGGTTACTGGAGCCCATAGACATCTACAAAATAAATGCGCCACCCACCTTGAGATATAAGTTCTAAGATCTCAATATAGTTACAACGGCGGCCCCACCCTTCAAACCGAAACGCATTATTGCTTCTCGGCAGAAACAGGCAGGGCGGTGCTACCTACCCGCGCGGACTCACAAGATGTCCTACCACCAGTAAATAATTGAATACATTGAATAATTTTGTAATTACAACGTACAGTCGCGAACATCGATTCTAAATAATAATGTCATTCGGGAAACGTCAACCACAGTCCACTTCACGGCCCAACGAACGCGCTGGTGGTCGTTTCAATAATTCCTTTGCTGTTCCGTGATTGACTGTACACAGTATGTTCTAGTTACCACAAACTGAATTTCAATTGGACTGTCCAACGATTGATTAGATGCGAGTCTGTTACCATATTCGAATTTTCATTTTGGGCATTTCGAGTTTGAAATTGGAATGCGTGTTTTCTGTATTTCCTAGTTTAGATGTATCATATAGGTCAGGTAGGGTTCCAATGTTGTTTTCATTTTATCGCGATTTCGTTAACTCGCTTTTTTTGTGTCCGGTCGGCTAAAGTTACGTAAGTGCTATTAAAAAATATCGGTTGTCTGTAAAGTCTGTTTACTGACGATAGTTAAACGTGACAACGTCATAAGAAAATACTGATGGAATGGTTTCATTTTTCAAAAGTAAATTTAAATTTTATTTGTTTGATAGATATTTTGTATGGATATAGAGAAGGAGGTAAATGGAAATCACTATTGAATTGATCAAGCTACATTTATTTGTACGCATAAATACAATTCATCGCTCACTCAAGTAGGATAGAGACAGATGTCGAACGCTGCCGAACGTGGAGACCGAATGTGCTTCTTTGTCGCTCGTTGCGCGCTCTCGCTTGCACTTCAAACCTTAAATGGAACGCCTCAGAGCGAGGTGACGTCGCACGAGTCATGTTTTTTCGTGCGTGCAGCCGGCTCCATCGAATTATAAGACGTTGTCACGTCAAATATAACTCCTTTATGTACTGTACTAGATATTTCTAAGATAATAATAACATTTGAAAATAGAAGAATAAGAAATTTTGAATTTTTAAAACACGGTAAAACGAGTCTTAGTAAAAGCTTATATCGAATTAAAATAAAAAAATTACGACTCCTGCATGAGCGTATTACAAGCAAGTGCATTACCTGCGTTTCGCGAGCTAAATATTTCCTAATATATAAAATAATAAATTGAATTAGTCTGCAACGTGCAAGAAAATAACGTGAGAAAACCGGCGGATCTCCGCAGGTGTTGCTCTTGTAGTCTGAGAGCTGGATTATTTTAGATAAATAAAATAAGAATCAAAATTTAAATGTACATGTGTAAGAAGCTGGTGGTAAGTCTTATGGTAAGACCAAAAGCTACAAAGGTCCTGAAAAAGCCTGCAGCAAAGCAGTCATGCTTTCCAGTCTGAAGAATAGGACAGCGGACTACGAAAATGCCATTATCCACCTTGAGGCGTAACGTCGAATTCTTATTTGTGTTGATATAGTTATAATGGTTATCTTACGCATCGAATTGAAGAAACTACTTAATAGCAGCCACAGGAAAAGACGGGTATGTTAACTAGTCTAGGCTATAAACTTTTTTTTTTCTTCTTTTTTTTTATTGCTTTTATGGGTGGACGAGCTCATAGCCCACCTGGTATTAAGCGGTTACTGGAGCCCATAGACATCTACAACGTAAATGCACCACCCACCCTGAGATATAAGTTCTAAGGCCTCAGTATAGTAACAACGGCTGCCCCACCCTTCAAACCGAAACGCCATTACTGCTTCACGGCAGAAATAGGCAGGGCGGTGGTACCTACCCGCGCGGACTCACACGAGGTCTTACCACCAACTACAATCTAATCAATAAATAAAATATAAAGTCCCTAGCTCTTTGTCTGTTTCTTTTTGTTGCGCTTCGACCACATTCTTCAAGTCGGCACCTCTATTTCAGGTTTTTGCGAGCGTTGAGAGACATTGATGTATGCCTTTGAATTTCCCCCGAACGATGTATGTAATATATTGTAGCGTAATAAATTAGGGTATCAATGTGTTGCGGTTCGCTCTTCCATCGGATGTAAGCACATTTCACCTTACACATCCAAAAATATATTTCTATCCGGTCGTTATCTTGATATTTGCTATATATAAAATAGTTCTATGGTAACTGATTGCCGCTACGCAATATAAACAAGCCAGAGGCTATATTGAATGATGCCAGTGATTGTTGTTTGTAGACCTCGTGACTAAAACATCAGCACAACGGGCCTACTACGTCAATAAACTAATCTACACAAATTTAAATGGGCTAATCCTTTACCATATATCCATACATATCCACCTATCGATCTATCTATATAATTCACATAAAAGATACGTATGGCTTCAAATTGGAAGTCATGAAAGATATTCCTATTTTCAACAAGCTCTTATTAGATTGGCCGGTATTTAGTACCGGTATTAGTAATTTTCAATGTTGTTTTTCACTGAGTTCAAGATTGAGTTGAAAATTTATCAAACTATCGACCGTCAACGAAACTATAATTGATTTGGTTTAATATCCAGGATCACCTAAATAAAACAAATTATTATACTATTTTATTGCTAGGCTTTGCTATTAAAATGTTTATTTTTGTTTTAAAACTATGCTTAATATTTTTATTATCATTGACCATCATTCAACTTAAAGCTTACGAAGATTCTATACACAATAATAATTCTATAGATTAACTTCAAACTACCTTCAACTGCACAAGACACATCTCCGCGTCAAGCTGAAGTTATTACAATTAAACTCACATTGAAACCCAAAAGGCCTTATAATTGTAACAGCAATCTATATTCAAGACGGCACAAGACATTAGCATGGGTAAGCACTTGCGGATGCACTCGGAGTTCGTACATAGACTATAAAATGAAAGTTGATACGCTAGTTTGAGTATAATTCTGTTGAGATTAGGTAACACTGAACTGACTCAACTCCTAGCGGTAAATGTATTGACTTCATATTATTAAACCAGAATATTTATTCGAATTTAGTTGAAATAAATTTTGTTAATGGCGAGGCTGTTTGTCCTGTTAAACAACCCTGAATACAACTGCAACTTTAAGCTCACGTCTCTAAGTTGGTTGTGGCATAGCATAGCTTTATTTCAAGGATTGATGATAAGGGTTTCTGACTAACTCAGGCGAAACTAGTTTTGGAACGAAGTTCCTTATGGGACGATGCGGAGAGGGTACCCTAACCGGGAAAAACGTCCATAACGTAAGATTTTTATTAGCAATGCACGCAGTGTACGACTTAACTTTTTAATAACGTAAAAATTAGTAATGGACACAGTTTACGACTTAACTTTGTAATAACGTACAAAAAATAACATATTTTTTATATTTATGTATTTATTTAAGCTAAAAATGCAATTATTCTCATTATAATCACATTTTAATGAAACCAAAAACTTTCCACAACTTGTCCCGCAGTATTCGCAATGCGAGAATCAAAAGTGTATTCTGTTAAGTCCAATATAATTTTTTTCGAAGTTCTTCATAAATCCGTGAAAAAAAAATTACCACATCCAATCTCATTCGTCATTCAAATATACAAGACATAGACTATGATTAATATTAGGTGGGCTGTAGTGTCGCTGTAGCTAGCGACTGATTGTACAATAATGTGCTTTAAATCTAGTTGGTCATTGTTATCTGTTGTTTGTGGTAGAGCGTACTATATAGCTCTCCTATATCTACTACAAAATAGTTAAACGTTATATAAGATAATATATACCAGATATCTTCTTCAACCCGCGTCAGTCCAATGTTGAGTGTAGATCTGTTCAAATACACTCCTTACGATTCCATCTTCATTCCATCTTTGTGCGCAAGTTAAGGGCTAAAATTATGCTCTTATGAGATGATTAATAAACTCAAATGTCTCGTGGTAACTTAATAGTATTTATCTTTATCCGCACCAATCTGGATACCACAGTCTACGATGCCATACACACCACCGAGAACAGAGGAAGATGGCAAAACATTATCCAGAGAAGGATAATAGGAGGAGATGGTCACGACCCTCAGACATGCAATACGACTCAGAGAAGTGGAGGAGAGATTCTTTATCCAACACTAAATACATATTTTTGTTAAATAATAATGAAATTAATTTAAATTAATTAATAATAATTAAATTAATTTAAATTAATTTAATTATTGGGAACAAATCACGCATGGTCATCCGGTCCCAATTTAGGATTCCCTGTGCTATTGGTACCAGAGACTAACATAGATACTTTAATAGTTTTTTTTTTTAAATTAAAGACATTTATATGTAGATAGTAAGCACCCAGACAAAGAGCAAAACGAATCTGTTAAATTGGACGATATTACGAAAGGCGAACCGTGCTATCAAAAGTTGTATATTTTTCATACATTTAGCGATTGTTGCGGCGGAGTGAGACGGGTTTTCTCAACTTTAAAATATCAAATCAGAATTTCCTCGACAACTTTACATCGCTGCATCGTTACAAAAACATTTTTGCAACAATGTAAAGGAAGGGGTCGCTTGCTCGGCCACTGGAAAGTTCTGGGGCTGTAAAATGTACGTAG
Organism: Bombyx mori; assembly: GCF_030269925.1. Taxonomy (NCBI): domain Eukaryota; kingdom Metazoa; phylum Arthropoda; class Insecta; order Lepidoptera; family Bombycidae; genus Bombyx; species Bombyx mori. The sequence goes on from NC_085118.1 coordinate 16,090,133, forward strand.
AGCGCATTGTACGTTGTTTTCCCGAGCTTTGTGGCGTAACAGGAAAAACACTTTACTTTGGAAAAAAAAACTCGATTGTAACACGGAATAGCGTTCTCTCCACGCGAAAGCACAGAGACGAATAAACATGATAATTCGACGTAGCTGCAGGTAATAAAATAAATTATTAATAAAATAAATTAGCATTACAACTGTTCACGAAAAGATGTGTGGTGTCGTGGGACACCGGATAGGAACGAAGTCTCTTATTATAAAAATATTAATTTTAAGTTCTATTCGAGGTATAAAGAAAATAATTATTCGGGTATACATTTTTTATTATGATTTTTTTATAGATAAAAATAAAAATAAAATACTTTACAAAGTTATCAACTTTTTTTATTCACAATGATTTATAAAATATATATAATAAAAATATGTTATTTTTTGTACGTTATTACAAAGTTAAGTCGTACACTGTGTGCATTACTAACAAAAATCTTACGTTACGGACGTTTTTTCCCGGTTATTGTACCCCTCCGCATCGTCCCATAAGGAACTTCGTTCAAAAAAAAAAGCATAAATTATTATGTTTTACTATAATACTGGAGTGCTTAAACATCACAATTTGAATGAGAGCACTCTATTTTCTTTTTATACCGACTTTGGACGTGAGATCGAAATATCGATTATATTTTATGACGGCTGTAATACTCAGAGATGGCTGCTGCCCATCCTCCAATGAATCCTTCAGCTGATCCGCACGACAAGTGATACGGAGGTGCTATTCTAAGTAATTATTGTGTTTAGACGATAACACTGACGTTTTTTTCTAAGTGTTCAATTATGATTTTTTTTAATTTTTTTTTTATTGCCGTATAGGCGAGACGAGCCTAGGGCCCACCTGGTGGTGAGCGGTTACCGTAGTTTATGGACGTCAGCAATGCCAGAGCTAAGCCTACCGTTTAATACTCACAAGCCTCTTTTGCAGAAGGACATGCCATAGAAAGAAAGTCGATCATCGGTATTATATCGAACATAGAGAGACGACGGAAGTAGATTAGAACTTGCATTGAAATGTACGCGCGTGTAATTAGGTCACCGGCAGACTAGATGAGTCTTTTCAAAACATTATCCTGAATTTGGCGCTGTATCAAAATGAAATTTTATTTCAAGAGTTTTGTTTAAACTCTGAAATCGAATATTTCCTGTGAAGACGAAAACAGAAATGGAAAATTACTGAACTCAGGTTTTTATTTAAAAAAGTGTGTGTGTCCGCTCCGACGCACGACTGGAGTTTACTGGATATAAAAAATTAAACGAAACAATACGAGAAATAGTTCTATATTACGACAACACGATACACTACAGATTATTAACAAATTAACGAGACACAAAACAAACGACTAACAAATATATGAAAATACAATAATGAGAGAAACGCGCGATCAGTACGAGGCTTTGTGGCGGACTGCCGGCGCAGCAGCCCGGCGTCACCTGCAATAACGCGGCCGCGCGTTGGCTCCTGATGGCGCGCGCACGCATCACGCAATCAGGAGCCAATCAGGCGCATAACGCATTTCGTGTGACATGCTAGTACGATTTTGATTGGCGCGCGCACGCATCACGCAATCAGGAGCCAATCAGGCGCATAACGCATTTCGTGTGACATGCTAGTACGATTTTGGTCCCCATAATTTTCATACCCCGGGCCTATATATGTAAATCGATTCTAAAGGAGTAAACTCCAAAAATTTTACTGATAAATGGGGCAAGATAAGCTTTACCAAAAATAATGCTAAATGGTGATTAGCACATAGATATTACAACATAACAACGCATCATCCATTTGACAAGTAATTACTAAGAATCAAGGACTATTTTCTTGGTCGCGTTGTTCATTCATTCCGTTGTAACTATACTTAGACCGTAGAACTTATATCTCAAGATAGGTGGCGCATTTACGTTGTGGATGTCTATGGGCTCCAGTAACCACTTAACACCAGGTGGGCTGTGAACTCGTCCATCCATCTAAGCAATAAAAAAATAAAAAAACGGTTATACAAAATGGGACCTCATGTTTCAAAGTGGTTATCATGCGCGTAGTGAAATATATCATTTTAGGGCATGAGGTTTCTCAAGAATAAAATTCGATTTCGCTTAGCGACTGTAATCATCCGATTTAATGTAGCCTAGTCAGACTTTAATTAAAGAAATAACAGAACAGAACACAAGACTGCTTCGTGGAAGAAATAGGTAAAATATTATGTGGGCAGCTCTGACGAAAAGCTTATATTCTGCTAATTTTATTTTTATTACAAAATGCGTTATGTTGGTTCGTAAACACTGTAACGCCCGTAAGAGTAACGCCATCTATCGCCGAATGGCTGAACGAATATTGAAGGACCTAGTAAAATCTAGAACGCTCGAGGAGTACAACGCCATCTATTGTCAGATAGCGGAAAAACACAATACTCGACTTTTGTGGAATAATCTCGACGACTCTAGGGATTTCCTCTCGCCTATAAAAGCGTTGCAGAGATGTCACGCAGTCAGTCAGTAATCGGAACTACTCGAAGCAAAACAGCGAACGGATCACCTGAAGCGAAACGGAGGAAGCGAATTGAGAATTTTAAAGTGTTTGTGAAGTGTTCTAAGTGTTAATACAGTGTTAACTTGTACTTCGGTAGATTTTTTTATTTATCCCGAACCCCAGCGCGTAACAATACATTAGGTACATACATATGTATGCATTTTTATTTAGAAACATATATGAATTTTAGTAAAGTCGCTTTTTTTTCTTGCTTCTTCGCTGGTAGCCTACAGATACACTACGGATAGCTAAACTCACGGGCTCAACCTGGCAGAATTTGCTAACGCAAGAGTAGTTCTTCGCAGAACCTACCACCATCTCGGAATCGCGATGCACTGAGAAAATCCGGCAAGAGGCTCTAAGATCTATGGGACTAAAGTTACATAACTCCATACATCAAATATCATAAGCATTAGGCTACGAATCAAAAACTATTCAATAGATCAATGGTCCAATAAATACATTGATCAAACACCATTTAGGTAACAACTTACAAAGCTAAGCTAAGCCGAGCGATCTATCTGATTGAAATGTCCATTACCGCATTAGGATTATCACTAATCACTCTGTTAATGGAGAATGATTGATTCGATCTCATTATGGATAATCTAGTAGCGTATCCCCAATTCCGAGGAGGGCAATTTCAGAATGTGATCTCAGTCTCAAAATGCTTTATAGTTTTCATGGTGTTGGATGGCTCGGCGTTTTCGCTCGCTTAGCATTTTTATTATTTTTAATTGCTAAAATGGGTGGACGAGCTCAAGGCTCACCTGGTGTTAACTCATAGACAAACTCGAAACTCGAGCTCGAAACTCATAGACAACACCCACGTTAATGGTTCCGCTACAAGTCATGATGAGCTAACCGCATTTCGAATATGCATACATAGTCATTTTTCACAAAACATTTTTGATTACATACATACATATATACTATATGCAATATCTCACAGGTTAAAAAAGAACTGAGAAATCTCTAACTGAAAAAACATCTATCATCTAGCTAAATCACATCAATATCGACATGGCGACACGAAAAAAATCAGCTAATACGTACGAAATTTTGGAACGAGGACATCTGATTCGATCGCGTTTTTACTGACATTTGTAAAGAACAAAAGTCGCTGAACATGCACAAGGTGGCTAATGCGAAATCGATTACTGTTGACATAACGACTTCCTCATTGACTGGCTCTCGGTGTGACTTCAGCGAATTTACGACGAAAATGAGTTATTTTATAATAAAAACTAGCTGACCCGGCAAACGTTGTTTTGCCATATATACGATTGCGGGAATTCCGAAGAAAGAAGAAGGAAGAAAGGATGAAGGGGAGAGTGAAGAGAAGAGAAGAGAAGAAAGAAGAGACAGTCCCACCCATTGCTACCTCAAGCCTGCCTTACAACATCCTGCAGCGCATCACTCCTGCCTCATTAGGCAGGGAGATTCAGCCCGGGCAGAGGGGTTTCCCCGAGGCCCACTCCGTGCCCCTGCAAGTGTAGAAAAAAGAAAACTAGCTTATTGTAAGTGTGTAAGGATGTGGTAAATGAGTGAAAAAGGCATGTAGCGCTGTGAATGATAAGGGAATATAAAAATAACAAAATCTCATTCAACCACATAATGCCTCATTATAACAAAAAAAAATTGTCCTTAAAATAAAAATATAAATCTTAGGGGTGGACAACCCTTATCACTTAGGATTATGAAAAATAGATAGTAGCTGATTCTCAGACCTATTGAACATGCATATAAAATTTCATAAAAATCGGTCAAACCGTTTCAGAGGAGTATGGTAACTGACATTGTGACACGAGAATTTTATATTATAAGATATTACAGAATGAACACCTGAGAGAGCTCGCCAGATAGTAGTAGGTGATGCTTTATAGCAATACATTTTATTTATATATGGATTTGTATTGCTTATGCAATAAAATATGTATTTGTAATAATTTCTATAATATGTACTTCTTTAAAATATACTAGCGACCCGCCCTCGCTTCGCTTCGGAAACATTAAAACACACATGAAACCAAAAAAAAAAAATAAAAAAATAAAAAAAAAATTAGCCTATGTTCATCAGGGACAATGTCGGCTTCTAATGGAAAAAGAATTTTTCAAATCGGTCCAGTAGTTTCGGAGCCTATTCGAAACAAACAAACAAACAAATCTTTCCTCTTTATAATATTAGTATAGATATAGATTACAAGCTTTTATGCGTTACGATGTTATATGTAGTAAAGCGTAAACCATTAGTTTAACTCTATTTGAAAGTGCTTCTGACCATTTGAAAAAGCTTCCACGAATAAAAGCATTTTGATTTTGATACGATTTGACTTTGAAAGGCTGGCTACTTCATTAATCTTATTGCGTCCTAATCTGAACATCCAAGAAAATTACTAGCAATAGTAAAGAATGTGGGAGTAATAGAGTATTAACGAGCAAATTTTTTAAATATTTTCTCTTTTATTGTTCATATACATCTCCGCTATTGATTTTTGTATAACTTTCATAGGTAAACATGCATTAATTTGGAGCAGAACATAGGCATTGCATTAAAATCTAAGATTGTAAAAGAGTCATTTAAATGTTTTTGGAATTTGACTTTCCACAGACTATGAGCAATAAGAAAAGTTTGACATTATACAAATAGTATGCATGCGTGTGTGTGTCAAATACATTTAACTTTATCTATATATTAATACGTGAAGCAAAAACTTTGTATCCCTTTTTACGAAAATTGCGCGCGGACGGAGGAGTATGAAAATTTCTATACTTATAGAGAATATAGAGAAGAAGTGCACAATGCTAATATTTTTTTTAAATAATGCATAAAAGATACATTAAATCAATAAAGAAAACATTACACACACTACATACCATGTATTTGACGCACACACGCATGCATACTATTTACTGTCAAACTTTTGTTCTTGACGTCTGTTGTCAAATTGAGAATAGATTAAATATTGTTTTTCTTTGTTAATATTTTTTATAGTGTAGTCTTGGCGAATTTTGTGATTATAGAAGTATAAAATACAATAATAATAGTGTACAAACTTACAATTCCAATTAATTAATTATAGTCGAATTTCGACTACTGCGGGACCTCTAGTACTGTTTAATGTGAGAACTTTTTTAGCAAGCAATGTCGTTAATACGAAAATAACTCTGTCTGTCTTTTAAGAGATCACGCCCAAACTCGCATATTATGCACAATCAAGATTGTAAATCCATTCTATTCACTAGGCGATCTTCCTGGCTGCTCGGACCGACTCGCATCCGTCACGTTGGTCTGTCGTATTCCACCCGACCGCTTCATTTGTCCAGCTATTGATTTACGAAAGACGGCATGGGCATCGTTTGGATACAGGAAGTTGTTCTCAATCATTTTTAGGTCAGTGGATGATGATATCTTATCCCAACATTAATCAGGAGAGTTCTGGATGTAACCTCATAAATTTACGTCCTGGTTGATTACAGCAACTGCTTAAAATCTAGTGGCCTAAGGGCTTAACTGGGTAGTCGTTGCTTGGTAGTAATGCTGCTAAAAGCCACGTTAAGTAAAAACGTGCATTTTTTTCTATTGCTTATGCTATGTCTATGGGTTACTGGAACCCATAGACATCTACAACGTAAATGCGCCACCCATCTTGAGATATGAGTTCTCAGTATAGTTACGGCTGCCCCACCCTTCAAACCGAAACGCATTACTGCTTCACGGCAGAAATAGGCGGGGTGGTGGTACCTTCCCGTGCGGTCTCACATGAGGTCCTACCAACAGTATATTAAAAAGCTGCATATTAAACAGCTTGGCTATATATGGAGGTATACATTCTACTGATTTTGTAATTCGAACAACATTTCAAAAGCACACAGAAGCCAAAAATAAAACCTTAAATTATTACCCTGAATAACATAATTCAAATGCAAAACGCGGTTCGTAATTATGCAAACAGCCACCTGAAATGGTAAGTTTCGTACTTTCCACATCATGATAAAAGATACAAACAAAAAAGTTGCGTGGCCGGAAAGCTCTACATAAACCTCTCCTATACCAAAAACACTGCTGTAACGATAAAATCAGTACAAAACGTAGAGCTTTTTTTTACAATATAACAAAATTTTGGATACTACTGTTTGTTTGCTTTAAATTGTATTTTAACCAAATGACATTGTAGATTACTGTACATTGAAAGTATATTTCTATGAAGCAACTATATTAAATAAGATAAGATAAGATATCTTAATAGATTCGCTATTAGTTTGAAACTAATCATAACTACAATGTCCTTTAGGCCCCAATGCAAGCCCACTAGACAGAATGACAATATCTTACTTATGCTGGCAAGTATTGCTTTATATAATACATAGGAGTTTGTTAAGATCAATGTCAATAAACACCGTCGATATATTTAGTATCGGTTGCTGTATGTCCACTATTAAATATCCCTCGTAATGATTGACTTCATGATAATCTATGGTACATAAGCATTCAACATTTTTCTTCGACCTATGTTAATTAGTCTCTAAATTAGCCAAGGAACACAATAAGTCGATTAATAAAACTTTAAACGACTTCTACTTATAGCCCTCCGATTCTACTAAAGTATTCTTAGCACTTAACGTGAGTACCACAACAGAGTATCCATTAAACGAACGTTCTAGAAACCTCATACAATACGACGTGTGTTTAGACAATAGGCTTCAGCGGAGTACGAAACCGGATGCCCTGTCTTTTAGTTCCGAGTTTTTATCCGGTTTTTCAGTTAACCGTGTCCCGAACCCGGTTGTGCTGGAATTGACTTTAGTCGGTGATGGTGGCCATTGAAAGTTTTAGTAAAGCGTTTGTGATTTATGTTAAAACACACAAAGGTCTTTAGGAACTGCTCTTTCTAATATTTGAGTCTTTATGTTGAGCTTTTTATTATTAGCCAATACTAGAAGAATGCTTTTTAAGCAGACCTTGAGCTTTGACCCTAGACCTTGAGTCATGAGATAGTGCCTTCATACGGGCGACGGACCGTCGAGGCGATCCGCCCGGTCCTCTCGGTCTGGGTGAATCGCGACCGAGGACGTCTCACCTTCCGAGCGACGCAGATGCTCACGGGACACGGCTGTTTCGGTCGCTACCTGCACCTCGTCGCCCGGAGGGAGCCGACGCCGAAGTGCCACCACTGCAGTGGCTGCAACGAGGACACGGCGGAGCACACTTTCGCATACTGCCCCGCTTTCGCGGAGCAGCGCCGCGTCCTCGTTGCAAAAATAGGACCGGACTTGTCGCTTCCGACCGTCGTGGCTACGATGCTCGGCAGCGACGAGTCCTGGCAGGCGATGCTCGACTTCTGCGAGTCCACCATCTCGCAGAAGGAGGCGGCGGAACGGGAGAGGGAGAGCTCTTCTTCCCTCTCGGCGCCGTACCGCCGCCGTCGAGCTGGGGGTCGGAGGAGGGCGTTTGTCCAGCTCCGGCCCCTATGAGGAGGCAGTCTCCTCCCGGTGATGGTCACGGGGCGACCTAAGGGGGTTGAGGCTGCGCCGCACGCTACCGTCACTCTAGCGCGCTGGCACCAGGAGGACGGGACGACGCGTCGGCGGCTGCAGACTGCGATGCGGTACGCACTTTCGTCGTCGCTGTCGTCGCCGAACATACTGTTGAAGAGCAACCCGGTCGGCGGTGTATCGCGTTCCGACCCGGCAGGCTGGTTCTGGCCCAGCGGGGTATCCCGGAACACTAGCGGCACCGCCCGGGCGGCCTGGTAGGGCCGCCGTACCGCGGAGACCGACGTCGTTGGTCGTCGACTATCGGCTCGACCCGTCGGTCGGGCGTCCTCGGGGTGGCGCCGCGTGTCTGGTTGTAGTGTTGACCGCGGGAACCCCCCTACTCTGACCGGATTTTGACCCTGGACGGAGATCGGACGTCGGGTGTAAGAGTGCAGGGGAGTCGTTTAGTGGGTGGGCCCTAAAATCCTTGGGCCCGCGGTCTGCTCTCAACACCTGCAGACCGTTTAGTCTCACATACCCCGCGCGCCCCCTAGGCGCGGGGACCTCGTAGGAGGTTCGGCCCCAGGCCCGAAAAAAAAAAAAAAATGAGATAGTGCCTTGCACGCTATTCATACTGGAACAGATTGAAGAAATACCAGAAATACTCATTGCGATACTCATATCCATTAAAAATCAAACACACAAAATTTATAATGATAAATAAGAACTTGAAATATGTACTTCTACTAATATTAATATATTATATTTCTGCAATGACTTAGTTATGATTCCGTATTCTTCGAGAGGCTAAAATTAATTCAAACTCCGGGCTCATATCTCAAAGGGAGTGGCGGCTTTCATATTGTGATATCAATGGAATACGATAATCGTTCAACATGGGTTGAGTCGAGAGATCGTTAATCCACCGATGCAAAAAAAAAAATGTATAACAAAATACATTTAAATTCATGAGCAAACTAGTTTCAGAAGAATATCTCAAGTGACGGATATTACCCTGAAACATTATCATTCTGTCCGGTTATTACCAACTTTCACCATATCGTAGCTTACTAAACCGAGTATTACCGTTAAAAGAAACTACCAATAACCGGGTAATACAGATTACGACCGGGTTTACTTGGAACGCTTTTAAAGGCGCCTTTTCATATTTCCCGTCTTATGGTTCAGCATTTTTTAACTAAGTTGCGAAGGTCAAAGCTTCTTGCGTATTAAAATGCTTTTAAGATACAATGAGAGGTGATTTTTAGGTTGTACTGTTGTTTGATGAGAAAGGATTTATATAGAGTACAAAATAACTTGCTCACAAATAATTTAAAGAGCTGATAAAACAAAGCTGAAAACAAAAACATTTGTAAAGTTTTCGGATCCTTATAATTTGAAATGACGACATCCTCCTGATTTAAATATTACAGCAAGGCACAGACCAACTACCTGAAAATATTGGTCTCATCCAATGTATTTCCAGACTTTTTTTGTTTCAAGTACCAGTATCTTTTTTTTTTTTTTTTTATTGCTTAGATGGGTGGACGAGCTCACAGCTCACCTGGTGTTAAGTGGTTACTGGAGCCCATAGACATCTACAACGTAAATGCGCCACCCACCTTGAGATATAAGTTCTACGGTCTCAGTATAGTTACAACGGCTACCCCACCCTTCAAACCGAAACGCATTACTGCTTCACGGCAGAAATAGGCAGGGCGGTGGTACCTACCCGTGCGGACTCACAATAGGTCCTACCACCAGTGATTACGCAAATTATAATTTTGCGGGTTTGATTTTTATTACACGATGTTATTCCTTCACCGTGGAAGTCAATCGTGAACATTTGTTAAGTACGTATTTCATTCGAAAAATTGGTACCCGCCCGCGGGATTCGAACACCGGTGCATCGCAACAACGAATGCACCGGACGTCTTATCCTTTAGGCCACGACGACTTATTCTATCAGTATCTGACAGGTTGGCAACGGCTTGGTTGGGCCCTTTCCATTACTGACGTCCATGAGCTGAGGTAACCATTCACCTTCAAAAGGGCCGTATACTCGTCTGCTTGTAACCTGAATAAAAAATCTGGCATAGGCACCCCTCCATGATTTTCATAAAAATATGTCCTACCCCAAAAAAGGTTCCAAAAAGTCCACAGCGGTAGGTAGTGGTGTGACTGTTCTTCTAGCATTGCCAATTTCCATTAGTGACAAGGTAGTGACAATGTATCTGTGCACGGATGTTTCTCGATGTTAAGAAAAAAATACGATAAAGAAAAAGATGCTGATACACACATGTCCCCTGAAACATACTCTGATTGCAATATAGCAATATCATGAACGTTTTTATCCAGATGCTTTGTTGCGATTATTTCCAAACTGAAGTCAAGCAGTTGTAGCCCTTAAGCAGCAAAACATAAAAGCTTCGTTATGATATTAGGTTGAAACCTCACTTCCATTAAGATAAAGTTACTATCACCCTTCAACCATTGCTTCAACCAAAGCAATGCGCTTAAAATTCATGGCAAATAATGTCAGGTCGGTAATTTCAACACTTTTAGCTTCATAACGTGTCCTTCCAAGAGTATTCATATTTTACGTACATCATAATCTAAATTCAGATTTCCATATAATCTGACAGGGTCAACCCTTTTTTTTTTCGTGTAGAGGGCCGAACCTCCTACGAGGTCCCCGCGAAAAATGGGCACGCGGGGTATGTGAGACTCTACGATCTGCATGTTGTTGTGAGCAGACCGCGGGCCCAAGGATTTTAGGGCCCACCCACAAAACGACTCCAAAAACCAAATAAAATGTTTATTTCTTGCAAACACCAAGAAGCATTAAAATTTCCAATAAAATATATCGAAATCAAAACAATAAATATTTATTGGTAAAGTACAACGAAACCAATACAATAATAAACAAATACATCGATTGTAACTAACATTTAGTTGACGGCGAAACCGTTGTAAACTAGAACGATCGGGTTAAATGATGTGTGAACTTTGCAACTGACGTATCAAACGTCGATGCGAGTTCGAGTTTTATTGGATTGTATTGTACTGTTGTTGTTTTATTTATTAGTGTTATATTTATGTCCCTAATTCATCCCACATAAAGCGGGTTTGAGGTTATTTGTTGTGAGCTATAGATCGACTTGATGTAACGGCTTGTACAACGACCGCCTCACCTTCAAACCGAAGCTTTTGATGGTTTCGCAGTAAAATAAGATGGAAATGGTCTGTGCAAGCTTAAAATACATTTTTTTTTATTGCTTAGATGTGTGGACGAGCTCACAGACCACCTGGTGTTAAGTGGTTACTGGAGCCCATAAACATCTACAACGTAAATGCGCCACACACCTTGAGATATAAGTTCTAAGGTCTCAGTATAGTTACAACGGCTGCCCCACCCTTCAAACCGAAACGCATTACTGCTTCACGGCAGAAATAGGCGGGACGGTGGTACCTACCCGTGCGGACTCACAAAAGGTCCTACCACCAGTAAAGCATCAGGATAAATGATATTTAATCATTGAAATATTTTCCTTTTTTTCATACAAAGCTACCACAGCAATGCAGGCAAAGTCAAATGCAGGAGTCATTTCAGAAGGAATAACAACGGCCCAGTCTGGGCGGCCTGATACGCTGCTAAATTGACAATCGATGTCCAGTTATTTTCACTGACAACTTCGTCCATGAAGCGTCGTTGTGTTGACCAAGCCTCTCCCGGTTTCAAAACCCGTGTTACTGGTGCTTGGAAATGAAGAGCAGAGATTGGTGGATTGGCCCAAAATATCCCAGAAGATAGCCCTAACCTTGGCAGAAAATTATCTGCCAAGCTTCTTCAAAAGTAAAATAAAAACTGATATAGGCCTGCCAGGTTTTTTTGACGGCTTTTTACTATAATTTTGATACTTTTTCCGATAGAATTTTGGTGTTGCAATCGCTATGACTACCGATAGATTAAATACTATGTGTTTTATAAAAGTTCCATGGGCCTCTAACTACTCAACAGCGTAAGCCGTGGGTTCATTCCATTGTCTAGTGCAATAGAAAAAGAAAGTAAAAAACCCAAAAGAAGGGTATTTGATGCCTGGAACACTTACTACAATACACTCTTTTAAGCCATTCCATATTCCTAAGTCTTCTAACGTTCTTTCAGCATCGAACTAAGCATTTCCCTTTTTGTACCCTTTGTACCGCAACAAAGGCTTAAGTCGAAAGCCAGTCCGTATGAAAGTCAATAGCCATTGATACTGCCCCGGATCCATTGTTGAATCCGATCCATAATTACGACTACATACATTTCACAGATTCTAAATAACCGTTTTCAATTTACTAATTATACGTCGTGATTACAAATTAAAAAGTTAATAATGACCTAATAAAAGGAAGTAAGGTTTCGATCATGCAATATATTACTTTTCGTTTTGATCATCATGTTACTAGAAATTCACACATTTCCTGAGATTAAAGAAATGATAATGACAAATCCCATTGCCATATAATACAATCCAAAAAACCCTTCATATTCAAGCCACAAAAAGCAATAACTTTTCTTCAAAGCCCCAACGATCAAGATTGGTTTATAAGCCATAAAAAATTCGCGTCACTCCCATATTTTTACTGACCCAATCTGATTGAACTGACCGAATGTGTTTTCGAGTGCCGTAAATCCTTCGAGATGAGATATTTTATTTATTTTCTTGAAGATTTAAAACTTAAATATTTTTGCAAAAAAAAATGTACTGCTTGTAATAACAAGTACTAATAACATCCTGTCTATTTCTGCAGTTAAGCATTTCTTGTTAAATAAAAGACCAAACACTATATAAAAATAATAAATTTCAAAAAAGGTGTTTGTAATAAATTTTTTCAGAATCTTTTGTAATTATCATGATTTTTTTATTGATTAAGATTGTAGTTTAATTATTAAAAATAATCAGAGAGATGCTGAAGTTATACTTTTTTCAAAAGTAATATGTTGAAAACGCTCTGTCTAGTCTCGTCAGTTGAAATAATCTAGACTTTTTTTTCTCTTTGAGATCCCGTAACTGCAATTTGATTTATTGTATGAAATATAAATCTGATATCTTAGCTATATCTTAATTGTTATAAGAATACAATGACAGCGGTGAAAGTGTTACATTTTTTAAAATTAATATAAAAATTGGACAAAGATTCTTACATCATCTATAAATTTGGACCATTAAAAATAAGGACACTATTTTTGCTCAACTCTATTAATTCAAAAGAACCGACACTGAATTTTAAGCTGTTCACAAAATACTTCTTTTAATTCTTATCCCGCTTAAGGCAGGGTCAGTCCCCCTAATTCAGTTCCCAAACACAAAGAACAAACACCTGAAGTACCGCCTGAAGTCATACAGAGCTTGGAGCCTTTTCTGCCCAAAATCACAAAAACCAAATCTGAATCTAGTCCACCGTCATACCTATTTCCCAGTAACGACAATATCCAGACTACAATACTGATTAAACTAGGCATATCAATAAAATTTTACGCGTCCAATTGGCTACTTTTATTGGGCCGGGAGCGGTCCGTGCCTTATCTCGGAGTCGCATGCAAGACCATTACTGTTGGAGATTTGGCCCCGACTGATGTCGCTTGCAGTAAAATATTTTATTGCATTTTATTAAGATATGAAATGTTTATTGATTCGGGCTTAGTTCAAGACATTTTTAACAGTATTCATAACAATATTTTTATGGTACTTGTACTCCAAACTCTTTAAAGACTGCTTACTGTTTGTAGGAACATTTTTGAGGGTTTAGTTGCAAAATTATAATAAATTCTAATAAACATATTTTTTTTTAATTCCAAACTTAATGGGATTCAGGATGTTCTATAAAAACATACGAAACCAAGATATTTGTAGAATTTCTATTAGATTTAAGCAATTAATCTCCACCATAGAACATTTCAAATACTAGAGATACATTATCAAATTTAAAATTAAAACTATACATACACAATCATTTGAATATTATTTCTCACCAAATTTGTAGAATTTAGACAATCTGGAATTTTAATTAACTAAGCTCGGCCACTCAACCATTTTTAGTCAGTTAGTAAAATAATCTAATTAAGTTGTTAGTTGGTGGGCCAAAGTCAAGACATTTATAGACTTGGACCGCTCGACTCGATTCATTTCACCAACTATTGGTTTTCAAGTAAATCCGTCAAAATACCTAGTTTGGTTCCCGTTTAAAGTCGAATAGGCCGGAAATCGATTGCTTTCGAAGCGATAGATCTGAATTGTAAGTTGGCACGTAGATGTTAAATGCCTAGATGTGTTTGAATGCTAGATGTGTTTGGATTTCATTATTTTCATACCATGAAATACGGATTATTTTTCCTGGAAAAGTAGACATAGGCTTGACTTCCACTTTAAATGCTGCTCTTTGCCGTCTTAAATTGAGATAAACAGACTTACCATACTAAATATCACTTTCATAACATGTGTACCAAGTAATTCATTTTGAATTCATTATATCCCTTTTTTTGTATAAATCTGGATTTTAAGCTATTGCATAGCTTTTATCGCGGGCATTGAGCACGGCCGCCGAACAAGAAATTCCGTAACAAAAATAAAACCTAACACCCTCCGCCTACCATGTAGCTCCCATTCAACACATTCACACGTTGCGCTTGTGTAGTGTTTGTGAATAAGCGCGCGGCGTGACGTCGCATTGCATGCGCATCATGAAAATTCTGCCCATCTTTCTTCTCTCGCGCGGTCTAGCTTATGAGTGTGAAGGGGACAGTTAATGTTTTGCTTTTGTTAATGTTTATAAATATAGCGTGGTCTTATTTTATTATTGTTTTAATATTAAATTATTATTGTCTAATTATGATTGCTTAAGTTGATAAAAATGCTATGCAATAGCTGTACCGCGGCAGTTCCCGAGTGACACACGTGTTTTTTTCACATAACGTAATTCAATTTTCGAAAATCTTGGAATATAAGGAATTCGCATCCAGTGATGTATTATCTGCGTTATCATGGCCGAACGGAAATAACGCGCTTAATAGATTCGCTTCAACTGACGAGTGCAGCGGGGCCCGGTAATCTGTTTATGAATGAATTGCCTGTAGTATTTTCGTACTTTGTTTTGAAGCTGTCAACATCCTGGTTAGTTCATTGGTATTTTTCTTCTACCTTGTAGGATGCGAAAACATTAATATATATAAAATATGCTTATTCTCATTTTTGTGGCCCAATAGAATCATACGTGACTTAAAAATCATACATAACCTATATGAGTTTAAGAAACGTACAAAAATATAAGACATATTTGCGAGAATTTCAGCGTAACATTATTCATGTCTGTGTTAATAAAAGAAATGATCACTAATTTATATCGTTTCACAAATTTCATTTCATATAAAAAAAAGACGTGTGGCGGCACTCGGAGACTGCCGCGGTAAAACTATTGCATAGCATTTTTTATCAACTTATGCAATTATAAATCGACAATAATAATTTAATATTAAAACAACAATAAAATAAGATCCGGCGAGAAACTCAGTGGGCTAACTTTCAATGAATCTGCTACATTGTGAGTATTCCATTTTGACCGCGCACTCACTAGAGGGCGCTACATGGGATAGAGACACGCCTTTGGATGCTAGTTCTAACTCTCATTCGCCCAGAATCAACGGTTTTGCTAGTTTATTTTTAATGCCACTCCAATCACTGAATGAGTAGTAGGAGTAGTAACAAAATTCTTCGACTAAGCGATAGAAAATGGCACGCCCAACGCATTGTAATGTGATATAATTTTCTATTTTACAATTCCGTTTGTCGCCGATAGATAGCGCTTGACGAAAAGCTGAATCGCGCTATCGTTGTGTTACCCACGAAATACGAAATTATATCACATATTTTGATAGTACATAAATCGGTGTTTAGACTTCTTACTTTAAACATTACACAAGCGCAACGTGTGAATGTGTTGAACGCGAGCTACATAGTAGGCGTAGTGAGAGGTGGAAGGTTTTTTTCGTTACGGAATTTCATGATTCCGCTCTCCAGCCGCGCTCAAGGCCCGCGATAAAATCTATGCAATAGCTTAATAAAATCCAAAAAGTCACTGGTGCTAAAAGAGCTACATTTATAAGAAAAAATCGAACTAACATAGCGAGCGAATTTTTGTCATCTTGTGTTTGAGATTTTTTTGTTATCAAAGAATAAATACTTAAAGCAAATTCAATTCATTACTATTCATAAATATTTGTAAATAATTTTACCAATATCCGTTTGGGTCGCTTGCTCAACTGTTTCCGTTGGCAGTAGCAACAAGATTCCATTAAAAAAAGAGCTGTGTAATTTGCGCCGTTTGTTTACTCAATCTCTCGATTAAAATTCTAGCTGAGATCCTGGTGTGCTGATGTTTCGGTGGACGAGCTCACAGCCCACCTGGTATTAAGTGGTTACTGGAGCCCATAGACATCCACAACGTAAATGCGCCACCCACCTTGAGATATGAGTTCTAAGGTCTCAAGTATAGTTACAACGGCTGCCCCACCCTTCAAACCGAAACGCATTACTGCTTCACGGCAGAAATAGGCAGGGTGGTGGTACCCACCCGCGCGGACTCACAAGAGGTCCTACCACCAGTAATAAAAGTAAGTATATGGGCAGCGATACTTAACGTCAGATAGTGTGTAGATTTGTAGTTTCTAAGTCTACAAATTTTTAGCAGAATTCAAACTTTTGTCATTGAGCTGGTTGTCGCCATAAACACTTCTGAATACCCATGAAGTAACTAATAGCTGAAGCTAAACCTAAGCCACAAGTCTTGTAAAAACTAGACTCTTTAGCTTTCCCCGTCTCTGCTAAATGTGCAGCAATTAATCAAAATGATTAATTAAGGGTACAATACTTACGAAGTGCACCAAAAACATTTCCGAAGCACTTACCTGAAACACAAAGAACATGAATTATAGTAACGAACGTATTACGAAGTAACAGATATGGTTCCGTATATAATATATATTTCATATTTTTGAACATTGGGAATTCTCGTACTGCGGATTTCAGAAGAAATGTGAGAGAAAAAATTATTAAAGCTTGAGACGACTTCTGAACACGGAGCCCCCAGTGATCTGGGTAATGGCGTGATCGTCTACGAGTTGCTTATTCTTGATTTTCAATCAGAGGGTTTTAGATACAAGGCAGATCAATAACCCATAGGCAGTATCGCAATATTTACCAATTTTATTAAGTCCTAGAGTTTTTGATCGCATTCATATACAAGTGAGCTCAGGGTCATATTTTAAGCTTTACCAAGACCAGAGAGGGGTCTCACGGGATTCAGCCTGAAAAAGCTATCTCAGATCTGCCCTAGCAAGAGTAATGCTTCGCTATATCTACTACCGGATCTAGAGAAAAGCTCAGTGGGTTGTGTATATGGGTTAAGTTACAAATTAGCCTTTTCGTTATAATATACCAGTTAGACAAGAAATGCCTAAAAAGCACCGAGAGTGTATCCAGAGGATCGGAGAGAGCATATTTGGGGCGACAGTCGTTGTTCACTGTCCTGTCATGTGCCCATGAAAGTTATCATGCCGAAGAAGCATTCTGACAGTCTTTAATTGCAGATCCTCCTCTTCTCTGAGTCGTATTGCTCATGTTTGAGGGTCGTGACCATCTCCTCCCATTATCCTTCTCTGGATGATGTTTCGCCGTCTTCCTCTGTTCTCGGCTGTGTGTATGGCATCGTAAACTGTGGTATCCAGAGTGGTGTGGATTTGGTCAGATCAGTGCATCGCATTGCGGCCACGAGATTTTTTGCCTGCAATCTTGCCAATTACTATCAATTTCTCAAGACTGTTACCGCTCTCTAATTACGGATACGAGAAAAAAAAAACGTATATTTATTTAATTGCCAAAATAATTATTTTTTTAAAAAGCAACCCTAAAACTCCATTCACTCATCAATCAGTTAATGGCGGCGCAGCATTACCGCGTTTTATTTCAATGATTTATTTTCGTGTTTCAGCTGCAACGTATAATGGGTTCATTTGGGTATGCCGTTGTCCAACTGTGCACACGATGTCGTAACGTGCGCTGTTTACGTTTCCGTATTATAAAACGTCTTGTACTGGACGTGAGGTAGGGCATATTGTGAGATCGCAGATCAAAGCTGCTTAGTTAAAATTTGATGTCATTTTATATGCCAAATTAAATTTAAAAAAAACTTCAGAGGTGTCAAGGGACACCCGGATGGAACGAAGTTCCTTTCGATTAATTAGTGAAGGAATTGTAATTTTTTTTTTAAGTTATAATAATAAATTACGGCATTATGAAGAAAAAAAAACAATACTATGAACTAAATTACTATTGTAGAAAGGCTATCTCGAGAAACTGTACTCATTACGCGGACCAATCGGAAACGAGCAATGTCACGCGATAAGCACCTACACGTTGATTGGTCAGAATGACGGATCTAAAAAGTGTCGTGACAACTTTTCGTAAGAATTTTTTCCGTCTAGCCCCCTTTCACAACGCGCGATAAGGAACTTCGTTCCAATAAACTCCGCCCTTTCCAAATGTAGAGTCACCGAAGCAGCTGCTTTGATTTTTCTTATAAATTGAATCGTCAGTATCATGTCTTAGGTGAGTGGCGGCATGAGTAGAGTTATGATGACTATATCTTATGCTGCATTCAAATGTGTCGCGAGTTAGATTATCCCTCTAGTACAATAAAAAAAGTTTATAATAATATAATGAATTCCTATAACGAACGCCTCGTTCTAGTTAATATAGTAATTTTAGTAAATATTACTGAGTTTTATTTTTATTGCCATTTTAGACAGATGAATATATGGACCACCGGATGCTGAGAAGATTACCGTCACTCATGGATGTCACTAAAGCCAGAGGCACATCGCTGTCTATAGCTGTGCACTTTCCGCAAGTCTCATTTAGAGAACGACATATTAAAGATTTCTTCCCAGTCGTACACTCTTGACAGAGTGGTCGTGGTCATGCATCAGTCGAATCCTGCGACACCGATGCTCTCGCGATGCAACGCCATGTGGCACGTTATTTAGCACGGTGTTAAAGATAAAGCCATGTTAATGGCTGACTGGTTAAGTTATTCATCCATGTACCCAATGTTAGGACCAAAAGTTATACAAAAGTTATACAAGGGGTCTAATCCACCTTTGTTGCTTAAAAACTTTTGTACCCAAACTCAAAAGCAAAATACCCGACCCGTGTAACCACATTGACCATACCTTTTTACTGGTGGTAGGACCTCATGAGAGTCCGCGCGGGTGGGTACTACCACCCTGCCTATTTCTGCCGTAAAGCAGTAATGCGTTTCGGTTTGAAGGGTGGGGCAGGTGTTGTAACTAAACTTGCGACCTTAGAACTTATATCTCAAGGTGGTTGGCGCATTTACGTTGTGGATGTCCATGGGCTCCAGTAACCACTTGACACCAGGTGGGCTGTGAGCTCGTCCACTCATTTATGCAATAAAAAAAACCATTACAGTGAGTACAGATTTGTACTTAACACAAATGCTCGTTAATAAAAAGTTTCGCTTGGGTAATTAATATAAACATAGGGCGTACTAGGAGTTGTAAAAATTGCTTGAATAACCTTGGAACACCAGTTAAACAGTTAACGTGTTTACCCAAAAACATCGAAACAAATTGCTTCGAAATCGGTACAACGAAATCCTCCGAAATTTCCACAACATTATTAAATCCACACCGTTCATTAGGAGCAGGTTAGTCGGCGG
Source organism: Bombyx mori (assembly GCF_030269925.1). NCBI lineage: Eukaryota > Metazoa > Arthropoda > Insecta > Lepidoptera > Bombycidae > Bombyx > Bombyx mori. The sequence continues at coordinate 16,109,964 of NC_085118.1, forward strand.
TTCGCCAGCCGAATGTGCCGGCCGATAAGTTTATCGCATATCTGATTCGCCACTAAATCACAATTACACGGAATACGAAAATTATCGAGCGACCGGTTATTCGGTAGACTAATACAGTTAGTGGGGATGTACCGATATGGATGTAGTTGGAGGCTTTTAGTGGATTAGAAGTTAAAGCAAACATTGTATTGCGGAACACTAGATATTAAACTGGTTGTTTTTACTGATGGTAGGACCTCTTGTGAATCCGCGCGGGTAGGTACCACCGCCCTGCCTATTTCTGCCGTGAAGCAGTAATGCGTTTCGGTTTGAAGGGCGGGGCAGCCGTTGTAACTATACTGAGACTTTAGATCTGATATCTCAAGGTGGGTGGCGCATTTACGTCGTGGATGTCTATGGGCTCCAGTAACCACTTAACACCAGGTGGGCTGTGAGCTCGTCCACCTATCTAATCAATGAAAAAAAAAAAACCTTATTATTAAAACTACTTTCACGGTTTCATTTTTCGAAAACTGAAAGATATTCAAAACGTTGAAAATTAATAATTTTTTATTGCCCTTGTAGACAGTTAAGCATACGGCTCGTATACATAAGCAATGCCGAATGAAAAAAAAACACGTACTAAGCCGTAAATTATAATTATTTAATAAATCTGTGTCCGCGACTAACCCTCAAGAAAATAAAATAAAATTTACTGTGTGAAAGTTTACTGATATGTGTATTTTTAATTAAACTAAAACAAAAAAAATACCCTGTTTACTAAATATTGTTTGCATTAAAATTTACTGAAGTATTTATTTTTATTTATTTTATAAAACAAATCTACATTATCTCGCTTGAAAATACTTTTATAAACATGTAAACGTGTTCTCTGTGACTCACTTTTTGCAAAATGAAGCAATGTTTAGAATGATCTTCTAGAAACTTCCAACGAGAAGCAAAGATTAAGAACGCCTGGCCATCTATCTAGCCATCTAGTACTCAGAGGCTTTGCGAACCCGGATACGCTCACTAGATCACGAAAAAACTCACATGTGTTGAGTTACCTAAGGTCAGAAAACCCATAAGTGAACGGTATAATAGAGAATGCAGTATCGCTTAATCTTGTCATGACAATAGCACTGAGGTCAACTTTATGTCACTAGTGCCACTCAGAATTAGTTTAATTTCAGCTTTAACAAAATAATAATATGTCTGAGTTTAAGCGTCATTACATTGAAATAATATCTTCTAACACAAATTCCAAAATAGAAAATAAAGATTACACATTATAGTAGATTTGGCTTTATACTTGACTAGCGGCCCGCTCCGGCTCCGCTCGGGTCTTTAACAAAAATTTCAACGACGTTGTTTTATTTTTTAAAATAAAAGAACACTTATTGCGGCATAACCATAATAGTTAGACGTATGGTGTCGCGACATTTTTTGTTAATATTAATGTGTTCTACAAATTCGTAGAACATTATTTTATTCTATCATAAATAGTTTGCGCAGGGCACGCGATGTAAAGAATATGTTAGGTAATTTTTTTTTTAAGAAAGGATCCCTAATTTTTTTTCAACAAAGAGTATAGCCTATGTCACTTGGGAATAGTGTAGCTTCCAAACAGTGAAAGAATTTTTCAAATCGGTTCAGTAGTTTCGGAGCATATTCAATACAAACAAACAAATCTTTTCTCTTTATAATATTATTAGTATAGATAAAGAATACTTTCCGAAAATTTTAATTGTCTGCGTTTTAAATAATATTAGTTGTACATCACTATACCGAAGCGCTAACTAAATTGCATTCCCGGCTAGTTTATCCGTCACAATCAACGCGAGCCAGACCGTGTTCGGCTCGAGCCATTGTTTCAACGGTTTCCCCCTCCGAATTATAGTTTGTTCAACTGGCTTACGAATGTTTTTAGTTTAATTTAGCAAGCTTGCTCCGCGGCCTCGATAAAGTCGTTTATTATTTATAAGATAATTAGGCACGTGTCATGTAGGGATGAGACTAAGAAATTAAAACTAGTTACGTCTTGATCGCGCTTTTTTTTATTGCAATTATTATTACTATTTTCGTAATTTCGAATACTGTACAGTTTTCGTGGACGCGGAAAACTGACACGGGAATAAAAGTAAGCGTCATGTGTACAAGTGGCGAAAATAGAACAAAGTATTGAAAATAAAGTCTTAAAAGACTAGCCTTTTTTAAAGCTTAGGTGGGTGGACTAGCTCAGTTGCTGATTTTAAGTGATTACCAGTGCCCATAGACATCTACAACGGAAATGCCGCCACCTACTTTGAGAGTACCTGAGTTAATAAAATGATACTTTTTATCGTGGTTAATAACTGGAATTGGTCAACGCCAGATTCAGCTATACAAATACGACAGTGTGTTCGCTGCTTCGTGATTTTATGTTCCAACGAATCTGCAAATTAGCTGATAGATTATGGAGAGTAACAAAATCAACTCTCTTTATCTAGGGAAAATATCAGGTGTTTCATTCTCGTTACAAAATTTACCGCGGAGCACGTCTAGTGTTAGCATAAAACCATAATCTAGGTTATTTAGCACAGACGAATGTTTTAGCTCTATTTTTAGCAGGTACATACACGTGCTAGCATTAGAAAAATTAGATCGTGGCCGCTATTCAGGCGGTGGGTTTTATGATTCCTTACGTGAGTGCATGTTCGTTTCCAACAATAGCCACGAGAAATTTACGAAATTGAAACCCTAACAATATAAATGTCATTTATTAGATACACAAAAATCAGCTGTAGCGCTATTCGTTTGAGGTATCAATTTCTCTTCAATCTTAATAGTACCTGACCATTATCGCTTTCAGATTTATAAATTAATTTTTAATTTAGTTTGCAAATTAACCTTGTTTTTTTTTAAGTTTTTTAAAATTCCATACATTACCTACTTGACGTATTAAATTTACCTCTGTTTGTTTATTTGTGGATATTTTGAAAAATAACTGACTATTCAAAAACATACATTGATAAATCCCAAAACTGGTAAAATCTGCTCAACAAACAAATAATAATAATAATAGTACATAAGAAATAATAGTACTTAATTGCCTAAGTTTTTGTCTATGTTTAAACAAACTCTCCGTCCGCTGATACCCATTATTTATGAAAGCTGTCCTATATTATGATACACAGAATTCAGGCTTAGGTTAAAATTTGTTTCTATGTTTATATTGTAGTTTTTAACATCAAAACTTCAACACACCGGTATACGACCCTGGCCTACTGAAGTTGTATTTGACGAGCAAAAAATATACACACGCTGAGAATATTCATTACTTTTTCTTAATGTTAAATCGAAGCTATGTAGCTTCATTGTCCCCACACAACGTGGTCTCGCCTTGTCGTGGCGGTGGGGCTTAAGCGTGCACCCCGATACCGTGGAGCAGCGTTGTCTGCACAGGGGTGGCGTGAACTAAGAAGACTGCACACCGTGTTCCCTTTTCCCACCTTTGCTAAGCAAAGGGTGCGTGAAGAGCGAAGAGGGCTCCCTTCTGGAGCCTCTTGTATGCTAGGCCATGTCCCCGGCGGTTCTCTGGCTGTTAAAGGGGAAGGCCCTCCAGAGGGGGGTACCGGTACGCCGGCGTGGCCACAACGTGGTCAGACGTGTGGGTCTGTCAGTAATGGTAGACCCACGTGGATGAGAAGTGAACCGGAGGGCACTCCCTTCCGGTCGCTGGTCGTCATGTCCCCGGCTGCCTCTTGGTGGCTACAGGGGAAGGCCCTCCAGAGGGGGGTACCGGTTTACCGGCGTGGCTTCGTAGAAGCATACCGTAATCCCTACCGAGTAGGAGGCGGGGGCCGCTGCCTAGCAGGGGCCGCGAGGATGCGAACCTCTATAAAAAATGCCCTAATCTTAAGCTTGTGACGTGTCCGGTGATGAGATGAGTGGCTGGAGGGAGTCCAGTCGTGAGGACCGTCCCAGGGGACCGACCCCTGGTTAAATAAAAAGGAACAAATATAATGATGGCAAACTTAAAACAAAAATTACCCCAGGAGGGTACCACCTTAGGTGGAGAATCCCTCCGTGCTTTCACCTCGGTGGGAGCACGCTGCCCCGCGTATTCTGGGGGGGGCAAAGAATGCCATGATGAAGGGGGCTGTGCGACGGGCAGCGGAAAACCCGTCGAACCGAGGTGTGCCAGCGCTGGCTCGACGCGTTCTGCGCTCGTCAGCGACGGCGAAACAGTTGATCCGAAAGGGACAGCCGCCAAGAAGATCAGGCGGAAGAGGAAATCCTGGCGAGTTTCCTCTCGTGAGGGGGTAGGGGAGCCAGCATCGTCCTCTGGTGCGGATGCCCCGCCGGAGAAAGTGCTGGTAGTCTCCGATGCGGCATCTGCTGCAGAGGAGATGCCGCCCCCTAAAGGAAGACCCGCCCGTAGAAGGGGCGCGCCGTCACCGGCGCCATCATCAGTGTCGATGTCTGTCGCCTCACTGGACGGGCAGACGACGGAGGAGGAAGAGGGTGGCCTTCAGGACCCTGCCTTGGTCATAGACAGGGCCATGAAGACCATCAAAACCTATGCGGCCAACGGCACCAAGACCAAAGCCGCTGGCCGTAAACTGCGAGAAGTGGTCTCGCAAGTCTCGAAGGTTCTGCCTTCGGTTGCTTCTGCCAATGACCAGGTAGTGCAGCTGAGGGCGGAGAATTCGAGGCTTCGAGCACAGCTTCAAGCACAGCAGCAGCCCAATGATGGCGCAGCGACGCCTTGGGTCGCTGGAGCCCCTCGAGGTCCCCGTCCCCCGGCGCTGACTGGCGACCGATGGCCTGTGCTGCCGCCACCGCGTGTGGCACAGCAGAGGCCGCGTCTCCCGTCGCCGCGCTCTAGGGAGACGACCGCTGCCGAGCGACAGCAAGCACTCGCGGGGCCACGGATGTTGGCTCCGCTACAACCAACAAACTTCAGCCTGGAAGAGGTCATCAGCCGCACCATCCAGGCTGTAATAGAAAGGCTGGGCGGCAGGTTGGCGGCTCTCGAGGCGAAAGTCCCTACCTCGGCTGACGCTAGGCGGCCGGCGGTGTCGGGTGCTTTGGCCGCTCGTCCTGCTCCCGTACGGGCTCCAGTCACCAGGTCGGGCCCGGGACGGGATAGAACCAAGCGAGGGGGTCGCGCTAACGCGAAGCCCTCACTACAAGCACCCCAGTCCCGCCCGCTGCCTCCGCCCCCGTCAGATATGGATGAGGGGTGGAACGTGGTGGCCCGGCGGGGTACCAAAAAGGCCCCACCGGCAGCTCCTCAAACGAGTAGAGCGCCGGTGGCCATGGTGGCTCAGGGTGCACCCCAACAGGGTCGAGCGCCTGTAGCCGCCAAGAAAAACAAGAAGAAAAAGAAGTTGCCGCGCGCGCCTCGGTCGGCGGCAGTGGTTCTTACCCTACTGCCAGCCGCTGAAGCCAAGGGCATGACATACAGAGATGTCATTGCCCGGGCGCGTGCGGCAGTTGACCTGGGCGAGATCGGGGCGGAGGAGGAGGGCCTCCGCTGCAGGCAGACGGCCAACGGGGCCAAGCTGCTAGAATGTCCCGGTGCCGATAGTTCCGGCATCGCGGAGCGTCTGGCGGCGAAGCTCCGTAAGGTCCTGCCTGAGGAGGAGGTACGGGTGCACAGGCCGGTAAAAATGGCCGAATTAAGAGTAACCGGCCTGGACGACTGCACCACCAGGGATGAGGTGACGGCGGCCGTCGCTGCCCAGGGCAAATGCGCACTGGAAAATGTTACAGTAGGCGAGCCGCGCCGCGGTTATACCGGGGCCAGCTCGGTATGGGTGCGTTGCCCGGTGGAAGCGGCCGCCTCCCTGGCTGCTCCTCCTCCCGGGAGACCTTCGGGAAATCCGGGCATGCTGCGCGTGGGCTGGATAGCGGCCCACGTGCACTTGCTTGAACCACGCGCCTGGCGATGCCTCCGGTGCTTTAGCACCGGACACGGCCTCGCCAGGTGCACCAGCTCGGTTGACCGCAGTGGTCTGTGTTTCCGCTGCGGCCAGCCGGGACATAAAGCGGCGTCCTGCACGGCTGCCCCGCATTGCGCTCTGTGTGCTGCGGCCGGGCGCAGGGCAAGCCACCGAACGGGAGGCAAGGCGTGCTTTTCGTCCGGTAATAATACCGAACGCAACCGGCGCCGCAAGTCAAAGCGTCGGCAAAACAGAAGGTTGGCCAGAGGAGCACTGGCCAACGCTGTAATCCCCGCTGCGGTGCCGGTGCCGGAGGGCGGGGGCAGTGGTGAAGGGGAGGGGGCGATGGATGTAGTCCAACAGTAATGGACCGCACCTATCGCTTCCTCCAAGGAAATCTGAATCACTCCGCCAGAGCTCAGGACATGCTGTCTCAGAGCATGGCGGAGTGGTCCATAGATGTGGCTGTGGTCGCCGAGCCGTACTTCGTTCCCCCGGCAAATGATTGCTGGTTTGGGGACGATGGCGGCCTGGCGGCCATAGTCATAAGAAGAGACGCGGCGATCCCCCCCCTGGCGATGGTGACCAGGGGCCAAGGTTTCGTCGCGGTGCAGTTGGAAGGGACCGTCGTGATCGGGGCGTACTTCTCTCCAAACAGGCCTACTGTCGAGTTCGGGCATTTCCTGGGCGGGATCGGGGCGATTGCTCGCCGCCTCGCTCCCCGTCCAGTGATTCTCGCGGGGGACCTCAATGCGAAGTCTGTCGCATGGGGTTCCCCCCGCTCGGACGCTCGTGGTAGGCTGCTGGAGAGGTGGGCGAACGTGGCCGGCCTCTGTTTGTTGAATAGAGGTTCGGTTGCGACGTGCGTGCGGTGGCAGGGCGAGTCTATTGTGGACGTTACGTTCGCAAGCCCGGCCATCGCGCGCCGTATCCGCGACTGGAGGGTCTTGGAGGGGGCGGAGACACTGTCAGATCACCGATATATTCGGTTTGATCTCTCCGCCCGCTCCGCAGTCGCGGACGTCCACAGGGACCACCCCCATGGTGCGTCCCGGTCATTCCCCAAGTGGGCACTGAAGCGCCTGAATAAGGAGCTCCTGATGGAAGCCTCTATGGTGGCGGCGTGGGCGCCCATGCGTCCACACCCGGTCGAGGTCGAGGGCGAGGCAGGGTGGTTCCGGGACACGATGTGTCGCATTTGTGATGCGTCGATGCCCCGGATTGGCCCTCGACTTCCTAATCGCCAAGCGTACTGGTGGTCGCCCGAAATTGCGCAACTCCGCGTGGAGTGCGTTCGGGCGAGGCGCGAGTGCGCCAGGCATCGCCGCCGCCGCCTGCCGCGACGCAATGATCCGGTTGCATTCGCGGCGGAAGAGGTCCGGCTGCACGGCGCATTTCGCGTCGCGCAGAGGGCATTGCAGCTGGCCATCAGAAGAGCCAAGAACCAACACATGGAGGGTCTCTTGGAGACGCTGGATGAGGATCCGTGGGGGCGGCCCTATCATATGGTGCGCAATAAAATGCGCCCATGGGCCCCCCCGATCACGGAGCGTCTCCAGCCTCAGCAGCTGCGGGACATCGTCTCGGCGCTGTTCCCGCAGGAGCGGGATGGATTTATCGCTCCCGCTATGGACACGCCGCCGGAATACGACGGTGAAGTCCCTGCTGAGGTGCCCCATATAACGGGGGCGGAGCTCCGTGTGGCCGTACGCAAAATGTGCGCGAAGGACACTGCACCCGGCCCGGACGGCGTCCATGGTCGGGTTTGGGGCTTGGCTCTTGGTGCCCTGGGGGACCGACTCTTGAGGCTTTACAACTCCTGCCTCGAGTCGGGACGGTTTCCTTCATCGTGGAGGACGGGCAGACTCGTGCTGTTGAGAAAGGAGGGGCGCCCGGCGGATACCGCCGCCGGGTACCGTCCCATCGTGTTGCTGGATGAGGTGGGCAAGCTGCTGGAACGTATTCTGGCAGCCCGCATCATCCAGCATCTGGCCGGGGTGGGACCCGATCTGTCGGCGGAACAGTATGGCTTCCGAGAGGGCCGCTCAACCGTAGACGCGATCCTTCGCGTGCGGGCCCTCTCGGAGGAGGCCGTCTCCAGGGGCGGGGTGGCCCTGGCGGTATCACTCGATATCGCCAATGCGTTCAACACCCTGCCCTGGTCCGTGATAGGGGGGGCGCTGGAAAGACACGGAGTGCCCCCCTACCTTCGCCGGCTGGTGGGTTCCTACTTAGAGGACAGATCGGTCACGTGTACTGGACATGATGGGATCGTGCACCGATTCCCGGTCGTGCGCGGTGTTCCACAGGGGTCGGTGCTCGGCCCTCTTCTGTGGAATATCGGGTATGACTGGGTGCTAAGAGGTGCCCTCCTCCCGGGCCTGAGTGTAATCTGCTACGCAGACGACACGTTGGTCGTGGCCCGGGGGGGGAGTTTTGCTGAGTCTGCCCGTCTTGCTACCGTTGGGGTGGCGCATGTCGTCGGCAAAATCAGGAGATTGGGCCTCGACGTGGCACTCAGTAAATCCGAGGCCATGTGGTTCCACAGGCCCCGGAGAGTGCCACCTATCGATGCTCAAATCGTGGTTGGAGGCGTCCGTATTGGGGTCGGGGTGCAGTTGAAGTACCTCGGCCTCATTCTAGACAGTCGTTGGACCTTCCGTGCTCACTTTCAGAATCTGGTCCCTCGTTTGTTGGGGGTGGCCGGCGCGTTAAGCCGGCTTCTGCCCAACGTCGGGGGGCCTGACCAGGTGACGCGCCGTCTCTATACAGGGGTGGTGCGGTCAATGGCCCTATACGGGGCGCCCGTGTGGGGCCAGTCCCTGGCCGTGGGGGTAGCAAAGTTGCTGCAACGGCCGCAACGCACCATCGCGGTCAGGGTCATCCGCGGCTATCGCACCATCTCCTTCGAGGCGGCGTGTGTACTGGCTGGGACGCCGCCTTGGGTTCTGGAAGCGGAGGCGCTCGCCGCTGACTATCAGTGGCGGGCTGACTTTCGTGCCCGGGGCGTGGCGCGCCCCAGCCCCAGTGTGGTCAGAGCGCGGAGGGCCCAATCTCGGCGGTCCGTGCTGGAATCATGGTCCAGGCGGCTGGCCGATCCTTCGGCTGGTCGTAGGACCGTCGAGGCGATTCGCCCAGTCCTTGTGGACTGGGCGAATCGTGACAGATGACGCCTCACTTTCCGGCTCACGCAGGTGCTCACTGGGCATGGTTGCTTCGGTGAGTTCCTGCACCGGATCAGAGCCGAGCCGACGGCAGAGTGCCACCATTGTGGTTGCGACTTGGACACGGCAGAGCACACGCTCGTTGCCTGCCCCGCATGGGAGGGGTGGCGCCGTGTCCTCGTCGCAAAAATAGGAAACGACTTGTCGTTGCCGAGTGTTGTGGCATCGATGCTCGGCGACGACGAGTCGTGGAAGGCGATGCTCGACTTCTGCGAGTGCACCATCTCGCAGAAGGAGGCGGCGGGGCGCGTGAGAGACGCGCAAGCCCGCCGCCGTCGAGCGGGGGCCAGGGAGGCGGATATCGCCCAAGCCCTGGCCCTCTAAGTGTTTCGGGTCCCCTTTACACGTCGGTCTGGGGACCGGCAAAGGGGGCCTAAGAAGACGACGTGCAAGCTGCTCTGCACGCGTTTTACGCAAGAGCATCCGGGTGATGGAAGGCCGGCTATCCTCGACCCACGCTGGTTTTGATCCAGCGGGGTATTCCGTAGGATAACCCATTCTAACCGGCGCCATCTAGGCGGGCTCCGGATAGCCTGCCGACCGAGAGGGCTGGTGGTCGTGGCGCCGACGACCACCGGTCCGGCGTCCCGAGGGGGAGGGTGATGGGAGAGATGTGCTCCGCACTAAACGCTTCACTTTCCCCCCTTTGCCTTTTCATGGGTTCTGTCTCATGCGAGGTTCGGACGCGGGTTGTTGAGCGACAGGAGGTTTTAGTCAGTTCGACTCCGACATGCCCCGCCCTTCATCCCCAGGGGAGGGCGGAAGTCCGGCGATTTCCTCCTGACCAAAAAAAAAAAAAAAAAAAAATGTAGCTTCATTGTATTTCTTGTTATTTTATGCCTTGATTTTGTGTGTTTAATGTCGCCTAATGGCACTATCAGACATGACTCATGTGGGGAATACATTATTACCAATAACGTACAACTAAAACGGACGATATTCATAATGGAAACACACACCCATCCGTTTAGTGTACTATGCAACAATGTAATGTAAAATAATTTGGGAGAGGTCATCTAGTGTGACGATTACTGTGCATTAGGGGCTTAGAATAAGCGCTGTATAGTTTATGGATGAAAGGAACTTTATTGGCCGATTGAAATGAATTACGTTATAGAGCTACTAGAGTTAATTTAATGGTAAATGCTGGGTGACCATAAATATGGGCGTGGTTATACCAATATATCTGAATAAATTTCTTTACTTTTGGACATAAAAGTCGTAACGTTCGTAAACTTCACCTAAGTTTGACCTCTTTGTTATAATAATTCGGTCTTAATCAAGGCCAAGCGTTTAGATAGGAAACCTAGTACCTTTTATCCCCTACCTATTCCCTGGTAGCCTTAGGGGCTATTCCAGCTATTCGCGCACGGGTATTGTGAGCTCACGGACTCAACCGTGATTGACCGTGCGTGATTTTTTCGCAGTTATTTATTATTCTTTATTGGTAGGCAGCGGCTTGGCTCTGCCCCTGGCATTGCTGAAGTCCATGGGCGACGGTAACCACTCACCATCAGGTGGGCCATATGCTCGTCTGCCTACAAAGGCAATAAAAAAAAATGAAAAAATATATTAAATTTAATATGTAAACTAATTTTGGAATTATTGGTTTATGATCAACATACAAGATCCGAAGTTTTTTTTTTTTTTTTTTGCTTAGATGGGTGGACGAGCTCACAGCCCACCTGGTGTGAAGTGGTTACTGGAGCCCATAGACATATACAACGTAGACACGGCACCCACCTTGACATACAAGTTCTAAAGTCTCTGTATAGTTACAACGGCTGCCCCACCCTTCAAACCGAAACGCATTGCTGCTTCACGGCAGAAATAGGCAGGGCGGTGGTACCTATCCGCCCGGACTCACAAGAGGTCCTACCACCAGTAAAGAGTTAGTAGAGTAATTTCGAGAACATTCAAAGTACTATGTACGAATTCACGTTACGGAACCCAGTACTTGCATTCTTTATAAAATGCGTTCGCGAAACAATTACAGATATGACACAAAACCGATCGCCGACGATAATTCAAAGGGATTTATTTCATATTCCGATATTGTATTAAAGTTCTTTATTGTTTCACTCGACGTTCGTTTATTCGCAGGCCGTTGTATCTTGTTACGTTATTCATGCGGATAAAAGATTTACTGTGCTTATTTAAATAAAATTCGGTGCTGGGAATATTCTTGTTTAATTTGTCTGGTAATTTTATTCGTTGAATTGCTTTTGTTATTTTAAAACATTGTTTCAAAAGGTAGGATATTGTTAATTTCTCTTTAAGGCAGAACTCATGCTAGAGATGCTCAGAACTAAATGGTCACCGATGCTCATAAACAACAACAAAGCTGTTTTTGAAACTCGTTCGAAGACGCATATGTCGTAACGCTTGTTTGCTTGTTTATAGTATAATGCCGAGAATTACGAATAAATCTAACTTTACTATAAAAAATATGTCATTATCTTACGTTATTTATTTGTAGGTTAAATCTTTTTTTTTTATTAAAGCTACTTTTACTGTTTATGTTGATTATATTGCTAAAGACGTTTCAAATATTTTTCATTTTTTTTATGGTCGAGTTAAATGTTCGTCGACATTTAAATATTGAACTAACTACCGTCTATTTTTCTATAAAAACAGATGTGTGGTGTCGTGGGACATCGGATAAGCAAGAAGTTCCTTATTATAAAAAATATTAATTTTAAGTTCTATTCGAGGTATAAAGAAAATAAAACTGGAGGTTTCGCAACAACCCACGGTAATTCGGTAACGTGCGAACTTATTGTGGTACACTTCATTCACGGTTGTTTGCATAAGAGTTAGTGTATTGCGCAATGGAACGCTCTGAGATCGTGGTCAATAAATGATAAAAAAAAATGTTATTTTTTGTACGTTATTACAAAGTTAAGTCGTACACTGTGTGCATTACCAATAAAAAACTTTTTATTTATTAATTTATTTATCGCTTAGATGGTTGGACGAACTCACAGGCCACCTGGTGTTAAGCGGTTACTGGAGCACATAGACATCTACAACGTAAACGCGCCATACGTTAATCTTACGTTACGGACGTTTTTCCCGGTTAGGGTATCCCTCCGCATCGTCCCATAAGGAACTTCGTTCATGATCTTAAAAAAAAGCCATTCTCAATTCATTCTCAGGTCCACATTTTAAAACCCAAAATTAATTCTCAACGCTATTCTCCTCACGAATTAAAAAAGTCTAATTAATTAAGAGAACTCTACCCTCAAGAAACTCGAAAATACTAAGGCGCAGTTCATTATGAATTTATATTCACTCAATGTCTCCGCTTTGGGGAACCGGGGGCACTTTGTCAACCCTTAAGTTAATACGCTTTCACAAGCAACTTTAGCACGGGACTTTAGATTAGTCTCGTATTTTATTTGGGAACAGAACAGTCAGAGAGCTTACATAACACGAACGACTACACTGTGCTTTAAAGAATTGAATATTTCAATTCGTTCCCAAAACAAACAATCATAGCTTTCTTTTTTGCGAAGCTGATGGTAGTTGGTCAGGTTGACGGGAGAAGAGACGCTCACCTACCCGCTGGTCTGATCTGGTAAAGATGCTCACCGGCTTGCAAATATCCGAGGCAATAAAGACCGCCGTAGACAGAAAGACGTGGGAAAGGATAGTGCATCGAGTGGTCAACATTTCAAACGACGACACGATCTTCAGCAATGAAGACCGACTCAGAAGAAGAAGATATTTTTCCAAGATTATTATATATTTATTTTTTTTGATCAGCAGGAAATCGCCGGACTCCCGGCCTCCGCTGGGGATGGCGAGCGGGGTATGTCGGAGTCGAACCGACTAAAAACTCCTGTCGCTCAACAACCAGCATACAAACCTCGCATGAGACAGAACTCATTAAAAGGCAAAGGGGGAAGAGTGAAGCGGTTAGTGCGGAGCACATCTCTCCCGTCACCCTCCCCCTCGGGACGCCGGACTGGCGGTCGCCGGCGCCACGACCACCAGCCCTCTCGGTCGGCAGACTACCCGGGGCCCGCCTAGATGGCACCGGTTAGAATGGGTTATCATACGGAAAACCCCGCTGGGTCAGAACCAGCGTGGGTCGAGGATAGCCGGCCTTCCATCACCCGGATGCTCTTACGTAAAACGCGTGCAGAGCAGCTTGCACGTCGTCTTCTTAGGCCCCCTTCGCCGGTCCCCAGACCGACATATGAGGGGGACCCGAAACACTTACAGGGCCAGGGCTTCGGCGAGATCCGCCTCCCTGGCCCCCGCTCGACGGCGGCGGGCTTGTGCGTCTCTCACGCGCCCCGCCGCCTCCTTCTGCGAGATGGTCCACAAGGACTGGGCGAATCGCCTCGACGGTCCTACGACCAGCCGAAGGATCGGCCAGCCGCCTGGACCATGATTCCAGCTCGGACCGCCGAGATTGGGCCCTCCGCGCTCTGACCACACTGGGGCTGGAGCGCGCCACGGCCCGGGCACGAAGGTCAGCCCGCCACTGATAGTCAGCGGCGAGCGCCTCCGCCTTCAGGACCCAAGGCGGCGTCCTAGCCAGCACACACGCCGCCTCGAAAGAGATGGTGCGATAACCACGGACGAATTGATACCTATAAGATCCAGTAGGTTGTAAGTACCATTGCAATCTGTTCCAAACTATTATGAACACCCGCACTCTGAACTACACTAAACACCTCGGATATGAAATGTGTAGCATTTATGTATTTCTTTGTTATTTAACAAGCATTAGACATTTCCAATAAAAAAAACACGTGTGGCACTCGGGGACTGCCGCGGTAAACCTATTGCATAGCATTTTTTATCGACTTATACAATTATAATTAGACAATAATAATTTAATATTAAAACCGTAATAAAATAAGACCACGCTATATTTATATACATTAACAAAAGCAAAACATTAACTGTCCCCTTCACACTCATAAGCTAGAACGTGCAATAGAGAGATGGGAAGACTTTTCATGATGCGCATGTAGTGCAACGTCACGCCGCGCGCTTATTCACAAACACTACACAAGCGCAACGTGTGAATGTGTTGAACGCGAGCTACATTGTGAGCGGAGTGGGGGTGTTAGGTTTTGTATTCGTTACGGAATTTCTTGATTCGCCGCGCTCAAAACTCGCTTAAAAATCGACTCGCAAAATAGCTTAAAAATCATAAGAGTTTTTAAAGGTATTTAAAGCGTGGTGATAAGACTGCATGAATCAATGCCAATATCTTGATGGCTACTTCTTTCACCAAGCTGGTATACCCTACAATTAAAATGGTAAGATACTGGGCTAGATTCATAAAACATGAAAACTCGACCTCATGTTTCAACGTTAGCTGTTGCATTCGCATTTTAGACCCTACGAACTTCAGTGACCACCTAAAACGAAGCCGGCTCATTCGACTATCTACAATTTAAAATACCTTAATTTAATTACTGTACGTTTATTTTATATTTCCACGAACATATTATTAGCGAACGTGAAAAAAAAACAAAGCCTACGAAAGCTTTTCAAAGAAATTGAGCCGAACAAACGTTCGCAAAAGGCAAAAATAAAATATACAAATTAATTACACCCGCAATGACGACATCAAAGGGAAAACAGAATTTGATATTTCTGTAAATGCGGAAATTTAAAGAAATTTCTGAGGTAACATTCTCCATTAATATTGTTTTGTTTTGTAAATGTTTTTTTTTTCGGTCATTACACTTTTCTTTCGTAATTTAAAGACGTTGCAACTTTTTAAATTGTTTCACTACTTCTTTTTATCATTATGATTTAACATCTTCTTCTTCTTCTCCTTATGACCTAAAGTCTGGGAACGTACTTACTAAATACTTTCTAGTTTAATAACAGACAAGGAAATATGTATGTGGCATCGATACCTGTGGATTTCAAAGATAAATTTTACAGTTCTAATAAATAAAAACATCGCGCATGTTATTAACAATGTAAATAAACATGTTGCTCTTTTGTTTAACGCTGGGGAATCCGTTTACAGATAACCGTTTGAAGTAGTTAACAGCCCGAGTTATGCCGGACTCCGGCGCCTCCTAGAAGAATAGGGAGAAGATCGAGGTCTTTCGCCTGCTTTAATTCCTCTCAGAAGACTACTAAATAATCTTGTTACTGTGAACCCTTGTAAGCACACTTTGTAATTTCATTCCAAAAGAACGCGTGATTTAACATCGCGTTACGTCTTAGTACTAACAGTAGTACTTATGAATCATTAACCATTATTGCAAGGAAGATCTCTCTGTTTCTTTCAGAAAAGTAAGTATGAAAATGTGGATAGTTCTAGATAGCCTTGTATGAGTGATCCTTTGATAACCCGCTGCAGACTGCGATGAACGCTAATGATGACGCTGCAACACTTGACGCTGAGAACATTTGAAATGCAATGTGCAGCATCTCACAACACACAACATCACAAGGGAGATGCTCATGTAGGAATCTGATCATATACCACGACAGTAAATACTTAATGGATGTAAACTCGTTTGCTCTACCACCGTTTGCAAAAAAACAAAAAATGTTTTCTCTGAAGACGTATCTCAAAAACTTCGAAACTCGACAATTTAATTAATATTTCCAAGTCGAATCAAAGCTGTGACCAAAAGCGGCCGCCGGGGGTGCCGCTGAATAAATAAACATAAACTTTAACAAGTTTTTTGGCGAAACTAATGAAAATTTGATATTGCGTTGTACCGCGAAATGTGACAGTTTGGGTCTGACACATGGACGCTCTGAACCGCTGATAAGTTGGCCAACATTTTATAAGCTGTTTGGCTGCTAATGAAATATACCACTAATAGTAGTCTTATCCTCATTGATTTATCTACCTAACTGCTTTTTTATTTATTGCTAAGGTGGGTGCTGAGCTCACAGTCCACCTGGCGTTAAGTGGTTATCGGAGTACATAGACATCTACAACGTAAATGCCGCCACCTACCTATATGAGTTCTAAGGTCTTAGTTTTAACAGTACAACGGCATTCCCACCCTTCAAACCGAATCGCATTACTGCTTCATGGTAGAAATAGGCAGAGTGGTGGTACCTACCCGTGCGGACTCACAACACGTCATACCACCAGCTTAGTTGCATCATTCATTCCTGTCTCAAATATGAGAGAGCAGGTCAATTACAGCATATCGCAAGTCTGTCTGTTTCTGTCACGAAATGTTCATGCGGTTCGAAAATTGAGACAGTCGTTAACAGAATTGAGACAAACCTCGTGTCTCAAGGAGAGCAGCGGAATCCACTTAAGGCTGTCTAAAGGCTCTGACTCTGGGCTCTGTAGTAACCACTTAATATTAGTTGGGCATCAGGACAATGGTAAGTTTGGACGTTAAAGATGAATTTACGTTGATTCATCGTCATGGGAATATTTAGGTAATGCCAGTCCAAAAATTCCGGGCACCCATATTATTACACTGACTGATATGGGTAAACGGGGCATTTCAATTTCTTGTTACAATTTAAAGTTTATTGATACCGAAAAGCGAAACAGGACACAGAACTATTTTTATTCTTCTTAAAGCGCTAGCCTCTATCAGATGAAACTATTGAGGTCATTTCCATTTAGATTACTTTTTTTTTAAATGTTCTAGTCTTAAGAAAATGTATACAATAAATACAATAATTTATTGTCCATTGTTGAAAGCCATTTGTATCAGAGGTTAGGCAAGCGCCCTATTTCTAACACTAAATTATTCATAGCCTTGAAGGCTCCACTAAGTACCGATTGCACGAGAAGAATATGAACAGTATGAAGTATTTGTATGATTTTGGAGTTACAATTAAAGTGTTTGATATGAAGTGATATAGGTATTTACTACGTCACGTTTTCTGGTGTATGAGATTTCAACGCGATAGGTAGCTCTACCTATACTGAACTCTAGTATTGTGTAAGAAATTGGTGGCCATTTACTGCCACCCGAATTGTACTTCTATATTCAAAGGAATAGGTTTTCATTTAATACATTCATTACTGTAGAAAATAAATAAAAAAATTTTTTTGTGTTACCTTACTGTTTACTTTATGATACTGTGGATGGTATCACATAGAAGTTCGTGTCCCAATTCTCGCTTTATTCAAACGACGTATTAGTTAATTAATAATTAAATTATTATCGCGGTCTTTAAAATGCTTATAGAAGGTTCATTGAAGTTATGTTTATTAATAGTAGTAAGTGAGCATTAGTACTATTTAAATTATTTGCGATGTTATCTGATATATCAAGGTGGGCAGCGGGATTCAGCTTAGAATATTTATGATCCCCGGTAACTTCTAATCATTAGAAGAACTGTAATGAAACAATTTTGTAAATTAGTAACGTTGCCAAAAAAACCAAGTTCATTATAAACACATAGTTGGCATCTCACTCTACCTAATTTTATTGCTTTAGATGCAAAAACGAGACGGATATCTATTATCCACCATCGTATCTATTTCTGCCGTGAAGCAGTAATGCTTTTCGACTTGAAGGGTGGGGCAGCCGTTGTACAGCTAAAACTGAGACCTTAGAACTCTTGTCCCTAGGTGAGTGGCTACATTATACAAAAAGTCAAACGTGTAACTGCCAATTCTATTCTTCGGCCTGGATAATATGTATGTACATTGCCTGCTTCACGGTAAGCCCACTGAGTTTCTCGCCGGATTTTCTCAGTGGGTCGCGTTTCCGGTCCGGTGGTAGATTCTGCAAAGCACTGCTCTTGCTAGGGCCAGTGCTAGCAACACTTCCGGTTTGTGCCCCGTGAGCTCAACTACATTTTAGGATGAAGCTGAAATAGCCTCTCAAGGCTATCAGCATAGGAAGGGAAAAAAAAGGAAAAAAAAAGCTTCGCAGCAGCCATGCCCTTTATGTTTATAGGCATTATGGAAGTTAAAACGAGAACGAACTATATAATACAAACAGACCCCTGCCTCTCAAATATAAGTTTAGTACGCTTGTTTTTAAATCGTTTTTCCTCTAATTGCGGTAAGCAGCAGCTTGGCTCTGCCCCTGGCATTGCTGAAGTTCATGGGCGACGGTAACCACTCACCATTAGGTGGGCCGTGTGCTCGTCTGCCTAGAAGGGCCATAAAAAAAAATTCAGAACAAGCGAATAAGACCTGGCAATCTCCAATGTCAATACACTGCTGAGTAACTTTCAGCCATGAATATTCATGAAAACAGATTAACTTAATTACGTACGAATTGCCTTATTCCCTGAATCAAAATGAAAGCGTCTAGGACCGTGTATTTAAAATAAGACCCAAAAAAAATCAGTTAAAATGTAAGGATTTTTTCTGTCAAACGATGGAAAATGAACGCATTTAACAGATAGTAATAATTACGTAGCAAACGCAGATAAAATTTCACATAAAAATTCTTCCCAAAAGAACCGAACTAAAAAAAAAATCAATTCCACTAAAACAACATCCCGTAGGCCCGGAGGCTTCGAGAAACTTCTTTATTCAATTAAGGCTTCGCAAAAAATTACTGCGGCCCCATAAATCACCGTTAACGGCCTCCTGTATTATTTATTAATGTTAAACAGACGTAAGCAGCGTCGGGCACATAGCCTCTATACTCCTAGTATGTACTTATTTTATCATATCCTCCCTCACATTTCGCAGGACCGTAAGCGAGATAATGGCAGTTATGATTAAGGACAATGTCTTCATTAAGGCGTTTGTATGTGTGTGCACTGAGTTAATGTAAATAAATGTTATATACTTCTCAATGGTGCATACATTTTTATTTACGAGAAGTATTTTAATTATGAGGCCATATTTTGCTTAAATATGAAAGGTCTTTCGAGGCAAAACTCCATCCTAAATCGGTAGTAAAGTCAAATCTTTGAAAGAACTGGTGGTAGGACATCTTGTCAGCCCGCGCGGATAGGTACCACCCTGCCTATTTCTGTCGTAAAGCAGTAATGCGTTTCGGTTTGAAGGGTGGGGCAGCCGTTGTAACTATACTGAGACCTTTTTTTTTTTTTTTCAGGAGGAAATCGCCGAACTCCCACTGGGGATGGGGGGGTGGGGCATGTCGGAGTCGAACCGACTAAAACCTCCTGTCGCTCAACAACCAACGTCCAAACCTCGCATGAGACAGAACTCATAAAGAGGCAAAGGGAGGAAAGTGAAGCGTTTAGTGCGGAGCACATCTCTCTCATCACCCTCCCCCTCGGGACGCCAGACCAGCGATCGTTGGCGCCACGACCACCAGCCCTCTCGGTCGGAAGCCCGCCTAGATGGCGCCGGTTTGAATGGGTTATCCTACGAAATACCCCGCTGGGTTAGAACCAGCGTGGGTCGAGGATAGCTGGCCTTCCATCACCCGGATGCTCTTGCGTAAAACGCGTGCAGAGCAGCTTGCACGTCGTCTTCTTAGGCCCCCTTCGCCGGGCCCCAGACCGACATATGAGGGGGACCCGAAACACTTAGAGGGCCAGGGCTTGGGCGAGATCCGCCTCCCTGGCCCCCGCTCGACGGCGGCGGGCTTGTGCGTCTCTCACGCGCCCCGCCGCCTCCTTCTGCGAGATGGTGCACTCGCAGAAGTCGAGCATCGCCTTCCACGACTCGTTGTCGCCGAGCACCCCTCCCATGCGGGGCAGGCAACGAGCGTGTGCTCCGCCGTGTCCAAGTCGCAACCACAATGGCAACACCCTGCCGTCGGCTCGGCTCCGATCCGGTGCAGGAACTCACCGAAGCAACTATGCCCAGTGAGCACCTGCGTGAGCCGGAAAGTGAGGCGTCCTCTGTTCCACAAGAATCGGGCGAATCGCCTCGACGGTCCTACGGCCAGCCGAAGGATCGGCCAGCCGCCTGGACCATGAATCCAGCACGGACCGCCGAAATTGGGCCCTCCGCGCTCTGACCACACTGGGGCTGGGACGCGTCACGCCCCGGGCACGAAGGTTAGCCCGCCACTGATAGTCAGCAGCGAGCGCCTCCGCCTCCAGGGCCCAAGGCGGCGTCCCAACCAGTACACACGCCGCCTCAAAAGAGATGGTGCGATAACCACGGATGACCCTGACCGCGATGGTGCGTTGCGGCCGTTGCAGCAACTTCGCTAGCCCCACGGCCAGGGACTGACCCCACACGGGTGCCCCGTATAAGGCCATTGACCGCACCACCCCCGTATAGAGACGGCGCGTCACCTGGTCAGGCCCCCCGATGTTGGGAAGAAGCCGGCTTAACGCGCCGGCCACCCCCAACAAACGAGGGACCAGGTGCTGAAAATGAGCACGGAAGGTCCAACGACTGTCCAGAATGAGGCCGACGTACTTTAACTGCACCCCGACCCCGATCCGGACGCCTCCAACCACGATATGGGCATCGACAGGTGGCACTCTCCGGGCCTGTGGAACCACATGGCCTCGGATTTACTGAGCGCCACGTCGAGGCCCAATCTCATGATTTTGCCGACGACATGCGCTAACCCAGCGGTGGCAAGACGAGCAGACTCAGCAAAGCTCCCTCCCCGGGCCACGACCAGCGTGTCGTCTGCGTAACAGATTACGCTTAGGCCCGGAAGGAGGGCACCCCTCAGCACCCAGTCATACCCGATATTCCACAAAAGAGGGCCGAGTACCGACCCCTGTGGAACACCGCGGACGACCGGGAACCGATGCACGACCCCACCGTGTCCGGTACACGTGACCGATCTGTCCTCCAAGTAGGAGCCGACCAGCCGGCGAAGGTAGAGGGGCACTCCGTGTCTTTCCAGCGCCCCCCTCTATCACGGACCAGGGCAGGGTGTTAAACGCATTGGCGATGTCGAGCGACACCGCCAAGGCCACCCCATCCCCGCAGACGGCCTCCTCCGAGAGGGCCCGCACGCGAAGGATACTGAGACCTTAGAACTTATATCTCAAGGTGGGTCGCGCATTTACGTTGTAGCTGTCTATGGGCTCCAGTAACCACTTAACACCAGGTGGGTGTCGTCCACCCATTAAAGCAATAAAAATAAAAAAAGAATAATGGTAACCCATTACCTTGGTTGCGTTTCTCCAGAGACTCTCTAGTGAACTTCTGAACAACTAATGCAGTTTTCAGTTTAACGAAATACGTGTAGAGCCTTGAATATCACGCGAAACTCCACTAGTTTAAAGTAAATGTCGTTAAAGTTCTAAGTGGCTCGCTCCATTAGCCCGCTCATCTAAATGTACGGGGCATCAGCCTTTTTGCTTCCACGAATCTGTTTTTTTAATACAATCGAGACTTTAACACCTTGGAAACCTTCGGAAATCTCCAAACGCTTGAAGAAAGCTACACGTGATGCTAAGGCTGGCTGGTACTTTGCACACAAAGTGAGTCTTGCTGTCCAACGAGGTAGGGTAGCCAGTATTTTGGGAACTGTGCCTCCCTCAAGCGCATTGGAAGATTTGTTCTACTACTTCTGTATGAATTGATTTATGTTAAATTATTTTGATTTGTTAATATTATTGACATAAGTAAAAAACCTTGGATGAGTAAGAGCGAGAGTACATAAACGAGTTTAATGAGAGTAAGGTAAAACAATCGAGGGTGAGGTGAGGTGAGGTGAGGTGAGGTGAGGTGAGGTGAGGTGAGGTGAGGTGAGGTGAGGTGAGGTGAGGTGAGGTGAGGTGAGGTGAGGTGAGGTGAGGTGAGGTGAGGTGAGGTGAGGTGAGGTGAGGTGAGGTGAGGTGAGTTGAGTTGAGTTAAGGTTGGGTAAGATAAGGTATTTGATTTTTACTACTCCTATTGTAAGCAAGCACTCAGTCTTTTGTAACCGTAAAAACAGTAAAATATTCAATAAGTCACAACTATAATAATCAAAATTAATAAGTCGTAGAAATTAATAAGGCCCTAAAGCTGTAAAAGTATATTTAATTATGTCTACAACTGGCAACGATTGGAGAAAGTACTTTAGCAATTTCCATCAGTGCATCTACCTATATAGGTATATATTAATACGTGAAGCAAAAACTTTGTATCCCTTTTTACGAAAATTGCGCGGACGGAGGAGTATGAAATTTTCCACACTTATAGAAAATATAGAGAAGAAGTGCACAATGCTAATATTTTTTTTAAATAATGCATAACAGATAGATTAAATCAATAAAGAAAACATTACACACACCCATGCATACTATTTATTGTCAAACTTTTGTTCTTGACGTCTGTGGTCAAATTGAGAATAGATTAAATATTGTTTGTCTTTATTAACATTTTTTATAGTGTAGCCTTGGTGAAATTTGTGATTATAGAAGTATAAAATACAATCATAATAATGTACAAACTTACAATTCCAATTAATTATAGTCGAATTTCGACTACTGCGGGACCTCTAGTTCTAATAAAAATATAACCATATTTTTTTGATGCGAAATGGCATATATTTATAATAGTCAGTTCCAGTAAAGGAGCTTGTCTAATCCTTAGCTACGTCTCAAGAACTAAAGGAACGACGCTCAGACGTACTTTATTGAGATTAATGGCTGTAGAGAAATATTTACGAGACATCGGTACAGAGTTTCATTACCATTTCATTAGCTTTTACTTGAATTAAGTGTTAAATAGAATATCCCCAATATTTTATTTATTTGCTTTACCAAAAACTTCGCTATTTGAGCTTTTGAGTTGGACTTTTCTTGTACAAACATTCTCTTAGCTAGGTCGTTTAAATGTTAGCATTGGCATTACCGCATCATTTTCTCGTTAAAGTTTCCGCATTTTATGTCCAGAGTCCGTTTTCTGTTATCAGAGTCTATTTTCTGCAAACACATCTCGACACTTTTTTTTATGGCTTAGATGGGTGAACGAGCTCACAGCCCACCTGATGTTAAGTGGTTACTGGAGCCCATAGACATCTACACCGTAAATGCGCCACCCACTTTGAGATATAAGTTCTAAGGTCTCAAGTATAGTTACTGTTACAACGGCTGCCCCACCCTTCAAACCGAAACGCATTACTGCTTCACGGCAGAAATAGGCAGGGTGGTGGTACCTACCCGCGCGGACTCACAAGAGGTCCTACCACCAGTAACTACGCAAATAATAATTTTGCGGGTTTGATTGACACTCAAGGAAGAGTGCTGCTCCTATTAGAATACTTAAGACACTATTATCATCATCTGCCTTGGAATGCATTAGCACCCTAATAATATCCATAGCACGATCGTATGACCACGTTACGAGTATACCGGGTGTCGGCGACGATACCTAAACGTGGGGGGCACGCGGAAGCGGAGCGCGGGGAGACCCGGAACAAAACGTGAAGACAGACAGACGCGACACGGACGCGTGCGCAACACCAACATAAGCAATAAGCCGCAGACTTAATGTGAATCGAATTATATAATATTGTAAAAAGCAAAGTACATAATAAAAGCATAAAAATATAATTATATTATGATTTTGTTCAATTCCTGGACACCGGGCATCAACATCAATCTAGAGAAACGTTTTTGTATTTTCTCATCAGGGCCGTGATATGAACTGGTGACAATTTTGATACGCACCAACATGCTATTAGACCATAGTTTGCTTACTAATAAAAACGATAATAATTGTATCTTCAACTGTTAGCTCGTCTTCCGTATTTGGCTGATTAACAAAAAAGGCTCACAGCTCTATGTATTTTGTACTATGTATCATATTTACACAAAGTATATTACATAGACACGAAATTCACTACATACATACGTTTTGTTATTTTTTCTTTTAAATTTTAAATAAGTATAAAATGGAAAGTAAATATTGAACTTAAAGTAAAGTTTATTTCTCTTATATTAAAAAAGACGTGAAAAAACTGAATTAAATGAAAATAAAGCTTAGTAGTTCGGTAATGGTTTCAAATATTTGCGTTGGCACGTTCAAATAATAGGATGAAATTCGGAAACCATTAGGCTCTACAATTTTGTTAAACAATTAATTGGCCGTTGCCAACGATTATTGCTGTTTGTAATTCGATAATGATTCCGAAAATGGTTTTAATTTTACAGTTGGCAATTACATTATTTAATACTGATATTAATGAAAACTTAAAGTAAAAACAGCATCCTTATTTCGAGATTCCAGTTTTCGCCCACTCAGACTTCGAACCACCCGCCCACCCAGACTTCGACAGCGAAGCGAACCACAATAAATACTAAATTGCTGTACATGGGTAGATGAGATCACAATCTACTTAGAAATAAAGTTCGAAGTCTGAGTTCTTTGCATATATGTTCTTCAGATTACAGAAAAATGTGTAACTAATTCACGCCAATTATATTATTATATAAACACGTTATATATATAACAATTATATTATTATATATCACAACACGTAACAGAACTTTAGATTTCTATAAAACAATAAACTAAGAAATCTGTACTTAGGATTTTAATGTTGGCCAGACAAATAAGCAGTTAAATGTCAATTGTTTTAGGTACCTCGACGTTCCATTCTAAAGGGTCTTAGTACTTTGTTGGTTCAGGGAGGAATCCTGAGTAGGGATAAAAGGGCATTAACATTTTTAACGGCTGTTAAGTGAAAAAGGACAAAAAATAATCGGAAAGGCACTAGGTAGTCAAATCTAGGCGCTAACATACATATTTTAAAGGACAAATCCTCTAAGCAAACTTCTCTTGAGTAAATAAAAATGTTTACTAAGCGCTCGTAATTCAATGGCTTTATGAGATAGAGAATTTGAAAATAAGTTGCAGGCTAATTGATATCAGCCTTCGTCATCTGTTTTTCAATATTTATCGAATATATCATGATCGAATTTCGAAGATTGGGCGAGAATCCGTTTCCATAGGTGTTCTGCATTTAACCGCCCGAACCTTTTTCCTATGTTTGAGTTCGGCCAGAAAACGAAGTCGGGTTTCATGGTTCAGTAGTCAAGATTAGTAGCGGCTAAGCCAACTCGGCGATGAAATTAATAGATATTCATTACTTATTTTACAGGTGGTAGGACCTCTTGTGAGTCTGCGCGGGTAGGCACCACCACCCTGCCTATTTCTGCCGTGAAGCTGTAATGCGTTTGGTTTGAAGGGTGGGGCAGCCGTTGTAACTATACTTGAGACCTTAGAACTTATATCTCAAGGTGGGTGGCGCATTTATGTTGTAGATATCTATGGACTCCAGTAACCACTTAACACCAGGTGGACTGTGAGCTAGTCCATCCAGCTAAGCAATAAAAAAAGATGTGTGGTGTCGTGCGCCACCGGATAGGAACGAAGTTCCTTATTATAAAAATATTAATTTTAAGTTCTATTCGAGATATGAAGAAAATAAAACAGGGGCTTCGCAACAACCCACGGTCATTCGGTAACGTGCGAACTTATTGTGGTACACTTCATTCACGGTTGTTTGCATAAGAGTTAGTGTATTGCGCAAACGAACCCTCTGAGGTCGTGGTCAATGAATGATAAAAAAAAATATTCTTTTTTGTACGTTATTACCAAGTTAAGTCGTACACTGTGTGCATTACTAATAAAAATCTTACGTTACGGACGTTTTTTCCCGGTTACGGTACCCCTCCGCATCGTCCCATAAGGAGCTTCGTTCCAAAAAATTATCCATTATAATTCATAAAGTCAATGTATTCAAACATAACGACTAGTACAAGCAGCAGATGGCCGGGAGGGCTAAAAATAGTTAAATCTGCGTTTTATAATCGATGCATGCTGAAACGCGGAACTCTACGATCACGCTTTATATGCAAATTGAAAATTTGATGAGGACTACTTCTTTCGTGGTGAACGGATTAATATGAGCAGACAGGACAATTGGTTCTTAGTTGATTCTTTAATATGGATCGAAAACGAGGCCCGTCAGAATTGGATTCTAAATTAACCGACCGCATTTTGGTTTTTTTATTATGTTCGTGTTAAAGTCCATAGAGAGGAACTATTTTCAAAACAACAATAAATCTCTTGTGAGAGCCTCATTCAAAACGCTAAATGCTCACATATACAAAGAGTTGTGGCTTCACGAGTAAGATTCGAATTTGTGCAATTGCCTACTTGAAATGCAATCTTCTTTGTACCCTCGATAAGAATTATTGAATAATTTTCATCATTAAAGTTTCATGCTTCAAATTTAGATAGTTGCTTCATGTAAATGGTTTATTTAGTTATTAAAAAGATACAATTTTTTATTACAGATAATTTTTGTCGTTGCTTTTCTGAATTATATTTTCCACCTTGGACCAATTAAGAGCTGGTTTTCTGCGGAGCATTATCAGCCGCTTTCCGTACAAGGTGACTTTTCTAAATTGCGCAAATGATAATATAAAAAAAAATCAAACATTCTAAGCTAACATTCTCGTCGGATCCCAAAATAATTATTCCGAATTGCACTTTGTGGCGTTACGAAGACGAAACACGCTATCGTATTCCCGCAAACTAAATTGAACCAAGGGATCGGTCACTCGGTTTGTTCCGATCGACTTGTTTCTTTCTCGTTGGTTTTATGGCCACAACCGAAGGGAAAATAGAAAAAGGCATTTACGAAATAAAGGAATTGTGATAAGGGTCGTCCGCTGGATCCACCGCTTCTTTCGAGTAAGTGTGAAATATAATTAGATGTTGACAAATTGCTTTTTTCTGTAACGCCTTAAACACCCAAACAATCATCTGATCTGGTCCGGTCTGGTATATCGATATGTTGACACTAGACACTATCCTAGTGATCTAAGTGTCCCCACTAGCTTTAAGCTCGGCTTAGGGGTCATTTTTTAGGACTTGCAGGAAGGTACTCACCCGCGTAAGTCCCTAAAATACCATATGTATTCATTAGGCCCAAAAAATATACTTTCGAAGCTACGATTCATGGTGGCTTTAACTACATAGTTGTAATCTATAATACAATAGCGTAATTCGATGAGGCACAGCCTAATAAATCCCCTTTGATAGGAAAGAACAGTTGCCTTGAGCAACAGAAAATTCCACATGAAGCGGGTTAAAGAAACAGATATCGCATTGAATGAAAATGAGTGAATGAACAGAGATGGGATTGCAAATGCCTATTTGAACTGTTATGTAAATGTTTCATGGCACACAGCTTTCGTATTTGGATCTCGACATTTTGTTCAAATATACACTGTATACAAAATTATTATACGTATATGAAGTGACTTTTTGGTTAAGCTCACAAATTGACTTCTATATTGTGACTTTAAGTTTATGTTTTTTATGCTTTTTTTGTTTTGGGTTGTGTTTTACATTTATAATAATATATTATGCCTAAAAATTTAATTAAAATTAAAGTATATATAAAATAAAAGTAATTAAAACTAAAATAATTAAAATATCTAATAAATGTCAGGTGAAAGATATGTACTAAAACATTGAAATTTAAAATTGCAACATACAATTTGAAGGGTAACTGACAGCCTGACATGAGAATGAGTTCTGTATTCAGTGTTTTTTTATTACAATTTCTAAGATACACAATAAATTTTTAAATAAAAATTGTATTAGACAAGATTTGTGAAGAGAAAAATTAGGTAGGTAGATAAATGTGATGTAATGTTCACAATTATCTTACACACTGTTAGAAAAGGTACAATACTATTGAGACTTCGACCTCATGTCTCGAGATTCATTCATATGAACGGCCGTCTGATGTAGTGGTAAGTGACATGGTCACTACACAAGGGGGTCGCGGGTTCGAATCCCGCCAAGGGAAGATATTTGTATGATAAATGTAGAAATGTCTTTTCCAGGGTTATGGATGTTTATTAAATATATTATTATGTATGTGTATAATAAAAATCTTACATTTATTTCCGTTATCTGGTACCTGTAATACAAGTTCTTTATGAACTTAGCACGGGACCAGTTAATGTGGCGTAATTGTTAGTAAATTTTTATTTATTTATTTATATCAATAAAAATATATCTCTTTCTAGCCTTCTACTACGCCCCGAGTATTGAAATTAAATATAAAATTGTGTGCTCGTTCTGACCGACCAAAGCCGCAGCACAAGTACCCCTATAAAACCACACCTCAATAACATTTCGACTGATTGATATTGGCTCGCCTATTTCTGGATAATTTTACGACCCACTGGCCTATGTCGACTCAGCGAAGTAGGCCATACTTAGCTCGAACTAATGTTTTATAAAAATGAATCGTATCATATTATAAATATAAATATCTAATAAATATCTAATAATGTATAGAAATGGCCGCTGTTTTTGTTTTTTTTTATTGCTTAGGTGGCTGGACGAGCTCACAGTCCTGATGTTAAGTAGCTACCGGAGCACATAAATATCTATGACGTAGACATCTACGTCATAGATATTTTCAATAAATTCATTGTACTTTCAAAAATAGCGTCGAAGCGTCGAAGAGAGTATTTTCATTTTTATTGCTTAGATGGGTGGACGAGCGCACAGCCCACCTGTTGTTAAGTGATTACTGGAGCCCATAGACACCTACGACGTAAATGCGCCACCCACCTTGAGATATGAGTTTTAAGGTCACAGTTTTTACAGTAAAATAGCTGTTCATCCTTCAAACCGAAACGCTTTACTGCTTCACGGCAGAAGTAGGCAGAATGGTGGCACTTACTCGTGCGGACTCACAAGACGTCCTACCAACGGCAGGCTTGTCTTGACTGTAACCCCAGCATTACATATACTACTAAAACTACATAATTATCAGTAAATGAATCACACACAATGAGTCACAGTTATCAGAGTTAGATTCCAATACGAAGTCAGTACAGTAGCTAAGCATTTTCGTTATTCACATGTACTCTCGTCTTTTATATATTAATCATGATTCGATTATATCCGGTAGCCGTATAGGACGAAACACCAGATTGGGACCGTTAAATATTCAAATTTATTTATAGATTTATTGTTATTCCTTCGAACTGTGCACATATTATTATTGTCCGGTAACAGAATTAGCGTCGTGAGTCATTAACGTAAACTGTATGTTACGTTCGCAGCAAGAGCGCGCTGGTCGTCAATGAAAATAAATATAAGTTGTTGGAATGACGTACAGCGCTATAAAAATATCGCCCCGCTATCTTTATGGTTGTAATAGAGGTGTTATCGTCTGAAAACTTTCCGCGCTTAGCTGTTCGTTTTGCTACCTAATATTTACCAATGTGTTTTGTTGTGGTCAATAGAAGACGATTGTCACCTTTGAGGCCAAAAACTGAAATGGTAATTTATTACCTTCTCGTGTGCATTTCATTTAGAATTATTCTTTGGTGGACAAAAGAAAAAATTTACTCATTGATTTTTAAAACTCAAAAAAAATAAGTTTGCTTAGCACATAACACGATATCCTAACAATATTAAAATTTAAGCATATATTTTTAGTTTTCTCTTTAAAAAATTCTCCATTTTCTTGGGGTACTTGTAGTGATCCACAATAAACTCTTGTTGCGAAGAGGTGGTCACGACCAGGAGGACCTCCAGGAGGAGGAGGAAGGTTTGCAGGGAATTTTATAAGGACAAAAATGTTGATGCGTTCTACCTACAGCCAAACAACCAAAGTTTCCAAAGTTAAAGGGTGCGATAGATGTTATTTGAATGAAATCAACACGCAAAACTAAAACTATGGTTAGTGAAAAGGTAAAGTGGCCTTCACTAACATCTACGAGGTGATCTGTGAGATCTGCTACTATACTGGAACAACAGGCATACTACATTAACCCGGGATTTATCGCAGCTTACGGGCGCGGGTTATTTTTAGTTTTCAGCCAATACATAAGCAGAAAATCATCTCCTTTTTGCTTCGGGAGCGGGAATATTCAATCCTGTTCGCAAACACGACATATAAACCGAAAATTTAACACTTACATTCAATCCCTCAACAAGCATGTTCCACGGACCGTAATATCAGAATTAGGGATGATTACCTCGTGTGTAGTTTGCTTATGTAAACGCAGGCCTCACTTGAGTCGGAACATTGCCAAGAGCCGTGCAGAATCAATTTGCAAATTACCTTCGGAACGTTTGCTGAACGACATGTGAGAATCGGTAGGTCAATTTAGAAAGGGCTAAGGTCATAATATGTACTTTCATTGCGAAGTTTGAAATTATGTGCTTCTTCAAATTAAGTATTCTAGTTATTGAATATTTTAACTGGGAATCGATTAGCGAAACATTGAGAGATTTCAGTAAAGGTAACCAGATATATATTATTTTTTTTGCCCTTGTAGGCAAACGAGCATACGGCTCACCTGATGGTGAGAGGTTACCGTCGCCCATAGACTTCAGCAATGCCAGGAGCAGAATCAAGCCACTGTCTACCGTTTAGGCATAGGTAGGTAGGTATAGTAAAAGGCACCTTGGGGATTCATTGGAGAATGAGCAGCAGTGTTTATTGAACATTATTGCAGTTGCCTGTTTTTTTGCGAAGCAGTCACGGCCCACAGCGCTTATACAATACTATTGAGATTATAACCTCATGTCTCAAGGTGGACAACGGTGTTCAATTTGTGATAGCTTTGGTCTACTTTTTTCCTGCCTATTCGCAGGTTGCTTAAGAGGCTATTTCAGCTACTCCCGGACGGGTAGGCGATCTCACGGGCTCAACCTGAGATAGTTTGTTAACACTAGCCCTAGCAAGAGTAGTGCTTCGCAAAATTTATCACCAGATCGGATTCGCGACCCACTGAGAAGATCCGGCGAGAAACTCTGTGGGCTGTGTCTATGGGTTAGTTCGCTCGACTAACTCTTCGTCGCAATCGACTAGTTCGACGACGACGGTGATCGATGCTTGAGAGGCCTAAAAGCATTGAGAGTGAATCCGAGAGATCCAGCTTTGCGTTGCGGTCGGATAAGTTGGCCTGCTATAACCACTGCAGGCGTGGCGCGATTAGGTCCTCCCAGTTTTACAATAAAAAAAAAGTCTGAAAAATGAATTAACTAATAACCCTACAAAAAATAACAGACCTGTATTAATGCAAACGAAATATAAAACGGTGTATAGAGTAAGTTTGATAGCAACGGCTCGCTTCTAAAATGTTTCTTAGAAGAAATTAAATTGGAAAGAAAATCACGAAACTTTTATAACTCGATAAACTGTAAAACGTGAATTGTCGGAGAAATACATTCGGAGGAGTAAAAAACAAAAAAGACCTGGAGCAAAGCTTAAACAAAGAAAAATATTTTCATGTTATCGAGCTTTCTCATCATACAGTTCGAGCGGAAAGTTCTGGACAAAAAGATATTCTATACACTGTTATTAGTTTAAATAATCTCGTACTGAGTACAGATCAAGCGTTTTCGTTTCGTATAGGGCTTTACTTAATATAATATCGATAAATAATTCAGTGAAAAAAAAACATCTCTTACCATTGGTATTGCTTTATGACCGTCAACAATAACTATTATTAGATTTATATTATGTATATTCCTAATTCAATCTAAAAAAGTTTTTATTGTATATTAGTACACGGTCTAGTTCAGACAGCAAGCAGTCACCGTTTTTCATGGCATTCGGCAGTACTAAGGAAAAATAGCCAAGCCCCTCAACTACCTCGGGTTGATATTACTACATATGACATGTACTGTATTATGTATTAATATTATCCTCACTTGATTTTTTTTATTTTTTTATTGCTTGGTTGGGTGAATGGGCTCACAGCCCACCTGGTGTTAAGTGGTTACTAGATCCCATAGACATCTACAACGTAAATGCGCCACCCACCTGGAGATATAAGTTCTAAGGTCTCAGTATAGTTACCACGGCTGCCCCACCCTTCAAACCGAAACGCATTACTGCTTCACGGCAGAAATAGGCAGGATGGTGGCACCTACCCGTGCGGATTCACAAGAGGTCCTACCACTAGTAATACCAGTACTTATCTTTTCAATATATTTTTTATTAATACTTTATTTCAGTTTAAACCATAACATTTTGTTTGTAAGTATTACGTATTGCTTATAATTTATGTTAGTAACTTAAAAACCTAAGACGACTATTACATTATTCATTACAATTTTTGTTTCCCAAGTGCCTGATGCAAGGGCTATTAATTAGCATTCGATCTTGCGCAATATGATATTCAGAAGACTGTTGCCACTGTCACGCACTTACCGCAATAACGATGCACTTCTCTTCCGCGTATTGTAAAGAAGCTATATGTGTGAGATGTCGCAAAGATTGTGCTAAACGCATTATTATATTGAACACGCTGGGAATTGTAAGCTTCCCACGTATATGTGGTCCACAGACTACTGGCGTAAAAAACCTAGTAGTAAGCTTTAAAAAGTGTAACTTTGACTTAGCTATCGCAACCAGTACATCTGCGGACTTATAGCGTACAGCATCTTATTGCATTAATTTACTTTCTAATTCTTTCACTAAGCTGTGATAATTGACCTTTAATTCCCACTAAAAGTTGAACTCAAACACGTAGCAATGTTTTATTTAGTTTCTGATTCTGATTGGCCAATCTAAGGGGCATCATTCTTAAAGAATGTCTACATCAATACAACAGATACTATAAATCTATTTACTATGACATGTTTTTATTGTAAACTAGCCGTACTCGCCCCCTTCGCTGGGCATTTAAAATTAACATTATTATTTATTGTCATTATTATTAGGAAGTCCAACACTCACCTAAATATTAGCCTATCCATTAAGTACATGTATTTTCTACATGGATACCTAGTTTTGAGTCAATCGGATGCATGGTTCAGTAGTTATAAGGTAGCATCCGTAAAAAAAAAAACTGTAGATTTATATATTAGTATAGATTAGCAAAACAACTAAACTTATCTACACTAAATTTTCTTTAGATAAACATTCTTATATTTCATCGACAGTCGATCTGAGACTAGACAAAACCAGCACTCAGCACTACAGAAGGCTCATTTCCCCAAAAACCAATACACAATGCAATATCAATAATCAATTGGTGCATTCTTGGCATGAGTTCAAGTCTATTACGAAGACGATATAAGCGATGTGCGCATTCAAATCGATGCAAGTTCCTTTTGTGGCATCTGGCTACGAGTTATTCGGCTCAGGGCTCCACCGCGTAATGGAGATAGCATTTTGTTGGCAGTAAAATCATTGGGGTACAATATTTCGTGATCTTCTTCTGAGTCTGCATCTACATTTATGGAGGTCGTGTCTAGTTTGATGACTATTCTATCATCAACCACTGAACAACGTCTCCCGACGTGTATCTATTTCCGACAGTCGTTAATGCTTCAGGTAAAGGCATGCCGGTAAGTGATGCTATCAGCTTTGAACAACGGGTAGGTGCTAGAAAATGTGATGTTTTCCTGTCGCTTTATCAGCGTTCAGTATCAGCGTTTCGAGGTTGTTGGGATTTCTGTGAGCAATGTGACCAAATTACTTTGGTATGATTGCAGACAGCCAAATTGTTGTATGGGGTTCTTTGAGAATGGATAAGTTTGTTCGGCGAGTGGTCCAAGGAATGGGTAGCATGCGACTTTTACATCACATCTCAAATGTCCCTATTTCGAAACTATCTTTTTTTTATTGCTTGGATGGGTGGACGAGCTCACGGCCCACCTGATCTTAAGTGGTTAACGGAGCCCATATACATCTACAATGTAAATGCCGCCACACACCTTAAGACATGAGTTGCAAGGTCTCACTTTTGACAGTACAACTGCCCTTCAAACCGAAACGCATTACTGCTTCACAGCAGAAATAGGCAGGGTTGTGGTACCTACCCGTGCGAACTCGCAAAACATCCTAGGACCAGTAACATCTCTCATTAATATCGTCCAGAATTTAACAAAGTAGTCAGTCAACATTTTGCAATGCTATGGACGCTAGGTCATGTCGTAAACGCGAGTCGATGTGGCCAATGCCCGCTCTATTTGGGTTGCGAGTTCTTCTGTCTTATATCGTTGCCCTATAAAAGTGTATATTGGGCTCAGTATATTGATATGTGTTAATGCATTTTATTAGTTGAGTACAGTTGCCGAGTTTCTAAGGAATCTATTAAAGAGCTAATGAGCGTTTAACAAGAGGATTTACCACCCTGGTACGTATCGATAAGAAAGTTAGAGAAATTTTCGTTAGTTATGTATTTTACTCCCATGATTTAATAGGATTTAAATTCGTGAGGATCTAACTAAGAGCGTTTAATTATAATCTCAGAAACGATTCTAGAATGATTACAATAAAGCCAAGGAATTTATTTGGATAGGGAATAATTTATACATTAATACGGTGTTGGATGGATGTGTGAATGCGGGATAGAATTTTTCATTTTTTTTTTATTGTTTACTTGGGTGGACGAGTTCACAGCCCACTTGGTGCTAAGTGGTTACTGAAGCCCATAGACATCTACAACGTAAATGCGCCACCCATCTTAAGCTAATAATGTACTACTGAAGCTAATAATGTAGTGACCATTGAAATTATCATAGGGTATATATAAGTATAATTGAAACTGAACCTAAAATATATTTTTAATTCTTAGGGCTTTTTTCCGTAATTTTCAATGAATGGAATATCAGATTCGAATATTATTTACCCCAATGAAAACATCAGGTTCTTGCAAAGCCGTTTGACTAAAACGAGTGTACTTTGTGTAATAAAAAAGTTAATTCGGGACACGAAAACACTTAATAATTAACTCTGGCATGTTAATATAGATGTACTAATCTAGTACAACAATGTTTCCGAGTCTAATAAACAAACCATATTCTGCTAAGCCAGCCTTAAAATTTACGCCACAATAGACAATTCGCAACTTCCAAAGCTCCGTCACGGTGACTTGCGATATAAAGCTCGTATCATCGTCTTTACAAATCGGAAATTCGTTACCCTTTGAACTAATAATTCTGTATACAATAACAGGTGGGTTTTGTTCGAAGAAGTGCTTTTAACCGCAAAAGCCTATATTTTTAAGATGAATTAAACTTTTAAGGTTAAATTAAGCAAGCTTAAATTTTTTACGTGGTTTTTCCTATAGTAGTTGTATGCTATCGAAAAAATCTAGTAATAAGCTTGCGTCGCACTGACGATAATTTCGAAAATTACATTTGATTTATCTGAAAGCTCCAAAGATCTATCGGCAAAGGTGTTTCCCATTAAAAAATGTTACCCTTTAGTTTCATACACACACATAACGACCGCTTCTATTACTGTCCTATTGGTTGTTATTTGTAATAACAAATTTTCTAAGTGATCTAATTTAGACATGATTTCGATTAAACTAAGAACAAGTTTAATAGTATTGTAGATAGTAGAGACAATTTTAGCGGTAGGCAGCGGCTTAGATTTACACCTGGTATTGCTGAAGTTCATGGGCGACGGTAATCACTCACCATCAGGTGGGCCGTATGCTCGTCTGCCTGAATGTTTGCAGATAACAAGTTTTTATAACGTACGATTTAACATATTTTCGGTTTTACCCTAAAAAAGAAAATAAATTATTATGTAAAATACTGTGGTTGTAAGGTATTTTTATTCAATGGTAAGCAGCAACTGGTTTGTGACCCTAGGTCAAACTGATGTCTGCGAGCGAGCTAGTTTGCTTTCGAAGGTAAGAAGAGCGAATTATGATACCACACGGGTAGATACTATCAAAGTTCCAGTATCTGCCGCGAAGCGAAAAACTTGTGAACCGTTTACGCGGTTATTCTAATCAGACGTGTGATTGTTTTCCGATAGACAAAAGGATAGAGCTGACCACATTACCAAACCGTAATAAAAGTTCAGTATTGCTGAAAAGTTCCACGCCCAAAACGCGGTGGCCACATTGCATTTAATTCACATTACGCAAAATACCAATATTAACACAGCACACTACACCTCCGGGACTTAACTTAATAAATTAGAAACGTTTGAATTGCTTATGACGAAACGAAACTCCGCTCCCGGGGGAATCCCCGTCGAGGGCGGGACTGTTTAGTTATTTCAGAACCTATTAGGATATGGAGTTGTCTTTGTAAAGTTTGGATCTGGTGATCAATAAACAGAATTGAGAAGTGCATTGAGCGGTGTTAAGCCATATAATTAGAAAAACAATTGAGGACTCGACTGATGTAGAAATGATGGCTGGATGCTGCTATATGCAGAACCACAAAAGATTGCTACTGTAGCCCTTTAGTGGAGCTATGTGGCATCAGTATTGGTAGCGCTGAAAGGTTTTATAGTGAATAGACAATTATGTATTTGATATCTATTTCAAAACACAGATAGTTTGATTGTAGTATGATGTGGTTTATATAATTTATTTTATTTAATGAATATTTCTTATTTATGTATCTTTGTATGTATTTGTATGCATGTATCTATGTATTTGTTTTGGCAATGTGATTTATAACCTAGTGTGTTCATTTTACTCATGTCTACTGTAATTCTTTAAATTATAGCCATGTATTAACATCGTCACAGCTACGCACTTCTTGAATCTTTCACTTCATCAACTAGGGTTAACTGGAAGAGAATGCCTGCGTGACGTTAAGTTCGCCTTTATACACTATTTTGTGCAATAAAGAATTTTCATTCATTCATTCATGTATATGCACGACTTCTCTTAATAACTTCTCATTTTCTATCAACGATTCCACTTTTACTGTCTGTCATAAATATATACATAGTTTGGAGATATTTTTTTTCTTTTTTTTGTTCTATTCCTAATACTAAAGGCTCATTGTTGAGAGTATTATATGATATACATACATAAAATTTTAAATAATTTTGATAGGTTAATATTGTATTTTACTGAAAAAAATGTATCTTCGTGAAAAACTAATAATATCTGATTTCATGAGTAGTTTAATGACTTTAAATTTATCTATACATATAAATAAA
Organism: Bombyx mori; assembly: GCF_030269925.1. Taxonomy (NCBI): domain Eukaryota; kingdom Metazoa; phylum Arthropoda; class Insecta; order Lepidoptera; family Bombycidae; genus Bombyx; species Bombyx mori. The sequence goes on from NC_085118.1 coordinate 16,146,837, forward strand.
ATTGAAGTGTCTGTTTGTAATATTGAAATAACTGCTTTTTACTACATGCATATGAATATATATACGGTACATAATATACCAAAATATTTTTTTTTACAATATTTGTCTGTCTGTCTGTTCCGGCTAGTCTCTAGAACGGCTGAAACGATTATGACGATACTTTCACTGATGGGTAGCTGATGATATAAGGCTTTACTTAATCTACTTTTTTTAGGCTAGCTTTGCCTCGCGGCGTCACCCGATATCAATAATAAAATTTAATGTTTCCAAAGCGAAGGGAGGGCGGGTCGCTAGTTAATAATAAAATTAAAAGGGTTGCATAAGTTACCGCATGTCTGTTTGCCGCGCCTAGCCTAATGTAAACAGGTAATAGAACGTCATTTTAGTCACGCGAACTTATCAAGAAAGTTTATAGTTTAGGCTGAAAAAGCTTTCTTAAATAAAAAAAATAAAATTATATCTATATATTAATACGTGAAGCAAAAACTTTGTATCCCTTTTTACGAAAATTGCGCGGACGGAGGACTATGAAGTTTCCCACACTTATACAAAATATAGGCAAGAAGTGCAGAATGCAAATTTTTTTTTTAATTATGCATTAATAATACATTAAATCAATAAAAAAAAACATTACACCCAATACCATGTATTTGATACACACACAGATATATATACTCTTTGCTTATTGTCAAACTTTTGTTATTGCTTAAAGTATGTGGTCAAAATGAGAATAGGTATAATATTGTTAATTTTTAATATTGGTGGTAGGACCTCTTGGGAATCCGCACGGGTAGGTACCACCGCCCCGCCTATTTCCGCCGTGAAGCAGTAATGCGTTTCGGTTCGAAGGGTGGGGTAGCCGTTGTAACTATACTGAGATCTTAGAACTTATATCTCGAGGTGGGTGGCGCATTCACGTTGTATATGTCTATGGGCTCCAGTAACCACTTAACACCAGGTGGCCTGTGAGCTCGTCCATCCACCTAAGCAATAAAAAAAATAATAATAATAATATTATTTTTCTATAGTGTAGTCTTGGCGAAATCTGTAATTATGGAAGTATTGGCAATAGAACCTTAATATGTTAAAATTTATTATTACAATTAATTATAGTCGAATTTCGACTACTGTGGAACCACTAGTAATTATAAAAGCCTGAAAACTGTATTTTATTATTTTCTTCAGATTTCTTTAGTTTTAGACAAAATTAAAGTTACTTTTACGATTAAAACTCGCGCTTAAACCGTAAAAATTGTTTTAAATGGAATTAAAACATTATTAAACAAAAAAATCATCTCTCAACTATATGATTTTATATTTAATGAAATAAAAGGAAATAAAAGGAAATAAAATTGAAACCAATTACAAAACCGCAATGATTTCGGTGCGAGAGTCATCTAAATCTACTCTGATCTCACGAAAGCCCTTGCTTGATCCAGTTAGACCTCTATATTATGACCCGCTCCGGAAAACCTTTTAAACTGTGTTGTTAGATGAGTGAGTAAATTCGTAATTTTTCCGCAATATGTAGGGAGATTTTTTTAGTAATTTTTTTTTGGTTATTTTTGCGTGCTACTTTTGGCAACATTAAAAAATTTAATTCAGCTGACAATAAACTTTTAAGTTATGCTTATTCTTCTACTGACAAAACTTGTTACTGTGCTGATAGTTTGATCAAAAATTTTTTTTTTATAGCCCTTGTAGGCCGACGAGCGTACGGTCCACCTGATGGTAAATAGTTACCGTCGCCCATAGACTTCAGCAATGCCAGGAGCGGAGCCAGGCCGCTTCCTACCGTTAAGTACTCTCCACAAGCCTCGTTTGAAGAAGGAAATGTCATAGCGCTCGGGATACACCGTGGAGGGGAGCTCATTCCTAAGCCGGGTGGTACGTGGCAAAAAAGATATCTGTAAGCGCACTGTGATCTGATGATTGCATATCTTCATACTTTACATTTAAGATTTTGGCAAATGAGTAATTTTCTAAATCTTTTGATTAAAGATGGACATTCTCGTTATGATGTCAACGAACGGACCCTTAAATTAACTACAAAAAAATTAAATTACATTTAAAAACACATTCAGTAAAGTTTGGTAAATTGGATTGGCAACTCCAAACTGAACGCAGCGTCAAATCCATTCATTATGCGTCGCACACACAAAAGATGTACGAAATCCCGACACCCGGAAACGTCGTGAAGCGTTCGTAAACGAAGTACTGTCGGTCACATAAATGTTTAATACGAAAACCTAAATATTACGAAAACCAGAATTACATGTCCGATCCTGTAGACCGAATGGTAAATGGTCGACGTCGCCCAAAACACGTCATCACGGATCCTCCCGATCCATTAAGGGTACTTTTAGGTACAACAAGCACCGGTCACCGTTCTCGTCGAACCCGTCGCTCGCAACGAAGGGCTCGACGAGCGAATTAACCCATAGACACAGCCCACTGAGTTTCTCTCCAGATCTTTTCAGTGGGTCGCGTTTCCGTCCGGTGGTAGATTCTGCGAAGCACTGCTCTTGGTAGGGCCAGTGCTAGCAACACTTTTGGTTTGAGCCCCGTGAGCTCACCTACATGTTAGGGCGAAGCTGAAATAGCCTCTCAAGGATACCAGCATAGGTAGGAAAAATAAAAAAAACGAAAACCATATGTCCCAAGCATCATTACGAAGGCGGTATCATGGCAACAATTACGATTTATATGCTCCGCTTCAGACAGACACTTAGAACCAGATGGTTTACTGCTCATCTATTCTAATAAATTAAGCCTGTCACGATTCACGCCCACCATAACTTACTGACCACTTATAGCTTGATGACCGTATGGACTGACAGCGAGTTTATATTATGTAAAAAAATAGCTACTATGTTCACTTTTATCATATTACGACATTTTACATATTTTTTATTACTGTAGTTGTTAGAACAGAATACGGTCCACTTGATAAAGTTGATGGTGAGGAGTCAACGTCGTTGATGGACGTCTGTGAAGGTAAAAGGTGCAGCTAGGGTACAACAGCCTGTTTCTGCCGTGAAGCAGTAATGCGTTTCGGTTTGAAGGGTGGGTCAGCCGTTGTAACTACATAATTATACTGAAATCTTAGAACTTATATCTCAAGGTGGGTGGCGTATTTTGGAACTATTTACTCTGGTGTTAGTAATATAAACGATTACACCACGCCCTTGATTATAGAGGTCTGTGAGTAAGCTATACTAAAATATAGCCAGCTAAACGATTGTGGCCTAAGCAGTATTACTACTACCGTCGATCACTGATCAACTTAGAATCCACGTTTTCTATCCTAAAGGGTTGGGTGATTATAATTTACTGCATTGCGTTATTGCAAAGCTATGAACTCATCTGTACATCTTGACTTATAAATGCATACCGTTTTTCTATGCAACTACAATCATTTCAAATGATACACCAATCTTGTCAGTATACACTGCATTGCTTCGTGACCTTAACTTTAGAATATGCTTGCAGCGAGTACTTAGAAAACCAAACCAACTTATGATTAGCACATGTTTCCTCATACGTGTTCTCAGAACAAACTGTAAATTGACGCCTAATGATCGAACTCATAAATTTTGCTATTTCTAAACAATGCGTAATGTGTGAGTTGTCGGAGAAACTTTTGCAGCTATCGTTTTAATGGCAAATTGACTTTGGGTTAGATATTTTGGTAGAACCTGAATACTTGAAGTTTAGAATCAAAATTTTAGAGGACATTCAAAAAAATACTATTTCTTAGTCAGATAACTATTTTGTTCACTCAAATGGTCTGACAAATACATGGTGTATAGTGATTTAGGGCTAATACCACATTTAATTCAATGAAAATGAAGTCTCATTATTTTCAGCATCTTTTTTATCATTGCTTAGTACGGTAGACGGGCTCACGGTCTACCTGGTATTAAGTGATTACTGATTCACATAGACTTCAACCCTAAGACATGGGCTTAGGGCTCAGTTTTGTAGTACAATTACTACCCAGTCCTTGAAGCCGAAACAAATGACTACTTCACGGGAGAAATTGGCGTGGTGGAGGTACCTACCGGTATGGGCTCTTAAGACACCTCCCAATAGCAAAGTGTAAGGTCACTTTTTTTGTTCGCTCATCATCTATTCTAATGAAAAAATACTCTTTATAGTAAAAAAAATTACGCGTTTAATTGAATTTATTCAATACATTATGACCAAAGCATTATCTATTTTTATACCGATCACTTTATTTTGGCGGGACATATCAAGAATATTTTTTTATTTGAACAGTCCTTACACTTTTTTAAAACTAGCCGTGTTTTTTTCCTCAGAATTCCGAGACCCATATTAAAAATATGCGTATCATATTATTGTTCAACGAAGAAGAAAATATCACACACATGAGACTTTGAATGCCAGAGATCTTAAAAAAACTCTTACTCCGTGAAATCACCAACATGTTTAACAATGAATCGGGGTCACAAATTTTATGCATCTTTTCATTTCCAGTACAAACAGATCCCATTATTTGGCGCTCACCTACCTGCAAGTTGAACCTAGATTTTCTAATAAATAAACCGAACAAAGCCAGTTGTGTTAGCGACAGTACAATCAAAAATCTGTAGCGGAATAAAAAGATCCCTCCCATTATGCCGTCCAACAATGGATCCCGCTGAAAAGTACCCGCTGGTTCCAACATTATAATAAAAGGTAACAGCGAATAGGTTTCCTGGATACAATTTTATTGTTGAACATTGTCAAAGAGGAGTTGGGACGAAGTAGTCTAGTGCTCATCTGACATTTATAGTACGTATTTCTTGTATCTATTATAAAATTGTTTAGTTTACTGGTGATGAATAGCATAAAAAACGTTTAGTGAGTCAGCCTTAACATATAGATATATGCTATCGCCGACTTTTTTTTTAGATCTTTTAAAGGGGAACAATTCTGTCATACATTATTTTACCGAAACTTTAACCGTTTCTGCAGCGCACGCAGTGGAAGCTCTCAAAAGAAAAGAAAAAACGATTTTGAAACATTATTTATTGGTGCTCCGCTTGTATTGGTCTTAGCGTGATGGTATATGGCCTATTTATTGGCCTTCCTCAATAAATGGGCTATCTAACACTGAAAGAATGTTTCAAATCGGATCAGTATTTCCTGAGGTTAGCGCGTTCACACAAACAAATTATTCAGCTTTATAATATTAGTATAGATTAAAAGCGTAATAGCAGGTTACCGATTGTGAATACGTAGAGGCGTTTTTGATAGGCTATAACAGACGGACCAGCATACTGTATTTTAAGTACTATCTATAACTATTATCCTCTAAAAAGTCTATTAATTGTCTCCTAGCTTTTATCTTGAGTACTATTAGTAAGGAATACTGCAAGCCCTCACTGGTAGAACGAAGATGTATCGCAACATTACTGGGGGTAGGACCTCTTGCGAGTCCGCACGGCTAGGTACCACCGCCCTGCCTATTTCTGCTGTGAAGCGGTAATGCGTTTCGGTTTGAAGGGTGGGGCAGCCGTTGTAACTACATTGATACCTTAGAACTTATGTCTCAAGGTGGGTGGCGCATTTGCATTGTAGATGTCTCGGGGCTCCAGTAGCCACGTAACACCAGGTGGGCTGTGAGCTCGTCCACCCATCTAAGCAATAAAAAAATGTCTTGGTTTGAATTGGACGTTGAAAATTTGTACCAGAGTGATTGATGCTGAAATGTAACGCTTTATGATTATGATATCACACCAGCTGATGGTCTTAAGGTCAGAGCGTGTCTGTTTATGCTAGCCAATTAAGAAATCTTTACATTTTTTTTAAATAATAATATATGCATTTATCGTGAACACGAAAAAAAGCTAATAGCCTAAATTGAAAATAAAAGGGGCATCATTGAACTGTTCCATAAGAGAAAATTAACACAACTAGCCCTTATAGTAAGCTACATAGATCTATCGACTTCAACTGTTTTTCTTTCTGCTCTTTGCTTGTTATTACTATCGTAGAAAATATTTTCCTGTCAATTTTCACGCGTGTATCGAATTAACGGCTCTGAAAGAGTTTAATGAACAGAATGTATCAATCAATTACAATTGAGCGCCTCGAGCGATGTTCGTAATGCTCAAAAGCCACACCTTCGTGGCTAGAAGTCCAATTCGTAGGTAGGAGGCGATCTTAATTTATTTATAATGTTCATTTTTGTTAGTTACATATTTATTATTAAACTAGCCATACCCGTCCGCTTCGCTGGGCATTTAAAATTAACATTATTATTTCTCACCCCCACAAAGATTCTCATCATTAACGCCCCCGTAACTGGTGTAGGGAGTCCAACACTTATATAAATATTAGCCTATCCATTAAGTACATGTATTTTCTCAATGGATACCAAGTTTCAAGTCAATCGGATGCAAGTTTCAGTAATTATAACGGAACATCTGTAAATACCACTGTAGATTTATATATTAGTATAGATGATGTAATTCAATTTGATTTTGAAGTTCTACGCCCATAGTTGAGGGCGTTCGCTCCTGGACGACGCCCAAGATTTGGCTCAACGACTGTCATGGCGTGTGGTCTTTGAAACTTTCCAGAATATTTCAAAGTAATTAAATTACGTGAAAGTACAATTGGTTGTGCAACTGAATCAGTCGTTGTTTTAATCCAATTTGTCGTAATGCCACTATCGCAATAGATCTTCCGAAGTAAGCCACCAAACAAGACATCGTACAGAAAAGTAATCAATATAAACGTACTATTTGCCAAGTTGACGTTTTTATTAAATAAACAGCGGAACCCGCGTTAGCTTAATACAACATGTTACGTCGAAAACAACATAAAGAATTGTGATGGATGGCTCGTGTTTTCTCAAAGAAATTCCCTCTGAATAGGCACTATAGCTCGTAAAGGCTTTACGAACGATGATGCATTTCAAACGATTATTCATGAAAATTCTTCAAAGAGTTTTAAGATGTTCGGTATTAAATTTATGGTAGTTGGTACAGAATTTATACTATCGTGAAAAATTATTTTTAAACACGTTCCTGAGAGCATGAGTTGAGTTTTACCAAAGATAATGTCGAGGTGACAATTTTTTCTTTACTTACACGGACGAAGAGGACACGGATTCAGATTAGCACCAATCTGATCTAAAACTTCATACTAATGTTTCAAGATAGGCAGCGAGGGTTCCGCTAGATTTTTTTAGGGGTTCGGTAATCTTTTAACATCGTGCCTGTATTAAATTGGTAATTTCTAAGCTCCAGTGATCAGTAAAAGAAAAAAGTGTGTGTGTGTGTGTGCAAGGCACACACGGTAAAAGTGAAACTTATAAAAAAATTTAAATAATCTCAAGGGTGAACCACTCCGCAGTTTATGTGTTTGTGTCTCTATGGACTTATTTTTTCGTTTCGTTTCATTTCGTTTCATCGAGTTTGAAATCACAACGATTCTAAAGAAGTTTCACTTCAAAACAACAGTTAAATATTTAAAATGACGTGAACGCACAGAATTAAAATCGAGTGGCGTAAAATTCTACATTGTGCATAATAATTAATAAAGGCGGCATAGCGCAGCGTGGCGCGTGCCAACGCAAAGAATGACCCACATTCCTATGTAACGCGTACCGGATTATTAATAATTTCTCCCCGCGTTATGGCATTTCTGAGATGCCTCGGTAATTATGGAATGCCATTGGTGTTCAGCATCATTGAAAATGTTGTTTTATAGAGTACGAACGAAGAGAGATGATCTAAGTTCTTGTTTTTCAACGGGTTCAGTGTTAATGGACTAAAGGCTAAGTTCAATTGTATTCTTAGGCAAGAAACTTTAATTTATGTTTTTGGATTATAAAGAATAATACTTTATTTTTGGAACGAAGCTCCTTATGGGACGATGCGGAGGGGTACCCTAACCGGGAAAAAACGTCCGTAACGTTAGATTTTTATTAGTAATGGACACATTGTACGACTTAACTTTGTAATGACGTACAAAAAATAACATTTTTTTTATCATTCATTGACCACGACCTCAGAGCGTTCGTTTGCGCAATACACTAACTCTTATGCAAACAACCGTGAATGAAGTGTACCACAATAAATTCGCACATTACCGAATGACCGTGGGTTGTTGCGAAATCTCCAGTTTTATTATCTTTATATCTCGAATAGAACTTAAAATGAATATTTTTATAATAAGGAACTTCGTTCCTATCCGGTGTCCCACGATACCACACATCTTTTTTTGTTAAACAGGTGTGGTTTTCAGAAATAATAGTTACTCGAAATTTCTTCGTAAAGCAGTATTCAATTTTAACTCGGCTGAGTTCGCCATACGTGCTGTAATTACGCAAGTTCACACTTAAAATTAGATTTTCGTTACTCAATGTTATTCCTCATCGTGGAAGTAACTGGCCAAAACACGTGTTAGGAACGTATTATATTTATTTAGAACTAGCTGACCCGGCGGAGACTTCGTAGTACCTCAATCGATAAATAAAAGACCTAAACTATTGTATTAAAATAAACTTAAAACAAACAAAGGGAATCCGCCCGACGGAGGAGACATCAAAGGAAAAACAAAATTGTTATTATTTTTTTTTAATTCCGAGCAATTTCATATTTGTCTACATTTGAAACCTTCTCTGGACTTCCACAAGTAATTCAAGACCAAAATTAGCCAAATCGGTCCAGTGGTTCTCGAGTTTTAGCGAGACTAACGAACGGCAATTCATTTTTATATATATAGATTATTTGTTTTTGCGATTTGAACCCCAACATATGAAGTCGCGTCCTTTTATACTTTTACACCGAACCTCTTATCTTTTAGGCCACGGGCGCTTAAGATTGAAATGGATAATACCCATCCTAACCCTAAGCCGGAACACGCGGTTGCCTCAAATTACAGTAAGAAAAGATAAGGCGCCGGTCAGACAAGACATAGAATAACGGGGTCGGTATATATTGAGAGCACGCAATGCATGCTTGTGAATTCGTTCCAGTTGAACAAACATTAGCAGGTTAGGAGTTTTATCTATTAATTTATTTGCTTAATTGCGTAGTCTCTTTTTATTTATTTACTGCGTGAACGGGTGAACAAGCTCAGCTCCGGCTTGGCGTTATGTGGTTATCGGAGCTTATTAACATCAAAACGTAAATGCCACCACCCACCTTGGGACTTGAGATATGATAGCATAACAGCTACTTCGCCGGATTCAACCGGAACGTATTACTAGTATGCGGCAAAAGTGGAAATGGTGGTAGTAAATCCTCTGACAAGATCACAAAGAATTTTCCCTACCATAATTAATTACGCAAAAAATCTTAGTTATATTTGAATAAAATTAATGTAATTAATAAAAAAAAAATTGTTTTTTCTTCTCAATTAATTGACTAAAATAAATTACGTAACATGAAAATGAATTTACCCTGTAATTTTTTTCGCTGTCCCATCGTCTTACAAGACCAAGGACTTAATTAGACGTAAATCAAAACAGATACCCTCTTTAAATAAACACCTCATCTTGCTTAATAAATGAAACAATAAACAAATTAAATACATCATTTGCTTCCTCGAATCGTTGGTGACGTCACTACTCTCCGACTCCATTCACAGCACAATCTGACAAAATTGCAATTTAACTCAAAGGGTCTAAGTCTTAGTGAGGCAATGTGCCGTGCTCTAGGGCAAATATACGCATTTATGTGGATTAAGTTATAAACTGAAGCAAGAAATACATCTAATCAAATCAAATGAAATCAAAAACAAAATTATTCAACATAAATGAAAGTACATACTTGTTGAACGTCAAAAGAACTACCGCCAATTCACAAGAACTAGCCTCCGTCCTGAGAAGAATTGGCAAGAAACTCAGCGGGCATGTCCTTTTTTTTTAAATATTAGTATATTTTTAAATATTCATTTTTACAATGAGTATTATTACGTAACAATTATTACAATATTGAAATGCCCGGAGCGAGCAACTCATTCCCACTTTGTGCAATCTTCTAGATATTCATTGACTTTATAGTAAGCTTTATTGCACAGATGTTCTTTAATAGTTCTTTAATAGTATATGTTTTATTAAAGCTTTTTCAACTTTTGGAGAACCAATTTGAGTTTCCCAGCTAGGCTTATACAAGCCTTCATTGCATAAATGAATGAATATTCTATTAAATTATACCCTACTTTAAATTTTCACAGCTTTTATAATTTGCAATTACCTATCGCCAACCATTACCTGCGAATTATCGGTCTTTAATTATGAAACCGCGATAATTGCATTATTAACGTGTAGTTTACCAGTTAACTAAAGTAGGCACCATTGATTTATTGTTGCTATTAAATTTGTAATTCATAAATAATGAAATATGTAGCATTTTTCCGCTATAGAGAGTTTCTCTTCATTCTTGGGTTCGTAGATCTGTACGTAAATTACGTATCTATAAAGACACTGTTGTTTTTCTTACAATAGATGTACTTCGCACTGCTTGGGTCTTGTAATTAAGCAAAAAAGTATCCTATGTATTAGTCTAATAAACTTTCTGCGAAATTTCATTCAAATCCCTTCTGATATTTTTGTATGATTGAGTGACAAACATAGAAACACTCACACTTCTACATTTATAATATTAGTATAGATGAATCCAAGACCTAAGCTCTATACGTGATTCAAAGTTATCATCACATTATTATTGGGAGAACGAAATGTTGGTCTAATTATTGACTACTATAAAACTACAGGGTGCAGATTCGATTTCCGGTATGAGTCAGTATGTGTTAGGAAGATAATTGGCATTCTTTTATTTCTTTTTTAATTGATTAGATGGGTGAACGAGCTCACGGCTCAGCTAGTGCTAAGTGGTTACCCGAGCCCATGGACATCTACAATATACATGCCGCCACACACCCACCTCGGGGTATTGTTTTCTTAAATTCGCCGAAGACTAAATGTGGACAGAGGTCACCGGCAGATGGAAAGCGGTGGATCTCTTGCTAATTGATCTATGAATGACATATTTTGAATGACATCTTTTACGTCTTTTTAAAGCAATTCTTTATTCATAGAAACACTGAATTTGCAGGAAATTTTGACAATTTACTAACATTAATTAAGTTACATGAGATAATCACTTTCAACTATATATGAGACAATCAACTCTAACAATGAACATAAAACTAAAAACTATAAAAAATAACAATAATAATAATAATAATTGAATAACTAAAATATATTATTCAAAGGAGTCCCTTTAGGCAAGGTAATTAATTGTAAATAATCTATAATCCATGTAAAGGGTCCCCAATGCAAAATGTATCTGATTTGTGAATATGCACGGACGCTGACACGTTCCACTAATCTACTGTTTGTCGAACGAATCAGCCAAAATGGGTGCTTTTATAACCCTAATTAATTCTGTCGTAAAGTCGTCTGCTAAGATATGAATGATACCACATATATTCTATATGAGCTTAATTTACCCTTAATTTTTAGCGCAATTGAAAACACTTTTTTACTGGCGCATATGGCCAGAAATGATCCCGCCCGTATAAGAACAAGATCATAAATGCTATCGATTACCTTGAAATCTGAGGTACCCATGATATGGCGCGATACTAACCCGCTTATTTAAATTTTTTAACAATAGTAGACTTAATTTGCTGTCTAACTCGAAAAGTTTTGTAGTGGGCTTAGTTTAGTACAGTCTGTATAGAGACGTCACACAATAAACAAGTTGCAAACTGTCGTGTCTCGTTTATAATTATCACCCTACATAATATTACGCACGTTTACTGGTGGTAGGCCCTCTTGTGAGTCCGCGCGGGTAGGTACCGCCACCCCGCCTGTTTCTGCCGTGAAGCAGTAATGCGTTTCGGTTTGAAGGGCGGGGCAGCCGTTGTAACTATACTTGAGACCTTAGAGCTTATATCTCAACGTGGGTGGCGCATTTACGTTGTAGATGTCTATGGGCTCCAGTAACCCGTTAACATCAGGTGGGCTGTGAGCTAGTCCACCTAACTCAGCAATAAAAAAAAAAAAAAAAAGTCATTTAGAACTGTCTCATTCAAACAATACATCATGAGATGTTTGCTTGTTCTGTAATGCAATGTTATCCTCTCTTCACGGAAATCGATCATAAACACGTTTTAGGCAACTATTTATTTAGAAAAAAATTTAGAACACGTTTTCGATTTAGCGTTCTGAAATCACTGATGCTGTTTGAAATAGCTTGTAACTTGGGCCACACAATATGACAAGGTTCCAGTATTAGCTAAATGGCTTAGGGGTTATATATATTTATATCAAACTATTCTAGATTGTTCGTGACTTTACCGTATAAAGTGAAACAAGTAGGTACTTTATTACTGTGCCGTGGAAAAAAATATAATGGTCCAAAATGAATCCAATAGAAATGTAGAAAAGTTCTAGAGGGCTCAGCCAGCTCACGACCAACCTGATATAAGATGTTAACCGGGTCTCATCATGCATCATGTCGTTTTGAATATTATAAAAATGTCGTCGCGAAAGGCGGAAATCTTAATTAAAAAGACGCCCCTTGGGTGTACATTAAGAGATATGAATATGCCAACACTCCGCATTTCATAGCATCATATGTATTTTTTATAAGGAATCATTTAACACAAGAGGTATCGTCAACTCGTCAGCACTGCTTTCGATAGAAAACTGACTTAAATTATTACTTATTTTTTTATTGCTTAGATAGATTGACGAGCCATAGACATCTACAACATAAATGCGCCACCCATCTTGAGATATAAGTTCTCAGGTCTTAGTATAGTTACAACAGCTGCCCCACCCTTCAAACCGAAACGCATTACTGCTTCACAGCAGAAATAGGCAGGGTGGTGGTACCCACCCGCGCGAACTCACAAAAGGTCCTAACACCAGTAAATACGCAAATTATGATTTTGCGGGTGTGATTTTTATTACGCGATGTTATTCCTTCACCGTGGAAGTCAATTGCAAAATATAATTATATATCTCGATATTTTTCCGCAAAATATTAGTTTACCTTGCAAAAATTATAAAAACGCTATAATTTCACTGCAACAACTTAATAAGCTCGACTTTAGTCCTCAACGAACTTTCGATACAGACAATTGAACTAAAGCTAGTTTCCAGTTATGCCAGCATGTACTGTTGCTCTTTTAATTAAGTTCAATTAGTTGCGACCTTTTTCTCTCCCGTTGTTTTAGATTGTATACTGTATCACTGTTGTGAGGCAGAACTAGATACAAAACTATTTGTAAAGCAGAACTTCGAAATAAATAATACTATGCTACCGAAATACGGCTATTAACATTTACTTTATTTGACAGAGATTTGTTGTTTGTTATCATGGCTGATGCTACGTAACTCTAACTCTGGTCTTAGTTTTATTGTGTTGCGGCTGTTTTAATAAAATAAAAAGAATAAGCGCTTGATTTCAGTACAACATACATATATACATTATTTTTTTAATTGTATTAGGGAGATTCTTTGCATTACTGTTTCACAAGTGACGGTGATCACAGGTCGATCGTATTCTGGGCTACCTTTGAAAGTGAAATAGAAATATTTAAGAGGACTATCGAACTATTGCTAAGCAAACATGCTTACTGACTTGACTTTTTGCAGTAAGCTCAATAGAGATTAACGTATCTTCCTCAATTTCCGGCACCCGCACGTGTGTGTACTCTTTTAATTAAAAGTTTTGTTGAAAAGTTACGGCGAGCTTAGCATTCCAACAAGTCAGAGAATCTTTAATTGTAGGATTCGAACTTTTACGGATTAATTCAACCGACTTCTTTGCTATCTTTTCGTTAATAATTCAAAAAGTGTTATTCACGGAAATGCTGAAAGCCATTGGGGAGCCATGAGGTTGGTAAGAGAGTGTTAACTATGAACGTGGAAGGATATAGAGGAAGAGCCAGACCTAAGAAGGAATGGATGGATTGCGTGAAAGATGATATGGATAAGAGGGGAGTGAGCGAAGAAATGATATATGATAGAAGAGTATGGAAGAAGAAAACATGTTGCGCTGACCCCAGGTGACTGGGAGAAGGACAGGAGAATGATGATGATGAAAGCCATTGGGGAATGGTTACTGAATAGGATGTACGCAACGGTAAAAGGGGATAAGGTAAACAAACGAACAGGTTGGGGAATTACCTACTTGTGGGACGCAGCACATGCATAGACCATCATCAATTACATCTGAAGGAGACAAATGTCGAAGGACAACCGGACACACTTCAAAATATTTTTATATATGACGTTAATGTAGGAAGATCAGTATTTGTTAATTAGGTTCACACTGACACATTACAATTATTTTAAAATAAGAAAAAAGAAAAATGACAATTACCGATTGACATGATGAAATTATCAGTGTTTTTTTGTGATTTTGGTGTTAAACTAAAGATCCACGAGAATCAGTTACTAACCTGGAAATATAAAACGGAGTATTTCAATGTGATTTTCATGGACTTTGAGGCGTATTCTGACTAATGATAAGGTGTATTGTATGCCGGCGCGGATAAATACTATAATCCTTTCTATTTCTGTTCCACAGCAGTCATGCGCTCTGGTCTGAAGGTTGAGATAAACCATATTATAATTGCTTTTATTTCATGCCTCTATGTGGGTGGCAATCACATTGCGAAATCTAGTTTCCTTTAATCACTCCACGACCGTTCTTTGGCGTTTTTAAATTAAATTATAAATTTTATTTTGATTTGAAGGTGTTATTTCCATACAATTGTGACTTTGACCTCTAAATATGGAGATTCTCTTTCAATGTCAATCAATGAGCTCTAGTAAGATTCTTGTGGGATATTTTTCAGTACCACTATCCCGGGTTATTTTATCATTCATTATTCAGTAGTAGTGAACCCCGGTCACGCTCCGCGGTGACTATTTCTAATTGTATCGGAAATATTGATTTCTTTAAATTACTCGCGCGCCATCTATCCTCTCCTGAGCATACTATATTATTGTAATATCATATGTGCTGTTCTAGTTTATAAGCTATTACATTTTAAAGAGGGTGCCACCCAAGAAATAGTTGAAAAATATGATACTTATCTAATACCTATCAAATACCTAAAGTGACTCAAATTAAGAGTGTGAAAATTCAGAAATTCCTGGGGTATACTAATTAAGAGAGCGGACTCCACCTAAAGCGGGATAAGGAAAAGAAGGAGAGCTTTAATAAACAGATTCGCTGTCGACCCGCCTGTTGTTTTGACGTTGCCTAAAGACACCCCAACGGATATGTTTTATTCAAATCGGAACGTTTCACAACACATACTATGACACATACTTTTGAACGAGGCTTGTGGCGAGTATTAAGTGATAAGCCGTGGCTTGGCTCTGCCCCTGGTATTGGTGACTTCCATGAGCGACGATAACCATTCACCATCAATTAGGCCGTATGCTCAACTGCCTAGACGGAAAATAAAAAAATTGTAAAGTTCATGCAATTTCTTTAAAACAAGCACCCACAAAACCTTTGTAACAAACGAACTATCAAACAAAGTATCAAGACGATTCATATTCTCTAGCTCCTATTCACCTCGGCACCAACACTTTTGAGTCATTAATCATTTGATATCTCGCCCTGAACGGTGGCTACCTTTGTTCCTGTCACCGAGTACACCCGGCTATTATTTCTGTATCCCCGCAGCGCCATTGTCTTCTCGTGAAACTGTGTTTAGTTATGTTTGTCACAGAGACTCGGGTTCATGAATGTTTGTTTGGCTCACTATTATTTTGTTACGTTTCTGTACATTATTTACTTTTGCCCTGAAATTAACAGAATTTTGTCGTTTTTTAAAGATTATAATATTAGTAGAATGAACACTTTGTTATGTCGCAACCATTGCTGATTTACAACTCTATACACTCTTGAATAAATGGAAAAGTTAATATGACTCAAAATTTTATAATTTGAAAATTCGATAAGTTCAACATATACTTACCTATACGGGTGAATAAATATATATTTAAAAACGGCGTTTAAAAGATCACAACACACGTTGCTTTCATAAAGTTATATAATTGTTGAGTTTGATGTTCAATGTGTAGCCTGAATATCAAAGAAAAGTCAATGTTTTTGATTTGTAGTATTTGAAAATTGGCATCATCTGTAATCATGTATAGCATACTGATAGTAGGGTATTTTGGGAAGCTACAGGGTAAGTTCTTTCCTGTTGTGAATGCATTCCATTTTTAAGGAAGGGATAGCTTTTTTACTAACGCAATTGAGATTTCTGTACCAGACCTCAGGGTAGGAGGCAGCATTCATGAACTCTGATTGTCACTTTTCTATTACATTATATTTTATTGAGTCGTTAGACACAAATACAAGCTATAAATACATTGGTGTAAGCTTGACTAGCAATACAATGGTGCGAAGTATATAATCACGACTGGTTACTATGTTGGTTAATTACCAATGTTGATGTTATAGTGGTTTAACTTTAAACACATTCAGTGCACCGGTATTTAGTGTCTCGTATCTTAGAAATTACTTCACATTGTTTTCTAGGAAGCACAATAGGTTATTCTAAATTCCACGAGTACAAATTGGTTGTAGGGGCACGGTTTCTCACGTTTTTATAAAATATTTCAAAATTTGGAATGGTTATAATGGATTCATTTAATGCATAACCTTGGATGAGTGGTTCGTGGTCTGATTCAGGTTTGATTGCTCAGTGAAATTCTTTCAATATAGAGAGTTTAAATGCAGTTGTTCTTGTTTTGGATAACAGTCTTAGGCAAGAAGACCCTTTAAATACTAATCATTTATTTTCGCAATTTTTTAAAAAGGAACTTAATAGTTGTAGGCCTTTTTTTCGAATCAAATCGTTTGATAGTTTTAAAATGTAAGAACATCGATCAGACTTGATGCTATGTACAGACCACGAAGCAGAAACATTCTATTTATAACATCAACAACGGGAACATTCGATTCAACAGCAACTCGAATTATTTACGATTCAGCTCCATAGTCTGTTGTTGAAATAGAAACGGCATTGGAGTTTTGTTATTGGAGATTTTTTTTTAATGATAAACATTAGGATTTTTTTCAAATGAAAATTAATACGATAACGTAATTTTACAGGCTTTTAAACAGGATAACAAAAACAGAGTATTCTATATCTACATTTTAAGAATGAATAGAGAAGAGATTTACATAGCCGTAGCCTATTGGTTATACGGTGTGGTCATATCAAACGATGCGAGTATGCCGGTGTTCAAATCTCACATGTATGGTACGTTGAAATGGATATGGACTAACCAAATCAAACCCGATTTTGGACGAATCAAAACCGGCCGTAAAATTCATGCCGAATCCTCATGTAGCATCCTAAGAGGACATGCTATGCCAACACCACATAACGTCTAACAAGGGCAAGAAAAAGATAGATAATGTTCAAACTCATCGACCGAATTTCGTTTGATCAACCCCGAAATGCATGCTTAGCACACAACACAAGCAGACAAACCGGTACTGTTCCGAACTATAATTATTCAGTCCCCGTTGATTAGATAAACAACGGGTTAATTACAGGAGCGAGACACATGCTGTGTTACGTTTGTGGTTGGATACGGGAGTGCACTGAAAATCTGTTCACGGATTTGTTGCCGGAGATTGGCAGATGCACTAGCGGAAGAGGAAGAGGTAGACCTAAGAAAAAATGGATGGATTGCGTGTAAGACGATATGTGTAAGAGAAGTAAGTGAAGAAATGGTATATGATAGAAGAGTACAGAAGGAGAAAACGTGTTGCGCCGACCTCAGGTGAATCGGAGAAGGGCAGGAGAATGATGATGATGATTAGCAGACGCACTAATTATAAATCTCATGTTAAATTGTTACCGGTATGCACCACCTAACTTGAGATAGAAAGACGAAGTCTTGAGTTTTCTAGCTGCTGTCACGCCCTTTGATCAGGACGGATCATTTCTATGTGCCAGAAATAGGTAAAATGGCGGATTTAGCATTTTGATTTTTTGTTAGAATTTCAAATTAAGTATTATTTATTAATATAGGAAGCTAACGGCCAACCTTTAGGATTAAAGAGGCACTGGAAGAAGAAGAAGAATTATTTCAATGTTGAGTCGTTAAGAATAAGCGTGTAATTGGTTAGGCGTGTAGGCATCTGTCGTGAAGCTATAATACGTTCTAGTTTGAAGGGTGGAGTAGCCGTTACACAGTATAAATTTCTTAGGCCATACGTCTCAAATTACGTATAAACAGGATGTGCGTCATCCAGTAGGATCAGGTAAGCCATGAACTCATCTATCAGCCTATATAAAAAATAACTTTCCTAATTTTCGTCCTGTCGACTTTTATTGTGTATTGCATTTTTTTTAGGCAGTCGAGCATACGGCCCACATGATGGCGAGTGGTTACCGTCGCCCATGGACTTCAGCAATGCCAGGAGCAGAGCCAAGCCGCTGCCTACTTTTTTTTTTTTATTTATGTTATGTTACGTTGTGTTGATTTATTTTATGCTATGTTCTGTCGGTACTATGAAAAACGTTTTCATTGAATTTGAATAGTACGCGGACATTCATCACTAGACCAATATCATAATATGGATGGGCCCCGCGGTTTCACAACCGTCGTGTTTGTAATTTGGGAAGAATTAAACACGCTGTATTTTCCCGGGAGTTACTCTTTGATCTTAACTCTCTGTATTTGACACACTGTCATATTTATCATATCACATACACCCGACGTGGTCCAGGGCAAGACTTTTACCATAGCTTAGAGTGTTATATCTATTAATTCAAGTTATAACTTATCTTGTGCGATATTGTATCCAAATCATTTACGTCATTTTTGTGGGATTAAATGAGAAATATTATATTCCTAAAATGTAACCTGACACCCTCACGTAACGCATATTTAAAAATAAACTTCTAATTTTAATTTGTGTGAAAAACTAGGATCTGTTTGTGTGTGTTGCCCGCGTGCTCATGCGGGACCATTGTTTGTATAGCCACATGCAAACGCACGTGTATATGTCACGTGCATTCGGTTAGTTTGAAATCGATAAAAATAAAGTTACAAATCAATAAAAATAACTCAAGATATTCAAACATATATTTTATGACAATAAATTAACAATTTTTTTTATTGCCCTTGTAGGCAGACGAGCATACGGCCCACCTGATGGTGGGTGGTTACCGTCGCCCATGGACTTCAGCAATGCCAGGGGCAGAGCCAAGCCGCTGCCTACCGCTTAATACTCTTAAGAGGTCTTTCTTTATCCGTTTGATCTTTGTCTTTGTCTAACATGTCTTTATCCGTTTGATCTATCATCATGTCATTTGATTAATTAAGTACAATTTTCACTATCATTCAATGCGTACAATTAACTTGAAAATGTCCCTACGTATATTCGTAATGAAACTATAACAATTTTACTATTTCAATCTAAAATTTCAAGGAACACCATAATACTAAGACTTTTATTGTTTGACTTACTATTAAAGCGCAGTTTTTTTAGTTTTTAAGCCATATATAATACTTTTACCTAGTATCGTTTGGGTCCAAAGAATTGAGCGCGAAGATTTTACCATGCTTAAATATATTTAGATAGCAGCGTTCTGATATCTCCAAACAAAGATAGGGACCACAGCTGATTATAGATAATATGCTTTTATTTTGGAATTGAGTCGATAAATAATTTATTAATTAATTTACGATAAATAATTTACTATTGTTCTAATGAGCTAACTCAATGTTGCAATAATGACATCACCAAAACCTATTTTTAGATAGGATTTGCATTGAACTTTGAAACACAAAGCTTTCCAATGAAAACCTAATCAAAGAAGTATTTAATAATAAAGTTTTTTATCAGTTTTCATTTGAATAAGCAGGTTTTTGACTGGGCGTACCTTGATGATTTACTACCGAGAATATTACACTTAAAGCCATTAAAAACCAAAAAATTGTCACTCACTTAATTTTGTATTTCATAATTAGTGCACGTTTATAAATTGGGTATTATAATAATAAACGGTTTTAGGCTTTTTTTGGTACATGTACCATATGTGTATGTATATGTACATGTATTGGTGAATTAAACATAATTAAATAAACATTAACTCATTTTCGCTAATGCTAAACAGAGATCGCGAAATGTTGTCTGTGTGAGATAGTTTGGTAATTGCGCTGAATTCGACTAGTAACATAAACACGGATGTTTCTAGATATTTACAACACCAACATTTTTCAGGGTATACAGATATATGAGCTCAGCTATTATCGAACTTTATAGAACATCACAACATGAATACCATCACTCGCTTCGACAAAAAGGGGAATTTTCTCAATTTTATTCACAATAGCTACCATGGGAAGTGCTCTGAGGAATTGTTTTTTTTTTTTTTTATTGCTTAGATGCATGGACGAGCTCACAGCCCACCTGGTGTTAAGTGGTTACTGGAGCCCATAGACATCTACAACGTAAAAGCGCCAGCCACCTTGAGATTTAAGTTCTATGATCTCAGTATAGTTACAATGGCTGCCCCATCCTTCGACCCGAAACGCATTACTGCTTCACGGCCGAAATAGGCGGGTGGTGATACCTACGTGTGATACGTGTTTCCAGAGATATTTTTTGCCACGTATCATTCGGTTTGGAATGAGCTCCCTCCACGGTGTTTCCCGAGCGCTATGACATGTCCTTCTTCAAGCGAGGCTTGTGGAGAGTATTAAACGGTAGGCAGCGGCTTGGTTTTGCCCCTGGCATTGCTAAAGTCCATGGGCGATTATCGTGAACTCAAATCGTAAGTATTACAGATACAAGTTAAAAGAAAAATTGGATGAAAAAATGTTGATAATAACAGTGTTGATAATAACACGAACGTGATTAGTAAATTGTGAAGCGCCATTGGTTTATTGAATAGACATCCGTTGTGTACATTTCTAACGATAGAAATATATTTTGTTTCAATTCCTTTGCCAAACACGTGTTCATGTGATCACCAACCTACCGCTTTCTACCCACAAACCGTCATTCAGTTTGGGAGGGCTAGTCTTTATGCAATACCACTGAGACTCCGACCTCATGTCTCAAAGTGGGTATTAGCATTTGCGTTGTAATGTTGCTGTTGATGACTGGATACTTAAGATCGTTTGTTATCTGCTAACCACTTAATACCACGTAAGCTGTGAGCTTTTTTTCCAACTACGCAATAAAAATATGCAAAGGTCTCATAGACACCGCCCACTTGCTGGATCTTCTCAGTGAATCGCGTTTCCGATCCGGTGGTAGATTCTGCGAAGCACTGCTCTTGCTAGGGCCAGTGTTAGCAACACTTCTGGTTTGAGCCTCGTGAGCTCACCTATACGTTAGGGTGAAGTTGAAGTGGCCTCTCAAGGCTATCAATATAAGTAGGAAAAAAAAATGCAAGGGCTTCCATGACTGCTTTTATTGCGTAATTCACTTGATAGTTGTAAAAAACTAGTTCCTGCAATGAATTTTCGATACGAAACGTTCGGGTTGAGTTCACGCGTCACTAATAATTGGACTGTAAATAGCGTCAGAGTCCATACTAATTACGAAGAGTTGGAACAATGAATCATTGATGTTACAAAACTTACTGTTTTCTGTACGGATTTTTTATTGGTACCAAATTATATTGATAATTCGATCGGGCATATATTTAGGATGTATTCAATGATGAAAAACTAAAAAAATATATATGATAAAACCCAAAAACTTTTTTTTATTTTTTATTGCTCTTATGAGTGGACGAGCTCACAGCCCACTTGGTGTTAAGTGGTTACTGAAGCCCATAGACATCTACAACGTAAATGCGCCACCCACCTTGAGATATAAGTTCTAAGATCTCAGTATAGTTACAATGGCTGCCCCATCCTTCAAACCGAAACGCATTACTGCTTCACGGCCGAAATAGGCGGGTGGTGATACCTACCCGCGCGGACTAACAAGAGGTCCTACCACCAGTATAACAAATTGTTAACAAATTGTCTTTGACTGCTACTCAAGAAACGCAATGTAATATAATAAACATAAAAGCGACCGCCATCTGGCACTGAGATTGAGTTAGTATGGTAGTTGACCCTACAAGCAAGCCGGCTCAAAATTATGAAATCGCCAAAATATTTGACCCATATTATTTTCTGCTTATTATCTTTAGTTTATATTACAAAGGCATTTAGGTATTTCTTTTCAACATGTACAGACGGTTTGGTTTTGTTTCATTTAAAAGTTAGACTATTTGGCTAAAACCGGGATATTCCGCTTCGTTCATGTAGTTGCCCCTTTAATGACTCTTATTTATTACTTACAATATTCATAAAAGTCATTAAATATTTACCTAATTTTAATTCTAAGTCGTCAAGTTTTTTTTGTTTTTTTGCGTCTAAGTCACTTGACAGCTAAAAATTAAAATATCTTCTGACTAAAAATACTTAGTCTCATGAATATTCCACAAAAGAAAAGTTTATAGCATTAATACTTGAATCGTTCATATGTTTACGTTTGTAGATTTATTTAATAAATTTATTAGTTTCTCAGGCTTTCAGATTAAATTTTCTTTTTCTTCCTAGTCGGATACTCTTGGCGGAGCAGTTGTGGCTATCGATGGACTGGGTTGCGTCTCAAACAAGGGGAAACTACTACATTCATATCCCATGAGAACTATATGGTGAACACAAAGAAATGCAGATTAAATTTTATTTCCTGTTTAATTTCGTGTCGGCTTATAGCCTTCATTTTTAATTTAAATATACTTGATTCTTGATTTTTATTAAATAATATTTAGTAATAGTACGCGAAATAAATTGAAGTTGTAAAATGGGATTGATGTTGAGTTGAACGTAGATTCAAATCAATTTTTGTAGTGAAATACCTTTGCATTAATGAATTTTATTTTCTTTCATTTTAACTATGAACAGAACTTATAACTAAGTTACTTTATACCTTTCAAGGAACTGCAAATTTAGTTTTACGGCAGCACAAAATTATTTACTTGACTCAAAATCGATAACTGTATATTTAGCGTAACGGGATAACGGGAGTCGGAGATTTAAGATAAAGACCGCATTTTTTCACAAATTCACCAATATAACATGTGCTAACACTATAATATCTATCGCATTACTAATTGCAAAACTGATGAATAGTCTAACGAAAAAACACACATAAATTGGACAAATCACATTAGATTTTTTTATGAACGAAATGCCATAATAAAAATTGATCGCAGATAACTCACCAATTCGTCGTAGTAATTCGCTATATGCGAATATATAAGCGTATCGTAATCCATGGTAACAGCACTATTTCACTTATCACAAAGCACACACAACTGACCGTTCTTTCGAAGAGTTTGGGCGTCGATGTTAGACGCATTGGCTGTACGAGTGACGTGTGCTAGCGTATGTAAAGCTAAAATAAGACCAAATTTTAAACACAAACGTTGAAGGATGCAATCGGAGATGTTACAAGTAACTTTTACACGGATCGGTTTTAAGGTTGAGTGATCTGCTTATAAGCACGAAGAAAGCTCTTCAGATTAGTCCGTCTTTAGATGTAAATAAGAGAAATGAATTAAACAAATGTATATCGAAAATCATTAACTATAAATCCTTAACATCGTAACATAGCCTAATTAATAAATCTGCTAGTTACATAACGAGTTAAAATAACGCGTTTTTAATTATTTTTTTAATTCTAAGATGCTTTTTTTATCAGAAAAAAAATATTGTAAAAATAATGCAGATAACTTATTTTTATGTCCATATTTGTCTGATCCATGTTTGTGAAATCACCGCTTGTAATTGATAGATTTTTGTCGGGATTAATTTGAAGTTTTTTTTTATCGCCATTGAAATT
This sequence comes from Bombyx mori, assembly GCF_030269925.1. Classification (NCBI taxonomy): domain Eukaryota; kingdom Metazoa; phylum Arthropoda; class Insecta; order Lepidoptera; family Bombycidae; genus Bombyx; species Bombyx mori. Next base: position 16,170,722 of record NC_085118.1, read on the forward strand.
GATATCCCTAAATGCACAAGCAATCAGATAAACAGTAAGTTTATTCTTTAACCAAATTTATATTTCGTAGAAAATAATTAACTCGCTAACAACATTATTAAGATTTGCTAATATTAATCTTTCGGATCATCGGTATACCGAGCAATTTTACTAGCTCGGTAGGAGATTTTCCCTCTGTCGTCTGTTGAAGGCTCAAAGGACATTCATGTATAATTTGAATTCGATTTTTTATTTTTTTATTTTCAAAATGCCGTCATTGAAACAGTGATAGCTCTCATCAACTCTATATAATTTCTTAAATCAAAGGAAGCGAACCGGAGCACGCGCTTTGCGAGTTCAAGCGTCTAGGTAAGTTTTATAATTTCTACGAGCTGCTGTATTTCACGGAACGATAATATGAAACTCAATAAAATAATTTGCTTGAATACGAAAGACGAATCAAAATTTATCCAATACCAATAACTTTATTCCGATATTATTTACATTTCAAGAAAATAGGTAGTTTTTGAATGTTCTAGAAATAGCTTGCGGTCTTATACGGTATCGCGATCATATTATACCAATGTTTATACGCTGCCAAAATACTTACTAACCATCTACACAACCAAATGACATTCAGAAAAATATTTATCCAGTTGCAAACCAGTGACGTTTGACACCATTGACTGATGCAAGCTATCCTTTTTTCAAACCAATCAATTCAAATAGGACTATGCAGCTCCAAGGCAGCCACGAGTAGGAATATCCAGAGTAATCATAAAGTTCTCTACCACTCTACATTACGCTCTGTGAACTATGCGGATTCTATTTTAATATACAATGCTGCTCCTTCATCTTTGAACGTTATCTATGTAATTAAGAACACTTCATAAATTAATTAAAACTTAATTTGACTGCATCTATTGTTGTTACAGGTTTTTACTGGTGGTAGAACCTCTTGTGAGTCCGCACGGGTAGGTACCACCGCCTTGCCTATTTTTGCCGTGAAGCAGTAATGCCTTTCGGTTTGAAGGGCGTGGCAGCCGTTGTAACTATACTGAGACCTAGAACTTATATCTCAAGGTGGTTGGCGCATTTACGTTGTAGATGTCTATGGGCTCCAGTAACCACTTAACAGTAGATTGGCTGTGAGCTCGTCGACCCATCTAAGCAATCTATACTAATATTATAAAGAGGAAAGATTTGTTTGTTTGTTTGTTTCGAATAGGCTCCGAAACTACCGGACCGATTTGAAAAATTGTTTTTCCATTAGAAGCCCACATTGTCCCTGATGAACATAGGCTACTTTTTTTTATTTATTTTTTTATTTATTTTTTTGGTTTCATGTGTGTTTTAATGTTTCCGAAGCGAAGCGAGGGCGGGTCGCTAGTAAATAAATAAAACTTTGACTTTAAAAAAGCTCAAACAAACCTGCATGAACATAAAACACCGAATGTTATTCTAAAAGTGTTATCTATAATTACTTTTGCATATTTATTACGACTGAATACAAACACAGGTGAGCTCCAGAATCTGGGTAATAAAAATAAATAAGAGTAGTTTTAGGGCCCGTATACACGAAGCGTTTTGTCGGCGCGTTTATTTACAGTATTAAGCAGCAGACGCGTTTGTGAGGCTCTTCCACGAGCTCAAACTGGTTCAAGTAAAGTTTGACACTTTCCCATATATCTAACACCGTGTCAAAATACAATGAGTGAATCGTTAAGTTATTGCCATTCTATTGGGCTTTGTGCTTTTATTAATTAGTATTTCGGACTCAATGTACAGTATCAATAATTATCACCACTGTATAAATTTTGTGTATTTTTAATATAAAACACGATGCTATTCCTTTAAAATAATGATTAGCGGTAAGATGTCTTCTGACCCCGTACGCTTACTACCACTCTACGTATTACTGCCGTGAAGCAGTAGTGCGTTTCGGCTTGAAGAGCGGGACAGCCGTTATACTGAGACTTAGAACTCATACGACAAGGGTTGCGGAATTTTCGTCCCTAGTGTTTATGGGCTCCGGTGACCACTTAATACCACGTGGACCGTGAACTCGTCCATCGATGCAAGCAAAAAAAAAGTGAAGTCTTATCATGAGTTATATACCTTCAAGCTGCGGATTCCCTGGATGGGGCATCGGACAAACGCATCAATCCTGGAAGAACTAGGCGTCTCCTCAAGACTCTCTACCATTTGTCTACGTAGGATTTTAGAGTTTTTCGGTCACGTAGCGAGGAAAAAGGGTGACAATCTCGAAATACTGTGGAAGGGAAGAGGCCTAGGGGGCGTAGTCCCATGGGCTAGTCCGATCAGATTAAGATTTGGAATCCAGCATCAATGTCACTACCTACTGCGTGGAGGACAGGAAAGAATGGAGGAACATAGTCCTAACAAAAGTGCTCCGTAAAGGTTACGATCCTCAGCACTGAGGAATACGACGCAAGGAGGATACCTTCAATCACATGATCATCAGTTAGCTTGTAATTGCCGTGATAATGTGATGCTAAACGCGCGAATAAGACGAAGTGTGGATTCGTTACGTTAGATTGAATGTAAACAGTCGGAAATGAAATCGGCTAAGGAAATACATGTTTTAATTTAAACTTATTTTTAAAGTATCGTTACATTTTGCTTACACTGTGCACATGTACTAGTTTCATACATATAGTCGATACTATGATACTATTGACTTTATTATTCGATTAGTAATTCAACTATTAAATTACGACGAATTGTTTGAGATGATCCCATCGTCTCCCTTTCATTAACGCACAGCCTGCCACTCGAGCTGATTTTTCGAAAATACTAACGTAATTTGTAAATTAGGCACTTGGATGACCTAAAATAGTCCCACCCTATCTGTTGCTCTGGGTGTCCGTAATAGGCGACCAAAGGATTCCGTATGGCCAGAAGCATCTCTGTGGTTTTTTTTTGGTTTTTTTTATTGCCTTTGTAGGCAGACGATCATACGGCCCACCTGATGGTAAGTGGTCCCCGTCGCTCATGGGCGTCAGCAATGCCAGGGGCAGAGCCAAGCCGCTGCCTACCACAATCTCTGTGTTTATATTAGTGTACTGTACTTCAGTACCAGTTCAACCGCCTTTCGCTCTAACAGCAGAAGTAGAGACCCCAGTAAACGTACTGATCGAACCCAGCAAAGGGTTCGACGTGCAACCTACTTTTTTTTCTTCTTTCGGGCCGGGGGCCGAACCTCCTACTAGGTTCCCACGCATAAGGGGCTCGCGGGGTATGTGAGACTCAACGATCTGCATGGTGTTATAAGCAGACCGCGGGCCCAAAGATTTTAGGGCCCACCCACTAAATGACTCCCCTGCACTCTTACACCTGACGTCCGATCCCCTCCGAGTCCAGAACCCGGATGAGGCAGGGGAGTTACCGCGGTCAACACTACAACCATAACCTAAGCATCAACCCGCTGAGTTCCTCGCCGGATCCTCTCAACGGGTCGCGATTCCGATCCAGTTGTAGATTTATTCGCGAAGCAGCTACTCTTGAGTTGTTAGGTCTCCCTTGGAGGCACTCGGGTAGCTGCAAATCTCGCCCCTTTTGACTGAGACCTTGCTCGCCTACCTGTTCTTATGAAACTAGAAAGGTCTCCGGGCCACCAGTAAACCATCAATCATAAAACAGTTCAACCAGTACTTCAGTAAATAGTGGTTGGCGAACGCAGTACGCTACTGCTCAGCGCCGTAGCGCTTTTCTAGGCCCGTGCGGGCTAGAGCTATTATTATGCCTATTTCTACCACACCGCAGCCATGCATTTCGGTTTCAAAGCTGGGACAGTGGTTATACAGTACAATTGTCTGATGTCAATTTTCTAATGATTTTGATGTAATGTCTACGGGTTTTGATAACCGTTTAACACCAGGTGGACTGTGAAACCGATTAGCCATAAGAATAATAAAAAAAATGCTGTAGACGAACAAACAAGCTCGCGGATCACCTGGTACCAAGCGGCTACCAGAGCTAGATATCAACGTAGTTGCCACCACGTATTATGAGCTTGAAATCTCAGTTGTCTATAGCGACCGGACCAAGAATCTATAACTTCTAGAAATAGGATGGTGTGGACTAACCGTGTGTAGTGGTAGGCATCAAACGACACAATATATTTAACAAATGCTTGAATCTTGCTTGCAGCGAAGGTAAGATCTTTCACCCACTGAGTGGAATTGAATAGACTGACAGTCCGAATATTATTGTTCGGAACTTGTATATGTAAGCATATCTTGAAACTGCCATAAGCGCGAATCAAGCATCTGTCAAATATCTTGTGTTGTAATGATGATGTGTATATGATGCCTACCGCCACACATGTGGGCTCATAATACGCTCTACGGTCACTAAATGCGTTCTCTAAATATCCTTATGGACGATATCTGTGGGAACACATAATGGGAGGTTGCTATTTGAGGTCTACAATACAGAGTGAAGATATTTCAACAGATGCCTACATTTTAAAGAATATGTAAGAACTCTCAAAATAAATCTCAATTTTAGCCCAAGGGTAACTTCACTATCCCAGTTTTCACAGGTCCGTTTCATGATACAGTCTTCATAGATATTAAAAAGTTTCCTTTAAAAAAAACAATAAAAGCTCGTACACCCATCTAAGCAATAACCAAAAACAAAAAGAATAGTTCCTGCAAAACAAATTCCAAATGCACCGTGAATTCAGAAGCAATAACTCCGCGTGTCCTGTAGAACCAATTCGGTAAGACCGAGACTATAATGTTTTCTAAGCTGCACTGCACTCCGCAAGGAAATTTATCGGGGTGTGATTGCGCGGTGCGGTTTGGCAACGCATGTGGCTTGGACGTAAAAATATTTGGATGTGGCTTTTTAAATATTGTCATTCTTTTTTTTTTATTGCCCTTGTAGGCAGACGATCGCACGGCCCATCCTGTGAGTGGTTACCGTCGCCCATGGACTTTAGCAATGCCAGGGGCAGAGCCAAGCCGCTACCTACCGTAATTCATTCCATATTAATACCGTAATTCATAATTTCATCTCTATCATTGAATAGTATAACATCGAGGTATCGTCTTTCTGGTTTGGGTTGCACTCAGTATTGTTAGTCCACTTGTATGTTACGATTAAATGACGAATTTTAACAACTAACTTAGAAATGATTTTTTATGGCCTTAAGCCTAAAGACAATACGTGCTTTTACTATAACGTCTATCGCAATAAAACCGTCGTCGTCGTTAGAAGTCGTCGTGCCCTAAAGGATAAGACGTCCGGTAGATTCGTATCTAGCGATGCACCGGTGTTCGAATCCCGACTTCCTCGCTGAAGGAATAACAACGTGTAATAGAAATAAAAAACGGCAAAATTATAATTTACGTAATTACTGGTGGTAGGGAGGTCTTGTGAGTCCCTGCTTATTTCAGCCGTGAAGCAGTTTGCGTTGCGTTTCGGTTTGATGGGTGAGGCAGCCGTTGTAACTATACTTGAGACCTTAGAACTCACATCTCAAGGTGGGTGGCGGCATTTACGTTATAGATGTCTATGAGCTCCGGTAATCAATTAACATCAGGTGGGCTGTGAGCTCGTCCACCCATCAAAGCAATAAAAAAAATTAAAAAAAACCTGATAGTAGGTACCAGGTTTTTTTTTTACGATCATGAAGTTATTTTTTTTTTTTTTTTTTTTTATGATTGAAAGTTTACTGGTGGCCCGAAGGCCTTTCCAGTTTCACCAGGACAGGTGGGCGAGCAAAGGCTCAGCCAAGAGGGGTGGGATTTGCTAACAACTGCCCGAGCGCCTCCGAAGGAGACCTAACAACTCAAGAGCAATTGTTTCGCGAATGAATCTACTACCGGATCGGAATCGCGACCCGCTGAGAAGATCCGGCGAGAAACTCAGCGGGCTGATGCATGGGTTAGGTTGCACGTCGACCTCTTTGTCGAGTTCGACGAGTACGGTTACCGGGGTCCCTAAGCCTGCCCCTAGTATTAGAGCTGAAGGCATCTAATGCAAAGGTTATTGGATCTGATGGATCCGTAAGGACGTGTCTAGGGCGTCGACGGTGACTGGCTCCTGCATGATCAGGATTTGGGGAGTAGTCAGCGGCGGCAACGATAAGGCGATTATCATGACGCATAGCCTTATCGAAGTATCGTTCCGACGCTGACTTCATGTATTTCCGAATTGATTCGAGGCCCAGGTCGTCGTGTAGGTCAACGTTCCTCACGAACCACGGAGCCCCGACAGCTAACCTGCAAAAGCGGGATTGTAGGGATTGGAGGGTGTCTATGTGTGTGCGGGCCGCGTGAGCGAACACCACACTCGCGTAAGTCATGACGGGCCTTATGCAAGTTTTGTAAAGTGTCACCTTGTTCCGAAGGGACATTTTACTCCGCTTACAGATCATGGGGTAGAGTCTACCGAGAATAAACGCGGCACGGTCACGGACTGATTTTATATGCGGGCGGAATGTCATCGATGCATCCAGGGTAACGCCCAGGTACTTGACCTTCCTGGCCCAGGGTATGGGTTGTCTAAAGAGAGTAATCGGGGGTGTGAGATTCCTCCTCCTAATCCGGGAGGAAATCCGTGTGGAGCTTCCCCTCTGAAATAGCACCGCAGTACTTTTCGCTGGGTTGATGTCTATGCGCCATTTTCGGAACCACTGTCCTAGGGCTAGGGCTGCGCTCTGAAGCTTCTTTGCGATTAGGGACTTATTTCTACTAGAATAGTAAACAGTCGTGTCGTCGGCGAATAAAGCTAAATGGGTCGGCGGCGACCGGGGAATATCGTTGACGAATAAGCTAAATAGGAGGGGTGAGAGGACAGAGCCTTGCGGGACTCCAGCTGTGAGAGGTCGTGGGGAGGAGCGGGTTCCCTCGACTTGATATCGAAAAGAGCGGTTCGACAAGAAGTCCCGTATGATGAGCACGAGACTATCCGGCACGCCCATGTTGAATAGTTTGAAAATCAAACCATTGTGCCAGACTTTGTCGAACGCTTTTGCGACGTCGAAGAAGAGAGCTCCCGTGTATAACGGTTTTGGTCGATTAAGCCCCACAAGAATGTGCTCCGTGAGGCGGTGCACCTGTTGAACGCATGAGTGATTTGTACGGAATCCGAATTGTTCATCGATAAGAATGCCCTTGGATGAGACGAAGTCTCTGAGGCGTTTGTAGAGCAGACGCTCATACAGTTTGCCTAGAGACATGAGGAGGCTAATCGGGCGGTAGCTCGTCGGATGATTTTTTGGTTTACCGGGTTTATGTATGCCGATAACGTCCGCTTCTTTCCACACCGCGGGAAAGATACAGTTCGCCATAGCGGCATTGAAAATAGATGCCAACATCACGATGAGTTGGACGGGTAGAAGTTTAATAACGCGGTTGGATATACCGTCGGAACCGGGAGCCTTGCGAGGACGTAGGTCTTTGATCAAGTCTTTAACTTCCATCGGGGTGACGGGTGGTAACGCATCAGAGGGTGGCAAGGAGGCTCTGCGTTCTACCTCACTGTCTACTAATTCTACATGAACAGGGTCCACGGATTGAGTGCTGGGCGTGCACTGGGTTTGCAATGTATCGGCCAGCAGCTCTGCTTTTTCGTCATCATCGAACGCCGCGAGTCGGCCTGAGGGGCCTACGAGGGGGGGCATAGTTACTACCGTATCCGATTTGAGAGTACGAGCTAAGCGGTAGTAAGACCTTTGGGAGGGCGCGAGTCCTTCTAAGAAATCAGACCATCTGGCATCTCGGACTTCGGCGATGCGAGACTTTACGTCGCGTTGTAGGGCACGCATTCGAATACGATTTTCCGCGGTAGGATACCTGTCGTCATGAAGTTATTTAATATTTCCAAAACACCGTGAGCAAACATACATTGAAAGTTGTACGTGAGTATATATTTTTAGTTTTCGTGAATTTCAGACATAGTCAAAGCTGTTTTTACGATTAAATCAGGCTTTTTTTATTTAATTATTCATTTCACGTAGTTCATGATATTATGTCTCTTAAAAAATGGAATATCCATAATTTGGTGCGTACACGGTACACGCACGACCTGTTGCCTCAACTGGATAGACTCCAGTATTTAAGTGATTTAAGCTAAATAAAACGGTTGCATTTGTCATTTGTAATTTCAATTTTCTACATTCTCTTGCCAAGATTGAAATTTTGCCGGATCGTTGTATTCTGTTAGTGGCTTTTTTAAATTATTGCTGTCCGTATCACTTCCTGAAGGAATGGCTTTTTTATTGTACGAGGTTGATATCTTACAATATGGTTCTGTTCCGATTAGGTCAAATTCAAATGTATTCATTTTAACTTAGCGCGCATCAATAAAACTAACTCTACCTTCGATTTTTGTAAGAGACAGCGATGGCGGAATTTTGTCGGTCTTTTTTTCCCACAGCATATTTATAAACAAGTCATTTGGAAGTAACTTTCACTTCATTTATTGTTTTACAAACAATATGAGAATCACAGTTCCATCCTGATACTTTCACAAAATCTATGTCTGTCACTAATATTGTCACTCTTTAAAGCACTAAAAATTTAAAAAAAATGCACTAAGCACGTGGTCTAATTTCCTCTGATTTCACAACTCTATCTCGGTATTTAAATAAAAAGGTTTTTTTCCTCTAAGCTCAATTAGTTTTCTCCTTAGCATAATTTAATGGTGGTAGAGTGTATTCTAAGCCCGCATTGGCAGGTACCACCATCCTGCTTAGGTATATCTATTGCGAAGCCGTAACGCGCTCCATTTTGAAGAGTACGACAGCCCTTAAACAATGAGACTTCGATCCTCAAGTCAGGTTGCGTTATTCACGATTCGATATCCATCAGCTTCCGTAACCACTAAACCTAAGTTCACCTTCAGCTCGTTCACTCATCTACGCCAAAAAAAGTGTTTATAGTATGAATCGATATGTGTAGGTGAATTTATATATTCAGGCTTAGTAACTCTATGTTTTTGTGCGACTGCTCTTTGATTAATGTGTTTCAAGGAATTCTTATCGACAGCTCTCTTTAGATACTTATCAAGTTTGCACCAATTGTCCGATACACCTCTTAGAGCTTATTAATCTTAATAATATTAAAGAAAATGCTATTGCTTATTTTTATTGCTTAGATGGGTGGACGAGCTCACAGCCCACCTGGTATTAAGTGGTTACTGGAGCCCATAGACATCCACAACGTAAATGCGCCATCCACCTTGAGATATAAGTTCTAAGGTCTCCGTATAGTTACAACGGCTGCCCCACCCTTCAAACCGAAACGCATTACTGCTTCACGTATTACCACACAATACTACGTAGTAATGATCGCGCCCAGAGTGATAAGATCGAGAGTATGACATAAACAGGCATGTACTTAAAAAATGTGTTTTGCGCCTAAGAAAGGATATTTACAGAAAAGCACGTTCGGAGCGTAACACGGTGTAGGGTTCAAATCCACTGGGAGGGAGCAGCCCCGTGCTTCCTTACAAAAATATGATTATAACGCCGTACACGTATGATGTATGCGGTAACGGGATGCCGCCTTTTTTAAGATGTGTTTTTTTTTTCAAGGAAAAAATAACAGATGTTAGGTTCGAGAAAAAGTTTCTTGTTTTCTTAAAGCTCCTTTAGGGTTCGAAAGAGATAGAATATATGCCTTATAGAAACATAGTGTAGTGTAGGTAATATGCAATATGACGTGTATTTATATTATATTCAAAAATCAACCCGGCAGATAGCGTTTCAGTCAGTATCTAGGTTATTTATCTATACTGCAACTAAACGGTCAGATTGATTGAATTTTTACAAGAGAACGTCTGTCGAGTCTGCTAGTAACTAGCTATTATTATATAGGTGAAAGTCGTGTAATCAAATCTAAATCGGTAATAGTATGGTCGTACTGATGGTAAGGCGTACTGTAGTCTCACGGGTAGTATTCAGCTTACTACCATTCAGCTTATATCTGATGCGAAGTAATTGTGTTCCGTTTTGTAGGATGAGACGGTCTTAATATAATCAAATAGAGATGTCCTGTTACCTACCTAACTATCTTATTATATATTACCTATCTTATGTCTTAATGTGGTAGTGATATAATTTGTGGTAAATTTGCACTAGACAGGAAAGAAAAATAAACCATGTAAAAAAAAAAACAGGGAAACAAAATAAACTTTCCTAACTGCGACTATCATGTACTCAGTTTTCTTCGAAAATCCAATCACTGATACTAATAATAAATATTAAGCTCAGAAGCTTTTCAGAAGACAACAAAAAATGGCGGAGATTTTTTTTCTCTATAAATCGTTGCTTTTAAAATTTTATCTCGATGATTTACTCCCTACTTTGTGTATAAGAATATTTCGGGGACAAAAGATGGGTAATGGAAAACAGGTGAAGCGTTGCGCTGTCGTTATTTATAGTGTTCTGTAGGTTTTTATTAATGGCTCTTTTTTTATAGCTTAGGGGGTGACGTCACACCTTTTTTATAATCGTCCCTCGAAATATCAACTCTTTATGAAATATCAATGGTATAATTGTTTAACGACAGGGATTGGCTTGATGATGGAAACTCTGCTAGACCACGATATATTCTACATAAGTAACAGCATTATCCAAGAACATTTGATAATTCATATAAAACGTCACGCAAAAGCAACGAAGCTGATTTTGAAATAACTAAATGTTTTAAAGCATTTTTTTTATTTATGTTCAGCCTTACCCTTTCCTGGGCATGGGCCTTCTCTTTTTTTATGCCAAAATGATCGATCTCCCGCCATTCTCATCCACGTCCATCCCGCCGTCTTGACTATGTCACTGGCCAGCGGATCATAGCTCTTGCGTCACCTCTTCGACATAATCTTGGAGACCATTTCGTCACTATCCTACTCCATCGGTTATGATTTCACCTTGCTAAGTCTCTAGCTCAACTCAATTTCAGATCTGCTACTCTCTACTCTGTTTAATTTTGTTTTGCGTCTAATCTAGGTATTACGGACCTGATATATCAGATTGATACCCAGATAGAGCGCTTTATTCCGTAAAAGATCTCACGAGTATGGACCCATATTTCTGCACCGTATGATAATTTGGGCAAAGTGCATTGAATGTAGTCTTATCTTACTAAGCTTTAAAATTTCTTAAGCATGTCCTTCTTCAAACGAGGCTTGTGGAGAGTATTAAGCGGTAGGCGGCGGCTTGGCTCTGCCACTGGCATTGCTGAAGACCATGGGCGACGGTAACCACTCACCATCAATCAGGTGGGCCGTATGCGAGTCTGCTTAAATTTTTTTTTTTAGTTAGTTTAAAAAAAAAACCAACTAAAGTCACGGGAGATGCGTGTACAACCAAATACCAATTTTCCTATGAACGGTACGTCTCATGTATGAAACATATGTTTTCGTTTGAATTCAAATTTAACGCGAATGGAGAATCTCGCAGTACCTAATCGTAAATAAAAGTCGTACAGCTCATTACTTACGAACGACATTATGGTCTTAGAATGTCTTACGCGTGAATAATTTAATCTGGTTTTCCATTAAAACGTTTTGAGTAAGTCGATTTATATTCAGCTTGAATCCCAATATTGCCGAGTATGGCCTTATGAAAAGATTACGCTCATATCGGTAAGTATTTTTGAATATTTATCTGCTCGATGTCATTGAATTTCGGTTAAAGACGATTTTAGGGCTTGTTCGCACGTGTCAAGGTCGCTTCTTGACTACGAGGTAAGATAAAACATATCCAACGATAAAGTAATGATGACGCATCGGCTACAATAAGCGTAATGTCTATTTCTCAAATTAATCATGTGATTCGATTTAGACGGTTTAATTTACACCTGTTTATTTTTGCCCTACATGTATCTATACTACTATCTACACTAGGCTGCACTAAAAGTATCGGGAATGAAATATTTCCACTGTTCCTGTCATATTAAAATCTTTTTAATAGAAAACTCCTTGGTTTTAAAAATCGAATACCATTTATTTATTTTAAAAAAGATTCTCGGTCTTGTCACGAGGTTTTATCAAACTTGTTTAGTCGTTGAGAAAATGGAATTGACTCGAGAAAATTCAAGAGCGATGATTTATTATGACTTTCGAAGTGGTTTAACACAAAAACAGTGTGTTGACCGGATGATTTCTGCATTTGGTGATAAAACCCCATCCAAAACCACAATTTATCGCTGGTTTGCTGAGTTTCAACGTGGACGTGTCAAGCTCAGTGATGATCCCCGTCAAGGTCGTCCAAAAACTGCAGTCACCCAAGAAAACGTTGATGCTGTGCGTAAGCTGATTGAGGAAGATCGACATGTGACATACCGCGAAATTCAGGCAACTTTAGACATTGGCATGAGTCAAATACAAATAATCTTGCATGAACAATTAGGTGTAAAAAAGTTGTTTTCCCGATGGATACCGCATTCGCTCTGTGAAGAGCAAAAAGCGGCTCGCGTTACTTGGTGCGTCAGAACTCTCGAAAGATTCCACGCAGGATCCTCAAATGCTGTATACAACATTGTATCAGGTGACGAATCCTGGATATACGCGTACGAACCCGAAACAAAAAACCAATCACGAGTTTGGGTGTTCGAAAATGAGTTAAAGCCAACAAAAATTGTTCGTTCACGGAGTGTTGCAAAAAAAATGGTGGCCACGTTTGTCTCCAAAACCGGCCATGTTACGACTATTCCTCTTGAAGGACAAAGAACGGTTAATGCAGAATGGTATGCTAGCATTTGTTTGCCACAGGTCGTTTCTGAACTCCGTAAAGAGAACTGCAACCGCCGCATCATCCTCCATCATGACAATGCGAGTTCTCACACCGCGCACAGAACAAAAGAGTTTTTAGAGCAAGAAAACATAGAATTATTAGACCATCCACCGTACAGCCCCGACCTAAGCCCTAATGATTTGTATACTTTCCCTAAAATAAAGAATAAATTGCGTGGACAGAGATTTTCATCACCTGAAAAAGCTGTGGACGCCTACAAAACGGCCATTTTGGAGACCCCAACTTCCGAATGGAATGGTTGCTTCAATTATTGGTTCCATCGTATGAAAAAATGTGTCAAATTTCGCGGAGAATACTTCGAAAAGCAATAAATACATTTTTAAATAGTAATGTTGTGTCACTTCGTTAATTCCCGAAATTTTCAGTGCCGTAGTTACGACTCATCTGATGACAGGTATCGTAAAACAATATACAGAACAATGTCAAAATGGCCACCATTCTTATTAGCTTACTATTCTCATTAGATAGAGTGTTACAATGCATCCGATCCGTACGATATTTTTAATTTTTTTACGTACCTACTGCTAGTAATCTCAAGGGGTTCACCGAATGAGTAGGCGAGGTCACAGGGCTCAACCTGAGACATTATTAACATCTACCTTTTTTTCCTACCCAAGCTGATGGTCTAGAGAGACCATATCAGCATCACCGAGCTAGTAGGTGAGCTCACGGGCCTCAAACTCGATGACGTTGCTAACACGAACCGTGTTCAGCAAGAGCCGTTCTTCGCAGAATCTACCACCGGATCGGAAACGCGACCCACTGAGAAGATCCGTTGAGAAACTCAGTGGGCTGTATCTGTGAGTTAATTTACTCACTGAGCCCTTCGTCGCAAGCGACGGGTTTGACGAGAGCGATGACCGGAATCTAACAAGAGCAGCGCTTTGCAGAATCTACCACAAATACCACGTTGAAATTGATGATAGATAGCCCTGAGGTCTCATCAGCCTAGGCACGGGCCCAGCCAGGAGAGTAAAGACATAAAGACTACCGTGTATTTTAAGCACGTGCGTGATTATTTCGCACACGTCTAAGCTATATAGGTTAATGCTCTCAAACAAGAGAACCGTGAATACTAAGTTGTTTAATATTTTTGTTGTTGTACTATGCTATACTAGTGCGAAAGCAGAAATCTTTTGATGAAAATGTATAGAATCAAAATTGCATATTCTGTTCATTATCTTTTGCTCACCTGAACTGAAAGGACATGATCGTCACCCAAAGATGACCACTGAATAAGATCTTCAGTTTTACTGGTTAACCCGCTTCTTCCATCAATCAAGAATAATTAAAACTCTTTCATCGGAAAGGCGAAACACGTGAAAGAAACTTCTATAAAGACCAAAAAATGCCAATAATTAACTTTTAAAATAGCGTTATGTTGGATTAATATTCAAATTATAACGACTCAGTCGTTCGTGACCACGAAAACTGTAAAGTTATTAATGTATTTGAAGCAAAGCTTTTTAAATATGCTTTGAAGAGTGAGACTTTTGAAGTCGTCGTGACCTAAAGGATAGGTACCACCACCCTGCCTATTTCTGCTGTGAAGCAGTAATGCGTTTCGGTTTGAAGGGTGGGGCAGTCGTTGTAACTATACTTGAAACCTTAGAACTTATATCTCAAGGTGGGTGGCGCATTTAAGTTGTATATGTCTATGGGCTCCAGTAACCACTTAACACCAGGTGGGCTGTGAGCTCGTCCAACCATGTAAGAAAAGAAAAGACAGCCGTTTTACAATGTACTTGAGACTTCAACCACTTATTTTTATGTGAGTTAGCGTGCTTCACTAACTTTTTTACATGAGGTGGGTAGTGGGAAATCGTATTTAAACACTTTTTGAGATCCGAGCTTAATGTATTTAGTACTCACCCCTGGCAGTGTCCTTTTCTCGTGAAGCGCCGATTGCGCATTTGAAGCACTTTCTGGATTGAAATACGTCAAAAACGCACATCCTGTAACAATAAGAAAACAAATTTTTACTTTCTGATCACTTTTTAAGAACAGGTGGTAGGACCTCTTGTGAGTCCGTACGGGTAGGTAACACCACCCTGCCTATTTCAGCCGTGAAGCAGTAATGTTTTTCGGTCTGAAAGGTGAGGGCAGCCGTTGTAACCATACTTGAGACCTTAGAACTTATATCTCGAGATGGGTGGCGCATTTACTTTGTAGATGTCTATGGGCTTCAGAAACCACTTAACACAAGGTGGGCTGTGAGCTCGTACCCCATTTAGGCGATAAAAAAAGGCAGTTTCAGATTAAATAATCTCAGTTTATTAAGACGCCGGTACTCAACCGTACGGGCTAATAATACGCCCTAGTGCCAGTCAAATAATTTGAAATAAGGGGCGAAGATAAATTTGGGAAAGTAATTGTGGAGTCAAGTGAATATAGTAACTAGCTGGTTGCTGGTTGTACTAGCCACTTGCAATTTAAACGGAATATGGACAATAGCGAGGAATTATATTTCTTGTATTTGACCGGTCAATTTCCCGAAGCACAATGAACGAATATAAACACAACACGCACTTAAATACAAAGCTAATTGACAATAATACTGGCTGTTAATGAAACTTCAGGTGAAATGACGTAGGCTTCACACGATGTGGAGCTTCGCGTGCAAGTGCTTGAATACTTGTACAAGTAAAAGCACTGTTAGGCGCTGGAGTTCGGGGTTAATAAAAATTCTACCGAAGATCAAATTAAAATTGTATTAAACACTTAGAAAACTTAACGAACGCGTTAAAACTCTCAATTCATTTCTTCCGCTTCGCTTCAGATGATCCGTTCGCTGTTTCGCTTCGAGTAGTTCCGATGACTAACTGAATTCGTATCATCTCGCAACGCTTTTACAGTCGATACGACATCCCTAGATTTATCGAGAGCATTCTGGGCAAGTCGAGTAGCTTCGATGTGTGTTTCCGCTATCTGATAACAGATGGCGTTGTACTTCTCGAGCACTTTCGATGTTACTTTACATTAGATTTAAATAGTTTCATTGATATTAGGTTCTACTATTCGACGATAGATGGCGTTACTCTAATCGACGTAGCAGTACGCTACAGTTGTGTTTCCGAACGCCTAGATATTTAAAAAAAAAATGATGGTTCTCGTAGCACGGAAAAACATCATTTTCGTAAAGAAAATTGAAAAATATGCCACACGGCAATTAAAAGTTGACAATTCAAATACAGGTACCGTTTCCTTTCTAACATCAACACTGAAAAGCCAAAAAGTTCAAAGCTCCCCTTTTAACGCGGAACTTACGAAAAGTCACATTAAGGGTTTAGCATGAGTTTGGTTCTGCGGTTTGACTTAAGACGGCTTAAAGCACAAGGTGCTGACAAATTTAAGTTTTGTTCACTTTAATTTGATTACTTTGGCTTACCAGATATACCAGAGAACTTTTAATTATAAACTTAATATAAATATAAGCTTTTTTCACATGCAAATAGAATCACTTACGTACAAGATGTTATAGATATTTAATTGCCTTCATTGACCCATTGACGAAGAGTTTTTTTTTCCCTACCTATGCTGATAGCCTTGAGAGGCTATTTCACCCTAACGTGTGTAGGTGAGCTCACGGGGCTCAAACCGGAGAGTTGCTAACACTGACCCTAGCAAGAGCAGTGCTTTGCAGAATCTACCGCCGGATCGGAAACGCGACCCACTGAGAAGATCCGGCGAGAAACTCAGTGGGCTTTGACGAAGAGTACTCGCTTGCACTGGATATCAACAAGAAAACTGTCTAAACAAGCCGCTGTTTAACTAAAAATACTTTTCAAACAGTTGAAGAGGGATACGTGCCATTGTGTGGGCAACCATTTGGGTTGGGGAATATAAGGTAAGGTTGGTTAAGTATGGTACATGGTTTAGGTATAAGGTAAGGTTGGTTAAGTATGGTACATGGTTTCTTCTATTGAATATTTCTTTAAATGCTTCTAGGATTACGTGAACTAAAATTCAGTTATTTACCAAACTGCTTGTTTAGGCAGTGTGTTTAGTATCGTCGTTTGAATCACAATTAACTTCCTACGTGCTTTGAATCCGTTGTACAATATTATAACCGTACTCAAGTCCTTTCTAGCTATAATACTATGTTTAGAAATGTTGTTTTTAATAGTATAAACCTAATTATTAACTTCCGTTAATACTTTCAGTGATTGGTAAATTAAAATAATTATTAATATCAGGAGTAGAGATTAAAAAAAACGTGTTGCACTTGGGGACTTCCGTGGTAAAGCTATTGCATAGCATTTTTGTATGAACTTATGCAATTATAATTAGACAATAATAATTTAACATTAAAACAATAATAAAATAAGACCACGCTATATTTATAAACATTAAAAAAAGCAAAACATTAACTTTCCCCTTCACACTCGTAAGCTAGACCGCGCGAGAGAGAGATGGGCAGACTTTTCATGATGATGCGCATGCAGTGCGACGTCACGCCGTGCGCTTATTCACAAACACTACACAAGCGCAACGTGTGAATGTGTTGAACGCGAGCTACATGGTAGGCGGAGCGGGGGGTGTTAGGTTTTAGGTTCGTTACGGAATTACTTGATTCGGTCGCCACGCTCAAAGCCCGCGATAAAAGCTATGTAATAGCTTAAAAATTGTACTAGTTCTAAGGACCAATTCGTGTTTCATACTCACATTACAACGTAATGACGCTACCTACCACAAAGGAGATGTTAGCAAATGCTTTATAATATTTAGAACTATACTATAGTATGCTGCACCCATACTAATAAATATATTAAATCGCTAACCCAACAAAGCATCCGTCCAAAATATAAATTTTATACTTTTTTTTTGTGTAAATTGAATTTGTCTTTATACCTTAAAATGTTGTAAGCCTAAAACAACAGCCCATTTCACCGGATTGGTTAATAGCATCAGGAATAAACAAAGGCTTTGTTGGTCAAATGTACGTTTTTGAGTTTATTTCTACTGTTGGTAATCAGTAGGTAATACAATGCTGGTGGTTAGCTGAAATTCAGGTATATTAAAACCAGAATTGTAAGGTCGCATCTAGTTTTTCAGTGATTAAAATCGTCCTTATTCCATCCAGCATAAAGTCGAAATTCCGAATTTATATTACGTACGTGTACCGTTGTTATTTTAACAAGTAAAGTAGAGGATTCGTGTTTTAGATAGGTCGTTCAATTTGAAGTTGTTTTGTTTTTGTTATAAAGGGTCTAACTGGATTAGGTTAGCCTTTATTTTATTACCAAGGATAATATATACTCTTTTAATCATGTCATTGGGTAGACAGTAACGTAGCGAAGTGTACCATAAGATGTACTTTGCAAAGGGATTCTTCCCGAATTTCTTCCAAAATTTGTGAACCAGCAATGTAATTCGAATGTTCGAGACCATTGCGCGTGCTATGCAGAAAAAGTTTGTAAAATAATTTTACATGAACTTGTTTAAATAGTTTTATCTGGCGTTGTACTGTTAAAACTGAAACCTCATGTCTCTAGGCATGACGGCATTTACGTTGTAGATGTCTAAGGGCTCCAGTTACCACTTAACACTAGATAGGCCGTGCGCTTGTCCAATCACCTAAGCTATAAAAAAACCCGGACTCGCGTTTGTTTTATGGAAGGTTTTCACTACATTTTTTTTCTTCAAAAACATAGTGGCCAAGCTATCTGATGTGAAGTATTCCCGACAGATTTTAATAATTCAAAACTATGACATGGTTTTCAGAATCTCATGCAATCGCTGATCTTTTTTGTTCTGTAGAGCGCGCGGAGGAGCTTAGAGTTCTTTGGACATATCGCCAGAAAGAGGGGTGACAATCTGGAAAAGCTGGTGGTAACAGGCAAGGTATGCGGAAGAAAGCCCAGAGGCAGAAGTCCAATGCGCTTGTTGGACTAGATACGCTCCACTCTCAACACTTCAGTTCACGTTGCTATCCACACAGCCGAGGATAGGCAGGAATAGCGCTGGATAATACAGGAGAAAGTTGCTAGAGGAGGCCACGCCCCTCAGCACTGAGGATTATCGACGCAAGGAGAAGGAGAGCGTCACGCAGCATGTTTGTTTCTCGAAGAAAAAAATAGTAAGTTGTATCAAACTATAAAACGAATTTGTTTTATATACGTCAACGACCAATTTAAATAGAAATTCGTTCGCGTGAATTCTTGGGAACGATTTAATAAGCAACTAATTAAAGAAATATTATTTATTTTAAAGTTTTTATTGATGTAGATGTCTAGACGAGATAAGAATCCATCTCGTGATTATTGAGGCTCATGAACTACAAAGCATATATGAGTATGAAGCATGATGACGTACTTTTAGGCATGGAGTCCAGGTCTCCATTGTATAGCGGTGGTTTTGTCATTTTGTCATTTATAATGAAATTGAAAACAAAACTAGTAAAGAAAAACATAGCTCAGTAACTAATATCATGTTTACACGAAACAAGAAAACCGGAAAAACTATTTGCTGTGATGTAAACAAAAAAGAAAGAAAAAAATGAAATAGCAACATCGTGTGGACCGGAAATGTATAGGCGCCGGAAATGAACCCGTTAACGCGATCCAAAATGGCGGAGTACAGGGTGATTTATTCTCAAAACAAGATCAACATTTATATTTCACTGTAAATTTCATTGTAAATTTTATTAAAAATATTTTTATTAGAATAATTAAATAATTATTTAAAGGGATCGCTCGGTTTTCTGCCTTACGGTTCAGGACATATTCGGCAGGAATATGTACTCGCAACCAAACTGAGGCTCAAATCCTAGGACAAACATTACGATAACTAAATAGTTAAATACTTTACAAACACGTGTTCAGAAGCGGCTTCCATGGTAAAATGATGTTGTACCATTACAGAGTTCCGGTAAACATGTTTTTTTTATTGCTTAGATGGGTGGACGAGCTCACAACCCACCTGGTGCTAATTGGTTACTGGAGCCCATAGACATCTACAACGTAAATGCGCCACCCACTTTGAGATATGAGTTCTAAGGTCTCAGTATAGTTACAACGGCTGCTCCGCCCTTCAAACATAAACGCTTCACTGCTGAAATAGGCTGGGTGGGTGGTACCTACCCGTGCGGATTCACAAGAGGTCCTACCACCAGTAAAAAACACATTTACTCATTCACTAGAAATGGCGCTATACATGGATAGCTCACATCGCTCTTTTTGCTTTCTCATAACAGCTTAAAATAGAATACGGCTTCCAGCATAAAACATCGAAGCCATAATGGCAGCAGATTGCGTCGGCTCAGATAACAGAAACTTGGAAATAAAACGACAACTAGTAATTAGGTGGCCGGTGGCCGAAGCTCAGCCTCGTGGTCGCTAGGAATTGTAAACGAAAGCTTTAATTATTGGAACGAAGTTTCTTATCGCGTGTTGTGAAAGGGGGCTAGACGGAAAAAATCCTTACGAAAAGTTGTCATGACACTTTTTGCTATAAATTCTTACGAAAAGTTGTCACGACACTTTTGGAACGAAGTACTTTATCGTGCGTTGTGAAAGGGGGCTAGACGGAAAAAATTCTTACGAAAATTGTCACGACACTTTTTGCTATAGTAAGCTATTGTAAGCTGTGCGGCGTCGCATGTTTCTCTGTCTGTCTGTCTGTCTCTCTCTCTCTGTCTCTCTCTCTCTTTCTTCATACCTCGAATAGAACTTTAAATTAATATTTTTATAATTGGGAACTTCGTTCCTATCCGGTGTCCCACGACACCACACATCTTTTTCTAAAAGATTTATTGAGCTTTTCATAAAGTCAGTATTAATTATGCGTTTCTTTTAAAATGGTAGGTTATTATTAGTTTTGTTATAGAGAATACGATCACGTGTTTCGAGGTGAGCAATAGTATCCACCTCATGCTCTGTCTGTTTAGTGAGAGTTTTTTAACGTTCTCGATAACGTGAAAGTTAACTCAAATTTGTATGGAGTTGGAACGTTTGCCTACGTTTGCCGCTAGGGGCGCTGTTTCAACTCCATACAAATTCGAAAACTAGGAAGGTTCAGAAACAGAAGGTAGGAAGGAAGGTTGCCTTGATAGTGTTCTGAAGTGCATCACAGACGACAGTCTTCTCTCGCGATAAATTGTTTTTTCACTATCTAGCCTTAAATTGTATTTTAATTTGTGATTGGAATCGCGAATACACAGAACCAAATAACACGTTTGAAACCTTTCCATTAGAATAATTTAATTCACATTACCAAAAAAACTCACAAAGAGATATACAAAAGGAATTTTTAATTAAATATCATCTCCTAAATGTTAATAAAGCAACGAGAGAACAGTTTACAAAACATAAGACAAAAGAGAATTTTGTAAATTTTCGTGTTCAAAAACATAAAGAAGTTTTTTTTTTGCTTGAAATTTTTATTCAACTGAAAATTTGCTGTTAAATCTTAAATTTATTAAGTACTTTAAAGCAAAAACGTTATTATTGTTACCAGGATTGCGAAAATACTATTAGCCGTAGTAGCTCTACAGAAGAACTGTATGGAGAGAGAACTGTTTGAAGTCGTCGTGGCCTAAAAGATAAGACGTTCGGTGCATTCGTGTTGAAGCGATGCACCGGTGTTCGAATCCCGCAGGCGGGTACCAATTTTTCTAATGAAATACGTACTCAACAAATGTTCACGATTGACTTCCAGGATGAAGGAATAACATCGTGTAATAAAAGTGAAACCCGCAAAATTATAATTTGCGTAATTACTGGTGGTAGGACTTGTTGTGAGTCCGCGCGGGTAGGTACCACCGCCCTGCCTATTTCTGCCGTGAAGCAGTAATGCGTTTCGGTTCGAAGGGTGGGGTAGCCGTTGTAACTATACTGAGACCTTACAACTTATATCTCAAGGTGGGTGGCGCATTTACGTTGTAGATGTCTATGGGCTCCAGTAACCACTTAACATCAGGTGGGCTGTGAGCTCGTCCACCCTTCTAAGAAAAAAAGAAAAAAAAAAGAGCAGTGTACCATTTTTTTAAATTACCTATCATGGTCTATAGACATTCCACTGTAAATCCATTAATCCCCTCGTGATACATAAGTTCGAAGTCTCAATTATATAATACCATTATACTTGTGCTTTTAAGCTTATTATTCTCGTTTTGTTTTGTCAGATTCAGTGTAAATCATGTAAGATAGTTTGTCGCAACAAAATATTGTATTTAAATTTTAAGTCGGGACGGGTTTGCGTTGCTTCGTAGACAGAGTGTCTTGTCGTTGCCGAAACGCCACATATCTTTCTTTTGATTACTTATTCGCAGAAATTCGACTCAAGAATTAGTTCTCATAGAATTTCAGATCAGCTTCTTTTGAAGTCACGCGTGATTACAACACGTTATTTGTTGTTGAGAACTTACAATTTCATTAATCACGTCTATTCAATGGATTTGTTTGGAATTACTTAAATTGCGTGCAAATTGTTAAACGTAACAAATTGAATTACAAAAAACCTAGTATTCAAAGGATTTTTGTCGATGAATGTACTTTCTTTAAGCAGAAGACATATCAATGAAGAAAGCTGCAAAGAAAGAAATATCAAAATATTTGAAAAGAAATTGCACTAAATGCCGACACTAAGTAGTATTTTTTTTTCAAATAAGTTCCTGCTTCGTTGAAATCTTTTTTTTTTTTTAGTGCTTAGATGAATGGACGAGGTCACAGCCCACCTGATGTTAAGTGGTTACTGGAGCCCATAGACATCTACAACGTAAATGCGCCACCCACCTCGAGATATAAGTTCTAAGGTCTCAGTATAGTTACAACGGCTACCCCACCCTTCGAACCAAAACGCATTACTGCTTCACGGCGGAAATAAGCGGGGTGGTGGTACCAACCCGTGTGGACCCCCAAGAGGTACTACCACCAGTGATTACGCAAATTATAATTTTGCGGGTTTGATTTTTATTACACGATGTTATTCCTTCACCGTGGAAGTCAATCGTGAACATTTGTTGAGTACGTATTTCATTAGAAAAATTGGTACCCACCAGCGGGATTCGAACACCGGTGCATTTATATGCATACGAATGCATCGGAAGTCTTATCCTTTAGGCCACGACGACTTCAAATCTGTAGCATGTGCAAAATTATGAAACCTAATATTAACGTGTGTGATCCTTTGCCTAAACTAAACTATTGACTTTACATTGAGATCTCCTATACGTTTGTACTTCATTTTTCTGATTGAAATTAAAACCTTGCACAGTTGTTTTTGGTACTTTAGGGAAAGTTTTTGGTGGAATAGCAACAACGTAGGATCAGTGGTGCGCGATCAAACAAAGTATTTCCAAAATATTTCATTACACTCTTGCGATTCATAGGTAACTGCGGCCGGATTTTTTCTTTTATATCACAAAAATTAGCCATTTTAAGCAACATTATTGCCGAGTAAGAAGTTTCAAGTAAACAATAAAGACTTCCATATTGATTAACTTATCATCTAGCTGTTCTTCTTATATTCGGTGGCCCAGATTTTTGTAATCTGAATCCGCTTTTGAACCCCGATCGGAGTGATTGATTATATTTGTCAAAGTTAGTAATTAGGTGTCAGAATGTTTAAATTTTTCATTTCACTATCCACAAAAAACACAATTTGTTATTTACTTATTTCTGCTTTATTTCTAATAAATGAAGCAAAATGAAATATCCAAATCATTTTAATACGCTTTTATTAACTTCAGACGTATCTATGTTAGTATGTAACGGAATCTTCGAACATGATTTTGACCCCCTTCAAAACGTCGGATGAACTCGAAATTTGGTATACGTATTAAGGACCGATGACAATTCAATTCGATATTTTTTTTCAATTTTTTTTAAATATTGAAAAAATATCGGAAAACATTAAATTCAACTAAATCATGAAAAGTAAATAATAGTTTAATTTTTTTTACAACGTACGCTTTTATAGATAAACCAAATAAAAAATAGAAAATAAATTATTTTTTCTTACACGATTTTTAATTCAAATTTATTAAAACTTTTTTTCTATTTTTTAGTTGGATTTTCTATAAAAGCATATTTTGTTAGTTTTTTTAAATTATTATTTTTTAACATGTAAAGAATAAATGTATCTCAAAATTAAGGCGACCCAATATCAAACGACGTGTTCTTTTCTCGAAACGCAGAAGAATACGGTTGGCGAAATTCGCAAATTTATACTTCAAAATAAAAATCCAAAACCGAATGACTCGTTCACACTAGCACAGAGCAGCGCCGTTCTTAATCCGTGAGCTTTTTTGGGGAAGCTGTCCATATGCACAAAGCGCGCAGTTGGATTTAAAAACGAAACTTTACATGTTGGTTTGTTACTCGACTGCTAAGGAGTAAACTAAATAAAAACGTATTAAAAAAAGCCTTCATCATCATATTTTACGCTTTGTAGTGCTAATCATATTTATCTATCTATATATAAATACGTGAAGCAAAAACTTTGTATCACTTTTTACGAAAATTGCGCGAACGGAGGAGTATGAAATTTTCCACACTTATACAGAATATAGAGAAGTAGTGCACAATGCTTATATTTTTTTTAAAATAATGCATAAAAGATACATTAAATCAATAAAGAAAACATTACACACACTACATACCATGTATTTGACACACACATGCGTGCATTTCTTGTCAAACTTTTGTTCTTGACGTCTGGGGTCAAATTGAGAATAGATTAAATATTATTTGTCTTTATTAATATTTTTTTGAAGTGAAACTTCCTTATCGGCGTTGGAAAAAAATTTACCGTCACATTTTTCGGTTACGCGTCACTTTTTTCCGTTACGCGCCATCTGTTTTGTATTCATGTCTATGATAATAAAATCCTTTTGTTTAAACTTTATCTAATTTAACTTTTTTGTATTCATGTCTATGATAATAAAATCCTTTTGTTTAAACTTTATCTAATTTAACTTTATTGAAGTGAAACTTCCTTATCGGCGTTGGAAAAAAATTTACCGTCACATTTTTCGGTTACGCGTCACTTTTTTCCGTTACGCGCCATCTGTTTTGTATTCATGTCTATGATAATAAAATCCTTTTATTTAAACTTTATCTAATTTAACTTTTTGAAGTGAAACTTCCTTATCGGCGTTGGAAAAAAATTTACCGTCACATTTTTCGGTTACGCGTCACTTTTTTCCGTTACGCGCCATCTGTTTTGTATTCATGTCTATGATAATAAAATCCTTTTGTTTAAACTTTATCTAATTTAACTTTTTTGTATTCATGTCTATGATAATAAAATCCTTTTGTTTAAACTTTATCTAATTTAACTTTATTTAACCAATTTCTAGAAAGTTGCATGTAGATCATTTTTCGAAAAATAAGGCCATAAACAAGTTTCACTTCTTACGTGTGTACACTAGTACACGCACACATTTTTTTTGTATTCATGTCTATGATAATAAAATCCTTTTGTTTAAACTTTATCTAATTTAACTTTATTTAACCAATTTCTAGAAAGTTGCATGTAGATCATTTTTCGAAAAATAAGGCCATAAACAAGTTTCACTTCTTACGTGTGTACACTAGTACACGCACACATTTTTTTTATAGTGTAGCCTTGACGAAATTTGTGATTATAGAAGTATAAAATACAATCATAATAGTGTACAAACTTACAATTCCAATTAATCATAGTCGAATTTCGACTACTGCGAGGTGTATATAAAAATGAATTGCTGTTCGTTAGTCTTGCTAAAACTCGAGAACAGCTGGACCGATTTGGCTAATTTTGGTCTCGAATTATTTGTACAAGTCCAGAGAAGGTTTAAAATGTACATAAATATGAAAATGCTTGAAATTAAATAAAAATAACAATTTTGTTTGTTTTACGTTTATTTTATACAAAAGCATAGGTCTTTTATTTATCGATTGAGGCGCTACGATGTCTGCCGGGTCAGCTAGTAATATAATATAAGTTGATACAATTCGGCTCTACAATTCTAAATTAAAATAAATAATTCTAATAAAAATAGCAGTTGTTCAACTGGAAAATCCGTTTTGGATAAATGCTTTCACAGCAAAACAATTTTCACAACTGCAAGAAACATTAGCTAATTTTGGTCTTTTCACACTGGTACATTTTTACTAGCGTCGATGGTAGAGCAGCTAGTACTCAATCTGATACGTACTTAATGAAGTCCACAATTACCGCACAATTATCGCGAATATGAACGAGACATTCCGTTACCTTTAAAAATCATATGTCAATTAAGTATGACTAGTGGTCCCCGCAGTAGTCGGAATTCGACTATAACTAATTGAAATTAAAAGCTTCAAGATTATGGTGTTTCTATTGTCAAACACTATTATACTTCTATAATAATACAGATATTAATATATTCTATATAATACAGATTTCGCCAATACTAGACAATAGATAAATAATATTAAAGGCAAACAATATTAATCTATTCTCAATTTGACCACAAACTTTAAAGAATAACCAAAGTTTCACAATTGACAATACACAATATGGTAGTGTGTGTAATGTTTTCTTTATTGATTTAATGTACATATCTTTAATGCATTTTTTTTAAATACTACCAATCTGCACTTCTCCTCTATATTCTCTGTAAGTGTTGGATGTAGGTGTTTCTACTATATTTATGTATATTAGTTCATATTATTTATTAATTTACATTGTACACCTACGCAATATTTAATATTATATCATATTTAATTACGTATTCTATAACACACTCTCATACAGTACACAAATACGCCAAACAATCATACATTCACAACACTATTCAAAATTATATTATTTACACAAGCATAGTCGGGCGCAACCGCTAGTATGCGGCAAAGACCCCGACTATGTATAACTGCGTACGTACTGGTCGTCGCCTGCGCCACGACTCGGCCGCCGCTCGCGGCCAGTCGGGTTTGATCAACGCTACGCTAAGACTGTGTCACTCCTCGGCTTACGCGTACTCTTTTGCTTCGTTACGAATTATTGCTTTCGTCTATTTTGTATAATTGTGTTTGAACTTGCTACCGCTTTATCTGTGCCTTCTGTACTCCGTAATTTCTCCTTCTAAATATTGTTATACCGTCTATGATTGGAAATAAACTGTCCATCCAATTACGGACTCGTTATTGTGCCGCCCGGCACTGGTGACCCACGACTACGAGCACCCCGGAGAAACAGATGTCGGAATCCAGCGGATCGGACACGGCGCGTTCGCAGGTAACTACACGACCACGTCGACACGTCAAGATGGCGTCGCCTGTTGAGCCAGCGTGCCCGAATAGAGAACTACCCTCAACACACATCAGGATACCACCGTTCTGGCCTGAAAAACCCGCAATATGGTTTGCGCAAGTGGAGGGACAATTTGCCATCATGCGAGTGACTGACGAGACGGCAAAATTTTATCATATATTGGCCAGCCTCGATCGCCAATATGCCGCCGAGGTAGAAGACGTGCTCACCGGTCCTCCCGATTACCAGCGGTTTAAAGAGGAGCTGATAAAAAGGTTGTCGGCGTCCCGCGGTAACAAGGTGAAGCAGCTATTGACGCACGAGCAGCTCGGTACCCGCAAACCGTCACAATTCTTGCGTCACCTACAACACCTCGCCGGACCGGAGATCCCGGAGGACTTCCTGCGGACTATATGGACCAGCCGGCTACCAACCACGTTGCAGCCGATCGTCGCGTCGCAGTCGACGCTTCCATTAGACGCACTCGCCGAGCTCGCCGACCGTGTCCACGAGATCGCAGCCCCAGTACACCACGTTGCGGCAGCCGTGACGTCATCATCATCATCGTCATCACAAATCGACAGGCTGTCCCAACAAGTAGCGGAGCTGACGCGGCAAGTCAGCGCCCTGATGACGCAGGTGCATCATCAACCGCGGCTGCAGGAGCGCGGCCACGAACGTGGACGTCAACGACAACGCAGCCACTCATCATCACGCCGGTCGCAGTCACACTACCGCAGGTACCCCATTTGCTGGTACCACAGCAAACACGGCGCCGAGGCGCGGAAGTGCGTGCTACCCTGCGACTACAAGGCGGGAAACCCGACAAGCAGGCAAGTGATGGCGACTCGCGACTGCCACAACTCTACGGGTCGCCTCTTCATCAAGGACCGCAGCAATAATATAGACTTCCTCATAGACACTGGAAGTGACATTTGTGTTTACCCTATTTCTAAGTTGTGTGAACGCCGTTCTAAGACTAGTTATCAACTCAGTGCTGCCAATGGTACAGTTATAGATACTTATGGTTATACGCAATTAAATGTTAATTTAGGCTTACGCCGCAACTTTCCATGGCGCTTTGTTGTTGCTGACGTCACAAAAGCCATTATAGGCGTCGATTTTTTGTCTCATTATCGACTCATAGTGGACGTCAGCCAACAAAGATTAATCGATAGTCTTACCAATATGAGCACTGTAGCCAGTCTAGATGTAAATAATAATCGTGTTACTAGTGTTAAGATAATGACAGGTGGCGACAGTAAGTACCACGCTATCTTGGCTGAATACCCGGAGCTAACACGCCCAGCTGGTACTCCAGGTATTGTCAAACACAACACGAAACACTACATACGCACTACACCAGGTCCACCCGTAGCATGCTCACCCCGTCGTCTCGCGCCGGACAAACTTAAAATTGCAAAACAAGAATTTAACATTATGATAGCCAACGGAACTGCACGTCCGTCTGACAGTCCATGGTCATCCCCACTTCACCTTACTACCAAGAAGGACAACGGTTGGCGACCGTGTGGCGATTACAGACAGTTAAATTCACGCACAATACCCGATCAGTATCCGATTCGTCATATACACGATTTTTCACAAAGTTTGTCTGGTTGTAAAATTTTTTCAGTCATCGATTTGGTCAAGGCCTATAATCAGATACCAACAGCGGAGGAGGATATCCCGAAGACCGCGATCACCACGCCATTTGGTTTGTTTGAATTTCCTTTCATGAATTTTGGACTTAGGAATGCCGGTCAAACCTTTCAGAGATTTGTCGATGAAATGACGGGTGGCTTTGACTTTTGTTACCCGTATTTAGACGATTTTCTTTGTTTTAGCAAAACACCACGTGACCACGAGGACCACTTGCGCCAACTTTTCAATCGTATGAAAGACTACGGTGTTCTCATCAACCCGGCCAAGTGTGTTTTCGGTGTGCCCGAAGTTACCTTTCTCGGGTACCAAATCTCTGAAAGGGGCACAAAACCACTGGATAGCAAGGTTGAAGCAATCAACAATTTCCCCCCACCAAAAACCGTCCGAGAACTCAGACGATTTTTGGGGATGGTTAATTTTTACAGGCGATTTTTACCTAACGCCGCTCAGATTCAAGCCCCGCTGAACGCCTTGTTATCCGGTTCGGTTAAAGCTTCCCATCCGGTAGTCATGGAAGGGGATTCACTCAGAGCTTTCAAGGATTGCAAGAAAAGCCTTGCAGATGCAGCATTGCTGGCTCATCCTGACCCTCAAGCCAAATTAGGTCTAGTTACGGACGCCTCCGATACCGCAATAGGTGGAGTACTGCAGCAGCTCAAAGAGGAAGGTTGGCAGCCATTAGGTTTCTTCTCCCGCCAGCTGAGCCCGTCACAGATGAAATACTCTCCGTACGACCGTGAGCTCCTTGCGATTTACGAGAGCATACGCTACTTTCGGCACATGCTGGAAGCCACCCACTTCACAGTCTACACTGACCACAAGCCGCTATGTTACGCTTTCCACCAGCGGAAAAGTAACTGTTCACCACGTCAGTATAGGCACCTCGACTTCATCTCGCAGTTCACCTCGGACATCGTCCACATCGCCGGTAAAGATAACGTGGTGGCGGATACCCTATCGCGCGTTGATGAACTGCAGACGCCTGTCGATCTCGAAGTGATGGCCAATCTACAAGCCTCAGATGCTGAACTCCAAGACCACCTAACAGGCGAGACTTCTCTTCGCCTAGTCCAGACGAGCATACCTGGGAGTCGAGCCATTTTGTACTGCGACGTCAGCACACCGACACCCAGACCCTTCGTCCCACATCAACTGCGCCAGCAAGTTTTTGACTGCCTCCACTCGCTCAGTCATCCAGGTCCCAATGCGACAGCTAAACTCGTTGCGCAACGCTTCGTTTGGCCACTGATGCGTAAGAACTGCCGTGAATGGGCCAAGGCATGTTTGACTTGTCAGCGTGCGAAGATAACCAGACACGTTGCCTCACCTTTAGGTACGCACGTTTTACCTTCAGCGCGTTTCAGACATGTTCATTTAGATCTGATCGGTCCACTACCGCCCGCTGGCGAATATCGGTATTGCCTCACAGCCGTCGATCGCTTCACACGATGGCCGGAAGCAGTGCCTATTACTGACATCACCGCTGAAACAGTAGCCAAAGCGTTCATCTCCTGTTGGGTGGCGCGATACGGTTGTCCTACCGAGATCGTTACCGATCGAGGCGGACAATTCCAGTCGGCGTTGTTTCAACAACTGTCCAGGTCCATCGGTTTCGATCACCGGAGGACCACTGCTTACCACCCACAATGCAACGGTTTGGTTGAGCGTTTTCACCGACAGCTGAAGGCAGCCATCACCTGTCATACTGACGTCAACTGGACTGAGTCTCTGCCGCTTGTACTCCTCGGCGTAAGGAGTGCCTTCAAAGAAGATCTTCAGTCTTCGTCGGCTGAGTTGGTTTACGGTGAGCCGCTTCGTCTACCGGGCGAATTTTTCGGCCACGATGTTGCCTACTACACTACCGACATAACCGAGTTCTCAGCACGGATGAAGTCTTTTGCCGAGAAGGTACGTCCTGTTCCACCCCAGCACCACTCCAAGCACAGAACCTTCGTTTTCAAGGACCTGAAAACTTGTACTCACGTATTCCTTAAGGAAGAAGTGATACGTGGCGCATTACAGCCAGCTTACACGGGTCCACACGAAGTACTCAAGAGAGGCGCCAAAACCTTTGTTGTTCGCATTCTGAACAAAGATATGACAGTAAGCATAGACCGCCTTAAGCCAGCAGGTTTTTGACTGCCTTCACTCGCTCAGTCACCCAGATCCAGGGCCTCCACACCAGCAGACGACTCGATCGGGGAGGAAAGTACGCTTTCCCGATTATTATCGACCTAAGTAGGTCTCTGGAGGGGAGTGTTGTAGGTGTTTCTACTATATTTATGTATATTAGTTCATATTATTTATTAATTTACATTGTACACCTACGCAATATTTAATATTATATCATATTTAATTACGTATTCTATAACACACTCTCATACAGTACACAAATACGCCAAACAATCATACATTCACAACACTATTCAAAATTATATTATTTACACAAGCATAGTCGGGCGCAACCGCTAGTATGCGGCAAAGACCCCGACTATGTATAACTGCGTACGTACTGGTCGTCGCCTGCGCCACGACTCGGCCGCCGCTCGCGGCCAGTCGGGTTTGATCAACGCTACGCTAAGACTGTGTCACTCCTCGGCTTACGCGTACTCTTTTGCTTCGTTACGAATTATTGCTTTCGTCTATTTTGTATAATTGTGTTTGAACTTGCTACCGCTTTATCTGTGCCTTCTGTACTCCGTAATTTCTCCTTCTAAATATTGTTATACCGTCTATGATTGGAAATAAACTGTCCATCCAATTACGGACTCGTTATTGTGCCGCCCGGCACTGGTGACCTTACCACCACCATCAACAACGACAACCAAACTGGTAACCCCTACTACATTGGAAATATCATAGTCCTCTGTCCGCGCAATTTTCGTTAAAAGGGGTACAAAGTTTTTCCTTCACGTATTAATTTAATATCTGACTGCGCGATCTTTCGAAACGTGTTCGCTGGAGTTCGGACGGCTCGTCTTATCCGACCGCCGTGTGTATTCTCTTCGCGACGACGCCCGGAAAAAAGTCAGCTTAAAAATCTGAAGTCTGCATAATAATATATCCAGATGTGAGATCTGAAAATCGGATACACGAGTAAAGAGGTATTTGAATATTTGAATACCCAGAATATTATGTTTAGGTTTCTCAATGTACATTTAAAGAGGAGAAATTTAAAAATAAGGTGACATGTTGGTTTGAAATGACATGCTCAGTTTGGAAACCTGAAACCATGGGTGGCCATTGGGGGAGGGTGATGGGAGAGATATGGTCCGCACTAAGCGCTTCACTCTCCCCCCTTTCCCTTTTCATGAGTTCTGTCTCATGCGAGGCTTGGACGTGGATTGTTGAGTGACAGGAGGTTTTAGTCGGTTCGACTCCGACATACCCCGCCCTCAATCCCCAGTGGAGGGTGGGAGTCCGGCGATTTCCTCCTGCCCAGAAAGCAATAAAAGCTTAATAATAAATAAAAAAGGGTGTCCATTTCATGTCATGTCCCTAACATAAAAAATCATAAAGGAGTAACAATTATATAAGCTAAAATGTACTCTACAGGCTTGCAAAAGACTCTATTGCAGGTACTCGTTAAGGCATGATGTGGTTTTACCACTAGCAATACGGGTACAAGTTCCTTTAAATACTTGATACAACTCGAAGTACACAGGCACGCCAAGTCCGGCACAGCAAAAAGCCATAAACAAGTCACACCTACAGCGTTAATTAAACACATTTGCCAAACGTTATCTTGAGTGGTGGAATTCTCGAAAACGCCACAAAGAAACCATACGGTATTATTACGTAATTAAACAAGAAATAATGGGGCTGCCGGTAAAAAAAGCTACAAATCTGCGCACTGTGGAAACAGTGGCCAGGTAAATGGTAAAATTTGTTGCGGAAAAAAGTTTTTGAGTTAGGGTTAGGGTTTGAATTATTATTCAATGAGTTTATAATGAAACTAGAAGAAGGGTCTATTGGTCAAGCTTCAATGGTAATGGTGTTGTCTACATTGAAACATTAAGTCGAAATATCTTTGGCATCATGACAATCGCCCTCTATCGGAGCGTGTAATTTTTCAACGTATTAAAAGTAGGAATACCAGCCAGACAAATTTTCTATGTCACCAATGATTATGGTCATTTTGAACAAGAGGCAGTAAAGGCTCAATAGAAAAATACCTGTGGCCCACCTGTGTGGACCCATCTTATCTCTTGCCGTGGGAATCCTAACAAGCAAACAAGGGCATTAGCCAATCGGCATTTGCTGGTGGTAAAGTAAAGCCTGCGCGGATAAGTACGACCATCCTACCTACTTCTATCGCACTGCTACATAGGCAGATGGGAGAATCGACACCCCTGGACTCGTGGTCTGTATCTCTCTGATAATTATAGACTAAATAATTTCCCGTCGTTCTTATCCCTGATTTTCCATAGCTTCAAGGCAGAGCTCTGGTAGTGTTTTAGTTATTTACCGTGGTTCCATAAGACATTTCAAACCGATGACTTGTGACGACTTGTATATGACAATTTTGCATACGCCTGCTTTACATCGCCCTCTTCAAATACAAGTTACAGTAGCAAGTAATCCTGCCTATTTCTTAGACACCAATGATTCGGTTCAATTTGATGTGTAAAATAATAATAGTTATTCTATTTCCCGCGCATTAGCTTCGACTATCATAATAGTATTATCTATGGTAGAAAGGCTGTATGGGCTTAGATCCCCTTGCTTTTCCTAATAAGGAAAAATTGTACCAAAAAATGTCTATGGTGGAAGCTATGTTCATTTTATAATTGAAATTGCTCTCTTGCTTTATATAGTCAAAAAGATAACGTGCTTTCTTAAAAAAAAATAAAAAACGGTTTAAAGCAATAGCTTTCAATGTTGTTTCTCTTGGCAGGTTCGAAAATAAATATAAGAATTGTAAGTGTAGATATAAGTTAATAAAATAATAAAATAAATAACTCTTTGCAGAAGAACAACTTGATTTTTTGTTTCAATAACCAACTCGTTACATACATAAACTTATAAATAATATATTATTAGGTCTCCATAAAATATTCAAAGCCGATTTGAAACGATAAAACCTAACTTTTACATTAGATAAATTCGTTTGATGTGAGCTTTCATCTAACGCACACTAACATTATATATCTGAAATTGTCAAGGGGACACACCTACTCGACTAAGCACAAAGAAGTTAACCTCCACAAAGCGAGCCACGCCCTCGTCTGAAGCTTGATTACGTTGCCATGGATACCGAATAGCAATTATTAGATATGAATCGGAAACATCACGTAATGTCATTCGTTCTTTGTCGTTTTCTGTTATATGCATGGAGATAGAAAGTATTTTCTTCGGTTTTAGAAGTATTTTCTTCGGTTTTAACGAGTCCGTTTAATTAGTCGTCCGTGATCATAAAAAAGTTTTTGGAACCTCTGGGTCTGCGGAGGGACTTCGGTTCCCTCTGTATTTTGTACCGTATGTTCCATGGGGAGTGCTCTGAGGAATTGTTCGAGATGATACCGGCATCTCGTTTTTACCACCGCACCGCCCGCCACCGGAGTAGAGTTCATCCATACTACCTGGAGCTACTGCGGTCATCCACATTGCGTTTCCAGAGGTCTTTTTTGCCACGTACCATCCGGCTATGGAATGAGCTCCCCTCCACGGTGTTTCCCGAGAGCTATGAAGTCCTCCTTCAAACGAGGCTTGTGGAGAGTATTAAGTGGTAGGCAGCGGCTTGGCTCTGTCCCTGGCATTGCTGAAGTCAATGGGCGACGGTAACCACTCACCATCAGGTGGGCCGTATGCTCGTCTGCCTACAAGGGCAATAAAAAAATTAAAAAAGTGCAAAAATTTCGAAAAATTGGCAATGCATGTAATGAGAATTAAAAAAGAATTAGATCGAAAAAGTAACTTTAATAAAATTACCTCTTAAAGACTTACCATATTTCCCGAATCAGAAGCTTAATGTTATTCGCGATTTGAACTATTTAAATTAAAATTTTCAAATTATTTGTAATATCCATGCTATTATGATATTTTTAAGACAGAATTTTCTCGTTAATCTATATATAATTTTAGTATTGACGAAGATAAGAAAAAGACAAAAATAACTGCACAAATACGTAATATATTTTTCTAAGGCTCTTTTAATTTTTCAATCATAAAATTTGCTGTTGTCTACAATTCCAAATTTTGAGTATTAAAGATTAAAACAGTTCAATTACTACAGTTTTCATGATTATCAACGACTAATTTATCACGATAATTTCTGTGACTCAATTCGTGACTAAGACAATACATTATTCTATCGATTTCAGAAAATAGGATGGTCACAAAACGAGAATTTTAGGGTTCCGAACAAAAGTACTCAAAGTTACTACATTTGAAAGGATTTCTTTCTATTATAATAGGCAACTTTTTACTACTACCCGTAGATTTTCACATTCCAGAGAATGTGAAAACGCACCTCACACCTCAGAGAATGTAGCATGAAGTTTTGTAACAAGGCATGTAGTCGTGTTGGTGATTGCGAACTTCATCTAGAACTCAGTTCTCTTCATTATGCGCATCACACAGGGCCTGCCGTTACGAGAGTTACGAAGTCATCGTGGCCTAAGCGATAAGACGTCCGATGCATTCGTATCTAGCGATGCACCGGTGTTGGAATCTCAGGCGGGTACCAATTTTTCTAATGAAATACGTACTCGACAAATGTTCACGATTGACTTCCACGGTGAAGGAATAACATCGTGTATTAAAAATCAAACCCGCAAAATTATAATTGGCGTAATTACTGGTGGTAGGACCTCTTGTGAGTCCGCGCGGGTAGGTACCACCACCCTGCCTATTTCTGCCGTGAAGCAGTAATGCGTTTCGGTTTGAAGGGTGGGGCAGCCGTTGTAACTATACGTGAGACCTTAGAACTTATATCTCAAGGTGGGTGGCGCATTTACGTTGTGGATGTCTATGGGCTCCAATAACCACTTAACACCAGGTGGGCTGAGACCTCGTCCAACCATCTAAGCAATAAAAAAAAAAGTTCCCCTTAAGAGCTCCCATTCCAAAGACTTGCTTTAACCACAATGTCAAAAAGTGTTTATAAATTATATATATGTTACAGCTAATACCCGAAGTGCGGCTACACCTAGTTTTAGCCGGCTAGAACTAGGTGTAGCCGCACTTCGGTGTTTAAGCCTAGGTGTAACAGATTTGTTCACGGCTAATATTAGGTGTAGCCGATTTCATTTGGTTAAAACTATGTATAGCCTTCTTTATGCTGGCTACAACTAAATGTAGCCAATCCTACGACCATACGACCGTTACGACGTACATACCACCACCAACCTCGAGACACGAGCTCTTGGGCCTTTTTTTTATTTTTTTATTGCTTAGATGTGTGGACGAGCTCACAGCCCACCTGGTGTTAAGTGGTTACTGGAGCCCATAGACATCTACAACGTAGACGCGCCACCCACCTTGAGATACAAGTTCTAAAGTCTCAGTACAGTTACAACGGCTACCCCACCCTTCAAACCGAAACGCATTACTGCTTCACGGCAGAAATAGGCAGGGTAGTGGTACCTACCCGTGCGGACTCACAAGTGGTCCTACCACCAGTAAAAAGCCTCAGTTTTTACAGTACGCTTTTAAATTTTGGTACAAGTTCTAAGTTCATTTCAACACATATAACGTCAATGTTAACTTTTGCGTAATGTTCGCCAATGTTCGGTCGGCTTTTTGCATAACGTGCCTTTAATAGCTCAATGTTTGTGAAAATATTGAGCTGCCTTCCACGATTTCGGTTACACATTACAAAATTACGTCGTTAACCTTTGATTCACGAAAATGAATCTTTTTTGATTTCAACCAGTGAAACTTTGACGCTTAATGTACTTAGTCTGGCCATAAATACTGCTACAGTTAAAAATAAACAAAATATTACGTTTGAATTTGAAATCTGTAATTTTTATATGATTTCTCATTGAGTTTTCTAATTTTTGCGCCAATACATTGTACAATATTTTGCGATATTAAAATGGAGTGGGGTGATAAAGAGAACCGAATCGCTGTGATTGCATTACACAAAGTAGGTATGAAGCCAAATGCAATTTTTAAAACTGTCCATACGCTTGGTATTAGTAAAATGTTTGTGTACCAGGCTAATGTGTAGGTGCAATAAGACCTCCTCTGTTTGTGACAGAAAAAGATCTGGCTGTCCACGTAGTGTTCGTACGAAAAAGGTGGTCAAACCAGTAAGGGAAAGAATTCGAAAAGTTCCTAATACATAGCATTTGAGATTATTTAAATAATCTCCTGATTCTTGAACGATTTTGGGATTAGGCTCATGAGCTATTGACTAAGGTAGTTGCGAAATTCTAAGTACGGAGGTTAGATGATACCTTTATTGTTCAGCAATTAATTCCAAGATGAATATACGATTTATGCCTTTTAGCTACGGATTTTCATTTCTCACGGAAATAGTTTTGTAGGAAATCCTATCTTAGCTACCAGTGGCATACTGTGAAGTCAAACAAACCACAAAACAAGCTCTCGGGCTGCTGTCGGTTGTAGACCATAGCCAACACAAGATAAATGACCCGGCCATTTTGAGGCGTGGGATAATAGTCTCAGTTGCATTTACACATTCACATGCATTTATACTTTACTGATGGTAGGACGGACCTCTTGTGAGTCCGCGCGGGTGGGTACCACCACCCTGCCTATTTCTGCCGTGAACCAGTAATGCGTTTCGGTTTGAAGGGTGGGGCAGCCGTTGTAACTATACTTGAGCCCTTGGAACTTATATCTCAAGGTAGGTGGTGCATTTACGTTGTAGATGTCTATGGGATCCAGGAACCAGTTAACACCAGGTGGGTTGTGAGCTCGTCCATCCATCTAAGCAATAAAGAAAAATACATCCAGTGTAAAATAAGTGGGACTAGGAGACAAGAGGCCCTATAAAGTAAATAATTAACAATGATTTTGAACTTTGATTTTTTTACTGGTGGTAGAACCTCTCTGAGTCCGCGCGTGTAGGTACTACCACCCTGCCTATTTCTGCCGTGAAGCAGTAATGCGTTTCGGTTTGAAGGGTGGGGCAGCCGTTGTAACTATACTGAGATTTTAGGACTTATATCTCAAGGTGGGTGGCGCATTTACGTTGTAGATGTCTATGGGCTCCAGTAACAACTTAACACCAGGTAGGCCGTGAGCTCGTCCACCCATCTAAGCAATAAAAAAAACATACGTTCGCTTGATGAAGAAGCAAATCAAATTGCTAAATTAAAAACGTTGCTCGTCTTTGAAATCTAAACTATAATAAATAAGTCTAATAAAACCGCTCAACGTGTTAATAACGCTTATTAAATTGCGAAAACCATTTCGAATAATTTTATTTAAAAAAAAGATAATCAAGAAAGTACCTTATTTATCACGTCGACAGCTCCTGTCCGCCCTCAATTATATGTGCGTGACAACCACATGGTTCACAGGGAAAGCGGTTAGCATCCACCATAAAATTATGTCTTAAATAATTATGGCTTTTCGTTATATTAATAACGTAATTGAGACTGTTTTGTTTTTATTTTATTATTCGGACTGAAGTATTTTTTTAAGTAGCTGTTACTTACTATTATTTGAATACAGTAAGACCATACTTTTGTCTCTCAAGGGTTTTTATAAGGCCCCTGGTAATAACGGAAAATTGTCCTTAATTACGAAATAGCTTACCATTTTTGCTTTTTTTTATTGCTTTAATGGGTGGATAAGCTCACGACCCACCTGGTGTTAAGTGGTTACCGGAGCACATAGACATTTACAACGTAAATGCCACCACCCACCATGAGATAAGGTCCAAGGTCTCAATATAGTTACAACGGCTGCCCTACCCTTCAAGCCGAAACGCGTTACTGCTTCACGGCAGAAATAGGCAGGGTGGTGGTAAATACCTGTGCGGACTCACAAGAGGTCCTACCGTCAGTGCTGCATATCTCATCCACACCATCCATCATACCATCATTGCCTGCATATTTGTTAGTAGGCTCGAGGCTACTGATTCATTCTGGCTTCATCACGACTGGCAAGTGGGCTCACGAGGCATTAGCGCTAGTAAGAATAGCTTCGCTGAATCTCCTATCAGACAGGAATTGCGACCCACTGAGAAAAGACCCAGCGAGAAACTAAGACTATGCCTATGGATTTCAGGTCGAATTCGAAGAGCTTAGTGACCAGTGCTTTAAAAGCTTAAAAGCACCCAGAGTGGATCGAACGAATCCGAAAGATCATGTCCGTCCGAACGATGGCTGCTTGTTGTTCCCGTTACCTGAATGTAGTTCGTGAAACTTACAGTAGTCTCAAAGACTACATAATTATCGACGCATATGACTTAGTAGCTAAACACATAATTATAAGACTAAGACTAAATAGTCTAGAATCAAGACTAAATATGTTGTATTGCTTTTTGAATTTCGGTGATCGCTTAATAACTAATACGTGAACTAGTGCATGTACTCGAATGAAAATAAATTTGGCGAGTGACCAAAAAGAAAGAATGGCGTTATTTACTCGTGCAAGTTCGCAATACCAGCACTGTTTAGGTGAAATAATAAAAAAAAAAAAATATTTTTATAACATATTCTTTTAACTGGTAGTCTTTCATAAAAAAATGTTAAGGGTGTATTTTTGAAGAAAAATTTGCATATTCACATCACTTGATACAAGTATATTGGGCGACTAATGCTTTATGTTACCAAGTCCTATATTTTAGTGATTATTATTTGAAACCTGAAATGAATACTATTTAAATTATGGCACAACAACATACAGTAGTTTTCTGATTCGGTATAGGACTATTTTTTCCAATAAAATAATGCACCTACCATTGTACTAACCACACTTTTCTGGTAGAAAAAGCTCGAGGCCACTGTACTTTTGTACATAAAGTTAAGTATTTAGTGATTTCGATTTTATTACTAAACAAACGAACGCTCCATCCAAACTAAGCCAAAAAATAAATACCCCACAATAAACACACAATCCGCCTCATAAAGACGTACTTAAAACTCTAATTAAGGATAATATTCTCCGTATTTAATCCGGGCAGTGCACATTATACCTATTTAACGGGATATCCCGTATTCCCCGGACACGGTTATGAGTCCCGGACGTAATCCCGGCGTAATTGTTGTCCAACGGGATGCCTTGAAAGTTTCCATAATTGGGAAACTGGGTGGGGAGGGTATAAATATCGGGATCCCGGTTTTTGAAACGGATTTAATTGCAGATTAAACTGAATCTAATTATGAGATGGGGATTAATACGTCGCTTTTGTTAGTTACAATCTCATTTTGTGTTGTTAAAGAAGTTGTGAATTGTTTCGGGTCTGTTTCGGAAAGCGAATTACTTACTTTATTGAAGCTGTATTTTATAAACAATGGGGAATTATCCCAAGAAATTTGATTAATGTTTATCGCAAGTTTTTGTCACATTTAATTTTGAATTAAAGCTGGATTTCTAATTTCTATATATATAAAAATGAATTGCTGTTCGTTAGTCTCGCTAAAACTCGAGAACGGCTGGACCGATTTGGCTAACTTTGGTCTTGAATTATTTGTGAAAGTCCAGAGAATGTTTAAAAAGTAGATAAATATGAAAATGCTCGGAATTGAATAAAAATAACAATTTTGTTTTTCCTCTGATGTGTCCCCCGTCGGACGGATTCCTTTTGTTTGTTTTAAGTTTATTTTATACAGAAGTTTAGGTCTTTTATTTTATCGACTGAGGCATCACGAAGTCTGCCGGGTCAGCTAGTACATCTATAAAATAGCTACCAGAGTTATACTCACTACAAACATACTAATTGCAGCTTACAAAAAAAAACATATTTATTATGACTGTTATATAATATTAAATGAAGTCTTATGTAATACCTCTATCTCGAGCAGATAGCTCATCTAACGAATACCCACATGCCATATCCGTTGTAATTCACCGTGATCACTATTTAATGCTGATTCCTCACCTACCAGGCCGAATTGAGCCACGTGAATCAATAACGGCTGACCAACTCATTACTGGACTGAATCGACATCTACCATTTGAATGTAGACTTTCCTATCAACACATAAGAATGAAATTGAGATGAAACTTTTGTAGATAATTTATTTGATATGATCTGGTTTTAGGTAGTTCTATTGGATAGAACAATAGTGTGTTGTATTAATAAGTTTGATTGAATTGTGTTTGAATCTACTGAACTCTAAATATTCACGTATATTTAGGAAGTGAATTCAGGGGCCAAATTTGTTATTTCTCTAGATCAGCTGACGAGCTCACGGCCCAGCTGGGGCTTAGTGATTACTGGGGCCTACAGACATAGCGACGTCACCCAGCCACGTCAAATCCTCTAGTCAATTGTATAGTGGCTGACCCACTTTTGTCACTGGTGGTAGGACCTCTTGGGAGTCCGCACGGGCAGGTACCACCACCCCGCCTATTTCCGCAGGCAGTAATGCGTTTCGGTTCGAAGGGTGGGGTAGCCGTTTTAACTATACTGAGACCTTAGAACTTATATCTTGAGGTGGGTGGCGCATTTACGTTGTAGATTTCTATGGGCTTCAGTAACCACTTAACACCAGGTGGGCTGTGAGCTCGTCCATCCATCTAAGCAATAAAAAAAACCCACCATTCGAATTGGAATACATGACTGCTTCGTAGCGGAAAAAGGAATTTAAATTAAGTACATTGGAGTACAAATTCTAATGTCAATTATATCATCGCTGGAATTGGAACACAGAGATATTCTACGCGGTGAATACAATAAGGTTGAGGAGATGAATATAAGCAGGTTAACAGTGCCACGCTGCCAAACACCATGATTTAGTATGGTTATCTAAGCTAACAGAATGAAAACATAACTAAATATCGCCAAATCTCCCAATAACTCCTTCACACAAAGACAGGAAACATCCAAACGGATCTAAGGTATGACAGGCGAAGCGATTTTTCTTATGTGACATCATTTTCTATGTACACTCAACGGTTACGTCAAATGCCGTCTATCTTCGGTAAAAAATAGCCCAGAAAAGAATTCAGATATTACTTTTACGGTTTTATTGAGGTGATTATGTCGAAGCGAAATGGGGAATATCGTTCTTACATGCAACGTATTTGGGTGTGCCGAAAACGTGTATAATAACTCGCGCTATCTTTGTTTTTGTTTAGTAAATCATTTATACTAAATATTGATATACGTAAGCATTTAGGCATAGTTATTAGAAGGGATCAAGTGGTCTTGACATTTTTAATAGTTACAGATTTTTTAAAATTACAATTTACAAAAGCTTTTCATTTTAAATTTTACTTTAATTACATACTTACATTGAATCAGGATAACTTTGAAATCGATTCTGATTATGTAAATAGCTACATTATTATCAATTTTCATATATCCACCTCGTGCTAAAATCAAAATCGAAAATTAGCCATTAATTGTCTGGGTATTTTGACTTGCGAACCTGGCCAAATAGATACCACCAGCTTGCTTGTTTTTAAGCACATAGATGCTTTAAATATTAGGTGGAATACTATCACGTATATCTTATCAGAAGTATTAAAAATAATTAAATTTTTAGCTCCTTTTTTTTCATGCTGTATTTAATTAAAACTTTAAGAATATACGATTCTGTTTACGATTCCATGAAATGACATTCTTGAGCTTATAAAACCCTTTTAATCCGTACTGTTCTAAAACTGAATTCATTAATTTTTTCAATAGTAAAATCTAACTTTGGAAATAAATTACATGCTAAATTTAAATATATTTTTAGCATATATATTAACATTTTTATACTATTATTTAGTCAGAGATTCTTATATGATAATAATTTGGCCAGCTTAATTATTTGAATAAATATCTCAACAGTACACATTTTGAGGCAATCAGAAACCCAATTTCCTTAAAATTGTGATAACGGAAAATGCAAAAAGGGACCAGGCAAACACGAGTGCCTTGTGCAAATTAAAAAAATCTCCATGTCATTAATCATCTTGCAGAGTAGACCCGAAGGCCGAAAGCTGAGCAGACAACACAACAAACAGGGCATTATAAGTGCAGGCTCCGTCCTTATCGCTCACAAGAAGAGAGAAGAAGAGGGCGCACCATAATTTAATGTCGATTCCGGCTGTGACACGATCTTTATTTACCCGAAATTTAATATTGAGCCAGATTTAAATACGTTTTTCAGGATAAAGAGGTGTAGTCACGCCTGATTTATACCTGATTGTTGATATCCAATGCAACATGACTATTAATAAATACCCACATCAACTCGAGGTAAGAGGTACTACTTCCTTGCATCGACTTAATGGATTGTGGCTCCTACGTATCCTGGCAAACAATGAGCTTCGTGACCTTCAAAAATTCCTTTCTTGCCTGTGCCTATTCGATATTCAGGTAATCCTAATTTATTTCTATACTGAATTCAGGCCAAGCTAGGGCTTAGCTACAACTTTGGAACTAAGATTTTTCGTGGTTATGACCTTGGCTGCGGCGGCGGATCGAAATGCGCCCCCGATGATATTTCCACCAGTGGCGTGGCAGGTCCTTCTCGACCCACCAGCACTAGATTAAAACGCTGTAACTTTGCCAAAAACATATTGTATACAATTTATTTTTATTTGTCGGTGTCGAACTCTTATATACACCTGTAATAATCGGTCCGCACCAGCAAGAGGGACATAGCTATCTTCGTCCGCACCAGCTGAAACTACGGCAGCGGGTCGACAAGGACCTGTTCCGCAGGGAAGGTGTTATCTCGTAGGTTTTT
The DNA here is from genome assembly GCF_030269925.1 of Bombyx mori. NCBI lineage: Eukaryota > Metazoa > Arthropoda > Insecta > Lepidoptera > Bombycidae > Bombyx > Bombyx mori. Next base: position 16,214,207 of record NC_085118.1, read on the forward strand.
ACAGCATCACCAATATCTTAAAGTGGGAAGTGGTATCTTGTGGCAAAGGTAACAACATCACGAAGTTCGCGTGCTTGACCTATTTACTCCATTAATAAATTCAAACCAAAGCTCTACCTGATAAAAGAAATCTAAAACACTTTGAATAACTCTATAAAGCTCAGCACTCGACAGTTTTAATTATGCAAAATCATTGAAGCGACCGTCTATTCGGGTCAAACGGTCCGAGGCAGGTTTAAAAATGAAACAATGGACGGGAAATGAAGAGCTGCGACGTGTGATCGGCGGCGGAGTGGCTCTGTAAGGGATAGTTCGTGCGAACGCTTTAAGCTATCCAAGCTTTTTTTTTATTGAAGTTAAACTTCTTTAGGCGCGTTATGAAACATTGATGAGAGTGAAATTTTACGATGCGCGCGCACCGTGACACAAAATTAACAGAATGAAGTTGCCCACAATACGACCGACGTAACTTGGCGAGTCTGAATATAGCCGCAGGTGAACTTTTGCGCATGTACACTCGTAAAAAAAGTGTTACTAGTATACTTTTTTTGTAATATAAGTGACAAAAATATTATTTAATATAATTCATACTAAATATTATTAAATTATGAACGTGAAATATTTATTATTAATTATTTAATATTTAAAAAAAAAGAAATAAATTTAATAAAAATAAAGTATAACTCCTTACGCGCGTACATAAGTACACGCACCCTTTTTTTATTTAAAGCTTGCTGCCGGTGTACTGAAACTTCGATAATTATGGTACACGAATGATTCCACTGGCTTCTCTTTACGGACGCCTTCGCGATAATAAAACCAAGAATATTCCAGTGATCTTTTATTCCGAGTAAAATTTTGCAGCCTTCCAATATTCCCGGTAGATTGGAAATTCTTTACGCGGTCCTCGTTCATCGCTCACCTTCACGACCGATCTTTTTTATTTCGTTCTTTGTTTCATGCCGAAAATTCTCGCTACCACGGGTTAACGCTTTTCGGCGTTAGAGATTTTTTGTTTGATTGAATTCGATTTTATTTATACTTTTAGCCGACATAGAATCTTAGCCATGTATGTTTTTGTAAGAGTTTCCAATTTATGTCTGCATTATTGTTTGTTGTTCAGCTTATGAACTGTTAATATTATAGTTTCACTAGCCTAAAGTTCGGAACTATGACTTAGGCATTGCATCGTCTTCACAAAAACATAAAATTACCTCTTTTTTTTCTACGTTAGATTATCAGACAAATTAAAGGCTACCTAATATTAAGTGATGACTTGAGTGGCACCAATGTCAGCTCTTAATTATGTTATATAAAGATTTTCCTCTGAAAAGGTAATACTTGTTTTGCGGTAGAAGATGGTGCCTATACGCCGATGTTCACATTACGCGGCCTTTAAAAACAGTATTTTACTACACAGGATTTACAACTCATCCAGTTACAAATACTTCTACAATCACATATACCAAGTATTTCGATTAGAACGTAAAGCTTTTGTAATATCAATCGAAATATAAAAAAGAGAATAAAACTCGTGAGCAAGGCATGCTAAGACAGTCGGGTCCCTTGATAAGATCCCCCGTGCTCGGTCCTTGGGAGTTAATCATGGACTCGTGCCCATTTACATAATGTTTCCTTTATCCGCCAAGTTGCTCTGAGCCTTTGGAAACTTTCGCGTCTCGCTTTATACGTAAACCGTGTACAAGTTTGTCGGAACGAATTAAAATACTCGTAATTATGTCGTTGCCTTGAGTCAATCGGTGATTAATTAGTATCGTTATAATGAAAACATAGTCATAGACAATATTTTTGATGTTTCGAATACTTTACAGTTTGCGTGGTCAGGGAGAATCATGGATGGTCAGTGGTGGGTGTTGTAATATAATGACAATTAAAAAACTTGGTCAATGAAAGTATTTTAGTATGGTTTTCAGACTGATTCAGTCGTGCAGTATTTAGGGCGCCGAGGGTCGTGACTTCGATTCCCACATCGGATTATTTGAGTAATATATGGACTGTCAAGGGAGCTTTTAGCCTACCTAGTGCTTAGTGGGGACTACAAAAAATAAGTTCAAAGTTTTATTGGTTTATACAATATATTATTACAACGATTGTCTCAAAAATAAAACCGAATCAAAATACTGCTTTGCGACAGAAGTAAACAGAATTACGACGGGCCTATATCATCATCATCATATCATCATCTATTTCATGTAAGTATTACAAAAAATACTATGATATGCTACAAATTATGTGAATATAAAATAACAATGTCGTATACAGGGTCGTAAAAAATCATGTGTCGTATCGTATCGATGTACAAAATCAACAACTCATCTCTTCTCGTAGATATGGTAAGACGTCTTGTGAGTCCGTGCGGGTAGGTACCATCACCCTGCCTATTGCTGCCGTGAAGCAGTAATGCGTTTCGGTTTGACGGGTGGGGCAGCCGTTGTACTGTTAAAACTGAGACCTTACAACTCATACCTTGAGGTGGGTGGTGACATTTACGTTGTAGATGTCTATGGGCTCCGGTTACCACTTAACACCCGTCCAACTACCTAACTAAAAAAAAGTCATAAAACGCGACGAAAGGATTCAATGGTGCAATGGGCAGCCCAACTTTTTAGTATTAGTTCTACAGGGTAGGGCAATCGTTGTACTTCAAAAACTAAGAGTTGATCTCATGTGTCAAGATGAGTGGTGGAATTCACATTGTAATATCTATTGGGTTTGACGGTCTCTTTAAACAACAGGCGGTACGCGACAGCTTTTAGTCATCTACGAATTAAAAACAAATCTTTTGATTAGCACTAAGAAAAGTATTATCGATTGAAGTTTTCTAAGCATTTTCTTAAGGATTGGGGCCAATATTAGTTTGTAAATCGCATATTTAGTAACAAAGTCACATTGTCTCGCCAAAATACTAAAAACTGATGTTCCTCCTTCATTGTCCACCATCAATTTGAAAATGTCACAACGCCAAGATGGCCGATTGCCAAATTCTCAATCACATCTCCCGTGAACTCAGCAACTTCGTTTATAGCAAAGTTGAATGGACAGTAACCATGTAATTATGATTATTGACAAAATTTATTCGAGGAAGTACAATTGAAATCGTCTAAGAGTTTCATAGTTGAAAATGTGTTGATATAATTTATCTATTATTTAAAAAAAAAACTAGACAAAATACGGCGTGAGAATTAAGCAATAAAAAAATTTGAAAAAAAAAAAATTTAAGCTGACGATTCAAGTGCCTACTGTCAAACATAAAATATCTTTGCAAAAAAAAAATCTTGACATTCATCAACTGTGAAAGAAATGTTGCAGTTACGATTTTATCGAAGAAATAATGCACAAACGCAAAATACTACTTACACATTTGAATTTTCATAAATTGGTAATACATATTACTGTCACATGTATAATGTATGTATATCTATATATATAAAAGAAAGTCGTGTTAGTTACACTATTTATAACTCAAGAACGGCTGAACTGATTTGGCTGAAAATTGGTGGGGAGGTAGCTTAGGATCAGGAGAAGGACATAGGATACTTTTTATCACGTTTCTGTGGGATGTGACATAAAATGTGGTATAACAAAACGCAACAGATATGGAATAATAAAACGCAACTGACAGCTAAACGTAATGTAGTTTATGGTTAATTATAGTAAAATTTTGAAGTTGACCGGTTGATGTGTTTATTTCGAGTTTCGATTAGTTTTTTGTGCCGAGATAGGTAATCATTAAGAAAGCCATGCCGCGACCAACACGATCAAATCTTTCCCGACGAAACCGTAATGCAACTAGGATTCGAAACTTTGCGAGTGAAAAGACTGAAGAAGAATAAGAAAATATAATAATAATAACGAAAATACATGGCCAATATAGTATCATTAAAATACTTGCTTTTTTAATTTACATTAATTATCCAAATAAAAAACTTACCTTGATCAAAAGTTATTGCCTCTAAGGCGGAACAAAGTTCGCCGGGATCGCTAGTATCTATATCTATATCTATACTAATATTATAAAGAGGAAAGATTTGTTTGTTTGTTTGTTTCGAATAGGCTCCGAAACTACTGGACCGATTTGAAAAATTCTTTTTCCATTAGAAGCCGACATTGTCCCTGATGAACATAGGCTACTTCTTTTAATTTTTTTTTTTTTTGGTTTCGTGTGTGTTTTAATGTTTCCGAAGCGAAGCGAGGGCGGGTCGCTATAATATATAATCTAATAGTATTAGACGTCCCTCGCGATATGAATGACGTTTATATTGTAAATAAATTAAATCTTGCACTTTCCCGGGAGTTGCTTGTTTCACGATTTAGTTCGTAAGCTAACAGTCGATCTGTAGAGTCGTTGGTATGTAAAATTACGAGCCAGCGTACACATTATCAATTTAGTTATAGCAAATATATCTGGCATTGTTCGGGCTAAGACATTTACTATGTTGAAAAGTATCTTATGTGTTAATGCAAGCTTATAAGCTATCTTTTTGTGAAATTTTATTTTAATTCGATCAGTCGATTCCGGGTAACAGTGTAACAAACTAAAAGCTTTTACATTCATAATCTTAGTAGATATATTATAATATTATATAGGTATATTCCTATACATTGTCTGAAATGAATTGCTTGTAGAATTTTGTAAAAGACGGAACTACGTCACGAAGTTGACTCAATGAATTGGTACATATTTTTAAATCGAATTAGCGTGATTAATGTCTCAATATGGGACACGGCATTCGGAATGGCCAATATAAACAATTTAAAATTTATATTATTAAGTGAATTAATTTAATCTTGATTAAGGAAAATCTTATTATATTAATAGAAAATATTTATTTAGACTAATAGTCACGTCAAATTTTGAGTATATCACGAATAAAAATATCTCGAAGTCTTTGGGGTCCTCACCGCATGCTAGTATGGGAACGGTTGAGGGGGACATTAAAAGACAACTCACAAGCGGCTCTATATGCAAGTTGTAAAGGAGCAACCGAATGATGGAAAGTCGCACCATTTAAGCGAGCTTCGAAAGGCCCACTGATAAACAGGTCTCGTGGTCACGCAACGACAAGCATCGATTTGGCATTCCATGAGGTCAGAGTGGCGAAATGTGCTTAAGGCAAAACATGACAATAGGCATTGCGACTGCCTCTATTGATCACTGGATGTTTGGAGCTTTAGGTCTACAGATAGAGTTGGTGCTCTATCTTTTATATCGTAACTTCCGTGGAAAGTGCTCTGAGGGCATTTGGAGTTGATTTCATTATATATTTTTTACTTCTCACTAGTGAAACACAGTAAATCCCTGTCTGTCACTTGTAGTTATTTCATTCATTCACAACTTATTTTAGATGAGGTGATATATTGTTTTAACCGAAAGTTTATCACGGTCCGTGTATTGTTACTCGTATTTATGTACAACGGTAATTACTCATCATTAGGTGGGCCGTATTCTGGTCTACGTCCGAAAGTAAAAAAAAAAAAATCCCTAAAACTGGATTTGGAAAATTTAATTGTCAACACCTAGCAGGTAAGCTTAGCGACAGATATGTAATGCGTTCGCAATGAACGTTCGTGACAGTACAGTAGTAATATATTGTGGCTAGCAGCCGCCTGTCGCGGATACGAATTTAATATCTGTCAGAGGCAGAATGCCCCACGTTGTAGGGGCACCATCAAGTGTAGATTTAGTGGGTCGAAAAATGAAACTTATTCGAATTTTATTAGAGGTTTTTTAAGTTAATCCTAAGCTGCTAGTTTATAATTATATTGTTCTGTACGAAATTTTTGCATTCGTAAGCAGTATACGGCCGATTCGACGAGGAATGGTCTTCGTCGAAGTCGTCGTGGCCTAAAGGATAAGACGTCCGGTGCATTCGTATCGAGCGATGCACTGGTGTTCGAATCTCGCTGGCGGGTACCAATTTTTCTAATGAAATACGTACTCTACAAATGTTCACGATTGACTTCCACGGTGAAGGAATAACATCGTGCAATAAAAATCAAACCCGCAAAATTATAATTTGCGTAATTACTGGTGGTAGGACCTCTTGTGAGTCCGCACGGGTAGGTACCACCGCTCCGCCTATTTCTGTCGTGAAGCAGTAATGCGTTTCGGTTTGAAGGGTGGGGCAGCCGTTGTGACTATACTGAGACCTTAGAACTATATCTCAAGGTGTGTGGCGCATTTACGTTGTAGATGTCTATGGGCTCCAGTAACCACTTAACACCAGGTGGGCTGTGAGCTCGTCCACACATCTAAGCAATAAAAAAAAAAAAAAAAAAAAAAATCGTGGCCTAAAGGATAAGACGTTCGGGGCATTCGTATCTAGCGATGCCAATTTTTCTAATAAAATACGCACTTAACAAATGTTCACGATTTGCCTCCACGGTGAAGGAGTTATTCCTGTAATAAAAACCAAACCCCTCAAAATTATAATTTGCGTAATTACTGGTGCTAGGACCTCTTGTGAGTCCGCACGGGTAGGTACCATCACCCTGTCTATTTCTGCCGTGAAGCAGTATTGCGTTTCAGCTTGAAGTGTGGGGCAGCCGTTGTAACACTGAGACCTTAGAACATATATCTCAAGGTGGGTGGCGGTATTTACGTCTATGGGCTCCAGTAACCACTTAAAGCCAGGAGGGTCGTGAGCTCGTCCACTACCTAAGCAATAAAAAAACCTAAGTTCATAGAGCTAGTTATGCAAATGTATATATTTTGCACCATAATTTAGCTATTCCATTTTTGAACAAAACAAAACGCTATTCAGTACACGTGATAACTTTAAATACAATTAAACTCTATTAGCAACAAAATTTTGTTAAGGAAATGTAATATTTTCTTTAAAGGTACAATGCTATTTACATCTCATACGGATTTTATCGGGTCATACCGTGACAGTGTCTCCGTAATGTCCCAATTCATGGTGACAACACAAACAGCACTCTCTGTTCCCACACACGGTTAAAACTCTTTTGCTTGTACGTGCGAGGTAATTGCTTATTCAATGTTGGCGAAGAAGAAATTAAAATTGTTGTTTAGCTTATTTTTGAAAATGAGGTTTTTGTATTTACAAATTGGACGCCTCTGAAATATTTATAATGTGGCATTTTTTTTATCTACATATGTGTGTGTAAAATGTTTGTCCAGTACGGAATGGTTGCTGTGGCACATGGACATCATGAGTTGAATGGCGTCACCCACCTTATGGCATGAGTTTGAAGATATATTGAGCAACGGCTTTACCCTTCAAATCAGATTTGCTTCAGAAATAGATGCCTAAAAAAACTGTCAAATCCAGCTTTGAGATAGCCATTATAAAATCAATTCCGATATTGACATGGCTTCTCAATATGGTATTGGTATTTAGTCCACAATGACAGGTGATAGTTAAACAATTTAGAATCTTATAACTATATATTTTATCGGCCTTACCGACTAAGGCTAAGGCGTCTAAAGCGGTGACGTTTACGTAACTACCAAAGTTCTGGGTGTTGTGTCGTGAGACAACTCATTTTATGTGTTCTATTGTCGTGAGGCTGACATTGTTTATGGCGCTCCTGAATTGTCATGTTTACGTCAGTTTCGGTGCCTTTGTGTTTTCAGATTAAATGTCATATGAGACTTAGTTAAACTCTGATGAAGTATGAAGGGATTTTTAGGAGTATAGTCTAAAATAAAATATAATTAAGCTTATTAATACGCTTTTATTAGGTTCATACGTATGTTATAATAGTATGTAACAGAATCTTTGACATGATTTTGGCCCCCTTCAAAACATCGGATTAACTCCAAATTATTAAGGACCGATGATAATTCAATATTTTAAACAGCTTGACCCGTTATCCTTACTAGGATAATCAGGATTAGCGATTTTTTGTTTTCCTGAGACCCGGAGTGTCTGCGTCAAGACTAAGAAGGGAAACTACCAGGCGCGTCGATCACCTGTTTCTCGGATAACTTACCGGCTGATTCAGATGACATTTTCGAAAAATTGAAAAAAGTATTGAAATTCAACTCAAATATGAAAAATAAATAGTAGTTTAAAAAATACGCTTTTATTTAAATTGCAAATTTAAATTTTGTTTCGTAATATGCATTCCTTTCAGCGGTCGTTAAATCTTTTGACCATTTCATGACAGATTAACAAACAACCCACTGGCTCTCTCAATTTTGTAATGACCTTCTTGAACTTTTCTAGCCTCATTAGGCCTTAAGATTAGAACATATTATAGAAAATCCAACTAAAAAATATAAAATAAATTTTAATAAATTTGAATTAAAAATAGTGTAAGTAAAAAATATTTTATTGTAAAAAAAAGCGTGGGGTTCTTTTCAGGATATCAGATTATCAAAATAACCCTTCTACTCATATCTGTTCATAAAATATTTAATGTTATAACTATTGACACAATGCACTATTATTATTTATTTTTAATTTTTGATGTGCAATTTTTTAAGTAAGCTAAGTACATAACTATACATTTGCTCTAAGCACGCACTAATGCTTTTAATAATATTATATTAAACTTGATTATTAATAAATGAAAATCATGAAGTTTCAGAATATTTTTACATTAATCAGTTTTGCACGTCAACATCTAACTTCCGGATATTTCCAGATGGTCAGAACAAAACTACGATACTAAAAAGACTTATTCATTTAATTATCACGATTTTATAATTTAATTTTGAAGTTTTCATTCATCTAATGATTCGTACACATCACAACGTAAATAAACTAAAAGAGACATAGATAGAGAGAGAGATTGAGGAGATAGAATATCACTACTTTCTAAGACGCCTGTCGTATTATTCAAGCTGAAACGATCCAATAAAAATAGTCGTTGTCTAAAGAATACGCCACCTGGTGTGCGATGGCAAGCGATGGGAAAATGCCACTACTCAAACTCCTCAGATAAGTACCAAAAATTTCAAATAAAATACGTACTTAGCAAGTTTTCAGGAAAAACTTCTTGGATAAAGGAAAAACATTGTGTACTAACAAATTCGCATTTTTTAACTCACATTAATACTGATGGTAGAACACATTGTAAGTATCTATGAGTAAGCAGCACTATTTTTTTTTTATTACTTATGTGGTTAGACGAGCTCACAGGCCACCTGGTGTTAAGTGGTTACTGGAGCCCATAGATATCTATAACGTAAATGCGCCACCCACCTCGCTGATATAAGTTCTAAGGTCTCAGTATAGTTACAACAGCTGTCCCACCTTTCAAACCGAAACACATTACTGCTTCACGGCAGAAATAGGCGGGGTGGTGGTACCTACCCATGCGGACTCACAAGAGGTCCTACCATCAGTAATTACGCGAATTATAATTTTTGCGGGCTTACTTTTTAATACACGATGTAATTGTTGAGTACGTATTTCATTACAAAAATAGGTACCCGCCTGAGATTCGAACACCGGTGCATCGCTCAAGACGAATGCACCGGATGTCTTATCCTTTAGGCCACGACGACTTCTAAAATTTTCGAAATAAGTAATGCACCTACCACAGGACTCTACACCGTCCTTGGTTGGCTGGTAGGGAATGCCTCAGGCATGAAGTCCGCCATTGTACTTTTGTGCATGAAATTGAATAAATAAATAAATAGACGTAATGATAAACAAAATATCTTTCTCTTGTTCAATCGCCGTTTCTCTACTTAGCTCCACCCACAGAATTAGATATAAAACTCACATCAATACAAACTGTAGTATTCCATCAGTTACAATTAATACCGGGGCTATGAGGCTATTGCGTTTAGAGTCAAACATTAATCGCCGAGTGTCATTCATTGATATGACTCAATTGACAAGAAGCGGCGGATTATATTTGATTAATGTTGGCGATAAAACCTTATTCTACCTTCCAATACATTACAGAATAAATCATCTACTCATACAATTCCATTCTGATCAATCTGTAGCCTATTAATCTAATGGCTGTTACGGATAGAGCCAGTACAGTTATACTGGTCATTTGTACTGTGAAGTAGTAATGCATGAGGAGTGTGAAGATGAATATAATGGATATGTCGATGGTCGTTACGAGGTGGATTTTTTTTTATTGCTTAGATGGCTGCACGAGCTCACAGCCCACTACAAAAATCGGTACCCGCCTGGGATTCGAACACTGGTGCATCTCTCGACACGAATGCACCGGACGTCTTATTCTTTAGGCCACGACGACTTTAATGGTGATATATACATGCGTCGCGAGGTCTGGACTTCAATAAACAATTTTTATTACATCAATTTTGTCATTAATCAAAGACCACCCAAGGACTTTACTATCTTCACATCATAATATCATAATTGACTACGTTCATCCAATACACGCTGCATCTCCTATTTTGAATTACCCGGCTCGCCCTAAGTAATTCACCCCACCCGTCGAGGGGTGATTACCCCTTTATTACTCCCCCGCGCGGTCCTAATGCATGACACTATTACCGGATCTCTACTAATGTTTCCAATTCTCTTTTTTATTAAGATATCAAGGATATAGTGGCATTTTCATTTATATCTACAAATAATATATCGACAAAGAATATAGTAAATACTTATGAGTAACATTAACGTCCTTATTTCTTCCACGAAGTTCTTAATCCGTTCCTCTTAGAAGTCTAAAGGATACTTGCTTTTTCAAATTTGAATCCCACCGGATAAGATCGTTCTAAGCAGTGATATCGAGGCGCTGCTCGGCATGGGGAGCTCTGTCATTCTGGCGGGCGACCTAAATTGTAAACACATTAGGTGGAACTCACACACCACAACCCCGAATGGCAGGCGGCTTGACGCGTTAGTCGATAATCTCGCCTTCGATATCGTCGCTCCGCTAATCCCGACTCACTACCCGCTAAATATCGCGCATCGCCCGGATATACTCGACATAGCGTTATTAAAAAACGTAACTCTGCGCTTACACTCGATCGAAGTAGTTTCAGAGTTAGATTCAGACCACCGTCCCGTCGTTATGAAGCTCGGTCGCGCTCCCGATTCCGTTCCCGTCACGAGGACTGTGGTGGATTGGCACACGCTGGGCATCAGCCTGGCTGAATCTAATCCACCATCGCTACCGTTTAGCCCGGACTCTACCCCGTCTCCTCAGGATACCGCTGAAGCCATAGACATCTTAACGTCACACATCACCTCGACATTAGATAGGTCATCGAAACAAGTTGTAGCGGAGGACTTCCTTCACCGCTTCAAATTGTCCGACGATATTAGGGAACTCCTTAGAGCTAAGAACGCCTCGATACGCGCCTACGACAGGTATCCTACCGCGGAAAATCGAATTCGAATGCGTGCCCTACAACGCGACGTAAAGTCTCGCATCGCCGAAGTCCGAGATGCCAGATGGTCTGATTTCTTAGAAGGACTCGCGCCCTCCCAAAGGTCTTACTACCGCTTAGCTCGTACTCTCAAATCGGATACGGTAGTAACTATGCCCCCCCTCGTAGGCCCCTCAGGCCGACTCACGGCGTTCGATGATGACGAAAAAGCAGAGCTGCTGGCCGATACATTGCAAACCCAGTGCACGCCCAGCACTCAATCCGTGGACCCTGTGCATGTAGAATTAGTAGACAGTGAGGTAGAACGCAGAGCCTCCTTGCCACCCTCTGATGTGTTACCACCCGTCACCCCGATGGAAGTTAAAGACTTGATCAAAGACCTACGTCCTCGCAAGGCTCCCGGTTCCGACGGTATATCCAACCGCGTTATTAAACTTCTACCCGTCCAACTCATCGTGATGTTGGCATCTATTTTCAATGCCGCTATGGCGAACTGTATCTTTCCCGCGGTGTGGAAAGAAGCGGACGTTATCGGCATACATAAACCCGGTAAACCAAAAAATCATCCGACGAGCTACCGCCCGATTAGCCTCCTCATGTCTCTAGGCAAACTGTATGAGCGTCTGCTCTACAAACGCCTCAGAGACTTCGTCTCATCCAAGGGCATTCTCATCGATGAACAATTCGGATTCCGTACAAATCACTCATGCGTTCAACAGGTGCACCGCCTCACGGAGCACATTCTTGTGGGGCTTAATCGACCAAAACCGTTATACACGGGAGCTCTCTTCTTCGACGTCGCAAAAGCGTTCGACAAAGTCTGGCACAACGGTTTGATTTTCAAACTATTCAACATGGGTGTGCCGGATAGTCTCGTGCTCATCATACGGGACTTCTTGTCGAACCGCTCTTTTCGATATCGAGTCGAGGGAACCCGCTCCTCCCCACGACCTCTCACAGCTGGAGTCCCGCAAGGCTCTGTCCTCTCACCCCTCCTATTTAGCTTATTCGTTAACGATATTCCCCGGTCGCCGCCGACCCATTTAGCTTTATTCGCCGACGACACGACTGTTTACTATTCCAGTAGAAACAAGTCCCTAATCGCGAAGAAGCTTCAGAGCGCAGCCCTAGCCCTAGGACAGTGGTTCCGAAAATGGCGCATAGACATCAACCCAGCGAAAAGTACTGCGGTGCTCTTTCAGAGGGGAAGCTCCACACGGATTTCCTCCCGTATTAGGAGGAGGAATCTCACACCCCCGATTACTCTCTTTAGTCAATCCATACCCTGGGCCAGGAAGGTCAAGTACCTGGGCGTTACCCTGGATGCATCGATGACATTCCGCCCGCATATAAAATCAGTCCGTGACCGTGCCGCGTTTATTCTCGGTAGACTCTACCCCATGATTTGTAAGCGGAGTAAAATGTCCCTTCGGAACAAGGTGACACTTTACAAAACTTGCATAAGGCCCGTCATGACTTACGCGAGTGTGGTGTTCGCTCACGCGGCCCGCACGCACATAGACACCCTTCAATCTCTACAATCCCGTTTTTGCAGGTTAGCCGTCGGAGCTCCGTGGTTCGTGAGGAACGTTGACCTACACGACGACCTGGGCCTCGAATCTATACAGAAATACATGAAGTCAGCGTCGGAACGGTACTTCGATAAGGCTATGCGTCATGATAATCGCCTTATCGTAGCCGCCGCTGACTACTCCCCGAATCCTGATCATGCAGGAGCCAGTCACCGTCGACGCCCTAGACACGTCCTTACGGATCCATCAGATCCAATAACCTTCGCACTAGACGCCTTCAGCTCTAGGAGCAGGCTTAGGGACCTCGGTAACCGTACTCGTCGAACTCGACAAAGAGTTCGCCGTGCAACCTAACCCATGAATCAGCTCGCTGAGTTTCTCGCCGGATCTTCTCAGCGGGTCGCGATTCCGATCCGGTAGTAGATTCATTCGCGAAGCAGCTGCTCTTGAGCTGTTAGGTCTCCTTCGGAGGCGCTCGGGTAGCTGTTAGCAAATCCCACCCCTCCTGGCTGAGCCTTTGCTCGCCCACCTGTCCTGGTGAAACTGGAAAGGCCTCCGGGCCACCAGTAATCCTTCAATCATAAAAAAAAAAAAAAAAAAAAAAAAAAAAAAAATTTGAATCATCCAAGATTCAGAGTTTTACTTAATGGATGTACATTAATAAAATACATATTAATGTTGTATCTATTCGAGAAAATTTCTACAACTAGAAACTCGTAAAATTAATGGCGACTCAGTGTTTTGATAGAAACAAATAAACCCCTCCCGTTATGGACGCCGGGAATCGACACGAAATAGGAACTATGAACTCAGTAAATCAAAACCCCCGACTACTTAATAAATATATATCACCAAGATCGATTCTGACCGGGAATCAAAACTGTGGTATAGTAGTCAGGGTCATTGACCGTTTTACCCATAACCGCATCTAGATTAGAAGATATGTGAAGGACTCTGCAATGGAACGTCTATTATTACTAGACGTTAGGGTTGGCAGGTTTCGTGTTCATTAAAGCCATTTTACTTTGCATTGGGTACATCTAGTTCTTTATACAATCTAGTTCATACATCTAGTTCTGTTTTATTAATAACTATAATCATTGATTTTGCAAAAATGTATAGTTTAATTAAATCCGAGATTATAGCGTATTCGTAAATCTCTCTCTTGAAGATACTCGTAGAAGAGAAAAATGAAGTTCCAAGGTTTGGACTAAGTTGTCCAATTCATTGCAAGAACAAAGAGAATGGATTTTTACAAATGCTTTTAATGTATCGTTACTCTTAGTTAAATTAGTTGAAATCACCTTTAGCAGAACACATCGGTACATACATATAAAAATGAAATCAAACACTATCCACACGAAATTCGAGTCACGTGTTCAAATTTGTAACAGGCTTGCGGCGTGAAACGCCAATTCACTTATCGATGCCTTGGATGTTTGCTCAGCCAATACGATTCACATGTCTGGAAATGTTACAATATTATGCTTACCAAAACCCACATTTTTTAAACTGTCAATCCTCTGCATAGTCCTAAGCGGCATTGTTGACATAATCAAATGCTTTCACGTAACAAAATTTATTAAGTCTAAGGATACATTGACTAAGTATATGGCCATAGGAATGAAGTATATAACATTTTTATATTATTACTATCTGACCCGGCAGACTTCGTAGTGCCTCAATCGATAAATAAAAAACCTGAACTTTTGTATAAAATAAACTTAAAACAAACAAAAGGAATCCGTCCGATGGGGAGCATATCAAAGGAAAAGCAAAATTGTTTAATTCCGACCATTTTTAAATGTATCTACCTCTTAAGCCTTCTCTGGACTTCCACAAATAATTCAAGACCAAAACTAGCCAAATCGGTCCAGCCGTTGTCGAGTTTTAGCGAGACTAACGAACAGCAATTCATTTTTATATATATAAGTAAAGATAGATTCGAATCTTGCGCAATGTAATCTTGGAAGATTTCTTGTTCATCCATTATTATTAGTACGATTCAGAAATCGTTAGAATTCATTAATTGAATTTTTTATTACCTTGGGAGCCATATATGGCCCACATTATGGTGAATGGTCATTGTCACTCATCCACCTGAGTGCCTAAATTGCTAATCCAATGACGGATATCGTTATATTATTCCACCTTAACAGATTCAAGGTTTTTTTTTTTTTTTTTTTTTTTTTATTGCCTTTGTAGGCAGACGAGCATACGGCCCACCTGATGGTAAGTGGTCACCGTCGCTCATGGACGTCAGCAATGCCAGTGCAACTGATTGTAAGTGACTACTGAGCCCTATAAACAGAACAACTTAAATGCCGCTTTGAGAGTGAGGAAATGAGAAATGCGAAGAAGGCAGGAGAGAAGGAAATAATATCATCGTGCTATTATAAAACTGTGGACAGTAACGGTACATTAAAAATGTTTATTTGTAATTTTTTCTTCTTTATAATTAGGGTTGATCCTCTCAATCGTTTTTCTCCAGAGACGTTTTTATTGGCATTTTTATTTAGTGAAACTGATAGCCCTATTTATAAGATCTGACAACGATAATTCGTTCTTAAGATGAATGAAGCGCTTTGTTTGGCATACGGTTTACAGATTTTTGATGACATGAGCGTACCTACGCGCATAATTTGAAAACGGCATTGAATGAGAACTTTCAGGTCTTTATCCGGCTTTGTGATGTGTACAGGCCGTCCGTATTTCCAAACCCCGCCAACATAGGCTGTATGAAACGGAAGGGTTTATTAGACGTCGTAATCTAGATATCTATTATCCAATACTGGCCCATACTAGCCCATACTGGCCCTTGCACGACTTCCACAAGCTAAACGATGCGAAACCGAATTTCGGTTTTATTCTTGCAAAACCTGTAATTATTTTCGTTATACAAAGATCAAAGATTTACTTACTGGTGGTGGGACCTCTTGTGAGTCAGCGCGGGTAGGTACCACCACCTTGCCTAATTCTGCCGTGAAGCAGTATCGCGTTTCGGTTTGAAGGGTGGGGTAGCCATTGTAACTTTACTGAGACCTTAGAACTTATATCTCGAGATGGGTGGCGCATTTACGTTGTAGATGTCTATGGGCTCCAGTAACCACTTAACACCAGGTGGGCTGTGAGCTCGTTCACCCATCTAAGCAATAAAAAAAAGATCAAAGATCAAGTAAAGATCTAAAATGTTCAGCGTCAGGCGATTATGTATCTAGCCCGTAAAACAAACGGAAATTGAGGTGGCAATTAGAAGAAGACCTTAACATCTAGATTTCAGCACCAGTGAAACAGTCTATTAGTAAACTGACAAAATTCATAAAAGTAAAATTGTCGTTTCCAGTTCAGATCTTAGTGCAGCGTGCACTCTAGGTTCTCAAGCCGTCTTCATCTCGGCCGCTCTTGAATCAAGCGTCTCACGAATGACACTCGCACTCTGCTTGGTTATATTTACGTGGTTCATACCGTATATGCATTTTTTTTTTTTTTATTGCTTAGATGGGTAGAGGATCTCACAGGCCACCTGGTGTTAAGTGGTTGCTGGAGCCAGTAGACATCTACAATGTTAATGCCACCTTGAGAGATAAATTGTAAGGTCTCAAGTATAGTTACAACGGCTGCCCCACCCTTCCAATCGAAACGCATTACTGCTTCACGGCAGAAATAGGTGGGGTGGTGATACCTTTCCGTGCGGACTCACAATGGGTCCTACCACCAGTAATATCCAGGTATTACGGTTTAAATAAACAATTGTTTTGCATAACACGAGCCCAGGCTACAATTTTTACTCTGTTATGTTAACTAGATAACAATGCTTATACGATAAATACTAACCACATTTCATAAAATAATAACATACACGTGGATGGGAATCAAGGCTGAATCTGTGGTATTATGATAATCAGGGTTCAGGCATTAGTGGCACCACCCACACCAAATTTAAAGTTTAAGTCTCGATTTGGCTATTTCAAAACTGTCATGGTTTCCTTCAAACTTTGAAAGCTGAAAACAAAATTATAAGCGCTTCAAAACATAATTGTTGTAAGGGCAAAACTTCTGTCAAAGCTCATAGATTAGCATAAATGTGACACGTGGCGTCATTGTTCTATTCGCTCTTAATCTAACATCCAATAAAGTTTTACCATTGAGGACATATTAATTATAGCTCACCCGGCAGACTTCGTTGTGCCTCAATCGATAAATAAAAGTCCTATACTTTTGTAAAAAATAAACTCAAAACAAACAAAAGGAATCCATCCGACGGAGGACACATCAAAGGAAAAACAAAATTGTTATTTTTATTTAATTCCGAGGATTATATTTATCTATCTACATTTCAAACCTTTTCTGGACTTCTACAAATAATTCAAGACCAAAATTAGCCAAATCGGTCCAGACGTTCTCGAGTTTTAGCGAGACTAACGAACAGCTATTCATTTTTTTTATAGATGTTCCCGCAGATAGGCTTCTCACTTCCCGAAGACGATAAAAAAATTTTAGTCAGTCAAAGTGAATAGAGAAAACTCAGTCAAACTTAATAATATAGTGGGTCTATCTGTAAACATTAGTATGCATTGGATGCGCTTCGTACCGGGGCGTTACATATTCAAAGTTTTTCTAGTTTCTAGACAGTGTAATGTTTATAATTTGAATAAATAAACTAGTTTAAATAATACTCATTGTATGCTTTCTTTCTATGACGTGTTTAACAATATTGTTATTATTGCCCTTGTTGACAGACGAGCATACGACCCACCTGATAGTGAGTGGTTTACCATAGCCCAAGGACGTCAGCAATGCCAGGGGTAGAGCCAAGCCGATGCCTACAGTTAAGTACTCTCCAGAAGCCTCGTTTGAAGAAGGACATGTAATAGCACTCGATAAACACCGTAGAGGGGAGCTCATTTCAAAGCCGGATGGTGCTTGCAGACGCGAAATAAGCGATAACTACGAAATATTGCATAATTTTTGAAATTTGGTCGTTACAGATTACAGGACCCAGACTGCGGACAGGCACGATATGAAGCGGCAGTTCTGCGGTAAAGGAAGGATGCAGAGTACCTTGTGTAGTCCTTACTGCAGGCTCGTACCGATAGGCGATGAGAAACACCAACAATTTCACTTATTTTCGTATAAAATACAACAGAGACACGTAGCGCGCGCGCGGTAGTTCAGCCATTACATTTTCTTCTAGAGTCGATGTTGCTACGCGATCTTGCTCGCACGCGTCAGTAGGTAATGTGCGGGAGAGGGATGGAACAGGATTTCCAAAACCAAATAAAATGCTGCTATCTTCCGAAACCAAAAACTAACAGTTGTAAACCAGCGCAACCATGAGTGCTGATGGTATATATATTAAAGAAATAATAATTATATCCCACGTCACTCCTATAGTTCATCTTGAGTGATTCATAATTGGCATGTCATTCAGCTGCCCTTATTTCGAGCGACCTTCAGCTGTTAGAAGGTACGAGGGTCGTGGTGGCGTGTAACCCTGACGGGTCAAACTAAGTTCGTTTCGTTAAGTCAAATAATTTGTTCGTTACATACCAAAACAATGTTATTCTAGAGTTGAAGCTAAAATCACAAATGTCATATAATTGGTCGCAAAGGTTTTTACGAATTTGGTAAACAAATAAATTTTACCTACGCATGTTTTTTTTATTAGGTGACCGAACGAGCTCACGGCCCGCTTTGTGTTAGGTGATAACTTCCGGAGCCCATGGACATCAACAACGTAAATACCGCCACCCACCTTAAGACATGAATTTCTCAAAACGCATGACTGCTTCAAGACGTAACGTGAACAACACAAACTATTTTTTTATTGCTTAGATGGGTGGACGAGCTCACAGCCCACCTGGTGTTAAGCGGTGGTCATGAAACAGTCACGCATTCCAATTTGAGTGAGGGGAAAAACTGTTCTAGAAAAAAAACCCTCTTCTACATCATATTCATGGTGGTTAGTATCAATTTTACTGATGCTAGGACATTTTTACTGGTGGTAAGACCTCTTATGAGTCCGCACTGGTAGGTACTATCACCCTGCCTATTTCTGCCGTGAAGCAGTAATGCGTTTCGGTTTGAAGGGTGGGGCGGCCGTTGTAACTATACTTGAGACCTTAGAACTTATACGGTGGGTGGTGCATTTACGTTGTAAATGTCTATGGGCTCCAGGACCCACTTAGCACCAAGTGGGATGTGAGCTAGTCCAACCATATAAGCAATAAAAATAAATAAAAATACGTTGTAATGTCAGAGCCTCTTTCTCCAATTTAAAAAGACATTGATATTATGTACAAAGAGTAAAACACGCATTTCAAATATAATGTTGCACTTCTAAATCCTATATTAATGAATCATTACAATATATAACAAAGCATTAGCTGGTACTAGTCTAAATAAAAATATAAAAACGAAAGCAAGACAAAACACTCAGCTTGGAGCACCTGATTGCAGCCAACAAGAATACCTGAGGCCCTTCAGCCAGAGTGACCCTTCAGCGCGCATTCCCGTTCCACCCTCATGACCCTTGAAACTGTACCTACCTATTTAACCGGCTCGTGAAATTAGGGGTAAGGAAGTGTTCTCTGGTATTGATTTTGCGAGGTAATTTGCTGATCAGTAAATTTCTCGTCTTTTGCCTTACAATGCTTTCTATTAATTTTCAGAATATACAGCTTAATAAGCTCCTAGTATTTATTAAATTGGTGTAGATTATAATAAGAAAATCTACACTTCTATATTTCTCTAGAGATTAATACCTATACCTGAACCTAATACCTATACTTGAAATGGGTCTACAGTCCACCTGAACTTAACTGATCACGTAATTTATTTACAGCTTTTATATATTTTTTAAATATAAAATATATATTGTTTAAACAAATAGTTTTTTGCATATTTTTTTCTACGGCATAAAATTAAAATATTTGTATTTGCTTAGCCTAAAGATAGTTGCAGTATTTGTTCAGAAAATGTTAGGGGCTGTTAAAAGCATATTATCGGTCATCAGCTAAGGAAATGCTTATTCGGCTTTTGTAATTGTCCTACGTTTTCTATTCATAGTCGATATGTCGATAGATACGTATAAGTTAAAGTTCAGCATTCAGACCACCTCTACCTAGAGCTAAAGCTCTACAGCTCTACCACGAACTCTACTATAAGTTCATAGAATCTACAAAAAGCTACAATCGAACGCTAAGAAATACATCACGAAACAGCAAACCAATACCGTTCACGTTAAAAGTTAAATTGTCGCAATATATCTGGAACGAAAGTATCGTTACTTTGGCAAAGTCAAAGTGTAATTGAAAAAGTTTTCATGCTTTGTGACATTGACGGTCGAAGCTTCAATAGCGGTTTCGTTTTGAGTCCTACTAAAAGTATTTTCTCGATTAGAAGGAGTTAAAAATTGTCGATTTCTTCTTTTATTCGGGTAATTCAACCCACTCGGATGGGAGGGCGTCTTGTGAAATAGTACCGCCTTACCTATTTTTAACGCCCAATATTTCCGCTTCGAAGAGTGGGGGGCAGCCGTTGTAGTATAGAACTGAGACTTTATTTTTTTATTGCTTATATAAGTGGACGAGCTCACAGCCCACCTAGTGTTAAGCGGTTACTGGACCCCATAGACGTCTACAACGTAAATGCGCCACACACCTTGAGATATAATTTCTAAGGTCTCAGTATATTTACAACGGCTGCCCCACCCTTCAAGCCGAAACGCATTACTGCTTCACGGCAGAAATAGGCAGGGCGGTGGTACCTATCCATGCGGACTCATAAAGTCCTACCACCAGTGATTACGCAAATTATAATTTTGCGGGTTTTGATTTTTATTACACGATGTTATTCCTTCACCCTGGAAGTCAATCGCATAGGTCACGAAATTTACGTCATTGATATCTATAATTTTTTTTTTTTTTTTTTTTATTGCTTAGATGGATGGACGAGCTCACAGCCCACCTGATGTTAAGTGGTTACTGGAGCCCATAGACATCCACAACGTAAATGCGCCACCCACCTTGAGATATAAGTTCTAAGGTCTCAGGTATAGTTACAACGGCTGCCCCACCTTTCAAACCGAAACGCATTACTGCTTCACGGCAGAAATAGGCAGGGTGGTGGTACCTACCCGTGCGGACTTACAAGAGGTCCTACCACCAGTAATTACGCAAATTATAATTTTGCGGGTTTCATTGTTAATACACGATGTTATTCCTTCACCGTGGAAATCAATCGTGAACATTTATATAAGCTCCAGTAATCACTTTATACCAGATGGGATGTGAGCTAGATTAACCGCCTCAGTAATAAAAAAACGAAAAAATCTGTCTATAGACAAGGAATTAAAAGGAATCACTTTTCGTCAATTTTAAGACGTGAATTTGGAAATATCATAAAAGTTCAGTTACCGTTCGGTATGCCAGGCCACATATATCTGCGCTCTAAGATCAAAAATGCTTTGTAATAAAAAGTGATTTTGATTTTGATCATGTGATTTGATTTGATTTTGAATTTAAACATTTCTGTATATTAGGCTTGAGACTAGGTACATCTAACATCCAACATCCAGTTTAATATATTATTATTAACTAGTAACTGAAGCTTGTACGCAGCGGTGGTACACACCGCTGGTGGTTTTACACTGGTGGTAGGACCTCTTGTGAGTCCGCACGGGTAGGTACCACCGCCCCGCCTATTTCTGCCGTGAAGCAGTAATGCGTTTCGGTTTGAAGGGTGGGGTAGCCGTTGTAACTATACTGAGACCTTAGAACTTATATCTCAAGGTGGGTGGCGCATTTACGTTGTAGATGTCTATGGGCTCCAATAACCACTTAACACCAGGTGGGCTGTGAGCTCGTCCACCCATTTAAGCAATAAAAAAAACCGTGATATTATTATATACAAGTTCATGGTAGCTCATTTTTTGTGCTCATCAAACTTAATACTCAGTTTTTATAGCAACTCTCACTTTTTCCTTTCGTTTCGCTCATCAATATTTATCAAACCCCTCATAAACTTAACCCGAACTTTACCTTTTGGCAGCTTTAAAGCTCAACACGAAAACAATGTAAACTTTTTCGTATAAAGCTCGCAACTGTTTGGGCACTTTCAGTTTTTACTGCTGTTTAACAGCCAAGATTTGAGACACACTGTAATGCAGTGCTGTAAAGTTTACTTAATGAGTGGGAAGCTTGTAAAATTAGAAAAGTTTTGAATAAGTGAGTCCACTCGTTAAAAATATTAGTGCTTAGTTTAAAGCTCATTAAATGCATTGGCTTTCGTACTCTTCAAATCGCTCAAGCTGATTCCCATTTTTGCGATAGAAATAGGTACAATGTTGTTATGTACTTATGTAGTCTCACACTGAGCCTTAATCTCAGTGGGTAGAATACAAATAATTATTATGGAACACAGTGGCGATTAATCTAGTAACTGACGACTTTTAAACAAGATACTTTTCAACTGACCCAGAGCAATCAGGAAAAATCCACATCTCACACTGACTTCCCTTTCAATTATTCAGTAATTAATTTACAAATCGGGTTGATTATCGCAACGTTCATTACACGAAACTCGCGCTCCGAATACATCAGTCAGCGGCGTTTTAGCGATATCCATCGTCAACATTACTGGTTTGTGTCGCGATAAATCTTTGCTGCGTAGGGTTGGACGTGACAAGGTATTTCGGCATTCGGTTTTAATACAATCGCTCGAAAGTCGTACTTGTAATTAAAGGGTTTTTATGAGCGGATTCCGATGTTATTCAAGTTATTTATTTAGGTTTATTTATTAGGAGAACCATTAGCAAATCTATATAATATATAAAAATTAATTGCTGTTCGTTAGTCTCGCTAAAACTCGAGAACGGCTGGACCGATTTGGCTAATTTTGGTCTTGAATTATTTGTAGAAGTCCAGAGAAGGTTTAAAAGATAGATAAATATGAAAATTCGTTTTGTTTGTCTTAAGTTTATTTTATACAAAAGTTTAGGTTTTTATTTATCGATTGAGGCAGTACGAAGTCTGCCGGGTCAGCTAGTATATTATAGATTTTCAAAGGTTTTCCAGGCTATACCAAGTTTTTGCTAGAAGTAGTTTTAATATTATGTGAACAAAACTTTCATCGTCATACCTATACATTTGAAACTTAAATTTTGAAGATGCTCATGTTATCTCAAGATCGCTTAAGACATTCATGTCTTGGTATATACGAGCTTCGGCAACTTATTGACACTATGCAAGAGTAGATCAGCCCTAAGCACATGCCATTATGACCTTATGATAGGTGGCAGCATACACGTGATGTCATAAATTCCGGGTTGTAAATACTAGAGGACTAGTAATATGTACGCTCATAATATAATATTACTTCTTGTTCTTTTGGTAACGCACGTTTTTTTGTTGCATAGATCGGTGGATGGCCTTACAGTCCACCTGGTGTGAAGTGGTTACCGGAGCCCATAGACATCTACCACGTAAATGTCGTCCTCCACTTTGAGAAATGAATTCTAAGGTATCAGTTTTTACAGTATAAAGGATGCCCCACCCTGCAAACCGAAACGAAATAGGCAGGGTAGTGGCACCTACCCGTGCGGACTCACAAGAGGTCCTACAACCAGTAATTACGCAAATTATAATTTTGCGGCTTTGATTTTATTACACGATGCTATTCCTTCACCGTGGAAATCAATCGTTAACAATAAAATTGTTAAGTATATATTTATTTAGAAAAATTGGTACCCGCCTGCGGGATTTGAATACCGTTGCATCACTAGATACGAATGCATCTGACGTCTTATCCTTTAGGCCACGATGACTTAAATTACATTATAAATTAATTAATTTTGTAGATTGTAGCTGCATTGTAGATTAATGAAATTTGCAGATTATTTAAATTTTTTTTATTGCCCATGTAGGCAGATGAGCATACGACCCACCAGATGGTAAGTAATTACCGTCGCTCATAAACGTCAGTTATGCTAAAGACACAGCAAAGTCGCTGCCTACCATTATTTGTGTCTAACACTTCGATACCACACAATCCTTTGCAAAACATACAGATTTTCGACAAGTTGGAGGTGTAAATTGCGTATCAGCCTTTCCGGAATCCGAAATGGCTAAGTCACTTTATAAAATAGTGTTGGTGGGCCTTCAGAGACGATAACAGTTTTCTTTATTTTTTTGTTACATCTTTTGTTGCACAATGGAGTGACTTATTCACTAGGTGAATAATCTCCTTAAATAAAGATTAATAGAAAAAAATATATTGAAGGCACATTCGTCTAACCCAATACCGAATTGGTAGACTCGAAACATCTCTATTGAGAACGAAAGCCAATAAATACGGTACGAAAACGAATAGCCCCACACAGTGAAATAAATAAGGTATAAGAACCGAAACGTCAGCGGTTACTATTCGGCAAGAATTATTGTTACGACTTAGAAGTGCAACTTTGATGGCTGTATAGTATAGAAATATTTTGAAGTGAAAACTTCTTTAGAATCGTTGTGATTTCAAACCGGATGCAACGGAAAAAACGACAGGTAAGAGACACAAATACAAAAATGTGTAGGATGAAGCCAGCAAAGAATGAGACAGAAATATACATACTATTTAATACAGCGCCATCTGTGAGATTTTTTAATACTAACGTGTGTATGAAAGCTCTTGTAGTGAATTTTAATTTAGGATTATACGTGAAATTAAAATATCAATTCACAGAGGGCACTACCTTACAATTATTTACTAATGACAAAATTTTACATATACTTAAGACGTTTAGGTTAATTGTATTTTAATTTTGGAAGGTTTCACTTCTACCACGTGTGAATTGCACACATTTTGTATATTTTTTTTTATTTTTTTTCCCTTAAGACAGATGAGCATAGCATTCAATGGTAAGTAATTGTAGTTTATAGACATCGGCACCGCCTTAAGCACGTCATTACGGATCCTCCCAATCCATTAACGGTGTTTTTAATTACCTCAAACACCGGTCACCGTTCTCGCCAAATCTGTCGCTTGCGACGAAGGGCTCGGCGAGAAAATTACCCACTGAGTTTAGCGCCGGGTCTTCTCAGTGGGTCGCGTTTCCGATCCGGTGGTAGATTCTGCGAAGCACTGCTCTTAATAGGGCCAGCGTTAGCAACACTCCGGTTTGAGCCCCGTGAGCTCACCTACACGTTAAGGAGAAGGTGAAATAGCCTCTCAAGGCTATCAGCATAGGTAAGAAAAAAAGACGACATTAGCAATGAAACAACCACGTCGTTACCACTACTACTATAAATACTGTAAGTAAGATGTGTTTGTTTTAGATAAACCAATGCTTCTTGCCATCAATAAAAATTGCTAACAAGATGGTAAAATATCATCGTATTATATGATGATTATCGCTGATATCAATTAGCGACGATGACCACTTACCATCAGATCGGTCACAAGCTTTTTTTTTTTTTATGATTGATGGATTACTGGTGGCCCGGAGGCCTTTCCAGTTTCACCAGGACAGGTGGGCGAGCAAAGGCTCAGCCAGGAGGGGTGGGATTTGCTAACAGCTGCTCGAGCGCCTCCGAAGGAGACCTAACAACTTAAGAGTAGCTGCTTCGCGAATGAATCTACTACCGGATCGGAATCGCGACCCGCTGAGAAGATCCGGCGAGAAACTCAGCGAGCTGATTCATGGGTTAGGTTTCACGGCGAACTCTTTGTCGAGTTCGACGAGTACGGTTACCGGGGTCCCTAAGCCTGCTCCTAGTGTTAGAGCTGAAGGCGTCTAATGCAAAGGTTATTGGATCTGATGGATCCGTAAGGACGTGTCTAGGGCGTCGACGGTGACTGGCTCCTGCATGATCAGGATTCGGGGAGTAGTCAGCGGCGGCTACGATAAGGCGATTATCATGACGCATAGTACCGTTCCGACGCTGACTTCATATATTTCTGTATAGATTCGAGGCCCAGGTCGTCGTGTAGGTCAACGTTCCTCACGAACCACGGAGCTCCGACGGCTAACCTGCAAAAGCGGGATTGTAGAGATTGAAGGGTGTCTATGTGTGTGCGGGCCGCGTGAGCGAACACCACACTCGCGTAAGTCATGACGGGCCTTATGCAAGTTTTGTAAAGTGTCACCTTGTTACGAAGGGACATTTTACTCCGCTTACAGATCATGGGGTAGAGTCTACCGAGAATAAACGCGGCACGGTCACGGACTGATTTTATATGCGGGCGGAATGTCATCGATGCATCCAGGGTAACGCCCAGGTACTTGACCTTCCTGGCCCAGGGTATGGATTGACTAAAGAGAGTAATCGGGGGTGTGAGATTCCTCCTCCTAATACGGGAGGAAATCCGTGTGGAGCTTCCCCTCTGAAATAGCACCGCAGTACTTTTCGCTGGGTTAATGTCTATGCGCCATTTTCGGAACCACTGTCCTAGGGCTAGGGCTGCACTCTGAAGCTTCTTCGCGATTAGGGACTTGTTTCTACTGGAATAGTAAACAGTCGTGTCGTCGGCGAATAAAGCTAAATGGGTCGGCGGCGACCGGGGAATATCGTTAACGAATAAGCTAAATAGGAGGGGTGAAAGGACAGAGCCTTGCGGGACTCCAGCTGTGAGAGATCGTGGGGAGGAGTGGGTTCCCTCGACTCGATATCGAAAAGAGTGGTTCGACAAGAAGTCCCGTATGATGAGCACGAGACTATCCGGCACACCCATGTTGAATAGTTTGAAAATCAAACCGTTGTGCCAGACTTTGTCGAACGCTTTTGCGACGTCGAAGAAGAGAGCTCCCGTGTATAACGGTTTTGGTCGATTAAGCCCCACAAGAATGTGCTCCGTGAGGCGGTGCACCTGTTGAACGCATGAGTGATTTGTACGGAATCCGAATTGTTCATCGATGAGAATGCCCTTGGATGAGACGAAGTCTCTGAGGCGTTTGTAGAGCAGACGCTCATACAGTTTGCCTAGAGACATGAGGAGGCTAATCGGGCGGTAGCTCGTCGGATGATTTTTTGGTTTACCGGGTTTATGTATGCCGATAACGACCGCTTCTTTCCACACCGCGGGAAAGATACAGTTCGCCATAGCGGCATTGAAAATAGATGACAACATCACGATGAGTTGGACGGGTAGAAGTTTAATAACGCGGTTGGATATACCGTCGGAACCGGGAGCCTTGCGAGGACGTAGGTCTTTGATCAAGTCTTTAACTTCCATCGGGGTGACGGGTGGTAACGCATCCGAGGGTGGCAAGGAGACTCTGCGTTCTACCTCACTGTCTACTAATTCTACATGAACAGGGTCCACGGATTGAGTGCTGGGCGTGCACTGGGTTTGCAATGTATCGGCCAGCAACTCTGCTTTTTCGTCATCATCAAACGCCGCGAGTCGGCCTGAGGGGCCTACGAGGGGGGGCATAGTTACTACCGTATCCGATTTGAGAGTACGAGCTAAGCGGTAGTAAGACCTTTGGGAGGGCGCGAGTCCTTCTAAGAAATCAGACCATCTGGCATCTCGGACTTCGGCGATGCGAGACTTTACGTCGCGTTGTAGGGCACGCATTCGAATACGATTTTCCGCGGTAGGATACCTGTCGTAGGCGCGTATCGAGGCGTTCTTAGCTCTAAGGAGTTCCCTAATATCATCGGACAATTTGAAGCGGTGAAGGAAGTCCTCCGCTACAACTTGTTTCGATGATCTATCTAATGTTGAGGTGATGTGTGACGTTAAGATGTCT
Organism: Bombyx mori; assembly: GCF_030269925.1. NCBI lineage: Eukaryota > Metazoa > Arthropoda > Insecta > Lepidoptera > Bombycidae > Bombyx > Bombyx mori. Next base: position 16,241,799 of record NC_085118.1, read on the forward strand.
ATGGCTTCAGCGGTATCCTGAGGAGACGGGGTAGAGTCCGGGCTAAACGGGAGCGATGGTGGATCAGATTCAGCCAGGATGATGCCCAGCGTGTGCCAATCCACCACAGTCCTCGTGACGGGAACGGAGTCGGGAGCGCGACCGAGCTTCATAACGACGGGACGGTGGTCTGAATCTAACTCTGAAACTACTTCGATCGAGTGTAAGCTCAGAGTTACGTTTTTTAATAACGCTATGTCGAGTATATCCGGGCGATGCGCGATATTTAGCGGGTAGTGAGTCGGTGTTAGCGGAGCGACGATATCGAAGGCGAGATCATCGACTAACGCGTCAAGCCGCCTGCCATTCGGGGTTGTGGTGTGTGAGTTCCACCTGATGTGTTTACAATTTAGGTCGCCCGCCAGAATGACAGAGCTCCCCATGCCGAGCAGCGCCTCGATATCACTGCTTAGAACGATCTTATTCGGTGGAAGATAAACGGACGCGATAACGATCGGCGCGTGTCCCGTCAGTGAGATTCGGCATACTGATGCTTCGATATTAGCGAGCGCGGGAGGATCGAGCGGGACGCAATGCAGGGCTCTTCTATAGTAAATGACGGTACCACCACCACGAGCAGAGAGCCTGTCGTTCCTGACCATGTTATAGTTCGCGATTTTAGGGTCACGGCGCGCGGGCTTAAGTAGGGTCTCCTGCACTAAAAAGATATCAATTTGATGGTCACGCAAAAAGTCAGAAACCTGATCACGTTGATTTGCGAGACCGTAAGCGTTAAAAAATCCTATCGTTACGGATAGGGGCTTTATTCTACTTATATACGCCATTGATTACCGGCGGAGTGAGGGGAGGACGTACGTATTTAATGACGCGTATACGTCGGCGTATTCTTGCACAACGGCGATAAAGTGTTGTGCAGTGGAGGCAGCGCGAATGGCGTCGCCCAAAGCGTTAACGCGCTCAAAGTTGATCGACTGAAAGAAGTTGATCGCTAAAGCGAGATTGTCGGACGCGGTCGGAGGGCAAGTCGCGGGAGAGGGACGAGTTGCGGGGGCGGGACGAATCGCGGAGGAGGGAGTTGTAACCGTGTTCGTGTGCGGCAGCGTTTTCGCCCAAGCCGAGACACTGGGCACCGGCGCCGGAACGAACGCTGGCTTAGCCTGCGACACAGAGGGAGCCGAGGCTTTGATGTCTGGGCCGGAAGCTCGGAGGCGGTTTTGGCGGGCGACGCGGCGATTTATTTTCGGGGCTCGGGGGCATCCGCGGTAATTTGCGGGGTGACCCTGTGTACGACACAGGACGCAGCTAGGCGGTTCCGTTGCGGTTTTTTGATCGCGAGTGCAGAGGGCCGTGGCGTGATCTCCTAAACACTTGACGCATCGGGGGCGCGCGTGACAGTTACGGGAAGAATGCCCGTATAATTGGCAGTTATGGCACTGGCTAGGTGTGCCTTTCTTGTGTGGGGTTTCGACGGCGATTCCGGAAAGGCTACAGACCGTTCGGATGTTGAATATTTGCTTACCCTCGGGGGTAGGCTGGAGGGCGACGAGAACCATGTTATATGGCTCCCTTCCGCGACCTGTGTGCATGCGGTGTACGGAGTTAACCGGTAGGCCTTGTTCGAGAAGGTCGGCCTTGACTAGCTCGGCATCCAACTCTTTAGGGATGCCACGTATGACGGCACGGAGTTCGCGCTCCTCCTGGAGCGTATACGTGTGGAAACTTATACGCTCCTTACGGAGGTAAGAAGAGAGGGCCCTATGGTCGTCGGGTGTTCGAACCTTAATTTGAATGCGTTCGCGAGGTTACGGGCATTCGTGAAGTTGATATTTTTGGCCTTAAGGGCCAGGGAAACTCGATCCCAAGCTGCCTTCTCTTGGAGGATTACCGGGGGAGGGGTCTGGGTTTTATTTTGTGCCACCGGACGCGGCGACGGAGTGGCACGGGCTGAAGGCGCAACGGGAGTCTGAGGGCGGGGGCGCGACGCGTTCGCGGCTTTGCTAATTTTAGCGGCCGCGGGAGCTCGAGACTCCGCGGCACGCTTCTTACCCTTTTGTACCAGGGTGAATCCATCCGTCGATGAGGCGGGAGCGAGGTCCACCTCCATCTCCGAGTCAGAGTCGGAGGACGAGGAGGCGGGCGCAGGTGACCTACGAGCAGGTGTTTTGGAGGGCACGACGGAGGCTGCGGATGATCGCGCTGCTGGAACGGTGGCCACGGCGGACGACGCAGCAGTTTTACTCGCCAGTATAGGCGACGCGGGAACGGTAGGCACGACGGAGGCTGCGGTACTCGATGCAGAAGCTTTGCACGCAGGTACAGGCGACGCAGGAGCAGCGAGCTCGGCGGAGTCTACGAGAGGGCTCGCGGTGTGATCAGCCTTGAAGGCCAGAAACTCTGAGGCGAGCTGTGGGTGGCGAAGTCGGAGGAATTCCGCGAATACAGCGTCCATGATCGCTGAGTGCCCAGGTGGGGCGGCCCCGGGTCTTGAAAACACTCGCCTTGCGGCGAGGCCCCAACATCTCGGACCTGAGCGGTTCTATTGAACACAGGTGGCGATGCGGCACGATTACTACAGGACAAAGAAAAAACACAACAAAACGGAAATAACAAAAAGAAACAGAACAATTAAACACTTCCAGGAAAACAGTCTGTCGGCAGATGTACCACGAACACAGAAACAACAAAAGGAAACAAAACAAATAAAAACTTCCAGGAAGAGCACTTAGTCGGCAGATGTAACACGAACACAGGCCGCGCGAACAATGGCCGGGCTAACAAAAGCCGGGCGAACAAAGACCGGGCGATCGAGTGGTCGATGAGCACGTCCGCACGTGACGGGTGCCTCTATCGGAATGGGTCACAAGCTCTTGTCCTGCAGGGCGATTAAAAATCTACATAGCTTGGCAATTTGGATATTAATAATTTATAAAAAAAAAAAAAAAAATATACAAATAAATTCGCAGCGCAGGGTTAGGTAGAATCGGTTTGAGCCTAATAAAAATAATGAAATTCCATCCAAATCTACAACCAGTGAGACTCGTGTTTCAATATCTATGTGCCCCGATAGCCACTTATTATCGGGCGATTAATTGATAATCTTCTTTAAGTCCACAAAATACTTCTAATTGTGACCACTCGCGATTGAACTTTAACTGGCCATTTGCGATATAATTTTTGTGCTAAACAAAAGTATAATACATATGTCCGTATATCCTATTCTCCGCAACCCCTATTCAAGTCGTATCCAAAACAAACAAATCATGATGAACACCATTTATGGGGAGGCTGTAATTCATTCGCACAAAGGTTACGATCCAAAGATAACGTCACATTTCTAACCGGGAACGCACTGAAAAACAAAACTCGGTAAACACACTCCGGAATACGGATGGTAATGCTTAGGTTATCTTCTCGATTTCATAATTCACTCAGTGTAATTGTTTTTCTGATTAAACCCTATTTTTAACTTTTTGACATAATGCGGGTAATACTTTGAAAAATGAAAATCAGACAGTCAGGCGCATTGTAAGCTCTAATGGGTTCTTCTGAACGCCTCTGACACAAACCAGTCATACAACCAGTTTCAAGGGTGTGACAAGAAAATCATCAAATTAAATAACTGAGAAGAAATCACGCATAGGCAGACTCTAAACTTAGATTCCCTGTGCTATCAATACCAGAGACTGTTTAACATACTTATAATGATATAATGGTATAAGTATAATGATAACGCGTACCAGAATAAATAAATAATAAAAGTCTTAATTGCATTTTCTGTTATAATAATATGTATTATAAGAAAAAAATATTGACAGCCCTTAATCTTTTTTAAAATTAATATTTTAAAGAGTATTACTGAATAACAGACTTTACTTCATGATACTGAAGAAAAATCCTTTTTAAAAATAAAGATTTTTAAATAATAATGATAATAAAGATTTTTCTTTACATATGTTTAAATATATCTGTATATATGTAGATAATAAACATCCAGACAAAAAGCAAACAAACCTGTTCAGCACACAATGTTTGCACGATGTGGGAATCGAACCCACGCCCTTCAGTGCAAGAGCCACAGGCACAACTATTGCACCACCAAGTCAGTCGAATTATCTTAGAAACTAGCTGACCCGGCAGACTTCCTAGTTCCTCAATCGACAAATAAAGACCTAAACTTTTGTATAAAATAAACGTAAAACAAATAAAAGGAATCCATCCGACGAGGAACACATCAAAGGGAAAACAAAATTGTTATTTTTATTTAATTCCGAGCATTTTCATATTTATCTACCTTTTAAACCGTCTCTGGACTTCCACGAATAATTCGAGACCAAAATTAGCTAAATCGGTCCAGCCGCTCACGAGTTTTAGCGAGACTAACGAACAGCAATTCATTTTTATATGTACCTATATAGATAAAGAGGTAGTTTAATATGCAAATTTATAAAGTCTATGGTTTTGTATTTTATTACACGATGCTATCTATACCTTCATCGTAAAAGTTTTTACCTTGACATTAATTAATTAATTATAATGATTTATTATGACTTTTATAATTGAGTAATTACAATTAATTCAAATTTTTTGTCCGATTATGTATTTCTCGAATTCCCGGACAACTTCTCTAATTTCACTTTTCCTATACGTCGAATACTTATCGAATATTTACTGGTGGTAGGACCTCTTGTGAGTCCGCACGGGTAGGTACCACCACCGTGCCTATTTCTGCCGTAAAGCACTAATACGTTTCGGCTTGAAGGGTGGGGCAGCCGTTGTAACTATACTGAGACCTTAAAACTTATATCCGAAGGTGGGTGACGCATTTACGTTGTAGATGTCTATGGGCTCCAGTAACCACTTAACACCAGGTGGGCTGTGAGCTCTTCCACCTATCTAAGCTTTAAAAAAATAAAATTTCGGCAAAATCCGGCTTTCCTTTAACTTAGCCAAAAGTTGATATGACAAAACCTATGTACAACTAAAATACCATAAAATCTGACGTTAACTTTGTCACAAAACCTTCCCGATATGGGACTTTGACTTGATATCTAATGGCAGCACGACCATTAACATTTGTATTCCTCAGTAACTGCTTCAGGGAAATTGAACCGTCAGACAATTTCACAATGAACCAACCGTAATACAATAGTGTGAAAATCATTTTACTGAAAACACAAACAAATGGAGTTTCCATTATTTACAACGACGACGTTCCATTCCACTATCTAAACTACACATCGCGTCTTAATAGTCAAAACCGTTCGCGTGGACGGAACTGATTACTTCAGAACAACTGACTCGGCTATTTGTTAAAGCTAAAATCTATATGAAGGCCTACGAATATTTTTCGAATACGTAATTTTAGAAATGGTCTCACGACGACGGCCACGGTCAAATGGTTTGAAGTTCTGGGAAAAGGGTGTTAGAGAAGATCTTCAACCGAGTGGTTGTTTTCCTCGATAAGCCAACGATCTGTTTGAGGGTCATTCAGAACTTGTTTAAATTTTCAATTCAAGTTTTTTTTAATTCATTTCGTGCCTCTATAGATATCGTTACACTATGTCCCTTCCAGGTAAAAAGTCCTGCCAGTAAAATAGCTTTATCCATGCTGAGATTAATTTATAAGTAGTAGAACTTAGAGATATTATGAGTATCTTCGAATTAGGCCCAATCAATCTGCTTGTTTTCTATCAAGAAGAAGTCCGTTTCAGTTTGAAGGATAATACATTAGAATTGAGATATCCTTTTGTTATAGCAGCACCGCTTACGTCGTGTTCAGCCAACCCAATGTGAACCACTGTGCGCATCGTTGAGGATGTAAAATGTAACGTAATGACCGACAAAGACATCGGGAGTTAGTACTAAATTCGGACATTACCTAGCAAGCATGATCTCTTGAGTTTCAACGTAGAATAACAAGTGTAGACTCACAGCTCATGTATTAACTTAGTACATGCCCAGTTTTGAACTTACGACCGAGAATCACGCAAGTCCGCTGAGCTACGATAGCGTTAAAGATTGTTTGAAATTTTCATCTCCATCATGAATGCAATAAAAGATCGTATCAAAAAATGGAAGAAATTACAAAAATGCGATTCCATTCCTGTTTTAATTCTGATGGGAATAAAATTCTACGTGTTCCAACCTGCGGTAGGGGACGTAATTGAAAATTTTCTTGTTTAGTGATGTAGCAACGGAATCTTTTTGTTCGGATATGTAATTTTTTTTTTTCATTTAGTTTCCAATTCAAAATAATGTGATTAAATTCTGATGTCATTTGTGAGACACAAAAAAAATAATATAAAAAAATATATGTATTGATACACAAAAAAAATCCTTCAGCCTCCGTGGGTGGTGTAGATAATAAAATTAACCATATTATTATACTTAAATAGAAGTATCTTTTTATGTAATATAATTAAATTGACGGTAGTTTCCACAACATTCAATTATCCTCATCTATCTTTTAAAGTTTGTGGGCCTGACATCTATTTCGATTCTGATAACTCAACAATTATTAATTAAAACTAATATATGCAGGTTGAAACCTCTGATTGAACTAGAGTATTTTTATGTTAGAATGGCACTTGACCCATAGTTCTTGAGATTCATTTGAAATGAAAGGCTTTGAATGTAGGCCGCACCAAGATGAGCTCAATAAGAACCAAATGGGCACAATTCGCTATTGTAGTGCTTCCATATATATCTTGAAGATAGCCGATTCGCGTATGGCAGTAACCAATCAGATTCCATGCGACACCAGTACTTATCTAGGTTGGTAAAAACCTGTCTTATTTGAATGGTGATTATCTGAATTTACCACGATCCGCTTGGGAATGTGCCAAGCCAACAGATTTCTCAGAAGTTCATGTTGTTAAATCTCCATTTTATATTTTATTGCTTTCCATTTCCCGTGTTTTAAAGAAAAATCTCTTGTACTTGATTTGAAATTAGGTAAAAGAACTTAAATTTTTTACGTATTATATTATTTAACATGAAATGGTTTTAGAAAAAACGCTAAAATTAGGAATTGATTTTTTCGAAAAACCCTAAAATAGAAATTGTTTTTTTTTGTTGTGGTATAAATCTCCAAAATGTAGTCGCATCTCTACAGCGGCGCTGTCTTGAACCAGAGGAACTGAGATTAAAATCTCGATTGTAATTACAAATATACGAGTGCTCTACTTTATTCCATATTATTTCTTAAATGATTATTAACTTAGAAATGAATAGAAATTCTTAATTTAATTTTTATTAGAAAATACCTTTATAGTAGCTAGGTGTTGCTAGTTCAGTTTCCTCTTCAAAATAATGAGAAAGAAATAAAAAAAAATGTACTCGCTGTTAATGTGTACCAAAAAGGTGATTTGGATAGATTTTCGGAACGATCTAATTCAATACTACCTCTCAAGCTATTTAGTCCTATTTCAAGTCATTTAGTCCTATTTGATCAAACAGGTTGATTTAAGATGCAAGCTTAGAAATAATTCAATTATTCAGTCAATTCAATCATCAAGTCTTTTTGCAGTCAAATGACTTCTGTAAAATAAATTTGTCTGCTCTGGTCAAGATGCCCCTATTTCCTCATCACAGTTCCATAGGCTTGAAACTGGAAATATATTAGAATGTTTTCAGTTTCCTAGCAAAGTGCATATACATATCGGTTCTGGAATGAACTGTCGGTACTGATGAACGACGGTCAACACAGACAATATTTTTCTTTATAGTTTCCATCTATTATAGTCCTAAACGATGCGAGAGGCCTAAAGCGGCTGATATACTGGCCAGTACTGGACCGTATAAATAAAAAAGCATATAAGGCGAGAGAAGCACCTCAATAGTGCTTACGAATACACATCACGAAGGTTAATGAAAAATTTGCTAGTTTATCCGCATGTCGAACTAGTTTTCCCTTCAATATTCCAAAGAAAAGATACTTTACTATATTGATGTAGTCCTTTTGAGTTGAATGAAAGCTCAAACTTCACTTAATGATTGAGTTAATTCATTAATTCATCAAAAAATTGAGAAAAATTAGAAAATCTGCTTTCTAACAATAACTAATCTTGTAAAATATAAGAGAATACTGTATATTCCTCAAGAGAAAACTTGTGCTATCATTTAATATGAGTGGAAAGAACTGACGTGTTTGTCTCGAAAAAGCGACAATAAAATACAACATTCCAATGGAAAGCACAAAGCTCAATTCTAATGAAGCTCATTTAAAAACGATTTACATAACTAAAGACACCTAAGGCACGAAACGCTAAACTTTTAATTAATGTAAACGAGCTTTTGGTTCTGTACAGAACTTCCGTGCAAAGCTCTCGGTTACAAATTTTAAAAATCATTCGACAGCTTTGATGTAGTGCAGTTGTAAGTTACAGTCGTTTGTCAAAACATTGTGGAAAGTTTGAGAGCTTATTTTTGTTATTGTACGATATCGCAGCTTATTTTATGTTCATATTTTATACAATGATTAATTTAATAACAACGAAAATAATATGTTGATAAATACTCAAACATTTTTAACAAAGTGCATTTTTCTTTCAAATACTTAGATCACAAATGAATTTATTAATAAACGTTAATTATTTTGTCATTATTTTTGTTATATTAATACGTGAAGCAAAAACTTTGTATCCCTTTTTACGAAAATTGCGCGGACGGAGGAATATGAAATTTTCCACACTTATAGAGAACATAGAGAAGAAGTGCACAATGCTAATATTTTTTTTTAAAACAATGCATAAAAGATACATTAAATCAATAAAGAAAACACACACACTACATACCATGTATTTGACGTACACACGCATGTATACTATTTATTGTCAAACTTTTGTTCTTGACGTCTGTTGAGAATAGATTAAATATTGTTTGTCTTTATTAATATTTTTTTATAGTGTAGCCTTGGCAAAATTTGTGTTTATAGAAGTATAAAATACAATCATTATAGTGTACAAACTTACAATTCTAATTGATTATAGTCGAATTTCGACTACTGCGGGACCTCTAGTTTTTGTTATTCTACGATACCGCAGCTTATTATAAGTTCATATTTTATACAATGCTTAATTTAATAACAACGAAAATGTGATGTTGGTAAATACTAAATACGGAAAGAAAATTGCACTTTGTTAAAAAAAGTGCAATTTTCTTTCAAATACTGTGATCACAAATGTATTTATTAAATGGTAGTTATCTTATCATTATTGGCTTTGGAACCTACAGCATACCTGTCAAACACATCTGTATTCAGCTACCACAATGTGTAAATGCCGCCCCCTTTTGACGAAGTCTTAATTTTATTCACATGTTTTTAATAGCACATGAGGTCGTCAGGATCTTAAGGATTAGATAAATAAAGGTTAAGTGCACTTGTATTCAGCTACGTGATTGTGCCGGTATGCTCTGAGGAATTGTTTGAGATTATACCATCATCTCGTTTTTACCATCACACGCCACCGAAGTTGAGTTCATCCATACTACCTGAAGCCACTGCGTTAATCTACATTGCATTTCCAGGGATATTTTTTGACACGTACCATCCGTCTTTAGAATGAGCTCAACTCTACGTTGTTTCCCGAGCGCTATGACATGTCCTACATGACATTTAACCGTACGCAGTACTTGGCTCTGCCCCTGATATTGCTAACGTCCATGGGCGACGGTAACCACTCACCGTCTCATCACTCATATACCCGATTTGCTTGTAGGCAAAAAAAGGATTCTAACCCCGCAGACAGCTAACAACTTTTCTAATGAAATATTGTACATTAGGTATACGTTCGCGAATAACTTCCACGATGAAGGAATAGCATTATGTAATAAATATCGAACCATAAAAACATGAGGTTTACGTAATTACTGGTGGTAGGACGCCTGGTAAGCCACCGCCCTGCCTATTTCTACCGCGAAGCAGTAATGCGTTTTGATTAGAATAGTGGAGTAAAAATTGAGATCAAGAACACATGTCTCAAAACTAGTGGCAGTATTTACGTTGTTGAGATCTACGCGTGTTCCGATAACCTATTAACCATCAGATGGGCTCGGTGATCCAGCTAAGGAAAAAAAATATGTGTGGCTTCGTGCGACACCGGATAGGAACGAAATTCCTTATATTAAAAATATTAATTTTAAGTTCTATTCGAGGTATAAAGAAAATAAAACTGGAGGTTTCGCAACAACCCACGGTCATTCGGTAACGTGTGAACTTATTGTGGTACACTTCATTCACGGTTGTTTGCTTAAGAGTTAGTGTATTGCGCAAACGAATGCTCTGAGATCGTGGTCAATGAATGATAAAAAAATATGTTATTTTTTGTACAATATTACAAAGCTAAGTCGTACACTGTGTGCATTACTAATAAAAATCTTACGTTACGGACGTTAGGGTACCTCTCCGCATGGGCGCTCGGCACTCGACTGTTGGTCCGGTGGTGAAGCGGTGCAAGGTGGCTCCTGTGCGCCGCTCACGGTGTGTCTCCCGAGACGAGGTTCTACGGGATTTTTCCGGGGATGAAATCCCGTCTTAACATTAGTACGGGTACCGCCTAAGGCGAGACTTTCGATGCGCATCGCGGTACCGTAAGTTTCGTGTAGTCGGTGTGGTGGAGCTCGATGGGGTTTAGTCGGTAGTCGTTCAAGGGGTAGTCTCCTGTGAGAAATTGGGGGAGGTGAAGGACCTCGGTCCTTCTCTTCTCCCCTTCTTCCTCTCAGGAGGCGCTGGAGTCCGACATAACCCGGTCCGTTACCCGGTCCGGTATGGATTCCCCAGCGTTAAAAAAAAAAAAAAAAAGGGTACCCCTCCGCATCGTCCCATAAGGAACTTCGTTCCAAAAATTTAATTATGATTCTTGCAATCTCCAAGCAATTCTTGCAATCACGATCAATATGAAGGAATGTGGTGCTCACAATAGGTTACGCCAGCAATGTATTACGCAATTCAAAGATTAAAGGTGCCGTTAAATCCACAAGCGAACCTCAAAGACTATTCGTATCAACACGGCGACTCGTAATGGCTCTACTTCTATACTCCCCGTTCAAATTTGTCGATTTCCACGACGGATAACCTCCATTATTTATCGCCGAGGGACCCTGTTTGTTTTTCTCAGTCAATGTTAGGCTTTAGCTAAGTAAAATATTTGATTTTCTTCGCGATTTTATTATATTGGTGCAACAGAGTGTTTTGAGTATTCATAATACAGGTTTCTGCTGGGAAGCACTCGTGTTTTTTTTTTGTAGGGTAGGACTGTTGTATGTTTTAAGCTAGGTGCGGCATTGGCTTTGCGGTACGCATGAGCTCAAATAATCACTTATCGCAATGTAGCCGTCAGCTAATCTGATCGCTTATCTATAATAGCAAAAAATACCACAACTCACTTGTGACTCACTCGTGGTTTAGGTAACGTATAGTTTTAAAAGTTATTCGGTTTCTGCGAGGAATACCTTCAAATATATTGAAATACATTGAAAATAAGCATTTAGTAGACTAAAGCTTCGTTTCGTAAGGACCTGTTAATTTTTGTTTTCCCTACCTATGCTGATAGCCTTGAGAGGCTATTTCAGCTTCACCCTAACGTTTGTAGGTGAGCTCACGGGGCTCAAACCTGAGAGTTGCTAACACTGACTCTAGCAAGAGCATTGCTTCGCACAATCTACAACCGGATCGGAAACGCGACCCACTGAGAAGATCCGGCGAGAAACTCAGTGGGCTGGGTCTATGGGTTAGTTAGCTCGTCGAGCCCTTCGTCGCAAGCGACGGGTTCGACGAGGACGGTGACCAGTGCTTGTGGTGCCTAAAAGCACCGTTAATGGATCAGGAGGGTCCGTAATGATGTGCTAAATTAAACGTAAAGCCGTATCGTTTTGATTAAATATTCTTTAAGTGGTAGATATATTTTTTAAAGTATATTTTAGCACATACTAATTTACGGTACTGGTTTTTTAGGTACTAAATTTTCGGGTAATCTCCTAACTCACCTTTTTATTGTTGGAACTCGTAAACATCATAATAACCGCCCCAATTCTAAATCATGAGGCTCCATAACATAACTCCATATCGAAACGAATGAATACTGGTATTTTCGGATGTTCACAAATTTACATTTAAATCTTGAGTCATTTGAAACTGGGTAATAGTAGTCAAATAAATATATCACCGACCAACTAAAGGTAGCTCTAAAGGGTCCCATCAACGAGTGCATTAGAAAGGTCGTGGTATGTGAGGAATGGCAATCAATGTCTTGTGAAGCGCACCACCACCCGAACTGATGGCCGCGATAACTCTGCTAAGAATGCAAGCGACTAAGAAGAAAAATAGCAATCAGTCAGTCCAGTTTTTCTGTGGGGTCAACAAGCCTGACAATCTTTAACAACTCATATTATTTTCCTTAACTCATTTTCATTAGAAGTATGCTTAAGCGAAACAAGTAAAAAAATTCTGCCTCCTCTCTTCCACAAAATCTTCTACTTATTTATTTTCAATATATATATAAAGAAACACAATAATTAATTGTAGCCAAAGTTCAGGTAACGAGAGATAGTGTAATATTACGTGATACAGTTTTACAAGAATGACGAAATTAATGTTTTGCAGCGGATTCTATTATTTGTGAATTACCTATTTGATAATATTATGTTAAAAGTTAAGATAAAGTTTTGGGTTCTCGTATAATGTTCGATTTTTGCGACTTAAAGTCATATAAAATGGCACACGGTTAGTTCTTCATTTTTCTTAATCTAACACAGTGTTAAAATATCATCGAACAAGACTTAGTCATCTGTGACCACTAAGAAGTACCTGATGTGGATGGAATTATAAAATCAAAATAAATAAACGCCAGCTTAAACCGTAAAAGCTGCTTTAACAATTAACTCTTGTTTATAATTAATTAGCGCATTGTGTTCGTATGATTATACCATTACCTTACCATATATTACCATAATTATATATTGATTATTATATTAATACCATACCTGATAGAGGCGATTTATATAAACTTAATATTGGATCTGTCAACAGGGCAGTAGTCGTTTCTGAAAAACAAACGTGTATTCTGTAAATACATATCTATAATATATTACTAAAATTGTGTTGAGACTCTACACAAAATATAGAGTACGTATTTTTTAAAGAAAATAATGTTTTAATTAAATGTTACATAGTTTCAGCATTTAGTAGCATTAAAATTAGTGCCAACGAATACTAAAAATATACCAATTACGTTGTAACATTTTAAATTACTTTTATATAACGTGAATGTGTTAAAATATTTTGTACCAAATTAAGCCTTGGACCTTGTATTTTTGACACGTCAGCCACAATCTACGTCACTTCGCCTTTATTAAAAACACGGATGTTATCAGTGAAAGCTCGCGATAAGCTATCAGTACTTCTGTTGAGTCATTCTGTGAACTTCATATTTTTTACATGTGACACTGAGTAAAACCAAAGGAGCATGGTTAGGTTTCATAGTAGAAATGTTTTCCTAAAAACATTGGTAATTAAAAATGTATACGCTATTATTTTTATTTATTTTAATGTTTAACATTCCATGGAGACTAAAATTTAACTGTCTCGAATAAAAATACTAATAAAGTCAATGACTAATAGTAGTATTAAAGCTACAAAGATATAGTTAATACAATTCGCAATGTTTTTATTATAAATAGTGCATGTGTAATTTTATTAATATTAATTGGCATACAAAATAAAATCTTTTTAGATTTTAGTGGCAAATGATGAGCAAATACAAAAAAAAATGTTTATATTTCCTAATTTTAAAAATGTATAGTAAAGTAATCTTGAGGTTTTATGTCATAGCTAATTTCGATAATACGGCGCAGATTGGAAGACCAAATTATAAGGATAAATAGGCAAATTAGCTCGCGGCCAAATCGATAACGCGAGCCAACAGACCACCGCCCAACGTGAGACATCAAGACAACTCTTAATATTAACTGTTAAAACAAATGTTAAAAGTGGTCCTCGGGTAGTCGAAACTTCACTATAATTAATTGATATTATAAGTTTGTACACCATTATGGTTCTATTGTCAAAGACTTCTATAAACACAGATTTCGCCAAGACTACACTTTAGACAAAATATTAATAAAGACAAACAATATATTAATATTCTCAATTTGACCGCAGTTTATAAGCAATAAGAAAAGTTTGACAATAAACAAATAGTATGCATGCGTGTGCGTGTCACATACATGGAAGTGTGTAATGTTTTTTTTAATTGATTTAATGTATTTTTTATGTATTTCTTTAAAAAATGTTAACATTCTGCATTCCTCCTCTATATTCTTTATAAGTGTGGGAAATTTCATACTCCTCCATCCGCGCAATTTTCGTAAAAAGGGGTACAAAATTTTTGCTTCACGTATTAATATATAGATATAGATAATTATATTAATTAAATATTTTTGTTTTGTTTGAAATTCTTTACGTAAACCGTCTCGCATTTTCTGTTGTCATTTTTTTTAATGTCTACTAATACTTTTCAGCTTTCTAAGTCATGTATAACAACTGAAAATTAGAGAATAAAAGTAATCCCAATTATAGCTATAATTATGCTCATATGCATTTAAAAACAATTACCTATACGAATTTTAACTAATTCAAAAATACGATTCGGCTTACAACATGTCCGTAGTCTCGATTATGCTTCTCTAATACACGACCCGTGTTGTTGCCAAGAAAGTTGTCCTTCGGATTATTGCTGCTTGTTTCCTTGGCGTTCAAAATAATTTTATCTTAATTGAAATCTTATTATGAGAACCGGATTTCGAGTCTTGGATATTATCTGTTTAAGTTTCTGGTTGTAAATTTTATTGGCTATTCCATTGGAGAGGTTAAATGCGTGTTAAATTTATATTTTAATTAGTTTAGTTGGTCGAACGAGCTCGCGAGTTTCAGGTTCGATCCTAATAATCCTGAAGTCGTTGTCTGAAAATCGTTCTGGTATTCTGGTCTGAAGCTATCGGGGTCCGGTAATTTTTTTTTTTGTTGCTTGGATGGTTGGACGTGCCCACAGCCCAGTGTTAAGTAGTTACTTGAGTCCATAGACATCTACAACGTAAATGCGTCACCCACCTTGAGATATAAGTTCTAAGATCTCAAGTATACTTACAACGGCTGCCCCACCCTTCAAATCGAAATGCATTACCTACTGCTTCACGGCAGATATAGGCAGGTCGGTGGTACCTACCCCTGCGAACTCACAAGAGATCCTACCACCAGTAATGGGGTCACTGTTTGGTGCAAGGTGAGCCTAAGCTTATTTAATGCAGCATGCTATTTTTATTACAATATTTATTTATTTATAACTTTATATGCTAGACAGTATAAAGGCGGACTTAATGCCATAAGCATTCTCTAACAGTCTACCTTATGGGAGTGCAGAGGTGCACCTAGGTAGGTGTAGTGTGAAGGTGATATTACTTAAACATATGTATACACATATGTTATAAATTATATACATGTTACATATACATATAACATACATAATATTAATAGATACATAAATAAAAAATTATCAATTAGATATTATCAATTAGACAATATTCATCTTGAAAACCGAGATTGAAGTTTCAAATCAACCTACAAATTTAAGCTTACTTTAAGTTTCAAACTCCTTTCTAAATTAATCGAAAACAAGGCTCGTTAATATATAAATGTCACGCAGCGGAAATTACTAAGATGCATTGCGCCATCTGTCACGAAAGACTCGTCCTACGTGACGTTTACTCATGTCGAGACAAAGCTCGGACATGTACCTGAACGAAATTGATAGCTTTTAGATTGTTGATTTTGACAAAAGCTTCTCGATGACTGATTAGATTCCTGGTCATAGTCTAAGTTATTCAGTCTAAGGTATTTAAAATCCAAGTTTGAGATACATTCATTTTTACTGGTGGTAGGACCTCTTGTGAGTCCGCACGGGTAGGTACCACCACCCTGCCTATTTCTGCCGTGAAGCAGTAATGCGTTTCGGTTTGAAGGGTGGGGCAGCCGTTGTAACTATACTTGAGACCTTAGAACGTAAATGCGTCAGCCATCTCAAGGTGGCTGACGCATTTACGTTGCAGATGTCTATGGACTCCAGTAACCATTTAACACCAGGTGGGCTGTGAGCTCGTCCACCCATCTAAGCAATAAATTCGCAGCAGCAAAAAATAAATCCCAATACTAAAAATCCTAATATAGTATTTAGCAATTAAAACTCGCTGATTTTTACTCCATCTGTTTAGATGTTTCAAAGTATGCAGGGTGGAGGTAATGCCCTTTACCTTAAATCAACTCACGTAATGTGAGTATAGCGCTTAAAAGCCGCACTTAAATAATCATTTGAATCTACTCAATAATTTAGACACTGGATCATAATTTCGTTTCTTTTTTCTATTTTTTTTTATTGCTTAGATGGGTGGACTAGCTCCCGGGCTGTGACCTGATGTTAAGTGGTTATTGGAGCCCATAGACATCTACAATGTAAATGCGCCACCCACCTTGAGATATAAGTTCTAAGATCTCAAGTATAGTTACATAGAAGTATAGTTGTTTTCATGATTTATCCTATGCTATAGGTTTTGATAAGGTCAGTGAATTTCTAATGGAATTCATTTCAATCTTACCTTCGTATAAAATTTCTAATAATACAAAATAAGATCACTTTTTTCCACGTGTAATTCAACTTGAGTTCCATGTTTTAATCGTTTACTTTGTCATTTAATCATAGCGCTCACCGTGTATTTAAAACTTCAAATTTTATAAAGCGACTATTATATGTAGCAACATATTATGTAGTGCGTTGATAATACTATACTAGAAGCCTTAGATAACAACGACGAAGTTTCGTGATAATAGGGAAAAAAATTAGTTTAAAATAAAAAAAATAAAAATCATTTTTTCTTACACTATTTTTAATTCAAATTTATTAAAATTTATTTTGTATTTTTTAGTTGGATTTTCTATAAAAGCGTATTTTTTTTAGTTTTTTTTAAATTATTAATTATTTTTCATTTTTTAGTTGAAGTTCTATTTTTTAAATTTTTTAATAATATTGAATTTTCATCGGTCCTTAATAAGTATGCCAAATTTCGAGTTAATCCGACGTTTTGAAAGGGGGTCAAAATCATTTTCAAAGATTCCGTTACATACTAACATACATACGTCTGAAGCTAATAAAAGCTTATTAAAAATTACGGACCAGCCAACCAAACGACACGAAAAAAGAAGAATTGCTATTTTCGTGGAATTTATTAAAATAATGACAACCCGGTGATACTATTTTAATGTATGTGACATCACTAAATGCGGTCATAGCTATATAATACTTTACGTACAAACCTTTTTGATATTACGCTTGTTCGATAGTACACAAGCTAGCTACATATCTTTTAATTATTATTTTCAAGTAAGAGTTGATTGTAAATTCTGCTAGCTCTCTTTTTAACAATATTTTTTTAAATATAATTTTAAGTAAAATATAATTAAATTATTAATATAACTAACTCATTCCGTGTCTCTGTAAGCTGCGGTGTTGAGCTGGTGTTAGAGTCAATAGTCAGGCCAAGCCCGAAGACTCAAGCTAATAAATTTAAAACCAACTGCCAGACTTCAATATATTGTTAACTCTCTATGCGTGTAAAGTTATGTCAAGAATTAATTTAATTTTTTAATTTTCATACTAATATTATCAATGGTTGTCAGCATAGTATCCAAATTTTGATAAATAATGTCTATGTGATTGATACCTTTACAATGAAAATTATAAATGTGAGATTAAAAATTAAAACTTATTTTAACTATGAAAATGATCCCTCCAAATTTAAGAAAACACTTAATACATTTTGAACTCAATCATCCTCGTAAAAAGACGCGATAGTCATGTCAACATTTATTCATTAACGAAATAAATAAAAACAATTAAAAAATGTAAACAGTAGATTACAAA
This sequence comes from Bombyx mori, assembly GCF_030269925.1. Lineage (NCBI taxonomy): Eukaryota > Metazoa > Arthropoda > Insecta > Lepidoptera > Bombycidae > Bombyx > Bombyx mori. Next base: position 16,259,765 of record NC_085118.1, read on the forward strand.
TCGCGATATCAATTATGTCTCTGGAACAATTCCGAGAAATAACTGAACAAAAGTATCGGTTTAATTACGAAACTTAATTTTGGAGTGCTCGTAGACTTTTGGGTGGAAATTCAGTGAAGATTCTAATTAATTTCCGGGTCAAATATAGTTGGATGGGCTATAAATCTTGAGGGAACTTCCAAGTTGGTTCCAACTAAGATAGGAGTGACACGGAGTCATTTTACTTTTGAATTGCCATTAATTAAGAAAAAGCATTATTATGTTGACATTTTCCAAGCGTTATCAGAGCAATTATTCAAATATTTTAAAAAAGAAAAACGAAACATAAAAATCCTTCCGTTGGTTTTAGAGAGCTGTAGACATAACATAAATTAAAAAAACATTTAATGTTGAAGGTTCTGGTATTTTGTTGCATTTAATATGAAAACAATAAAAAATATTGCTAAATAATTATATAAATTTAAACATTACACACAACATTTTTTTTCTATATTTCTTCAAAAATCCCAACAAAAAAAAAACAGCTGGTAGCAGTGTCTATAACCCATATTATTCAGTTACCTAGTATTCCATAACTAGGAAAGCTGTAAGAATTTGAAAAGACGTCAATTACAGACTGATTTATAATAAATCGTAAAAGTTGTGCTTAATCAAAAACATTTCGTCGTAACGTAAAATTGTGTTGTGTAAGGTTATTAACTATATAATAATCATGGTGAAATCGAAATAATAGCGTAGCTTTATAATATACCTTACAATAATGCATAGGATTTAAATTAACAATGACACATTTAAAGATAAGTCGTCAAAGTTAGCTGGCGAAAAATCCAAGGTCCAAATTAAAGTATTCCTTAAAGATACTATTCCGAAGAAGTGTTGCATAAAGTAATTAAAAAATTCCTTACCTCCAACAAGTAGAGACATATCGACGAAACTTTTTGAAATATAAAAATATTATTTAAGAAATATCGGAAATATTCTTACTTAGCCTAGTCTAACTAGCGCGTTTTTAAAATTCAAGCTAAAAATCTTAAAGGCAGAGGCGTGAAAATTTTGAAACTATTTGTACTGATAATTTTGCGCTATAGCCCTATTTATTATATATCACTTTAAAAATGGCACTAAAAAGACACGTATTAAACTCTCGATAACCACCGATGTCAAGATATTAAACACTATTAAACTTTAATTAAAAAAAACTGAATACATGAAAATAGGAAATAAATTTATGCATTCGATTTGTTTTCATATCATAAACTCGCGGTCATGTTTTGTTTACGTTTGTTCGCCGAGTGGGGGCGTGCGTCTCGCCTCTCGGTGGCTTTAGACTGGCGACCGGTGTGATGTGACGTCACGCGATAGTTGCCCGACGGTGGCGCATGCGTTGTACTCAAGCATGTGTTACATGCACGTGCCGACACGTGTGCGACGACTGTCAACTTAGTTTAAAACAATCGGAAATAAATTGCTCAGAATTCGAAACCTTAGTATTTATTTGGTAACAGGAAAGCGACGAAGTATTCGTACAAATACAAAATGGATTATAAACACCATATACATAAGGTTAAACTTTAGGAAGCAATAAATCATTGAAATAAATCATTTCAGACTACCAGTAAAAAATTATATTTTTTATCGATTACCTTCTTAGGGTTTATTTCGGTGTCATCGAGATTTTATTGGTTTTAACTTACGAGCATCTATAATGCTAACAAAGTATCTGACTGCGTGGCCTAGAATACCACCACCATCTCTTCCCGTGGCTATCTTAACAGACGACTAAAGGATTCTTTGGATTGGATGGGCAGCGGTTGTCTCTATGTTTACCAGAGTACTGCTGCTCTACTTTTTAAAATTGGAACTTATGATTGTATTATACCATAAACTGGTGGTTGGACCTCTTGTGAGTCCACACAAGTAGGTACCATCGCCCTAACTATTTCAGCCGTGAAGCAGTAATGCGTTTCGGTTTTAAGAGTGGGGAAGATGATGTAACTATACTGAGACCTTAGAACTTATATCTCACGGTGTGTGGCGGAATTTGCGTTATAGATGTGTATGGGCTCCGGTAATCACTTAACACCAGGTGGGTTGTGAGCTCGTCCACCATATATGCAATAAAAAAAATGTAAAAAAAAGACTGGTAGTCTGCTGGTAATATACTAAACAAACGCTGTTGTACCTCCAATAAATCAATTAGTATCTACAAGACAACTGAGTCTATCTTGTGATCCCTTTATGACAGAGATAGGATGGATTGTGGAACTATCTTATGCGAATTCACTTACTATACACTCTTCCAAAACCTTATTACATTTTAACCCTTGACTTGTACTGCACGGCTGTCGGAGTTCGCTGGAATAAATGAGGTAGTAAATATTCGAGACCTTATCTTCAGGCCTTGAACTGGCAGGAATCGAGATCACAAAGGGCATATTAAGTACACGAGAATGGCGCTACAGAACGTTTATGGCTCTACATAACAATATGTACTGTCGTCTCTACATAGAGATTTTTAGACGAAAAATTAATGGCTTTTTCACTATTATTTGTTTTTACTTAAATATTTAAATTGTAAATTTAAATTTTGTTTCGAAATATGCATTCCTTTCAGCGGTCGTTAAATCCTTTGACTCTTTCATGACAGATTAACAAACAACCCACTGGCTCTCTCAATTTTGTAATGACCATCTTGAACCTTTCTAGCCTCATTATGCCTTATGATTAGAACATATTATAATTGTTGCAAAAATATGCGGTTCCTTCTTATTGTGCTTAGAAAACTAATAATATAAATCTATATATTAATATGTATGTATAGTAATAAAAGTATGTACGAGATGTGTAAAGTGTTTTAGCATCGGCTACGGGTTACGCGCTTGCTACGCCGTAGCGATACGAAATAGCTTGAAAGAACTTGTGAACTTTAAATCATATATTAAGACTCAGTATCTTATTGTGATATTATATTTTACTTTTAAAAATAAATTATGTACGTAGTGCTGATAAACAGAATATTTAGTTTTTATAATTTAATAATTTTATAAATTTAATAATTCTGACGCATTTAATTTTTTTTTAAATCTCGTCAGTTTCTCTCGAAATTTTTGGATTTACAAAACGTCGATTTACTGTCAATTTAAAAAAAAGATGGTTAATTTAAAAAGATTTGATTTTATATAGATAGATAAATAGATTTGAGATAGATTTGACAAAAGTTATCATTTTACGTGGCGTGTGATATAAAATGTTTGCAAATTATAATTACGGGTTTGTGAGAGTAAGTAAAATTAATGAATTCAGTGCCAAATCTATACGGAGCTGTTTTGAATTTGTGGAAACTAGACGTCACAGTTTTTTGTCAAAAATTGTAGGGTTAGTGTGTTACGCAAGCAACAATGCATGATGATGTTCTGCTAAATGTCTGTTCTCCTTCGGGGTTTTGTTTGATATCCCTTTTGATAACATGCTTGAGTGGACTTGAAAAGTTATTTTTTTTAATTCATGTTATGTTTTTTATGATACAGGAAAACACTTCATGCTTCGCAGTTAACAGAGCTTATTGTTGATGCACAAAACAAATCACAATAATTACAGTACATTACATATTAACTAAATCGTACAAATAGTACCTAAATCTGATCTGGGTTGAAATCTACATAATATGTGCACTCAGCAAACCCTTAATAATGTACATAGCGATGTCATGTACATGTTGATGGTCAAAGTTAATTAAAAGTAGTAAGTCTAGTATTAAGTGGCTACTGCAGGCTATAGGGATCACCATACATTCTAATGGTCGGTCGTACTGTAAGTCCGTGCGTGGAGGCATAAATAGCTGCGAATATCTCTCGTGAAGGCATAAGAAAGTATTACAACCACGGTCTTACTTAAGATAAAAATCCAAAAAAATATTTGCATGACTTACTTCTATCCTCGTCGACGTCACATGACCATACTTACCGAGCATATTATATTTTTAATATAAATTGTACCTACCTTTCGATAGCGAATTCCAGCCATTGGAATTGCGTCTGTGATCTTGTGAATTTACATATTATTTAGATTTGTTTTAGGGCCATGTGAGATATAAGATCTATGGCAGTGGCCCTAAAGTGGTGTCTGTAGAGTCGTGATGTGATTGAGGACATACAGCCGCTAATGCGGGAATTTGTGGTGTAATATTTCATGAAAAGAATATGGTCCTGCAAACGTAGCCATGGCAGCTATTTCGCCGAGACTATTTTTCGTTATTAATGGCGTACCTCCTCTTACAATTAAATAATCATCCGATGACTTGATTATATGTTTTTTTATATTTCTTAAAACATTTAGTTTCAGTGAGAATCAACTTTATAACCAAGATACATTCATGTTGTACTAAGCTATTCCCTTATTGTAAATTATGTTGATGTTGTGACAAAAATTGTCAGGATGCAAGTATTATATTCTTTTGAAGGCGTCGTGGCCTAAAGGATAAGACGTCCGGTGCATTCGTATCTAGCGATGCACCGGTGTTCGAATTCCGCAGGCAGGTACCAAATTTTCTAATGAAATACGTACTTAACAAATGTTCACGATTGACTTCCACGGTGAAGGAATAACATCGTGTAATAAAAATCAAACCCGCAAAATTATAATTTGCGTAATTACTGCTGGTAGGATCTCTTGTGAGTCAGCGCGGGTAGGTACCTTGCCTATTTCTGCCGTGAAGCAGTAATGCGTTTCGGTTTGAAGGGTGGGGCAGCCGTGGTGACTATACTGAGACCTTAGAACTTATATCTCAAGGTGTGTGGCGCATTTACGTTGTAGATGTCTATGGGCTCCAGTAGCCACTTAACATCAGATGGGCTGTGAGCTCGTCAACACACATAAGCAATAAAAATAATAATGAAAAAATATTCGTAGTAGTATAAAAAAAATCCTTCGCTTTCGTGAACCTTACACCTAACATCGATTCCGCTCCGGTGGTAAAATCTTCAAAGCACTGCTCTTGCTAGGGCTAGTTATAGCAAATTGTTTCTGATTGAGCCTGTGAGTTCACCTACCCATACGCTCGTAGCTGGAATGGGTAGGGAAGAAATTCATAGTTAATTTAATTTAATTATTTCTGAAGTTTCGAATACTTCAAAGTTTTCTTGTTCAAAGATGACAGCTATAATAAAAAATGCGAGATTAAATCGTAAAAATAATTTTAAATATAAATAATAGGTAGGTATATTATAATCATATATTGACGAAAGAGACAAAGTTTCTTTTCTGTCTACTGGTTTCAACAAATTTCCGTGATAGTTGCAAGGTTACTGAGCGAAAAGTCAAGCTTTAATATTTTATGGCAAAATTTTTTCCTGTAAAAAATATTCAAAAGAAAGCCGCTGCTATGTCGAATAAAAGGAATGCATATTAAGTGCTACGATCCGTGGAGGTACGATCCTCTACGATCGTAGCTCGTTGCTACGGATTCGTAGAGATGAAATGGGTCAATTGCCTGCTTTTTCTAAGATCCTCTTTCTATTTTCCTTTTTCATTTAGGAATTTACCTTTAATATTTTCATTTTATTAATAATTAAAAGGGGCTTTATTTAATTATAATTTTAGTGCTCTCTATCTAACTATAAGCACTGCTTATATTATAGGTAATGTACTTAAATGTATTTAAATTAAAATTACATATCCTTTGATATTCAATAACATTAATCGTTTAAGTATCGTAAAATGGTATGACATAATGCCATAAATTTTTGTTTTATGCCTTTATTACTGATGGTGAACCTATTTTAAATAAGCTTATTTAGAAAGTGGTAGACAATAGTTTTTCTGGGGCCCTAGTATCACCAATACAGGTGGTGATTTTAAGCAAAATAAGTACGTCATCTTAAATGATGTATGGAAATGGTAGTACAAGGTAGAGGGGGAAGAGGTCGACCGAAGAAGACATGGATGGAGTGTGTGAATGACGATATGAGAGAGAGAGGAGTGAGTGTTGAGATGACGGCTAATAGAAGAGAATAGAAGAGAAATATTAGCTGTGCCGACCCCACCTAGTGGGATAAGGTGGAGAAAAAGAAAAGAAGAAGAAGTACGTCATCTTAAACAAAGTTTGCACAGTTAGGAGGTCGTAGTCAAACTCACTAGCGAGGCAAAATGTACCTAGAGAACTAAAGTAGAAGAACGTAGAACACTTATGTACATACATAGCATCCACTTAAAAATCACCACACACAAGAACAGACAAAAATTGATCTAACGCAACAGTACGTGACAGTATTGTAAAACTCTGGCCTCGTAAAAATTACTCTTAACGAATGAATAAGCCGCTTCAAAGGTACTCGAAGGGGAAGGGAAATAAACCTAAAAAAAGTCCCAGCAAAGTTTTCCGCTCGACTGAACGTAAACGACCCTGTGCTCAAACGAAAATTTATTTACAATATGTATAACGCGAATCTATTTTTTTAGGTTAGCTAGTCTTGTGTGAAATGTTCAGGATCAAATTTCATTTAAGCTTACCGATATCTAATGTACCATCCGAGTCGTGATTATGTATCAACATGATAAGGCCGCAGATATAGAGTTAGTACGTCTACTCTCTACTCTACAAGTACATAAAAACAGATTTCACATTGCGCATTATATATTTAGCTCACGCTTACAGATAGACAGGCTTCTTAGATGCAGGCATTTCATTATCATTCCCGAACATTCCCGTCCTGACTTCGATATCAGTTGGTGTCTAAAGCCTTTGCATATAAGATAAAATGCCATAACCATCAGATGGAAGCCTTAGATTCAAAGGTACAACTATAATTTTACCCTACAAATTGGAAAGTATAATTGCTTCGTGGTAAACAGATGACATAATGGGAAAAGCTCTGGCGATATCATAATAATCCTTACCGTGGGTGTGAAACATAGTGAATTATTCTAAATACCAGTGATCGCTTGGTAGTCGAAATTCGACTATAACTAACTTAATTATAAGTTTGAACATTATTATGGTTTTATGGTCACATAATTTCTGTAATCACCATTTCTCTTATAATCATTGTTCTACGATCACAGATTTCATAAAGGGTACACTATAGACAATAATACTAAAGACTAATCATTTTAATATATTCTCAATTAGACCACAGATTTTTACAAAAAGCAAAAAAATGTATGTATATGCGTTGTGTGTCGAGTACTTAGTAGTGTGTGTAATATATTTTTTTATTGCTTTAATGTATTTTTTATGCATAATTTAAAAAAATATTAACATTCTGCACGTGTTCTCTATATTCTCTATAGGTGTGGGAAATGTTCCTCCGTCCGCGCAATTATCGTAAAAAGGGATACAAAGTTTTTGCTTCACGTATTAATATGTAGATTAGAGGATAGTTTGTATTAGAATAATATATCATATGCATTATACCCTGACCTACTTCTCCAACGTAAAACCGACATTTACAGCATCGATTGATTCATTTACAGCCTAGATGCTCCAAAATCTTATTAAATACATACGTAAATAAGTGATATGTTCACATATAAAATTGTTCGTCCATCTTTTTTGAATTCACGACCTCGCGGCCACACAAGCGCTCTGATTGCTTTGAATTAAAGTAACTCTGATATAATTTCAGACTGGCCAACACTAATTTTAACCTTTTCAGTGAAATTTAGAGTAGTAGAAAGTTTTTTTAACGCCTAAATAGGTGAATGAACGAATGATCCATCTGATGTTATATGATCACCAGGGCCCACGAATATTACAAAGTGTTACTGTTCTTGAGATACGATGTCGAAGTCTCATTTGAATAAACATATAAACGCTTCATGATAGAAATTAGCAGGATGATCGCAACATTGAATTTTCGAAGACTGTTAAACACTTTTGAGAATACTTTGAAATTTTAAGCCAAAATACTTACTAAAAAATTCTTAAACGAATCTACAATTCAAATAGGAATTCTTAGAAAAAAGAACATTAGAAAATGCCGCTTTTTTTTAAAATTTAGCTTTTATTAGAACGAAAGCTCAACTGTCGTTGTAACCGAATGGCGCTTTGCGACCGTTTATTGCAAAGATGACGTCATTTGAAAGATGGATAAATACACTCATCTTACTTTAAAAACCAGAAAATCTTAGTGATCGATCTTTAGCTTCCAATATAAAATTGCGAGGATTAGAAATCCTTAAGTACATATTATATGGTTTAAAAGAAACGATCCAAATGACTCATCTCTCAGGAATATAATCAAACTTTTCACTTTACCCGGCACATCGCCTCGTACTGTCATCTTTACGTCAGATTACAACAAAGAAGTAAGAATTTATGACCCGAAATTCATTCTTCGGGAAACTGGCCTTCCGCCCCTCATAATCGAGGTCCTCGCTGGGCCATTATTGAATTTTATGTCCCTCGCGTACTGCACCCTCACTTATTATAATTGCTATGTTTAAATATTAAAAATGATGGAACGCTTCACGATTTTTTTGGATGCTCGGTTTTGGTAAATGACTTCTGTTTCTTTAGTAAAAGACATTCCGTATTCGTATTTTTTTTACTTTGGGTCTAAACCCAAAGTAAAAAAAATACGAATTTCCAATAGATCCATCAGAACGCTATCTGATTATCATTTGTTCATTCTTGCTGGTTGTAAAAAACTTTTTTAATCCACGAATACAATTATAGTTTCTTGGTCGAAGCTTTTGTCGATTCTTCGTTAATTAATTAGTAAGAAAAAAAAATTACAATTAATTTATCGGCATGCTGTGGATATTAGTACCAACTTTTTTATAAGGTTTGACAAAATCAAAATACTCCCTAAATTACATGTATTGTACAAAGCCATTGAAATATATATTTTTTATTGCTTAGATGGTAGGACGAGCTCACAACCCACCTAGTGTTAAGTGGCTACTGGAGCCCATAGACATCTACAGCGTAAATGCGCCACCCACCTTGAGATATAAGTTCTAAGATCTCAGTATAGTTACAACCGAAACGCATTACGGCAGAAATAGGCAGGGCGGTGGTACCTACCCGCGCGGACTCGCAAGAGTTCCTACTACCAGTAAAATAATACCGAAACCTTAGAAAGAAGGTTGGCACTTGTCCATCTCCTTGGATTCTCTTATCATAAAGATGAAACCCGAACTAAAAAAACTGCCTCAATTCTCAGAATTTTTAAGGTCTTGGGCATAAAAAGCATTTAACATACTCTCCCACTATAAATTAAATTCGCAAATCGTAATACTCTTTCCATTCGCATGTCGTGAAAATTGAGGTAATAATTTTCCATGCTTCATATTTTCACGGTGGCTTTGTAAGTTGGAGCTCACGCAAGCCTTGTTTTGACGCCAAGTGAAAAATTTGTCACGGTCCTGAGCTTTTTTGCCTCTGAAAATCTTTTGTGCTTTAATAACTCGTTTTAAATGCAAAACTTGCTAAGAAAGTAGCTTTTGAGTCAACGTTATAAAACTTTTGGATTCATTTTATACTTTGAAATGATTACATGAATATATATATATTTTTTGATTTGACTACCTTGAATAAGGTAATCATCAAACGCCCTAACTATTAATGACAAAGAATTGCTAGTGTTATTCTATGATCTATGAACTACCCACTTATACATCCGTTGCTAACATAAATTTACATATATTCGAATCAATTAATGGATTTATTTTAGCAGAAATTTTCAGCGTTTTTGGCACTTAGCATATTTTAATATGATAAAAAGTATATCATATGACACTACTACTCACTTCCGAAGCTTCGTCAAAATAAGCTTAGCCATTTTTGTGTTATTGAGTAATAGATATTCAAATTTAGAATCTTTCACTTTTATATTATTGTATTAATAACAACCATATATTTTAATAAGATAATAATATACATGCATATAAGTCTGATATAATGTGACGTCGTATTAAATTGACGGTACCGATCAGAATGTTTCCTATAACTAAGTTTGGTTACCAATGTTAAATATCACGCCAAAACCAAACCCACATGATTTCAAGCCTGCCAGCAGAACGTTTTATCTACGGTTATCTATATCATTCTCCTTACTATTTTAGTGTTTCACGTAATAGTTTCACGCCTGGAGTATATTGCTGTAAAAAAAACAATTTAATCATAACACACATTTCTCGTATAAATTATTACAGTTTTATTCATTTACAACGTCATTCTAAACTACTTATACGGCTCAATGAAATCTCCCAAACACGCGACAGTATGAATTAGATTTTTTATTAGAAGTCGAGTTATATTTGCATGACGTTACGTGAATTCGATTATTTAATCGATGCTATTTAATCGATAAGGAATTTACGTTACGATTTCATGAGATAAATGAAAGAGTATCTGTACTACTTCTCAATAATCCATCTATAGTATAAGAGTCGTTATCGAAGTCTCAATTTTATTACAAAACTTGCTAATTAAAAGGTACGAACTGGGAAGCTTGAAAGCTTCGCGGCAGAACAAGGCAGAATGGTGTTACGAATAGAATTAACTACCATGCTAGATACACACTAACGTTAGTAAAATTAATATTTGCTTACTCCCATTCCTTTTTGGAATATCGGTACTCAATAAATTGGGTGAGTCATAATTTTGTTTCTACCTCGAAAAAAACATCAATCACGGTTTAAAATCCAAAGAACCAGTTTTTCGATACCGTATATCAATATATAGTAAGCACAAAATAATGGCTGATGGTAGCATTGCACTGTGATACCCATAGAGTCAAGGAAATGTTTCAAATCAGGTAAGAACCCACCAATGCTGAAGAAGAATTTATCTGTGTTAGCAAAATCTCTATCTCTACTTCACTTTCCACTTGCTATCGTTGTTGTAGATAGAGCCTGGCTTTATTATTGTCTCATTAATTGGACGTTAATTATTTAATTTTCGTGATTACTTTCTCAAAAAACAAATAAATTTTGTTTTTCACTTTTTCACAAATCATTTTCTTACAATGATTTTTATCATTGATTTTTATCCAATAACTTAATTATTGAGTAATACTTCACTTGTGCAAAATAATTCCTTTACCTGAATTTTTCCCTTAACTTATTTTGTTAATTATCCCCCCTTTTATAATCGAATGCTTGTATATCATACTGCAACTTCATCAATAACAAGACGTATTATATGAATTACTGTATGTATTCATATCCTTGTTCGGTAATAATGAATAAATACAGTAATTCATATAGTTTTTTTTATCCTACTCAGGGTATATTAATTACTATTGTATAGGTATTTATTAATATTACAATGGAGAGGAGTGACTGCCTGCCTTAAAAAGTTATCTAATTCTCAGTAACCTCAAATTCACCATACATCTATTTAACACACCATATCAAGCACAATTCTTTAGATCTGTAATCTATATTCCATATCTATATATATAAAAATGAATTGCTGTTCGTTAATCTCGCTAAAACTCGAGAACGGCTGGACCAATTTGGCTAATTTTGGTTTTGATTTATTTGTAGAAGTCCAGAGAAGGTTTGAAAGGTAGATAAATATGAAAATGCTCGGAATTAAATAAAAACAAACAATTTTGTTTTTCCTATGATGTGTCCCCCGTCGGACGACATCCTTTTGTTTGTTTTAAGTTTAATTAATAAGCTTAGATCTTTTATTTATCAATTGAGGTACTACGAAGTCTGCCGGGTCAGCTAGTCCCAAATAAATGTCAAAGCTAAAAATCAAAACTGACCTTTATGCATTCCGGTGTGCTTGTCCTTGAGAACGGTCAGCTCGTAAATCTTCCCAAACTCTTCGAACATAGGACGGAGGTCTTCTTCCTCGAGATGCCTCGGGATCTGCCCGATAAAAAGCTTAACGGCGTCTTTACCCGCCCCCGGGGGCGCCCCGGTTCTCTCCGAAGGCGTCTTTCCATCATCAGAAGCTCTCCTAACCTCGTTAGTGTAAGAGCCGCTGTGGACTGGAGTCGATGACGTGGACGACGTGGAAGGTGGCTTCGGCATCATCTGGACGTTGTACCCGAAAAGCAATGGATTCAAATTTCCCACCAACATTATCACAGTTCAACGAATCACAGTCTATTTGTACTGTAGTCGGTCTTAAATCTATAAATTCGTTAGTTTTTAAAGCGTGTTTACTTTCGATTTCGCGGGGAAGCGAGACGGCGTCTCCGAGGCGGTAACGCGTATTTCTATCGATCGTAATACGTCGTAGCTCGTTTTTCTCGGATGACGCCAAAATACGCTGAGAAATCAACACTACAGATAATCAGTACCTGTTTTCTTTAAATTTATTTAATATCACTACAATAATTTAAAACACTTAGAATTTTTTTTAAAATATTAATTACGAATATTGCACTTTTTTTTTTTAACACATGTAACTAATTTACACCGATTTTCTATTTAATGTATAATTTGGCACGTTATTTCTTTCGATATACTTGAGCGAGCGGGTTTAGGTTAGCGCTAAACGTTTCAGTGTTACGGAGGAGTAGAATTTTTTGGTTTTTTTTTTCTTTTTCTTTTATTAATTTATTTTTCACACATCAACAAATGTCCGTTTACTGTTTACACTGTACACAACACGCGGCTCTGTTTACAAACAAACATTCGACGCACACACCTTTTTAAATAATTTATTCGTTTAATTTCCTCACTCGTTTCAATATTCGCACTCCCGCCAAAGCGTTGTTTGCACGCGCACAAGATTTTGGCGGCGAAAAAGCGTAAAAGAACGCTGAGTTTCCCTTTCGATTTTCCGCGACTTAAATTTACCACTTAATCTAGACTTAATTAATCACAAGACGACGACAAACGATGACTTGACGCACAAACGAAAAATCACAAAAAGACAACTAAATTTACAACGAATACGTCGTGTATCCGTTCTTATGCCTACATGACCACTAACCTAAAATTTCCTCTGAGGTCCCCTTCATAGCGTACGCTATGGGGAGCTTTGATCCTCCCTTTCACTCACCCTCGAGTGTGGTCGCCATGACGCCGGCAGTCCGCGGACGAATCCCGCGCGAGATGAACGTGGGGGGTGGCTGCGTTTGATTTAAAAATGCTATTTTTTTCTTCGCCTACGTTTACAGTATATGAAAATATATTTTTGCTTGAGAAATTTTTAAAATAATAATATGATGCCGTAACTGAATAGTATGATGATTGATAGTGCACATATTATAAAAAAATCGATATGCCATATTTAATTCGTAGTTGTATGTTAAATATGAGATAAAGTAAACAAATAAATGGATAAATAATTAAATATAACCTTCCTATAACAAAAACAATACTAGGAATAATTAATACTGTAAATATGATATATATACATTTGAATAATTATACATCCTTCTTTACTAATTAATTGTTTTTACTGACATAATACTTGAACAACAACGAAAAAATCTTATATTTTCATAACATTCGGCTAATATGTCCATAATTATTTTGGGATTTAGGAATATCCGAGAAAAATATAAATCTCATGGTCCCCGTACTTCTAGATATTTAGATACGAAACCAAGTTCGTTGAGTGTGAACAACTTGATTATTTCGTGTTCCTCGCGTCGTGTCGCGTGCTCTACAATGTCGCGAGCTTTTTGTCTTTCAAAATTATGACGCAATATAAAATAAACGAGCTTTAAGCTATTTCGTGACTCCACTTAAATTAAACTATTTTTACATTCCTGTAAAACAGGACTGACCTTTGAATCATTCAAAGGTCAGTCCTGCACCAAATGGAAGGCAACTACGACAGATATAATCAGAACGATAAAATTATCATCATTCAACTGATTTTAATGGTGTCCATAATTTATCTCCTGTAAGGTGAATTTTATTTTCTTCGTTTTTCGCGAGTTGTATACGTAATTAAAACTAGTTTTACGATTTGATCTCTATCTTATTATTGTCATTATATGAATTCCAAAGTTTCGATTACTTTACAGTTTTTATGATTTTTTTCTCCTTTATTACTTAGATGGGCGAACGAGCTCACAGCCCATCTGATGTTAAGTGGTTACTGGAGCCCATAGACATCTACAACGTAAATGCGTCACCCACCTTGAGATATAAGTTCTAAGATGTCAGTATAGTTACAACGGCTGCCCTACCCTTCAGACCGAAACGCATTACTGCTTCACGGCAGAAATAAGCGGGGCGGTGGTACCTACCCGCGCGGACTCACAAGAGGTCCTACCACCAGTGAACCTACCACCTGTAAGTTGTCAGTAAATGCGAGTTAAAACTGTAAAAATAATTTTAATTATTAATTTTATTTCATCAGGTATTACGTATTATTATTTATCAGTTGCGCTTGATGTTTTTGCTAACGTAGAGTAAGCAAAACGAAAAAAAGTTCTTGCTTAATAAGTACAAAGTCAAGTCTTCAAAAGTTAGGGGTTCTTAAAAGAAGCGTTCTCTCAATTATTCAACCCCCTACGCTTAGCAGCAGTGAAGTAAATGCCGGAATTCGGTTATAGGCCTTCAGTACCGGGTCAGAGCAATAGAGAATGCTGCATCTCTTTCACTGATAGGGCCGTTCCTTGACTAAAGCATTTACGCAATATGATTTTAGTTTGTATGTAAATATCGATTTTCTTTGAAGTTGATAAATTTTTATGGCGTAATTTTTACAAAATCAGAATTTGAACATTTCACGGATAACCATTTTGCGCACATGTGACATTTTTTTTTTGCTTACATGGTTGGACTAGCTCACAGCCCACCTAGTGTTAGGAGCCCATAGACATCTACAACATAAATGCGCCACCCACCTTGAGATATAAGTTCTAAGGTCTCAAGTATAGTTACATCTAAAATAATTTAAATATGAAATAAATTCAGTACGTTCTGATTTTCCAAATCCAGACTGTTCTCGAATTCTAAATGTCGCTTCCCAAAAAATTTATTGTACATAAAAATAAATCGAGTTTATTATATGCTAAAACTGCTAATTTGTACAACGCCCATCCCTATTTCAGCCCTCCCAAACCTGCCATTCGCAGTCACGATGAATTTCGCGCCCGAATTTTATATTTTTCGGGGGGGAAATATTTAATTAAGTGTTTGTTGGTTTTGCAAAGATATTTTAAGAAGACGAAGATTTTACGGTCCTAGACAGAGAGAGATTTAAAATTTATAGCCAAGAATATTTACGTTGGATCCCGGAACGTTTGCGTTGTAAATATTAAAGTTACTATAAGTTTGGTCTATTCGTATATCGTCTATTTGTTTTTTGCAGTGATCCTTCTAATATCTCAATGTCAATAATATTTTAATAAGAAGCCTTTACCCCGACGTCCTGAAAGAGGATTAATGTACAATAAACCACCTGAGATTGTGAGTTGACTACTCCATAGTCATGGCCTATGCAAATGTAGTGTTCGCTCACGCGGCCCGTACAGAAATTAACTCTTTACAGGTCATTAAATCCCGTTTCTGCAGGATAGACGTCGAAGCACCGTGGTATGTGAGGAATGTAGATCTTCAGGGTGACCTAAATCTAGTACCGATACGTAAGTATTTTAATGAAGCGTCAGAGCACTACTTCGATAAAGGGATGCAACACAAAAAACCCTCTTATCGTTCCCGCCACTAATTATTTATCGGACCGCGTCGGGGCAACGCAACGCCGCTGTCGCCCGAAAAATTTCGCTCAGATTTCCCACATTCACTCTCGGTGCTTTTAGGACTCTCGAGTTCGACGAGCGAACTAACCCATATACACAGCCCACTAAGTTTCTTGCCGGGTCTTCTCAGTGGATCGCGATTCCGATCCGGTGATAGATTCTGCGAAGCACTGCTCTTGCTAGGGCCAGTGTTAGCAGATTCTGTCAGCCACCCACCTTGAGATATAGTTCTAAAGTCTCAGTATAGTTACAACGGCTGTCCCACCCTTCAAACCGAAATGCATTACTGCTTCCAGCGAATAGGTAGTGAAAGCCCATAAACACTGCGAATTAATGTACTTGTCCACATTCGAGCATTCATATAATTTTGGAGCATTGGTCTCGCTTGAATAAGAATGAGATTTTATCTGCATTCTTCATCTATATTGCAATTTCGGACAAAAATGTTCAAAAGAGGATTACGTAAAGTACTCAAAGCTTAACACTAACTTAGGTGTGCTCCTGATATAGTTGATGTACAAAAGCAAAAGTGCTGATACTAGCGACTCACCATTAGGAGGGGCGGTTGTCTTTTAAGCTACTAAAAAATACATATAACGACTATCTCGTCCCCGCAATGGAGAGGGTGCTGAACTCTCTGTAAATTTGATGGAATGATACAAAAAGCATCTAAAATTTTATTTAATAAAAAAAATTTCTTCATTTTATACAACCTTTTCCGCTAATGGAGATTGGTCCTTAATTTGGAATACTCCATTTTATTATGTGTCAAGCGGAATTGCTATTAGATACAAACAGCGCAATTTCTTTCGCTGTCCCAGTTGTCTTTTTCAATTCGACATTTAAATTATAAACTTGATCAAGTACAACTTGACCAACGAGAGATAAGTTCGGAATTGGCATCAAGTGGCCAACTGTTCCCAAAAGCGCCACATATTGTAGTGTCCAAGTCGTTGTAATTCTGTCTAGACACATACCGCCTTGGGACCGATGAGGCTTTCTGGAATTACAGCCCGCCTCCGGCTTCGGAACATACATTGTTACTACTGTCGAAATCTAGAAATGGAAGAGCATCGGTCCGAGTTAAAGTAAATTCGTTTGATTTGAGTTGAGTGCCATTAAAGTTTTATATAATGTTTCTTTTTTGTTAATGTTCGATTTAGGTGATCAAAAAATCCTTTCAGAATCTTCCTAATTGAGAGGCTACTAATCAACAAATTTCTTAAGTTATTCAATCTAATCAAGGCTTTCTTCCATACCTATTATCGTCTTTAACATAGTTGGTTCAGTTTCTAATAACATATCCTTACTTGATGCCACTGAATGTGGACCGCTTAACATTTAAAATATTACTACTGATCTCAGATGCTGCTTTCCGCTTCTGCGAATAAAATCGAGAAAACTCTATTATTTGCACGCATGGTAAACAAGTATCAAATAATTCAGGTAATGATCATTTTTTTCTTACTCTACTAATAAGACAGAACCTCACATCATAAAGTATTGACCATCACGTATTGACGTCTATGACCTCTTATAATTACTTCAAATAATATGGTTGTGGACTTATCTACTCATGCATTAAAAATTAAATAGCTTACTAAAATTTAAGAAAAGCTCGCCCTTAAATTGCCTTTTATGAGTGCTTTTGAACTTACATGCTACGTGCGACATAAAACACGTGTTCGAGACAGTTTACCATATTCCTTGGGCCGCTACAATCTTATCAACTAATAAGCTTTACTAAAATATATACATACAACCATAACACAGCGATCATGAAAAAATTTCCATAACAATTACACAACACAAAAAACCATGTAATGACATGAATTTTGAATTCCGTACGCGCATGTTTTTAAACCGCTGACAACCATTCGTGTCGTGTGGCAATTAATAATGGACGATGCTCAATAAAAGCATTGGTTCCGTACTATTCAGACCTGTTAATTGTTATTACACTTTTTTTATTTGCTTACATATTTACGTACGAATTATTTAACGGGGCTATAGGAAAATATGACCGTTGTAAGAAACATATTATTGACCTGTGAAGCCTCACTGATTAGTATTTCAAAGAAATCAACAAATAAATCTGTTACTAAGCGTTACGTTACTAGATTTTTTTTTTTTTTTATTGCTTAGATGGTTGGTTTAGCGCGCTGCATGACGCTGTGGACAGGGGAAAGTGGAAAAAGATCTTAAGATTGAAGCTCATGGGTGATGGTGGTCACGACCCTCAGACATGAGGAACACGACTCGAGGAGGAGGAGATGCGTGGACGGTATAGTTACAACGGCTGCCCCACCCTTCAAACCGAAACGCATTACTGCTTCACGGCAGAAATAGGCAGGGTGGTGGTACTCACCCGCGCGGACTCACAAGAGGTCCTACCACCAGTAAGATTATATGGATACTATGTAATGAATACTGCATACGTCATACGAGTTAACTCACAATACGCACTACCACAACTATTTGTCTAAGCATTTGTAAATTTACTGTTTCAGTATTAGCTAGTGTGACTATTCATCTATCGTGAACTCTAGCGGGTGTATCTATATTTATATCCCAAAATTGAACAATGTGCTTAACTTCTCATAGCAAAATTTTAAGCTTATTAAAACTATTTTCACGGTTTAATCTCACATTTATTATGGTCGTTATATTGTTTACGACGTTTCCAATACTCACAGTATTCGTGGACACGAACGGACGACAGACTGAAAAAGATACCATAATCATAACTACTGGTTGTAGGACCTCGCGTCAGTCAGCACGGGTAGGTACCACCACCCCGCCTATTTCTACCGTGAAGCAATAATGCGTTTCGGTTTAAAGGTGGCATTTGTAGATATCTATGGGCTTCAGTAACCACTTAACACTAGGCCCACCTAGTGCTAAGTGGTTACAGTCCCAACTGTGAGCATGTACACCCAATGAAAAAACATTAAAAAATAAATAAAAAACAAGTTCAAACTGTATGCAGCCAAAAAAATATGTAGATATTCTACAGTACAGTTTATATCATACGCGTTCCTTTGCCACTATAGCGTTTGATGTTATCGCTTACATAATAAATAATATATAATATCTGGAAAATACTTCCGCAGCTATCTCTATACATAATTAAATAGAACGAGCAGTTGCTGGAAATTAAACTAACCATGTCCTACATTACTCAAATCTTTAGCAAGTCCGTAATGACGCTCTCAATAAAACTGAGATATTATGGACTCAACAAATTTAGAAATCATAGCAAAATGTAAACCGAAAATCAAATATTTCTTTGACCAAAAAAATTTATTTGTCCAAATTTTAATTTAGGGAAATTAATGAAACATATTTATTTTGACGTTCAATGAAATACGGAACCCCATTTTCTGCAGGAAACATAAAAATATATTGGAAGCAATTACAGCTACGACTGGGTCAAATTTTGAAACAAATTACATAATTATAATGTACCAATTGTTATTAATACGGAAACCATTAAGATTTTAGTATTCTAATTGTTTTGTCGTAAAGTAGAAAAGTTTTATAAAAGCAGTACATATAAAATATATATTTTTTTATATTATTCTCGTTAATAAGGAAATTATTTGGTATTTAGGATTTCCGGTGGACTTTCATATGAAGCTTTTGATAAAAATTCCTGGCAATGAGGAAAATAAAAGCTCATAAGATATACATCATTATAAGTGGTTATAAATACCTTTGAATACTACAATGCGATAATAACTACCTTTCAGGTATAAGGTATTAACTATTTTATTCCTCCTGCTTCGTTTGGCGTCTGTGTTGTACTATAGAAATAATTTCACTAAAGCATGTCGTTAACACTTCTAACAATACTAAGTTTCAACTTGCTGAGACGATTAGTTTGGGAGATAAACCCATTTATTGAAACCACTCGCGCGCTACGCGTCACTTTGATAACAAACATCCAATTTGTATTAGGAATGCTTAGTTTTGACAGCCTTTTACAACCATTTTGATATTTATTAAGTTCTCTCTATTTCATAAATTTCTCGAGAATCATAACCAAGATGTATACTAAAGATCAGGAAGTTTAGGAACTAGCAAATCTGTGTATAATCTTTCTAATTCCTTTTTTGGTATCGTCACTAGAAATCGATACATCTGTCTGGCTTTGTTTTTTTTATTTTATTGCCCTTGTAGGCCGACAAGCATACGACCCAATTGATGGTGAGTGGTTACCGTCGCCCACGGACTTCAGCAATGACAAGCAGAGCCAAGCCACTGCCTACGCCTTTTAGTCGAATATCGCTAAGGACTTTTCAAATGTAATTAATTCTGAATTTGATATAATCTCTAGACCTATTTGATACGTTTTTGGTATACATTTTCTCCACGAAAGCAATAAAAAGTAAGGTGAAACTTATTAACGTGACCCTAATTACGACACCCTATATTAAATCCACCATAAGCCGACTCGATCCAGATCAGGGCGCATCTCAGGCCTCCCTCGTGCCGATAGATTGAAGGTCAATGAACCGTTGGGGTGCGATGAACATTTTGCGTGGGGAACTAAGAAGATACTTTATATTTCAACCGATATTCTGGTATTCTTATAAAAAATAATCACAGGTTCAGTAAACGAGAAAGGGCGTGGTTAATTAGAATAAAATAATAATAATAACGTTTTTAATGAAATCAAACAAGCCCTATTCTGAAAGCAATACGGTCTATAATCCATACAATTGTACAAAATTTGAAACTTTTCTTGAAAAATCTTCTATTCCGACTGAAAAGAATATAATAATATACTTAATTACGTCTATAAACGCATGAAGTCGTGTTTTTCAAGAAAAAACACCTAAGTACCATTTTCATCTGTACATTGTTAACCAATTATCATTGCTTTTTTTTGCTTTGTAGCTATTGACGAGCTTGGCAATTAAGCTAAGCTAAATTACAAGAAAAACAGAAATTGTTTTGATTTTCAAAATGCTTAGTGCCTTCAATACATAAGTTTTTAACTAGAGGGTGGCCAATTTTGCCGCGAATCGTGCTTTTGACAAAAAAAATTTGACTTGATTATAAAGGAGGTGTTTACGTTGCCATATTATTATCTGTCTATCTATCCATAATATTGTCTACCCATTATCAGAACGACAAGATATAAAATTGAGTAAAATCGTGAATGATAAACACTACAGTCATAAACCTTCTTTTTTTTTTGCAGCTCTCCATTATTTTTAATTGTCTAGACGGGTGAATGGTTTCACGTCCCACCTGGTGTTAAGTGGTTACCGAAGCTCATAGAGATCACATCGTGAATATTGCCACCCACTTGAAACTGGAGGTATAAATCTCGATTGTGTAACAATTAAATACATTATTTCTCTACTCTGTAAGTCGTTCGTGAGCTTAATTTAAGTACCTTAATCATTGGAACACGTGATACCTGTATATATTTATATGAGATTTAAACAGATACATAGTCACAGCGCTCGTTATAAGTAAGACTTTAATAATTATTAGTTACGTCTTTAAATTCAGTGTGCTTCCTAGCAAGGCCACCTCTAATAATTCTCACAGCTATGTGTCTTATTTCGAAGAGAGTCTCCAATCAGGATCTACTGCTAATTTTAGCTTTTTTGTCCTTAACGTATTGAATTTTAGTTTAAATGATTAATAGCATTATTATAAATATTACGTCTTACTGTATTACAACTCAAGTTGACCCAAAATTTTCTTTGTTGGTGATGTGAGCGACACTGTTAGCTTTTTGGTATCGAAATCTAACGCAATTTGACTCATATCTGTGGGATGAATATAATTGAGTGTGGGAGCATGGCCTATTTCAATAATTTGGCTGTTTTGTGTGGCTTAGAATAACACCATATCTTTACGTGGGTGTGGCGTTAACCGACTCAGGGATTTGCCTGAAAATAGGCAGAAGGATTGGCTGAATATTATGTGAATGTACTGCGATCACCAACCGGCATATATTAATGACTGGTTTTATTCTAAGCCCGCATAGGTAGGTGCTATCAGCCTGCCTATTTTTGCCGTTCAGCTGTCGGTTTGAAGAACGGAACAACTGTTATATGATAAAATTGATACTTCCACCTCAAAACTCAAGTTGAGTTGCCTATGAGTTCCAGTATCCACTTAACACCTAGCAGTAGGATGTGAGTTTACACCCATTAATGCAATTAATAAAAATATCTTTAGATTATTTATGACCTAGTAAAAAGCGCTGGGTCTCGTTGGATGCAGGTGGCAATGGACCGGTCACACTGGAAATCTATTGGAGAGGCCTATGTTCAGCAGTGGACGGCGATAGGCTGAAATGATGAAGTGGCTAATATACCTTTGCCTATAGCTTTATTATTAGAGTAAATTATTTTTGATAAAATCATTTAAAATTCTACTCTACTATTACGTCCTATAATATAATTTTTTTTTTTTTTCTAAAAATAATTCTTGCCTATTTAAGGGGTAGACCTCTCAGCCCACCTGGTGTTAAATGATTATCGGAGGCCAAAGACATATTGAGACATGTTTTTTTTTTTCCTACCTATGCCTGCCTTGAGAGGCTATTTCAGCTTCACCCTAAGAACGGAGCTCAAGCCGGAACTGTTGCTAACACTAGCCCTAGCAAGAGCAGTGCTTCGCAGAATCTATCACCGGATCGGAAGCACGACCCACTGAGAAGATCCGTTGAGAAACTCAGTGGGCTGTGTCTATGGGTTAGTTCACTCGTCAAGCCCTTTCTCGCAAGCGACGGGTTCGACGAGGACGGTGACCGGAGCTTGTGGTACCTAAAAGTACGGATCGGGAGGATCCGTAATGACATGTTTTGGGCGACGTGGACTATTTACCATTCGGTCTACAGGTTCGGGTATGTAGTTCTCGGCGACCACGACAAGAGGGTTTTCATTTTGTGCCGCCTTCTCAAAGTGGCGCAATGATGCCGATTGTAGATACTTGAGTTTTACATCTCAGCTTTACAGTAAGAGCATACGGCCAGTCTGATGGCTAGTGAACACCGCCGCTCATAGACATCAGCAACATCGGGGATACTGCGAAGCCACTGCCCACTGAAAAGCGTAGGAGGCTTATTAAATAAATCATTATACGTTTCTCAATGAGCGTTTATATTTATAATCACGTGTGAGAGCACAGAGCCAGATGGCTGGTACTAGTGACCTCTTTCGTGGGATCGTTTCCGCGTCCCGGTTGCTCGAAGATCATTATCTGAACGTTTTGTATGTGAAAGACGTGGAGCCGAATCGTCCCCACTGTATTTACAAGGGGAGATCGATGTATGTTACGTTTGAACACAAGTGGCGTAGACCTGATTTCGCTTTGAAATTTTTATCAACTTTTGGCGGTCAAAAAAGTTTTTTTTTGTTTAGAATGAAATGCTATATATATGAATTGCTTTATTAAAATTTATAAGTAAGTTTATATTAATAACAATAGATATACAATATGTACGTTAACTTACCTTGAAGTATTTTAAATTCCAACCTACCAAGTGTTTTAATACTTTTTGTTAATATTAGAACATAAAAACACTGGCCTTTAAACATGAGGTCTAGTTTACATAAAAAAAAACTAATTACCCTTGAACAACGTAAGTGTGACTTTTTTGAAAAAATGATGATTTTCATCTGTCACAGGATACAATGATGCCCTTTGTATATATCTTACCATACTACTGATTTCGGTCATCGGTTAGTCCTGCGTTTCGGTTTCAAGGGCATTTATTAAACAGAGGTCATACAACATCTTAAGGTCGGGTCTATAGATTCCGGTGATCACAATACAGCATTTAAATATTTATTTTAAAAAAATTGTCAAATGAATGTTGTCTCCATATCACTCACAGTTCTTCCCTAAAACTGAAGTGGTGAGAGAAAGGGCTCGGACTCGCGGGGAACGTTATTGATTTCCATTATACGGTGTTCGAGCTATGCCGATATCCTAAACGACACGTCACAGATGCCGGGAACGATGCGTCAATACACATCGAACATAAAAAAAAGGTGTGTGGTGTCGTGGGACACCGGATAGGAACGAAGTTCCTTATTATAAAAATATTAATTTTAAGTTATATTCGAGGTCTAAAGAAAATAAAACTGGAGGCTTCGTAAAAACCCACGGTCATTCGGTAACATGCGAACTTATTGTGGTACACTTCATTCACGGTTTTTGCAAGAGTTAGTGTATTGCGCAAATGAACGCTGTGAGATCGTGGTCAATGAAAGATAAAAAAAATATGTTATTTATTATACGGTATTACGAAGTTAAGTCGTACACTGTGTGCATTACTGATAAAAATCTTACGTTACGGACGTTTTTTCCCGGTTAGGGTAACCCTCCGCAACGTCTCATAAGGAACTACGTTCCAAAAAAAAAAAACAGTTATTTTATACAAAAACTTTTCCTGATCAGTTTCCTTAAAAGTATAATAGAAGTTGAAAAACAAACTGAGCCCTTCCATGCGCGAGTATTAGGGCAGCAAGATTTTCCTGTGAGGGCAATAAAGGGCGATAGTGAAGGGAGGGCTGCCAGTACCGCTATCTGGGCAAGCTCGTCAAAACAATACGCGCGTATCAAAATCTTTTATGGATTTGTTTACACAAAAACGAATAGCCCTTGAAATGTAGGTTTTAATTTGTAGATAATCAGACGAGAGCATCTTAAATGACGATATATTTTACTATTCAAAAAGAGAAGACAGTTCACGACATACTTGGTTTTTATTGGTTTCTGGAACACAAAATATAATCTATATAATTTTGATCTTGTAATAGAACGGTTTGATTATGCTGTAACTGCAATCAACTGCTGATTAGTCAAAATATCGGAACATTTTGTGGCAACAATAGTCAGAATTACAGTCTATTGTTCAGAAGTTGAAAAACCAAAATCTTCTCAAATTACTGCTTCCACTACTTCTTCATAGGACTGTTTTTAAGTAGGCAGGCTCATAACACTCAGCCTGAGAGAAGTTGCTAACATTTTCTCTAAGCAATATACTTCGCCTACCACTGGATCGATATCGCGATCCCCTAAGAGGATCCGGCGACAAATTTAGCGGGCTGTGTCTATAGGCCAGGTTGCACGTCGATTTTTTCATCACATTAGACGAGTTTGACGAGAACGGTGAATTGTACTTAGAATACCTAAAAGCACTGAGAGGGGTGAGGGAGGGTTCAACATAACGTGCTTAGGGCGACGGCGGCTGAGCTTTGCCCCGTCGTCTGGGTCGGGTATTAAAATCGAGTCGGCCACGATAAGAGGGCTATCCACAAGAGAGCTACTAGAATTGATACTAGAAAACTGACGGAGCTTACTCTCACTATTATTTCACCAATTGCAAATCATTTTTCTTAAAAGATTTTATGGCCAAGTAACGCGATCTCTAAGCACCGTCCTATATTTTCTTCTTATATTTTATTATAACATGAAAAATGATATGAAGCGAAATCAGATGATGTCGATTAATTTGGGATTTTAATCAATTGGGACGAGATTAAATGAAACGAGATGAGATCAGATGAAAGTCTTAGTAAAATGGTAAAATATTTACTGAGACTTTTACAGTGGACTTTTTCGAAGAGCCCGGGAAGCTACGTCCGGCGGCTTTGTTTCAGTTTTCCACATTTTTGCACTTACTTAGATGCTAAGCAGTTAATAAACTACCGTTACTACACATTTAAGCTTGAAGAAATACTAAATTAACAATATAAGATAATATCACACAGCTTTGAACTTCTCAAGCTCCCGCCAAAAATGATTACCAATCATTACTGATTATTTTAAAACTCCCAAATTTCGATTACGCATTGTCAACTGTATTGATATACAAAGAAACGTAGGT
This sequence comes from Bombyx mori, assembly GCF_030269925.1. Taxonomy (NCBI): domain Eukaryota; kingdom Metazoa; phylum Arthropoda; class Insecta; order Lepidoptera; family Bombycidae; genus Bombyx; species Bombyx mori. Next base: position 16,285,259 of record NC_085118.1, read on the forward strand.
CTTAGTCAATATTAAAAAATTTCAAAATATCGTCATTGAAATCTGGATTTTTTATAAAGGTTTCAGAAATGTTTGCGATAGGCAAAAAAAAGTGCGTGCGTACAAAGTACACATTAGCGAACTAATTTATAAGTCTTGCTTATATTTATACAAATCTAAAAGTTTAGATTTCCGAGACTTAGAGGAAGGGAAAAAGGAAGATATGTTCTCGCCAAAAGTCTGTCAAATGTCAATCTCAAACCTCAGTGTTGACAGTCACAGTGTTTAGATTTCTAAATTGGAAATGACTAATATTTTGCCAATTGAATTGACTAATTTAATTTCATACTATTTGATCAATGTTCCAAATTCTTTTCATTTCACTTCAATTCCTATTAAAAAATTTCACAAAAAAATTATAAAATATTAGGCTGTATGGTATGATACATTTGCCTTTCCAGTTGGATAAATACAACTACTACTATTGTTACTTACTATTGACATTTGACAAGTACTTAATTTCAATATTAATTTGATGTCACTTCCGTTACATGCCTGCGTGACGTTCTGTAAAAATTTTACCCCCATGCGCCTAAAGAAGTTTCACTTCAAAAAAACATAATTATTTTTAAAAATAGTAGGTACGTTAGAAAGACAATAAATTCAAATTAAATTTCGAAGCTATAAAGTTGGAATATATCCTCACATGACGTGCGCCCGTAACTGTCTTCCACATACCCTACACGTCTTAACTTCAACGCAACATATTATATTCGTACGTAAGTATTATATTCCCCATGTCAGTTCTCAGCAAGTTTCGGTCCGAGGGCGACCATTAATCTATCTTTATTACTGGTCGTTTGATCACGATGAATTCACACAAAAGTGTTTATGTGAGGCTCGTGTGATGACTGCGCTTGAAACATAATGATGTTTTTCTTGTTGATAGAATGTTTTTTTGCTTACTAACGTATTTGGCTTATCCGGCATAGATGATTTACTTATAGGATCATTCCGTTGTAAAAGGCGTAAACAAGGCATTTACATTTATTTATTATTATTTGGCATCAAGGCATTTATTTATTACTGGTGGTAGGACCTCTTGTGAGTCCACACGGGTAGGTACAACCACCCTACCTATTTCTGCCGTAAAGCAGTAATGCGTTTCGGTTTGAAGGGTGCGGCAGCCGTTGTAACTATTAGAACTGATATCTCAAGGTGGGTGGCGCATTTATGTTGTAGATGTTGTGGCGGTAGCCATCACAGAACACAAGATATTTGACAGATGCCTGAACTCGCTTACGACATTTTCTAGATATGCTTGCATATATACAAGTTCCGAACAACAACATTCGGACCGTCGGTCTACCGAGCTAATATCACCCGCTCGGTGGAAGATCTTTCCTTTGTCGTTCAGCCTCCCCAAAATGTCTATGGGCGCTAGTAACCATTAACACCAGGTAAGATCGTCCACCAAGCTAAGCAATAAAAAAATGCGTTGGAATTTTATACGTGGGACGGCGGATGTGCAATTTAAATTGAGATTCTGATCTCAGATCGCCAGAAGAAGCGTGAATTGGTAAACCCGCACAGCAAAACAAACATTTAATGAAATTATATTTTTTTAATTTAATAGGTTGCCTTTACCAGGATTACTGATATCCCTGCAACCGGCAGGTGAGTATGCTCATGAGCGCTCACTTAACTGTCGCTTAGTTATTTATTGTAATCGAGGTCTTACCTTATAAATAATATTGTTATTAATTTTCATCATTAAATAATATTATTATTTTTTTGCCTGTAAGTAATAATTAATCATCATGAATGAAGTTTATTGTTAATCACAAGCAAGTAAAAATAAAACTAAACTAAGACAAAGTTTGTTGTGATTAAGAAGCATCCTTAAGTAGGTAGCCTGTTTGTTTTCGTCGAGAAAATTCTAGAACAGAACCTCATAAAAGAGGGTACAATTTTCCAAAGCAACTTTTGCACACAAAAGTTGCGAGAGTAGCCCGGAGGCATTGAAGGTACTCTGTGCCTTGGAGCTTTTCAAGAACTTTTGTATCAGCTCTTTTGAAATGGTCGTAACGCCGATACGTTTAAGCCAACTTTAGCGAGAAGTTAAATTTTCCGTACGAAAATACGTAATTTTAATTCCTTACTACAACTACTTTTTTATTTTTTTAAATTTTCAAGCTAATCATATAGCTTGAAAAAAGAACTTGGCGAAAGACTTGAAGAACCTTGAACTTGGCGAAAAATTTTTTTTTTTTTTTTTATTGCTGTTGTAGGCAGACGAGCATACGGCCCACCTGATGGTAAGTGGTCACCGTCGCTCATGGACGTCAGCAATGCCAGGGGCAGAGCCAAGCCGCTGCCTACCATAAAGTACTCTCCGCATTGCATTAAAAGCTTTCGTTACAGAGACAGTTCATTAGACATTTAAGCTAGTATAGCTTAGCAAGCTAGTGTCCCAAATGTCTTTACGTTTGCACAAAGCAAGAATAGACATTGTTATGACAAAAGGTTCTGGTAAAATACACTTTAATAAATGCAAAATAATAGTTTTTTTTTTATTGCTTAGACGGGTGGACGAGCTCACACCACACCTGGTGTTAAGTGGTTACTGGAGCCCATAGACATCCACAACGTAAATGCGCCACCCACCTTGCGATATAAGTTCTAAGGTCTCACGTATAGTTACAACGGCTGCCCCACCCTTCAAACCGAAACGCATTACTGCTTCACGGCAGAAATAGGCAGGGTGGTGGTACCCACCCGCGCGGACTCACAAGAGGTCCTACCACCAGTATAAAACAAGAGGTCCTACCACCAGTTTAATTTCGGGTGATCGATTGAAAGAACCAAAAATGTTCAATGATTTCTTTTCAAAATTAAATAAAGCTAGAAGGGCGTACATTCAAAGCTTGTTATTTTAATCGAAAACTAACGGATTGGGATGTTCTTTATAGCGTCAGCAAAATGTCAGGTGCGCGCGGGTTCGGGCGGACCTTTATCCGGCAAAATGAGTCTGGCAATTCTTTTATGTCCATATTCAACATCTTGTGAAACTCGGAATGTTGTGTTACACACAGACTGGCAGTGTAGCCAACCTAGAATTACACAAAATACCAGTTATGTAATTGAACTTTTAGTCTGAAGGTGAATGAAAGGTTATGTTATAATATGTATAGCTTTGTGTTACCACTTAAAATAAGGTGCACCTTGAACTAGCCGACCTATGCAGAGCAAAAAAAACTTTTTTCATAAATAATATAATTCTTCTGGATGTGAGGTTTTCATAAAACTACTCTTAAATGGTTTGCCTGATTTGGATATGGTGGTGAATGAGTGATTTTGCGCGTTCTTGAAGGATTTAGACTTACAATTGTGTGGCACTGGAATCGTGCTTTAGGTTTGTTTTTAGATTTTTCAAAGCCGAACTACAGAAGTAGGTCTACAGAACTCGTTTATATCTATGTGGATCTGCAATAAAATTTTAGGTTTGTTTTTAGATTCTTTCAAAACTGGACTACAGGCTTACAGAAGCGGTTCTACAGAATCCATTCATTATTATGTTTTTTTTTTATTGCCCTTGTAGGCAGACGAGCATACGGCTCACCTGATGGTGAGTGGTTACCGTCACCCATGGACTTCAGCAATGCCAGGGGCAGAGCCCAGCCGCTGCCTACCGTTTAATACTCTCCACAAGCCTCTTTTAAAGAAGAACATGTCATAGCGCTCAGGAAATACCGTGGAGGGGAGCTCATTCCAAAGCCGGATGGTACGAGGCCAAAAAAAATCTCTGGAAACGCACTGTCGATGAACGCAGCGATGAACTCTGCTCCGATGGCGGGAGGTGCGATGATAAAAAGGAGATGAGGGGACAGGGGATGTCTTTGTAGATCTTTTACAAAACTCATTTTAAACTAATTGTCGAAACTCGTTGACCGTGTGTCAGCTACAACGATACGTCAGAGTGGGTGTGCCCGCTTAGATATCCTTAAAGCTCGTTCGCAGGATACAACGAAGGGGACGCACCCAGTTGTCGCTTTTACTAATTATTTACTGTCAAAATATTTAAGGTTTTCCTGTTGGCTTTTTTTTTTTTTTATTGCCCTTGTAGGCAGACGAGCATACGGCCGACCTGATGGTGAGTGGTTACCGTCGCCCATGGACTTCAGCAATGCCAGGGGCAGAGCCAAGCCGCTGCCTACCGTTTAATACTCTCCACAAGCCTCGTTTGAAGAAGGACATGTCATAGCGCTCGGGAAACACCGTGGAGGGGAGCTCATTCCATAGCCGGATGGTACGTGGCAAAAAAGACCTCTGGAAACGCACTGTGGATGACCGCAGTGGCTCCAGGTAGTATGGATGAACTCTCCGGTGGCGGGCGGTGCGATGGTAAAAACGAGATGCCGGTATCATCTCGAACAAGCTCGCTTCCATTGGCAAGCGAGTGTCGAAGTAGCTTAACATTATTTCAATTTCTACAAAATCTCCGTTCATCGAATAATATTCGTGAAGAAGAGATAAATTAATAGTAAGCGCTTTCTGTGAGTCAATTCTGAAGCAACTAGTTACATCTATAAGTAAGCATGGATCTTGCCGATTTATGTATAATGAAGCCGTAAAGTATACTTTTTAATAAAAAATATTAAAACTCACAAATAAGCAGTATTTTAAAAATATTCAGTAAAACTAAAAAAGCATTTTCTTAATTATTTTTTTATTGCATAGATGGGTGGACGAGTTCACAGCCCACCTGATGTTAAGTAGTTACTGGAGCCCATAGACATCTACAACGTAAATGCGCCACCCACCTTAAGATATAAGTTCTAAGATCTCAGTATAGTTACAACAGCTGCTCCACCCTTCAAACCAAAGCACATAGCTGCTTCACGGCAGAAATAGGCGGGGTGGTGGTATCTACCCGCGTGGACTCATAAGAGGTCCTACCCCCAGTAATTGGATTAACATATAAGAACCTCTTATCATATATCTGTTATTGGTATATCTGTTAAAGTAAATACGACAGTGTATTCGCTGGTTTGTGAATTTTATGTACCAATGATCTTTAAATAGATGAGTAGTTGATGATGCAGAGATACGTCACTCTCTGCCTTCAACCTTTCCTGCCTGCCTGCCTCTCAATCTACCTCTCAACCTTTTAATCCGAGAAAATGCAATATACTTTATTCCCTCCGAATCACAAATAAAACTCGGGTGAAATTGCGGGCGAATGCAGTATTTTTTTTTCTACACAGTACGACAAAAGTTGACAAAAATCGCGCATTTCAATTAAGCCACACCATAACTCTTGCAGAAAAACGAACGGAAAGGATGAAAACCCATGAAACAGAAATAAAAAGTCGCTTCGAATTCCGAATCGGGTTTAACGCATGCTTTCCGGTCGCCGTGCCCGTGTGTAGTGCTCGTAAAAAAGTCGCTAACATGTGTTGTTACTACGCGATTCTATTGTGTTTCGTTATAAATGAATATTAATGTTCTTTTACATCAATTATTCATGTTTTAATAAGAACAAACTTACTTAGTTAATATTGTAATTCAACAAACTTTAGTGTCAAATATTTTTCACTTCGTTTCTCCTTCTCCTCAACCGTGTCACTCTTGACAGAGTGGTCGTGATCGTCATGTAGTGTTGGAGGGGGCAGACTCAATGCATCTCACGATGTCCCTCCAATCTCTCTCTGCTCAAGGCCATTCTACTGCACTTATTTAGGGGACCTCCCACTGCAGTTTTAATTTGATCGGTCCACCGCATTTGTGACTTCCCGCGCGGTATTGTACCATCAACCCTTCCCTGTACAACGAGTCGTTCTATGGACCGGCCATCTTCAAATCCACCATTCGTGACTGTACTGTATAGCAAATAGACGCTGCCGATGCTTTATTTGGTTTACTGCAACGAAAATAAAGCTATCATACTTTTTTTTTATTGCATAGTTGGGTGGATGAGCTCACAGCCCACCCGGTTGTTCAGTGGTTACTGGAGCCCATAGACATCTACAACGTAATTGCGTCGCCCACCTTGACGACCAAGCTCTAAGGTCTCAGTATAGTTACAACGGCTGCCCCACCCTTCAAACCGAAACGCATTACTGATTCACGGCAGAAATAGGCAGAGTGGTGGTACCTACCTGTGCGGACTCGCAAGAGGCCCTTTTTTTTTTTTTTTTTTCGGGTAGAGGGCCGAACCTCCTACGAGGTCCCCGCGCAAAAGGGGCGCGCGGGGTATGTGAGACTCAACGATCTGCATGGTGTTGTGAGCAGACCGCGGGCCCAAGGATTTTAGAGCCCACCCACTAAACGACTCCCCTGCACTCTTACACCCGACGTCCGATCCCCTCCGAGGTCAGAACCCGGATGAGGTAGGGGGGCTACCGCGGTCAACACTACAACCAGACGGCGCGGCTCACCCCAAGGACGCCCAGCCGACGGAGCCTTCGGGGCGAATCGAAGGCTCTGACACGTCGGCCGTCTCGGTACGGCAGCCCGTCGGGCCGCCCAGACGGTGCCGCTGGTGTCCCGGAATACCCCGCTGGACCAGAACCAGCCTGCCGGGTCGGGACGCGATACACCGTCGACCGGTCGCTCTATTCACTCCACGGCAGCGCGCTAGAGTGCTGGTAGCGCGCCGCGCGGCCTCACCCCCTCAGGTCGCCCCTTGACCTTCACCGGGAGGAGGCCGCCACCTACAGGGGCCGGGACGTACGGGCGTATTCCCGCCTCCGGCCCCCGGCTCGACGGCGACGGATCGGTGCGGAAAGGGAAGAGCTCTCCCTCTCTCGCTCCGCCGCCTCCTTGGTGGACTCGCAGAAGTCGAGCATCGCCTTCCAGGACGCGTCGCTGCCGAGCATCGTAGCCACGACGCGCGGCAGCGAGAGGTCCTCTCCTATGACCGCGACGAGGGCGGCGCGTTGCTCGTCGAATCCAGAGCAACGCGCCAGCGTGTGTTCCGCTCGCAAGAGGCCCTACCACCATACTTTTTTAATTAGCATCATAATTGTGCGAGGTAATGCTTGAGTTGTCAATGTCACTTCTGAAAATTTTACGTATTTTATTCAAAGGATTAAGTATAAAGTACACCTTTGAAATTAGAGAGTTCATTGATATTAACAAAAGAAAGATATGTTCACTAACTCTTATGTGAGAGCGCATGGGATATGAGCCGTGTAATTTTAAGGGTAGGACGCTTGGTGCATTCGTACCCAGCTATGCGATCGTGGCGGCGTTAGAATCCCGCAGGCGGGTACCAATTTTTCTAATGAAACTAACGTACTTAGCACATATTCACGTATGGCTTTAACGATGAAGGAATAACATCTTGTGTCAATGAAAATCTTTCATTATCACCATCCTCCTCCTTGCGTCGATAATCTTCATTGCCTAGGGTCGTGGCTTCCTCTCACAACATTCTCCTGTGTTATCTTGCGCCATTCCTGCCTATCCTTGGCTGTGTAGATAGCAACGTGGACTGAAGTATTGAGAGTGGAGCGTATCTGGTCCGACCAGCGCATTGGACTTCTGCCTCTGGGCCTTCTTCCGCGTTCTTCCGCATCACCATCATCAGCGTGTATTTCTCCAATGCTGGATGTAAGCCTCCCCATAGTCCGCCACAATGAACGATCTACCGCCTTCCGCATCCAATCTTCTCTAGCATATCACCGCAAGCCATCGGTCCATCGGACAGGGGGACGCCCAACGCTGCGCTTATAATGAAAATCATACTCGTAGAAAATTGTAATTGCTTAAATACTGACAGGGAATGTCGTGAGTCCTCACGGTGATGTGTGGTACGTATTTTTGCAGCGAAGCAGCAATGCTTTCGGGATTGATGGGCGTGTTAGCTGTTTTACTACAGAACTGAGCCTTTTATCACATATTTCAATGTGGGTGACTGTATTTTTGTTATTAATGTGTATGGCACCGTTAACCACTTAAACCTTAATGAGCACTTCATTTATTAAGGCAATAAAAATATGAGATCGGAATCTCGATCGTATCGTATCAATAATTTTTTACGCTTCAAACTGGATTGAGCCACTGCTTTACGGCAAAACAGGTAGGTAATCTATTCCAGGGCTCACAATATGCCCTACCACTTTTAATGATGAAAATAAACAAGATCTTCGACTTTCACTACTGCAAATAGTCAGTAGGGATAATTTTTAGTAGGTGTAGGCGTGTAGGCGTACCGATTGGCTGCAAGCTATGTATAAGCTCAAATATTTCATTTTTTGCAAAACAATTTGATTCAAAACAAACTGGGGGATTGTTCACCAGTGTGGAAATTCTATGTATTCGTTCTAGTAAGGTTTCGTGTATGCAGACTAACGTATAACCCAGCACATATTTGTTTTCCATTAATCCACTAGCTCCTGAGAACAAAGTAAACAGGCTCCTCCGATATTTTTTGTGGGAGCTAGCACCTCTTTCGAAAATAACATCAATAATGATTTTATTTTCTAGTCTATTTATATGATCATTTCGTTCGTCTAATGCGAAGTTAGCTTGATTACTGTACAAAACAGGGCTGAGTTCGACTCGGCGTTGTAGATAATCCTTATCAAAAATTTCAATATTCGGGCTTAGTACTTTAACTTAATTATTTCGTATGTGATATCTCATGTATTTCCGGTACACATAACATGCATTCTGAATAATTACTATTCTTACCATTATTATGGATGATAGGTGTTCATAAAAAAAATTTAACATAATTGACCTATAATATTTAACAGCGTCTTAACTGAGGTTTGGATCTAAAATTTCCCAAATTTAACGGAATTTCGTATAAGCTGTACAATTCCAACCTGAGATCTCTCCAGCACTACATGTCCTTCTTTAAGTGTAATTTTATGAGAGTCTTCAGAGGTAAGAAACACCTTAGCTTTACCTCTGGCATTACTGATGTCTTTGAGCAAGGCTATCTATCCACCATTACTCTCGCACTCTTATCTTTGAACGGCTTCTTTGTATATTTGTAAACGTATTTAAAAAAAATACTATTCTTCGTCTATAAGTTCCTCTACTATTTGTAAGAACATTTCGTTTTCAATTTTTCCAATCCCTTTTATCACACTTGTAAAATCGTGAATAAACGACCCCACTATTAAAAATAATTTCAAACAGGTAGATAGAAATCACTGATTTATTGTATGTATGTAGTTTTCAAAGAGTTTCATATTTCAGTTTTTCATTTTAATAATTACATATAACAAAAAATATCTCATCAAATTCTATAGCAGTGGCTGTCGACTGAGTAGGGAATTTGAATATATTACGAATAATTGTTTTCTTAATATAACTAGCGTCTATGGATAATATCACCTACCACCAGGTGGTCCGTCTATTGTTCTGCCACTGGTGGTAATAAAAAATACTAATTGAATCTCCAAAAATTGTGTTAATTTATAAATGATATATCTGATACTTCTTTTTTCATAATTCAAATTTTTTAAGTTGATTAGCTCACTTCTTTAATCTATTTATCTTGTTCACTACACAATTTTTGGGTTTAGTTCCCGATCGAAGTCATCATCTTTGCTACTTGATGTTTCTTGTGTGAGCGTACTTATTATATTCTTGTTTCTTTATAAGTGTATATTAGTTGGATAAAATATTAGTTTGAGACCATCCAATATTTCAAGCTGAGATTTCAATTGAACTAAATTATAGACTCGATCACGTTATAAATAATATAATCACGTAATAAAACACCAGGTTCGGTTCAGTCGGTTGTGAAGCCAAAACCCAGTGAACAGACTGTAATTGATTGTGATTGAGTGTGACTGTCCAAATGTATTTAAAATAATATGTAACTTCAGAGGCGTCACCCAACTAAAGGGAATTAGTTTGATAATTTCGTGTAAAATTTACAAAACTAGAGGTCCCGCAGTAGTCGAAATTCGACTATAATTAATTGGAATTGTAAGTTTGTACACTATTATGATTGTATTTTATACTTCTATAATTACAAATTTCGCCAAGACTACACTATAAAAAAAAATAACAAAGACAAACAATATTTAATCTATTCTCAATTTGACAACCGACGTCAAGAACAAAAGTTTGACAATAAATAGTATGCATGCGTGTGCGCGTCAAATTTTTTTTTTTTTTTTTTTTTTTATTGCCCTTGTAGGCAGACGAGCATACGGCCCACCTGATGGTGAGTGGTTACCGCCGCCCATGGACTTCAGCAATGCCAGGGGCAGAGCCAAGCCGCTGCCTACCGTTTAATACTCTCCACAAGCCTCGTTTGAAGAAGGACATGTCATAGCGCTCGGGAAACACCGTGGAGGGGAGCTCATTCCATAGCCGGATGGTACGTGGCAAAAAAGACCTCTGGAAACGCACTGTGGATGACCGCAGTGGCTCCAGGTAGTATGGATGAACTCTACTCCGGTGGCGGGCGGTGCGATGGTAAAAACGAGATGTCGGTATCATCTCGAACAATTCCTCAGAGCACTCCCCATGGAACATACGGTACAAAATACAGAGGGAACCGAAGTCCCTCCGCAGACCCAGAGGCTCCAAATACATGGTATGTAGTGTATTTAATGTTTTCTTTATTGATTTAATGTATCATTTATGCATTATTTTATTAAAAATATTAGCATTGTGCACTTCTTCTCTATATTCTCTATAAGTGTGGAAAATTTCATACTCCTCCGTTCGCGCAAATTTCCTAAAAAGGGATACAAAGTTTTTGCTTCACGTATTAAAATATAGAAATAAACTTCGTTATATACTTCAGAAAACAGTTGGACGGCTTAGACTAATAAGAAAAAAATTCTTTAAAATAAATAAAAAATCCCTACAGCACGCTGGTACCAAAATGATCCTCAGTAAACACTAATTTCGTCCGGAGCGAATCTTTCCTCAATTCAAGTTAAACAAACACGCTTCACTCGTGCTTTCGTCCTTCGTAAAAAAAGTAATTTCGGCATGATGCCTTTATTACGGTCCCTTCAGACGTATAGAGTTATAGCCCTTCTCATTTCGTTAGATAGTCTTTTGTTAAGGGCTGTATATATTTTTACAAGTTTTTCTGAGTCATCCCCTTTTTCAACTAAATTGTAATTTCATTATATTCTTGTTTGGATCTTTTTTTTTTTTCGGAAAGTTTTATGCAGTAGATTAAAATATTTATGAGTATTTTCTAGTGTATCTAATTGTTTTTTTTCTTCTGATTATTGTTAGTTTTCTGTTGTCTTCTTACAGTCTACTCTATTCATAAATATTACCTGTTTACTTAATGAAACAAAATTAGCTATTTATTTTCCTGATTACAGACAAGGTTGTAAATGTGAACTATAAATTAAATTGCTAAGATCGCTTACTAAGGCTACCACCACTTAAATCTCATCAAAATATCATACCCGATCCTGTAGACCGAAAGGTAAACAGTCGACGTCACCCAAAACACGTCATTACGGATCTTCCCGATCCTTTATCGGGGCTTTTAGCATCGGTCACCGTCGAACCCGTCGCTTACGACGAAGGGCTCGATGAGTGAGTTAACCCACAGACACAGCCCACTGAGTTTCTCGCCGGATCTTCTCAGTAGACCGCGTTTCCGATCCGGTCTTAGATTCTGCGAAGCACTGCTCTTGCTAGGGCCAGTGTTAGCAACACTCCGGTTTGAGCCCCGTGAGCTCACCTATACGTTAGGGCAAAACTAATATAGCCTCTCAAGCCTATCAGCATAGATAGGAATAAAAATATATATATATTACTGCCTCGGGTAATTTTTAAATTAGTATTTAGAGCAATTTAATTTTCCATAGGCTTGCTGGTTGCAAAATTACATTTGTCAGTAATTAAGTTAGCATTAAAGCTTCTTCAGATTTCATTTAAAGGCAAATATCATACACAACAGACCGGATTGTGATTACCTACATTTTCAGCAATTCTCGATAATAAACTGTATTCATTTTTAATCTACACCAATAACTTTTCTGATGCAAAAATCAATAGCGCAGCACTGCATCGTACGTTTTCAAACAAAACCTTCGTAGGTATATATCCGAAACGTTTCTAATCCGGACCGGATTTGCATTCAATGAATGTTTGCCAAAAACATTTCGTTCCAGCGTGGACCATTGTTAGTGTTTCCAAACTAACACATCCAGACACCTCTGAAAATGAAAACCAGGGCTACGCTCATTCGAAATCAACGAAACAGGGTTCAGCTTATGATGGATTCTGTCATGTAGGTAAAACAGCAGAAATATTCCATTTGATTGTCATAATCTCCCTCTACTGGTGTGAGGTACGGTTACCTGTTAGTCAGTTGTGCCAATTTCAGAATTGTGTTATTTCAAAGTTTTTGGGTACATGAATTTGAAATTGTCAAAAGTTTTAACTATTCCATCCTCAAATTGTAACTTGCTAGTTAGCTCACAGTTTTAGGATTTTTCGTTTCGTAGTTATTATACAGTTACGCATCATACACGAGAGAAGAAATTACTTTTATGTTTTTTTTATTTTTATTGTGTAGATGGGTGAACGAGCTCACAGCCCACCTGGTGTTAAGCGGTTACTGGAACCAATAGATATTTACAACGTAAATGCGCAACCCACCTTGAGATGTAAGTTCTAAGATCTCAATATAGTTACAACGGCTGCCCCACCCTTCAAGCCGAAACGCGTTACTGCTTCACGGCAGAAATAGGCAGGGTGGTGGTACCCACCCGCGCGGGCTCACAAGAGGTCCTACCACCAGTTATGTTAATTTTATTGTTTTGCTAAGAAACTCCGAAAAGCAAACTGTATCAGCTTTCATTGAAAAGCAGTGTATTCCAAATTGAATCATCATCATAGTCAACTACTCTTGACAGAGCAGTCGTGGTCATGTGGAATCCTTGTTTATTAAAGCCTTGACAGCTTTTCTCCATCATTCGCGAATTGTGGTTTGACGCACTCACTTGTTAAGTGGAGTTTTAGTAAGGTTTTTTCACTTGATCAGTCCAGACTAATTATTAATGATCATTAATTATGAATAGTTGTTAATCGCCATCAAATTAATTGAATATGTCTGTAGAATATAGATGACGTTTTCTATTCACAACATTTTTTGATAAATTCTGCAGAGTCGAATAGTCTTGATTTAAAAAGAGTGATATTAACATATGATATACTAGCGACCCGCCCTCGCTTCGCTTCGGGAACATTTAATTTATTATTGATTATGAAAATAGGACGCTAGATTTTTTCCTATTTATTTGACACTTATTGTTATATTTTGCTATATTAGTAAGCTATAATATTGTAAAGTTTCATCAAAATACATTCCGTAGTTTTTACGTGAAAGAGTAACAAATATACATCCATACATTCTGACAAACTTTCGCATTTATAACATTAGTAGGATTTCTGTAAGATATAAACACGAGCATATCTATAACACTCAATATGATATTTTTCAGTTTCTTTAATAATATGCTTTAGGACACGATGACTTCAAATTTAATATGTTTGCGACTCTCATTAGGACACGCTAGTGGCATAGCTGTAGCATTCCTACCGTTGTGTTTCTAGGTTTCCTGAAAGACACGGACTTGCTTTAAGACTTAGTGTGTCTCCATGTCGTGGTAAGAACTCATTTCGAGCATAATTGAAAAATACCAAAACCGACTTCATGGTTACTCCAGAACAGCACTAGAATGGAACACTAGATTTTTTTTTATCAACATGCTGTTAAGCATTTTATCGGTGTTGGTGTATACGTGGTTTTGTTATCTGCTCTTAAATTAGGAACATGTAGGTATACTAGCAGCCTATAATACATTCAATGCTAAATACTCTCAGCCCTTCGTAGTATTGAAGGGTGACCACAAACACATGCAAAAACCTCGGGTACCCTTCCGTAGCACTTCTAGGTCATCGCTCAACTCAACTTCATTTCCAATTACAATTACAGTTACTGTAGTTGCACATCGAACCTTATTCCCGTACTCATAAAACTCACATTATCCAGAACGAGGATCCGCAATTAACATTTTTATAAAGAGAATTTGCATACTGTCGTGATAACTCTATGAATTTAAATTTTAAGGCTGCGGTTGGTCTCAGGAAAACACTTGAATAATGAAAAGGGTCGAGGTAATGGGTCATTCCTACAGGAAGAGTGTGTGGTAGAACGAATGCATAAAACATATAATGTCACTGACCCATATTTTACTGGTAGGATGTCGTGTTGAGAATCCACAAGGGTCCTACCTGCTTCCCCCTTATTCCTAACAAAAAGTAATTTAGAAAATTTGAATTGACACAGTTTTATTTCAATTAAGAATTTGGCATTACCTCATTGTGTATTAGCTGCAGTGTCAATGCTCCCAACAGCACTTTTTTATGCGGGTAGTTGACACTTCGAGTCAATTTTAAACAGATTGCATAGATACCAAAACGTAAATGTCCCATCTTAAAACACAAATTGTGACTTTTGATCGCGTAAGAATAAACGTAGATAATCATTAGTTATTTACCTCTACTATTATTTGTTTCCGCTGTGCTTAGGATTAGACAAATCGTATTATCCATTTAGTTATTCATTATGCACAACATAAGTACACAGAATGACATAATGTCAGTAATTTAATAGCATTGAAGCCGTCACACGGCTCCTTCATTTCACTTATAGACAGTCCATTTGTTCCTTTTACCAAAAAGAAGTAAATAATGTTAAGGATGAATGTTAGAACTACTAGCTTTGGTTGAAACAACTTTGTTCCATTTTGCCTTACCAATTCATTTCAATAAGAAAATCAAATATTTTAAAATATTAAAGTAACTTGAGGCAATCACGATGTGATGATATAAAAAGGTTTTTATTTCCCTAGAGACTTTTACCTTCTAGGGATCGGCTTTCAGAAAGATTCAGAGGTGAAATGGTTTTTAGCATTACGGGAATAATGTTCAAGACCACTGCAAGTCATCCGTTTTATTAAAGTTCCAATCGATAATAATATAGCTATTTATTTGTTTTGTTATTTACGAAGTCAAACAATCACTCGTGATTTTTTTGTTGCGGTGCAGTGCATATCTGCTATAACGAGAAAAAAATTAGAAATAAACCTCCAGTACATAAACTTACACCTAAGCTCAGTAATTAAAATGACTTGTCAGAGTTATAGTGGCAGAAAGAGACGAAAAAAAAAAAGATAAATTCGACTATAATTTTCAAATTCATTTTTGTTACTATATATATCGTGGCGCTAAAATATAAGGAAGTTAAAAAAATTCTTACTACCAAGTAATTGTTGTTTTAACTCAGCAATTTGATATCATCTGTTCTGTAACTGATTTATGCTGGCACCAGACTGCGACACGCCGAGTCTCACATAAATTTACAAGATTTTGCTTGCACTTTTGTTTCTGATGTCGTATGACCATGAGACATGGCTACAAAGTATACACGTCATATAGCTATTTGAACTAGTTCCAATGCGACGTTGCCATAACGTTTCTGGTACAATATGACGTCATGTTTCAGCTAATTCAGATAATTCATCATGCAGAGCGAACTAATTTACTGGACCCTATAAATCTTCTGGTTGGCTTGCAATTAGAACTGTGGCACCAATTACTGTTGGACTGTTGAGCCGTATTGCACTATATCTAAAAATTCTAAAAGTGAGCAGTGATTTATACGTTTTGTTATATAGGCTTCCATGAGATAGGCCTATTTTTTTATTGCTTAGATGGGTGGACGAGCTCACAGCCCACCTGGTGTTAAGTGGTTACTGGAGTCCATAGACATCCACAATGTAAATCCGCCACCCACCTTGAGACATAAGTTCTAAGGTCTCAAGTATAGTTACAACGGCTGCCCCACCCTTCAAACCAAAACGCATTACTGCTTCACGGCAGAAATAGGCAGGGTGGTGGTACCGACCCACGCAGACTCACAAGAGGTCCTACCACCAGTAAAAAATCCTAGTTAGTTCTTCTCTTGATTTTGGTCAAAAAAACACTCTAAAACAACGCAAAATCAATAACAAATCTAAAATCGAAACAGTTACCGTGAAAATGAGCGAAACAATCAAAGCTAAACGTAAACCACGTTACGTGAATCGTATCCTGGCGGTGTGTAACTGTCGGACGTCGCCCAGGGGAGTCGGCAAATTTGCGACTGGTGTCGGCCATACCGGATTTTTTTAGCGATTCGTATAAATGCTCCGATGGTTTGGGATGTACGCACACTGCTGTTTCGTTGTGAATTTGTGACATCGGATGAGAAGCAGTAGTTTGTTTTCTATTGCCGAGCCAAACTAGAAAATGTAGTGTTTTGTTAGTCTAACTGTGTGACTAAATTGAGAACAGTTTTCTAAAAAATGTCTTTTTCAAATATGAATCAGAAAAGAAGTGTAACATAGAAATTTGGGATTAAAAGGATATTATTATACTTTGTGAATTAGAACATCATCATTTTCAGGCCTTTGAAACCGACTACTGTGCATAGGCCTCCTCTTCTTTATGCCATTATATTTGATAGCCTGCCATCCTCATCCACGTCTAACTCGCCGTCCCGACTATCTCATCGGTATACCGTGCTAGTGGTCTTCCAACACGTCTACGACCTAATCTTTTGCATCATTTCATCAATATCCTACTCCGTCTACTAGCATTTCGCCTATTATTAGAACAATTAGTTATAAATCGTCTAACATTACCGAAGTTGGAAATTTTGGAAGATATACAATAATACTAATAAGTTGTTAACAGAGCATTGTTTACTTCATCAAGCACATTTCAAATCGTATTAGCAAAAAGTACTTTTGGTAAGAGCTATTTGTCTTTTGAATAATCATGTGATTCGTTTGGTAGTGATTATTAGAGGGCTTTTCTATTTGATTGGAGAAATGGAATAATATCGAAGGAGCTCCTAATTAAAAGTTCTGCGGTTATAATAAGTCTTATATTGAATTGTAGCCGCTGTGAAGCGAGCCTCTCGCACAGACAGCGGATCACATTCGGGCATCTCGTAAACCTCACGCATTCAATTACGTGTACGACCGTTTTTGCTCGCACTGTAATTGTGTTGTGCCCCTTTTTTAATTTCGTATCCGCGAGGGACGACAGTAATAAATACGAAAAGGGGTAAAGGATTTTATAATTACTCCCCAAATTTTACGTGTTATGAAAATTATTTTCGTGAAAGCTTATTTTAGATGGTTAATGTACACGCTTTTTAACGTTGACCTTTCATTTGACAAGGCCAACCTTTGAAAGATACAAAGTTTTGTGTCCGCGAAGCAGACTTAGTTACCGTTATACTAATAAACTTCAGCAACAAGAGTAGAATTAATTAAATTGAATTTTCGGTAACTACAAATTTCAATTTAATCATCGTTAACGGTTTGAGCCATGAAAATAATTGGGATCATTTAATAATATTTTACTTATCGGCATAATTCTTATTTCGACACAGAAATATTTATCATTGAGGAAGACTGTAAGGAGAACCATATAGTGATAAGTGATCACTGGCACCCATAAACACTGACAATGCCAGAGGCCATTCAAAACTTTTTCCCCTACCTAATCGTTGGTAGCCTAAGAGAAAAATTCCAATTTCACCCGGACCGGTGGGTGAGCTCACGGACTCAACTTGATAGAATTGCTAGCATCTATCTACTACCGGATTGGAATCGCGACCCACTGAGAAGATCCGGCAAGAAACTGAGTGGGTTGTGGTTATGGGCTAGTTCGCATGTCGAACTCTTCGTTGGAGTCGAAGAGTTCGACGAGGACGGTGACCGGTGCTTAAAGAGATTAAAAGCACTGAAAGTGGATCCAATAAGACATTTTTTTTTTTTTTTTTTATGATTGAAGGATTACTGGTGGCCCGGAGGCCTTTCCAGTTTCACCAGGACAGGTGGGCGAGCAAAGGCTCAGCCAGGAGGGGTGGGATTTGCTAACAGCTACCCGAGCGCCTCCGAAGGAGACCTAACAGCTCAAGAGCAGCTGCTTCGCGAATGAATCTACTACCGGATCGGAATCGCGACCCGCTGAGAAGATCCGGCGAGAAACTCAGCGAGCTGATTCATGGGTTAGGTTGCACGGCGAACTCTTTGTCGAGTTCGACGAGTACTGTTACCGAGGTCCCTAAGCCTGCTCCTAGAGCTGAAGGCGTCTAGTGCGAAGGTTATTGGATCTGATGGATCCGTAAGGACGTGTCTAGGGCGTCGACGGTGACTGGCTCCTGCATGATCAGGATTCGGGGAGTAGTCAGCGGCGGCTACGATAAGGCGATTATCATGACGCATAGCCTTATCGAAGTACCGTTCCGACGCTGACTTCATGTATTTCTGTATAGATTCGAGGCCCAGGTCGTCGTGTAGGTCAACGTTCCTCACGAACCACGGAGCTCCGACGGCTAACCTGCAAAAGCGGGATTGTAGAGATTGAAGGGTGTCTATGTGCGTGCGAGCCGCGTGAGCGAACACCACACTCGCGTAAGTCATGACGGGCCTTATGCAAGTTTTGTAAAGTGTCACCTTGTTCCGAAGGGACATTTTACTCCGCTTACAAATCATGGGGTAGAGTCTACCGAGAATAAACGCGGCACGGTCACGGACTGATTTTATATGCGGGCGGAATGTCATCGATGCATCCAGGGTAACGCCCAGGTACTTGACCTTCCTGGCCCAGGGTATGGATTGACTAAAGAGAGTAATCGGGGGTGTGAGATTCCTCCTCCTAATACGGGAGGAAATCCGTGTGGAGCTTCCCCTCTGAAATAGCACCGCAGTACTTTTCGCTGGGTTGATGTCTATGCGCCATTTTCGGAACCACTGTCCTAGGGCTAGGGCTGCGCTCTGAAGCTTCTTCGCGATTAGGGACTTGTTTCTACTGGAATAGTAAACAGTCGTGTCGTCGGCGAATAAAGCTAAATGGGTCGGCGGCGACCGGGGAATATCGTTAACGAATAAGCTAAATAGGAGGGGTGAGAGGACAGAGCCTTGCGGGACTCCAGCTGTGAGAGGTCGTGGGGAGGAGCGGGTTCCCTCGACTCGATATCGAAAAGAGCGGTTCGACAAGAAGTCCCGTATGATGAGCACGAGACTATCCGGCACACCCATGTTGAATAGTTTGAAAATCAAACCGTTGTGCCAGACTTTGTCGAACGCTTTTGCGACGTCGAAGAAGAGAGCTCCCGTGTATAACGGTTTTGGTCGATTAAGCCCCACAAGAATGTGCTCCGTGAGGCGGTGCACCTGTTGAACGCATGAGTGATTTGTACGGAATCCGAATTGTTCATCGATGAGAATGCCCTTGGATGAGACGAAGTCTCTGAGGCGTTTGTAGAGCAGACGCTCATACAGTTTGCCTAGAGACATGAGGAGGCTAATCGGGCGGTAGCTCGTCGGATGATTTTTTGGTTTACCGGGTTTATGTATGCCGATAACGTCCGCTTCTTTCCACACCGCGGGAAAGATACAGTTCGCCATAGCGGCATTGAAAATAGATGCCAACATCACGATGAGTTGGACGGGTAGAAGTTTAATAACGCGGTTGGATATACCGTCGGAACCGGGAGCCTTGCGAGGACGTAGGTCTTTGATCAAGTCTTTAACTTCCATCGGGGTGACGGGTGGTAACACATCAGAGGGTGGCAAGGAGGCTCTGCGTTCTACCTCACTGTCTACTAATTCTACATGCACAGGGTCCACGGCTTGAGTGCTGGGCGTGCACTGGGTTTGCAATGTATCGGCCAGCAGCTCTGCTTTTTCGTCATCATCGAACGCCGTGAGTCGGCCTGAGGGGCCTACGAGGGGGGGCATAGTTACTACCGTATCCGATTTGAGAGTACGAGCTAAGCGGTAGTAAGACCTTTGGGAGGGCGCGAGTCCTTCTAAGAAATCAGACCATCTGGCATCTCGGACTTCGGCGATGCGAGACTTTACGTCGCGTTGTAGGGCACGCATTCGAATACGATTTTCCGCGGTAGGATACCTGTCGTAGGCGCGTATCGAGGCGTTCTTAGCTCTAAGGAGTTCCCTAATATCGTCGGACAATTTGAAGCGGTGAAGGAAGTCCTCCGCTACAACTTGTTTCGATGACCTATCTAATGTCGAGGTGATGTGTGACGTTAAGATGTCTATGGCTTCAGCGGTATCCTGAGGAGACGGGGTAGAGTCCGGGCTAAACGGTAGCGATGGTGGATCAGATTCAGCCAGGCTGATGCCCAGCGTGTGCCAATCCACCACAGTCCTCGTGACGGGAACGGAATCGGGAGCGCGACCGAGCTTCATAACAACGGGACGGTGGTCTGAATCTAACTCTGAAACTACTTCGATCGAGTGTAAGCGCAGAGTTACGTTTTTTAATAACGCTATGTCGAGTATATCCGGGCGATGCGCGATATTTAGCGGGTAGTGAGTCGGGATTAGCGGAGCGACGATATCGAAGGCGAGATTATCGACTAACGCGTCAAGCCGCCTGCCATTCGGGGTTGTGGTGTGTGAGTTCCACCTGATGTGTTTACAATTTAGGTCGCCCGCCAGAATGACAGAGCTCCCCATGCCGAGCAGCGCCTCGATATCACTGCTTAGAACGATCTTATCCGGTGGAAGATAAACGGACGCGATAACGATCGGCGCGTGTCCCGTCAGTGAGATTCGGCACACTGATGCTTCGATATTAGCGAGCGCGGGAGGATCGAGTGGGACGCAATGCAGGGCTCTTCTATAGTAAATGACGGTACCACCACCACGAGCAGAGAGCCTGTCGTTCCTGACCATGTTATAGTTCGCGATTTTAGGGTCACGGCGCGCGGGCTTAAGTAGGGTCTCCTGCACTAAAAAGATATCAATTTGATGGTCACGCAAAAAGTCAGAAACCTGATCACGCTGATTTGCGAGACCGTAAGCGTTAAAAAATCCTATCGTTACGGATAGGGGCTTTATTCTATTTATATACGCCATTGATTACCGGCGGAGTGAGGGGAGGACGTACGTATTTAATGACGCGTATACGTCGGCGTATTCTTGCACAACGGCGATAAAGTGTTGTGCAGTGGAGGCAGAGCGAATGGCGTCGCCCAAAGCGTTAACGCGCTCAAAGTTGATCGACTGAAAGAAGTCGATCGCTAAAGCGAGATTGTCGGACGCGGTCGGAGGGCAAGTCGCGGGAGAGGGACGAGTCGCGGGGGCGGGACGAATCGCGGAGGAGGGAGTTGTAGCCGTGTTCATGTACGGCAGCGGTTTCGCCCAGGCCGAGACACTGGGCACCGGCGCCGGAACGAACGCTGGCTTAGCCTGCGACACAGAGGGTGCCGAGGCTTTGATGTCTGGGCCGGAAGCTCGGAGGCGGTTTTGGCGGGCGACGCGGCGATTTATTTTCGGGGCTCGGGGGCATCCGCGGTAATTTGCGGGGTGACCCTGTGTTCGACACAGGACGCAGCTAGGCGGTTCCGTCGCGGTTTTTTGATCGCGAGTGCATAGGGCCGTGGCGTGATCGCCTAAGCACTTGACGCATCGGGGGCGCGCGTGACAGTTACGGGAAGAATGCCCGTATAATTGGCAGTTATGGCACTGGCTAGGTGTGCCTTTCTTGTGTGGGGTTTCGACTGCGATCCCGGAAAGGTTACAGACCGTTCGGATGTTGAATATTTGCTTACCCTCGGGGGTAGGCTGGAGGGCGACGAGAACCATATTATATGGCTCCCTTCCGCGGCCTGTGTGCATGCGGTGTACGGAGTTAACCGGTAGGCCTTGTTCGAGAAGGTCGGCCTTGACGAGCTCGGCATCCAACTCTTTAGGGATGCCACGTATAACGGCACGGAGTTCGCGCTCCTCCTGGAGCGTATATGTGTGGAAACTTATACGCTCCTTACGGAGGTAAGAAGAGAGGGCCCTATGGTCGTCGGATGTTCGAACCTTAATTTGAATGCCGTTCGCGAGGTTACGGGCATTCGTAAAATTGATATTTTTGGCCTTAAGGGCCAGGGAAACTCGTTCCCAAGCTGCCTTCTCTTGAAGGATTACCGGGGGAGGGGTCTGGGCTTTGTTTTGTGCCACCGGACGCGGCGACGGAGTGGCACGGGCTGGAGGCGCAACGGGAGTCTGAGGGCGGGGGCGCGACGCGTTCGCGGCTTTGCTAATTTTAGCGGCCGCGGGAGCTCGAGACTCCGCGGCACGCTTCTTACCCTTTTGCACCAGGGTGAATCCATCCGTCGATGAGGCGGGAGCGAGGTCGACCTCCATCTCCGAGTCAGAGTCGGAGGACGAGGAGGCGGGCGCAGGTGACCTACGAGTAGGTGTTTTGGACGGCGCGACGGAGGCCGCGGATGATCGCGCTGCTGGAACGGCGACCACGGCGGACGACGCAGCAGTTTTACTCGCCAGTATAGGCGACGCGGGAACGGCAGGCACGACGGAGGCTGCGGTGCTCGATGCAGAAGCTTTGCACGCAGGTACAGGCGACGCAGGAGCAGCGAGCTCGGTGGAGTCCACGAGAGGGCTCGCAGTGTGATCGGCCTTGAAGGCCTGAAACTCGGAAGTGAGCTTTGGGTAGCGAAGCCGGAGAAATTCCGCAAATACAGCGTCCATGATGTCTACGTGCCCAGGTGGGGCTACCCTGGGTCTTAGAAAACACTCGCCTTGCGGCGAGGCCCCAACTTCTCGGACCTGAGCGGTTCTATTGAACACAGGTGGCGATGCGGCACGATTACTGCAGGACAAAGAAAAATCACAACAAAACGGAAATAACAAAAAGAAACAAAACAATTAAACACTTCCAGGAAGACAGTTTGTCGGCAGATGTACCACGAACACAGAAATAACAAAAGGAAACCAAACAAATAAAAACTTCCAGGAAAAACACTTGGTCGGCAGATGTACCACGAACACAGGCCGCGCGAACAATGGCCGGGCTAACAAAAGCCGGGCGAACAAAGGCCGGGCGATCGAGTGGTCGATGAGCACGTCCGCGCGTGACGGGTGCCTCTATCGGAATGGCAATAAGACATGCTTAGTCAAGCCATAATCTACTATTTTAAATAAAATGTCAACGCCGAACAGAAATACAAAATCACCATCTAATTACATCTATGCTACTTGACTGAGTTTGCACAAAACAATCACAATTGTTCAAGTAAACATCTTGTTTGCCCTTCTAGAATTTCTTTAATCGTTTCCTATAATTATCATAACTCTTTATCGGGTACGATCGTCGATAATTATACTCTACGTCCCCATAAATTGTACGAACGGAAGCCAATGAACGAAGGCGGGGAGCCCCTGCCTTTATTACAATGTTAATTGTGGCTGTGGTACTGTAAAATTCAAATTAGAATTGCAAAATCGAGTGATGCATTGATAAAAAATATTTGAAAACGAAATTATAAACTTTTAATAGCGTAAAATAAAAATTATAATGAAATAATATAAAAAATAAAAAACCGGTAGTATGGCGAACCCGCTGGGTCATACTGCCTATATTCACCGTAAAGCAGTAGTAGATACCACCTACATTCGCTGTGAAGCAGTAGTAGACACCGCCTATATTCACCGTAAAGCAGTAGTAGATACGGCCTATATTCGCTGTGAAACAGTAGTAGATACCGCCTATATTCACTGTAAAGTAGTAGTAAATACCATTCCGATAGAGGCACCCGTCACGCGCGGACGTGCTCATCGACCACTCGATCGCCCGGCCTTTGTTCGCCCGGCCATTGTTCGCGCGGCCTGTGTTCGTGGTACATCTGCCGACCAAGTGTTTTTCCTGGAAGTTTTTATTTGTTTGGTTTCCTTTTGTTATTTCTGTGTTCGTGGTACATCTGCCGACAAACTGTCTTCCTGGAAGTGTTTAATTGTTTTGTTTCTTTTTGTTATTTCCGTTTTGTTGTGATTTTTCTTTGTCCTGCAGTAATCGTGCCGCATCGCCACCTGTGTTCAATAGAACCGCTCAGGTCCGAGAAGTTGGGGCCTCGCCGCAAGGCGAGTGTTTTCTAAGACCCAGGGTAGCCCCACCTGGGCACGTAGACATCATGGACGCTGTATTTGCGGAATTTCTCCGGCTTCGCTACCCAAAGCTCACTTCCGAGTTTCAGGCCTTCAAGGCCGATCACACTGCGAGCCCTCTCGTGGACTCCACCGAGCTCGCTGCTCCTGCGTCGCCTGTACCTGCGTGCAAAGCTTCTGCATCGAGCACCGCAGCCTCCGTCGTGCCTGCCGTTCCCGCGTCGCCTATACTGGCGAGTAAAACTGCTGCGTCGTCCGCCGTGGTCACCGTTCCAGCAGCGCGATCATCCGCGGCCTCCGTCGCGCCGTCCAAAACACCTACTCGTAGGTCACCTGCGCCCGCCTCCTCGTCCTCCGACTCTGACTCGGAGATGGAGGTCGACCTCGCTCCCGCCTCATCGACGGATGGATTCACCCTGGTGCAAAAGGGTAAGAAGCGTGCCGCGGAGTCTCGAGCTCCCGCGGCCGCTAAAATTAGCAAAGCCGCGAACGCGTCGCGCCCCCGCCCTCAGACTCCCGTTGCGCCTCCAGCCCGTGCCACTCCGTCGCCGCGTCCGGTGGCACAAAATAAAGCCCAGACCCCTCCCCCGGTAATCCTTCAAGAGAAGGCAGCTTGGGAACGAGTTTCCCTGGCCCTTAAGGCCAAAAATATCAATTTTACGAATGCCCGTAACCTCGCGAACGGCATTCAAATTAAGGTTCGAACATCCGACGACCATAGGGCCCTCTCTTCTTACCTCCGTAAGGAGCGTATAAGTTTCCACACATATACGCTCCAGGAGGAGCGCGAACTCCGTGCCGTTATACGTGGCATCCCTAAAGAGTTGGATGCCGAGCTCGTCAAGGCCGACCTTCTCGAACAAGGCCTACCGGTTAACTCCGTACACCGCATGCACACAGGCCGCGGAAGGGAGCCATATAATATGGTTCTCGTCGCCCTCCAGCCTACCCCCGAGGGTAAGCAAATATTCAACATCCGAACGGTCTGTAGCCTTTCCGGAATCGCAGTCGAAACCCCACACAAGAAAGGCACACCTAGCCAGTGCCATAACTGCCAATTATACGGGCATTCTTCCCGTAACTGTCACGCGCGCCCCCGATGCGTCAAGTGCTTAGGCGATCACGCCACGGCCCTATGCACTCGCGATCAAAAAACCGCGACAGAACCGCCTAGCTGCGTCCTGTGTCGAACACAGGGTCACCCCGCAAATTACCGCGGATGCCCCCGAGCCCCGAAAATAAATCGCCGCGTCGCCCGCCAAAACCGCCTCCGAGCTTCCGGCCCAGACATCAAAGCCTCGGCACCCTCTGTGTCGCAGGCTAAGCCAGCGTTCGTTCCGGCGCCGGTGCCCAGTGTCTCGGCCTGGGCGAAACCGCTGCCGTACATGAACACGGCTACAACTCCCTCCTCCGCGATTCGTCCCGCCCCCGCGACTCGTCCCTCTCCCGCGACTTGCCCTCCGACCGCATCCGACAATCTCGCTTTAGCGATCGACTTCTTTCAGTCGATCAACTTTGAGCGCGTTAACGCTTTGGGCGACGCCATTCGCGCTGCCTCCACTGCACTACACTTTATCGCCGTTGTGCAAGAATACGCCGACGTATACGCGTCATTAAATACGTACGTCCTCCCCTCACTCCGCCGGTAATCAATGGCGTATATAAGTAGAATAAAGCCCCTATCCGTAACGATAGGTTTTTTTAACGCTTACGGTCTCGCAAATCAGCGTGATCAGGTTTCTGACTTTTTGCGTGACCATCAAATTGATATCTTTTTAGTGCAGGAGACCCAACTTAAGCCCGCGCGCCGTGACCCTAAAATCGCGAACTATAACATGGTCAGGAACGACAGGCTCTGTGCTCGTGGTGGTGGTACCGTCATTTACTATAGAAGAGCCCTGCATTGCGTCCCACTCGATCCTGCCGCGCTCGCTAATATCGAAGCATCAGTGTGCCGAATCTCACTGACGGGACACGCGCCGATCGTTATCGCGTCCGTTTATCTTCCAACGGATAAGATCGTTCTAAGCAGTGATATCGAGGCGCTGCTCGGCATGGGGAGCTCTGTCATTCTGGCGGGCGACCTAAATTGTAAACACATTAGGTGGAACTCACACACCACAACCCCGAATGGCAGGCGGCTTGACGCGTTAGTCGATAATCTCGCCTTTGATATCGTCGCTCCGCTAATCCCGACTCACTACCCGCTAAATATCGCGCATCGCCCGGATATACTCGACATAGCGTTATTAAAAAACGTAACTCTGCGCTTACACTCGATCGAAGTAGTTTCAGAGTTAGATTCAGACCACCGTCCCGTCGTTATGAAGCTCGGTCGCGCTCCCGATTCCGTTCCCGTCACGAGGACTGTGGTGGATTGGCACACGCTGGGCATCAGCCTGGCTGAATCTGATCCACCATCGCTACCGTTTAGCCCGGACTCTACCCCGTCTCCTCAGGATACCGCTGAAGCCATAGACATCTTAACGTCACACATCACCTCGACATTAGATAGGTCATCGAAACAAGTTGTAGCGGAGGACTTCCTTCACCGCTTCAAATTGTCCGACGATATTAGGGAACTCCTTAGAGCTAAGAACGCCTCGATACGCGCCTACGACAGGTATCCTACCGCGGAAAATCGTATTCGAATGCGTGCACTACAACGCGACGTAAAGTCTCGCATCGCCGAAGTCCGAGATGCCAGATGGTCTGATTTCTTAGAAGGACTCGCGCCCTCCCAAAGGTCTTACTACCGCTTAGCTCGTACTCTCAAATCGGATACGGTAGTAACTATGCCCCCCCTCGTAGGCCCCTCAGGCCGACTCACGGCGTTCGATGATGACGAAATAGCAGAGCTGCTGGCCGATACATTGCAAACCCAGTGCACGCCCAGCACTCAATCCGTGGACCCTGTGCATGTAGAATTAGTAGACAGTGAGGTAGAACGCAGAGCCTCCTTGCCACCCTCTGATGTGTTACCACCCGTCACCCCGATGGAAGTTAAAGACTTGATCAAAGACCTACGTCCTCGCAAGGCTCCCGGTTCCGACGGTATATCCAACCGCGTTATTAAACTTCTACCCGTCCAACTCATCGTGATGTTGGCATCTATTTTCAATGCCGCTATGGCGAACTGTATCTTTCCCGCGGTGTGGAAAGAAGCGGACGTTATCGGCATACATAAACCCGGTAAACCAAAAAATCATCCGACGAGCTACCGCCCGATTAGCCTCCTCATGTCTCTAGGCAAACTGTATGAGCGTCTGCTCTACAAACGCCTCAGAGACTTCGTCTCATCCAAGGGCATTCTCATCGATGAACAATTCGGATTCCGTACAAATCACTCATGCGTTCAACAGGTGCACCGCCTCACGGAGCACATTCTTGTGGGGCTTAATCGACCAAAACCGTTATACACGGGAGCTCTCTTCTTCGACGTCGCAAAAGCGTTCGACAAAGTCTGGCACAACGGTTTGATTTTCAAACTATTTAACATGGGTGTGCCGGATAGTCTCGTGCTCATCATACGGGACTTCTTGTCGAACCGCTCTTTTCGATATCGAGTCGAGGGAACCCGCTCCTCCCCACGACCTCTCACAGCTGGAGTCCCGCAAGGCTCTGTCCTCTCACCCCTCCTATTTAGCTTATTCGTTAACGATATTCCCCGGTCGCCGCCGACCCATTTAGCTTTATTCGCCGACGACACGACTGTTTACTATTCCAGTAGAAACAAGTCCCTAATCGCGAAGAAGCTTCAGAGCGCAGCCCTAGCCCTAGGACAGTGGTTCCGAAAATGGCGCGACCCAGCGAAAAGTACTGCGGTGCTCTTTCAGAGGGGAAGCTCCACACGGATTTCCTCCCGTATTAGGAGGAGGAATCTCACACCCCCGATTACTCTCTTTAGTCAATCCATACCCTGGGCCAGGAAGGTCAAGTACCTGGGCGTTACCCTGGATGCATCGATGACATTCCGCCCGCATATAAAATCAGTCCGTGACCGTGCCGCGTTTATTCTCGGTAGACTCTACCCCATGATTTGTAAGCGGAGTAAAATGTCCCTTCGGAACAAGGTGACACTTTACAAAACTTGCATAAGGCCCGTCATGACTTACGCGAGTGTGGTGTTCGCTCACGCGGCCCGCACGCACATAGACACCCTTCAATCTCTACAATCCCGCTTTTGCAGGTTAGCCGTCGGAGCTCCGTGGTTCGTGAGGAACGTTGACCTACACGACGACCTGGGCCTCGAATCTATACAGAAATACATGAAGTCAGCGTCGGAACGGTACTTCGATAAGGCTATGCGTCATGATAATCGCCTTATCGTAGCCGCCGCTGACTACTCCCCGAATCCTGATCATGCAGGAGCCAGTCACCGTCGACGCCCTAGACACGTCCTTACGGATCCATCAGATCCAATAACCTTTGCATTAGACGCCTTCAGCTCTAACACTAGGAGCAGGCTAAGGGACCTCGGTAACCGTACTCGTCGAACTCGACAAAGAGTTCGCCGTGCAACCTAACCCATGAATCAGCTCGCTGAGTTTCTCGCCGGATCTTCTCAGCGGGTCGCGATTCCGATCCGGTAGTAGATTCATTCGCGAAGCAGCTGCTCTTGAGCTGTTAGGTCTCCTTCGGAGGCGCTCGGGTAGCTGTTAGCAAATCCCACCCCTCCTGGCTGAGCCTTTGCTCGCCCACCTGTCCTGGCGAAACTGGAAAGGCCTCCGGGCCACCAGTAATCCTTCAATCACAAAAAAAAAAAAAAAAAAGTAGTAAATACCGCCTATATTTGCTGTGAAGCAGTAGTAGATACCGCCTATATTCGACATGAAGCAGTAGTAGATTCCGCCTATATTTGCCTTGAAGCATTAGTGGCGACCTTGACGCCGTTTATGTATAGTATTATGGGCTTGGTAACCAGATGGACCGTAAGCTAATGCATCTAGCAAGGTGATAAAAATAAGCTAATTATAATTTCTATGG
The DNA here is from genome assembly GCF_030269925.1 of Bombyx mori. Taxonomy (NCBI): domain Eukaryota; kingdom Metazoa; phylum Arthropoda; class Insecta; order Lepidoptera; family Bombycidae; genus Bombyx; species Bombyx mori. The sequence goes on from NC_085118.1 coordinate 16,314,223, forward strand.
ATTCCAAAATCTACCAAATACCAGGTGGACCATGAATTCGTCGAGCTATCAAAGACCTCTCGAATTAGACGCGGTTTCATTAGGCCACGCGCTTTCAAAAAACAACATAATCTCTACCACGTACGTAGGCAGCGTTAGGATTTTTCTAGATAAATCTGATTTTTTCGGGACTCAGCCAGTTTATCGACGTCATAAAGATTGAGGAGCCGACGTCGGTTCGTCTTTATCACTCGTTACGACGACACGCTGACGAACACGATTCTCACTTTATTCTTTTCAACATTGTGTGAAATAAGTTTTTATCTTGTACAAAATTTCATGAATAAAACTCGTCTGTAGATTTTTTGCTTATATGGACTAACCTCGTCTGTCGATTTTTTTTTATTGCTTATATGGGTGGACGAGCTCACAGCCCACCTGGTATTAAGTGGTTACTGGAGCCCATAGACAACCACAACGTAAATGCGCCACCCACCTTGAGATATAGGTTCTAAGGTCTCAAGTATAGTTACAACGCCTGCACCACCCTTCAAACCGAAACGCATTACTGCTTCACTGCAGAAATAGACAGGGTGGTGGTACCCAACCGCGCGGACTCGCAAGAGGTCCTACCACCAGCAATTACCCAAATTATAATTTAGCGGGTTTCATTTTTGCTATTACGATGCTATTCCTTCACCGTCGAAGTCAATCGTGAACATTTGTTGAGTACGTATTTCATTAGAAAAAATGGTACCCGCCTGAGATTCGAACACCGGTGCATCGCTCAACACGAATGCACCGGACGTCTTATCCGTTAGGCCACGACGACTTCAACTATACGATGATGGTCGATACCATACCTCTATCACACGATCGAATACAGAACGCATTTTTATATCAATATATATTTTCTTGTTGCATAGACTGAATTATGTTATGTTGCATAGATTGAACGAATTAATAGTATGGTTGGTAGTGGGTATTAGAGTCAATACAGGTCACAATTTGAATGCCCGAATGCACCCTGAAACATAAGATACAACATAAAATTTGTCAGATACCAAACTGGGAATATTACGCAGGTTCACAATACGGCCCATTACTGGTAAATAATTTAGATTTGAAGGGTGTATATAGTAAGGGCTATTCAACCGCCATTGATTTTTTTTTTTCCCTACCTATGCTGATAGCCTTGAGAGGCTATTTCAGCTTCACCCTAACGTTAGTAGGTGAGCTCGCGGGGCTCAACCGGAGAGTTGCTAACACTGACCCTAGCAAGAGCAGTGCTTCGCAGAATCTACCACCGGATCGGAAACGCGACCCACTGAGAAGATCCGGCGAGAAACTCAGTGGGCTGTGTCTATGGGTTAGTTCGCTCGTCGAGCCCTTCGTCGCAAGCGACGGGTTCGACGAGGACGGTGACCGGTGCTTGTGGTGCCTAAAAGCACCGTTAATGGATCAGGAGGATCCGTAATGACGTGCTTTGGGCGACGTCGACGGTTTACCATTCGGTCTACTGGGTCGGGTATGTAATTTCCAGCGGCTACGATGAGAGGGTTCTCATGTCGTGCCGCCTTCTCAAAATGGCGCAGCGATGCCGACTGTAGATACTTACTAAAAGAGTCGAGCTCCAGGTCGTCGTGGAGATCCACATTCCTAAGGAACCAAGGCGCTCCGACGGCTATCCTGCAGAATCGTGATTGAATAACCTGAAGGGATTTCAAGTTGGTGCGGGCTGCGTGAGCGAACACTACGCTTGCATACGTCATGACGGGGCGTATACAAGTTTTGTAGAGAGTTACCTTATTACGGAGGGACAGTTTGCTTCGACTACAAAGCATTGGATAGAGTCGTCCTAGAATAAACGCGGCGCGGTCGCGTACCGTTTTTATATGGGGACGGAATGTCATCCCTCTGTCGAGGGTGACGCCTAGATATTTGACCTTCGAGACCCACGGAATGGGCTGGCCAAAGAGAGTGATGGGACTAACGGCGGAGGTGTTTGCGCGCCTACTACGGAGTGGGATGCTCGAAGTGATGTTCGGAGGGCGACCCCTTTTGAAGAGCACCGCTGCGCTTTTCGTGGGGTTGATGTCTATTCGCCACTTCCGGAACCACTGTCCCAGGGTGGCTACTGCGATCTGGAGTCGCCGATGAAGCAGCGACATCTTCCTACACGAGTAGTAGATAGCCGTGTCATCGGCGAAGAGCGCTAGATGGGTCTCCGGAGACCGGGGTATATCATTGATATACAAACTAAATAATAACGGGGAGAGCGCGGAGCCTTGCGGGACTCCGGCGGTCAGTTGACGGGGACGAGAACGAGTTCCCTCTACTCGATATCGAAACGAACGGTTCGACAAGAAGTCTCGTATGATGAGCACGAGTCTGTCTGGCACTCCCATGTTGTACAGTTTGTAAATTAAACCGTTGTGCCAGACTTTGTCGAACGCCTTCGCGATGTCGAAGAAGAGGGCGCCGGTCGGGATTTGTTTACGCCTATTTAGCCCTATCAGAATGTGCTCCGTGAGGCGGTGCACTTGTTGTACGCACGAGTGTTTTGAGCGGAATCCGAACTGTTCGTCTATGAGTATTTTGTTCGCGGTAACAAAATCCCAGAGGCGTTTTCTAAGGAGACGTTCGTAAATTTTTCCTATCGTCGAGAGGAGACTAATCGGACGGTAACTAGAAGTTTCGTTTCTCGGTTTGCCCGGCTTATGTATACCGATAACGTCCGCTTCTTTCCACACCGCGGGAAAGATGCAGTGCGTCATAGCGGCATTTAAAATTGTAGCCAACATTGCTATCAGTTGGACTGGCAAGAGTTTAAGCGCGCGGTTGTGGATGCCGTCGGAGCCGGGTGCCTTCCTAGGTTGTAGGTTGTGGATCGCGTCTCTAACTTCGTCAGTGGTAATGGGGGGTAACGCGTCCGAGGGCGGCAGGGAAGCTCTGCGCTCGACCTCCCTGTCGACTAACTCGGTGTGTTCGGGGTCCGCGTGTTGAGTGCTGGTGGTGCACTGCTCTTGCAGTGCATCGGCCAGCAGCTCAGCCTTGTCATCGTCATCGAATGCCGGTGGTTGGCCTGAAGGGCGTACGAGGGGAGGCATAGTAGCGGTAGTTTCGGATTTGAGAGTCCTAGCTAGTCGCCAGTATGCTTGGTGGGAGGGCGCGAGTTGTTCTAAATAACTATGCCAATTATCGTTACGCGCGTCGCTTAAGCGGGAGTGGACTTCGCGTTGTAGACGACGCATCTGAATCCGGTTTGAAGGCGTGGGAAGACGATCGTAGGCCCGGATTGCCGCGTTCCTAACTCTTAAGAGATTCCTAAGATCGGGGGACAGTCTGATGCGGTGGAAGCTGTCCTCCACATCGACTTCTTTTGAAGATCTAATGATCGCGGAAGATATGTGATCGGTAATGATGTTTATGGATTCGACGGTGTCCTCGGGGGATAGATTCGAATCCGGGCCGTAAGGGAGGATTGGCGGAGCGGTGTCGGCTAGGCACGTGCCCAGCTTATTCCAATCCACCATGGTCCTCGTAACAGTGACTGGGTTGTGGGGGCGACCGAGCTGCATAACGACAGGTCGGTGGTCTGAGTCGAGCTCTGACCTTGCTTCGATGGAACGCAAGCGCAGAGTTACGTTCCTAAGCAATGCCAGGTCTATAGTGCTCGGACGGAGCGCGATGTTATACGGATAACATGTTGGAGTTGGGGGACCGACTATTTCAAAGGTGAGGTCGTCTATAAACGCGTCGAGACGCCTACCGTTAACGTTTGTACGATGGCAGTTCCACCTAGTGTGGTGGCAATTTAAATCGCCTGCCAGGATGACGCCATTGATACTTCGACATCAAGCTCTACTAAGTTGGGAAATATTTACGTTAAGCTTTTTGTAGGCAACGGTAAACTGCTGAATATCCAAGGGTCAAAAGCTAGCCCGACCTTCTCCGTAGAAAACAACTTAAGCTCATATAACACGCATGAAACTTAGGTCCACGTGCGGATTCACTTTTATATTCCGTGAGCAAAATACGGAAATTGTAAGCGGGCACCGTCCCTACGCACCCTGTAAGTTACTGTCAGTGGTAATGCTCGACTAGAGCACCGCTATGCTATGCTAAGCTAAAACATTTTTTGGGATCCAAATTAGCAGTCGAGTTAAAATTTGAAGAATAATTTAGACGTTTTGAGTCGTATCACCTGGTTACTTGGTGACAAAAATGGACGATATGGTGGTATGTGTATGGGATCACATTAAAACTTACCCTGGATAGGACTGGAAACGAGAAATGCCTACTATAGGGAATCGATATATGTATGTTGTATAGCAATAAAAAAATATAGGATCGCATAGCATCTCATCACAGCACGAGCCATGTAGAACTATAAAAAGTAAATAAACGCGACTTTATAGAGCAGTCGTAAAAAGCGTTCGCATCACGTGTACTTTATGCGTACTTAGTACTCTATCCCTGGATCGTTTGGTAGAGACTTTTCCGAATCAATGTTGCTATCTCTATCTAAAGACAGAATAGACTTTCATGAATTTGTTGCTGATAATTTTGTCAAGTAAAAATGCTTTTGAATTTTTATAGTGAGTATCAAATAGTTATGTTTTGGAAAAAAGGCATCAATGTTTTTGGTTCTTAGATTTCTTAAATTTTTTGAAGCTATGCTTCTTTAGGCGCGTTATGAAAAATTGATGAGAGTGAAATTTTACGATGCGCGCGCACCGTGACACAAAATTAACAGAATGAAGTTGCCCACTAAATCGCTCATTACAATACGACCGACGTAACTTGGCGAGTCTGAATATAGCCGCAGGTGAACTTTCGCCCATGTACACTCGTAAAAAAAAGTGTTATTAGCATTCATTTTTTAGTTACATAAATGACAATATTATTATTTAATATAATTCATACTAAATATTATTAAGTTATTAACGTTAAATATTTATTAATAATTATTTAATACTTAAAAAAAAAATATATATATAAAAATAAAGTATAACTTCTTACGCGCGTACATAAGTACACGCACCCTTTTATTATTATTATTTCACTTACATTGTTAATTGGCCGTGTGATACGAATCTAGAATAACACCAACTTAATCTCTTCATGTCGGTATTGCAAAAAAACACCTAAGCGATTTCCTACAAAGTGGGTAGCAGCATTACTAAGTGTTATATAGGGTAGATAATCGTTTGCCACCATTGATGTACATAATATTTTAGGACCGCACATATTACGGTACATGCTACAAATACAAGCCAAGCCATACAAACACGCTAGTAATTAGATAGCAGACGCTCCAAGCGTGTATGAGTCGTCTTGATATCGGCTAAATGTAACAACCAAGTTGCACGCGGACGTTGCATGCTCCGTGTAATGAGCCAACTTTACTATTTGACGAGCTCATACGGGAGTTAATACTGCCAAACAATTTTATTCCAAACTAGCTGACCCGGCAGACTTCGTAGTGCCTCAATCGATAAATTAAAAGGCCTAAACTTTTGTATAAAATAGACTTAAAACAAACAAAATGAATTCGTCAAAAAAGTTGATATTTTTATATAATTCCGTGCATTTTCAAATTTATTTACCTTTTAAACCTTCTCTGGACTTCCACAAATAATTCAAGACCAAAATTAGCCAAATCGGTCCAGCCGTTCTTGAGTTTTAGCGAGACTAACGAACAGCAATTCATTTTTATATATTATATAGATTAAACTTTAACCTAAACTACGAATTAAATAAATATGGAAACTAAGAAGCTCATAAGTTAAAGAATAGTTCGTTAGACACCCAAAAATACCGCACATTTTTTATTTATTGCCCTTGAGCATACGGCCTACCTGATGGTAAGTGGTACCGTCACCCATGGACTTCAGCAGAGCCAAGCCGCTGCCTACCGTTAAGTACTCTCCACAAGCCTTGTTTGAAGAAGGACAAAGGCATATGTATGTCCAAAATAAACAAATTCTATGTTTGGTCACCTAAAAAATTTCAAGGATACTTTAAATTTTATAATTTATTTATTTATTTTATTTATTTATTACACTTCATGTAAAATTTACATTGGCGGACTTAATGCCTAAGGCATTCTCTACCAGTCAACCAAAGGTAGTGCAGAGTGGATAGTGGTAGGTGCAATGAAATTTATATTAAGTTACAAAAAGTATATACATACATACATACATACCTCCATACATACACAAATACATACATACACACATACATACATACATATAACAGTTATATAGTATTAAAAGGAATATATTAATAAATTTCCTTAATAAATAACTTCATCTTTATAAGTTCATGATGATTCCGCTAACTTTTATAATTCTATGAGTATTTGAGTCAAAATTAGTAAAATAAAGACTAGATGGTGTTTTTTTTTAATTTTTTACCTACATGCTTCGTAAGTAATAGATAGGTACAGTAATATTATCTAATACACGTATAAAGTACAATTTACATACCTATCGTTTCAAACAAAAAAAGCTTAATATTCAAGTAGGCTTTCACAGGCACTTTAGCATCGAGTATTGACAAGAGTTTAAGAGCTTTTTCATTCTGAACTCCTAGTATATATTTATGTAAATTTACAAAATATTATTTATTCTAAAGCTAGTTACAGTAACGTATTTTTTAGTTTTCTTTACACAATTATTTTTTTACATGAATATTTCTCTTTTCTTTATTTATTAACTACATAGATAGATGAACCAGCTCACCAGATGACTGGTATTAAATGGTTACTTGAGCCCACTCAAAATTGCAGGATTAATTTAAGCTTAAGTTGTAACGGCTCACTTTTTAGCCAGAACGCATTACTGCTTTGCGACCGAAACATTCTTGGTTGTGGTACTTATCCGAGTGGCCTCCCAAGATGGCATACCACCAGCTAAATACGGTTTTTTAACAACACCGTTTCAAACACCGTAGAGGAGAGCTCGTTCCAAAGCCGGATGGTACGTGGTAAAAGATCTCTGGAAACGCAATGTGGATGAATGCAGTGGCTCCAAGGTAGTATGGATGAAATCAGCTCAGGTGGCGGGCGGTGCGATAGTAAAAACGACATGATGTTAGAAGGAAAATATGCTCGATTCGCCTGAACAATCATCCGTGTACAACTCGACTTATCGGTAGCAATGATGCGGCTTCCTTCCACGGCTAGTGTTCGATCGAGTTATAATCAAACACAGATATTATCTGCACATACATACCTCAACATTACGGGAAGTTTACGTGAAAGTTTTCAATAACTCTCAACGTAACGAAATTGAATTCTAGATTTAGTTGAACCCGTATAGTTTGTTTCGTATACTCATATTGATAGAAACTTTATAATTGAATTGTTAACTGTAAATATTGGTTTGGCTCAGTGAGATAATTTTCAATTTCGAAATATATAAGCAAGGTCTCATTGATATTTGAATTATATTAATTTTTATGTGAATGCCAATACAAAACAACTGTCCGCATTTAGATTAGGATATATATTATAAAATAATCATAAACGTTCGTAATGGAAAGCCACAAGGAAAATATTCGCAACCACTTAATTTCATTCCGCAATTGGTTTTTTTTAAATGCTTCCAAAATTATCGAAGCCAGTAAAACGCCCTGTCCGCGTAATCATATGGCTTTATTTTTGCAAGTAGTAATGCTTTCGCTCAATGGACATATTTGAAACAATCACAGACGTCATTAATACGATCACGGTCCCAATTAAGATAGTAACACACGGTCCAACTGAACGGGTCGTAAATCTGGGACTATCTGCAATACTCCAGTTGTCTCGAGAGCACTTAGTGTTGTCCTCGACTTAGAAATGCGGTGTAAGTTGAAAGACATTTTCCGAAATAATCCTCAAGGATTTTTTTATTATTTTCACTAAATTGACCAACGGGCCAATCAACCTATTGTTTCACTGCTGTTGAAGTATTCATGCAAGAATTTTGGATCCTGTGGAAAATTCTTGGATATCTTTTTTTTTTTTTTTTATTGCTTAGATAGATGGACGAGCTCACAGCCCACCTGGTGTTTAGTGGTTACTGGAGCCCATAGACATCTACAACGTAGATGCGCCACCCACCTCGAGATATAAGTTCTAAGATCTCAGTATAGTTACAACGGCTACCCCACCCTTCGAACCGAAACGCATTACTGCTTCACGGCTGAAATAGGCGGGGTGGTGGTACATACCCGTGCGGACTCCCAAGAGGTCCTACCACCAGTATCTACAAGGGGGTTTTAAGCTATTATTGGAATCGTAATTACTTCATGTTTCTGATCAAAGTACAATATGCTTGAATGGTGTCCCTGTCTTTTTCTTAAATGGTGACAGAGACAGACGGTACTGTTTGTTACGAATTGTTTTTCGAAGAATTTTTAAGTCGGTTTCTTAGCTGTTGTTTTACAACTGTTATTTTTTCTCGTTCGTGCCTTAGCTTCGGTTCACAAAGTCAAAAGTGACAGACAGCACAGTGGTATCAATATTTTCCAAAATTGGTTACCATAACGAAACCGCTTCATATGGTAAGTTATTCATGATCAAAGTATATTTTTACTATTGCTAGTTTATCGCGCTATGTTTCAGCCATCTCTTGGAGTCGTGTGTATGTATCCCTTAGTGAACACAAAAGGGAAAGTTAGCCATCTGCCAAAGCTAGCTTCTAAAACATCATCTTAAAATTTATTAGTGAAACCAAACTTTCGTAGCAGCGTTCAACAAAACGCTGATTTTCTTTCACTTACAACCGCGCACATAGAACGGGCTATGCGAGTTTATGCGCTTTTTAGCGCCTCGAAAACAGAAAACTACGTCTCGGGGCGAGAGCAGCTGTGCCCTGAGAGTTCCCGCGTGTTTAGAGCTCAGTCATTTGCTTGTTAGCCCATGCTAGACTGCTTTCTCGTAGAATTTTTGGATGTAACCCAAGATCTTCAACTTAAATGAGATGTTTAGATTTTGGACGTTTATCAAGATATTTTAGTTTTACAAATTCTCACAGATTATTAGACATAACCATTAGGAGTAGCCTCGTTCTTTTTACCTATTTTTGGAGCAAAGTCATAAAAATAAGGAGTGCCTTAGAATGTAATGTAGACAATTTCTGTATTAGAAAATGAAAAAAGCTATGTAACTATGTGGCGGTGGCTATCATGCTTATTTCTGCCGTGAAGCAGTAATGCGTTTCCGTTGTAACTATCCTGAGACCTTAGAACTTATATCTTAAGATGGGTGGCGCATTTACGTTGTGGATGTCTATGGACTCCAGTAACCACTTAACACCAGGTGGGCTGTGAGCTCGTCCACCCATCTAAGCAATGAATAAAAAAATAAAAAATGTGACAGATGCCTGAATCTCGCTTACGAGATTTTTAAGATGGACTTGAACATATACAAATTCCGAATAAAACATTCGGACCACTGGTTTACCGAGCAAAATCACCCGCTCGGTGGAAGATCTTCCCTACGTCGTAATCCCCACAACTCTATTCTCTAACTTCCTACTATTTTGGTGCAATGAGAACATACGTTTAATCCAATTCTCATTTTTAAATAGCTACGATTGTAATATGTAATCAAAGCCTTCATCAAACGTTAGATGTATTATATAGCAAACCATAATAGGCCGGCCAGCAATGAATGTTGCACAACAACGGAACCATTACTGGCTGCGCGTCGGCCGCGTGGTCGCGTCCGTTCTACATAATTACGCGGTGCAGCGGCACATATGTACGTACCACAGTTCTACATAAACATTTACAGAGAACAATTACAGCCTTCTATCAGTTTGGTCTTTTGTTCGCGTCCATTCGAATCCTACAAAATAAACAATTCATTGCTGTACAGTACCCGGCGATAAATCGACTCATCCGCAGAATATAGTCCTATCTGTAGGATTGATAGTTTTCAGTAGAGGTTAAAGAAGTTGTTGACTTGTGTAACTTTTAAACGGTGCGACTTGTTGTTTCAATTTTTTGGTATGTTGTTACTACGTCTCAGCTTTGTTAAATACTGTGTAGTTTATAACTGTTATTCTTTTATTTCTGGAGATAGTGAGTTCTATATTAACATAAGACGTTTTATGGCAAAACAGCGAGGGTCCTTAGTGAACGTTACACGTTGTTTTATGGACACATGTAAATTAAATGACGTTATATTATATTAACATGAGTCGGTTTTCTTTGGAATTACTAACTACTAATGAGTCCTACGTAAATAACAACCTTGAAATATTTAAACATAACGTTCCTCATATCATCACTGCCCTCCTATATAACTAAATAAAAAGATAGTAATTATTTAAAATCGTTTATTAAGTGAAAAAATCTCAAAACTGGTATAAAGAATCATCATAAACAGCAATCATAACACTAAAAATTACAAAAAACTTACAGGTTCATGTATCAATTAGAACATTACAGGACGCAGACGCGGACGAAGATAATAAAACTTATTTTATTTTATAATAACAACATTAAAATCAGCAGTCTCAAAGCTTTTTTTTATTGCTTAGATGGGTGGACGAGCTCACAGCCCACCTGGTGTTAAGTGATTACTGGAGCCCATAGACATCTACAACGTAAATGCGCCACCCACCTTGAGATATAAGTTCTAAGATCTCAGTATAATTACAACGGCTGCCCCACCCTTCTAACCGAAACGCATTACTGCTTCACGACAGAAATAGGCGGGGTGGTGGTACCTACCCGTGCGGACTCACAAGAGGTCCTACCACCAGTAAACTATCTACTCACTAATCGTAAAACTAATCTACTAATCACTAATCTATAATAATCAGCCTTCATAATTAATCAATCAGTCTTACATAGTGACCTAGACTTATAACTGGTGCACATACTTAATCTATTATTGATCGAAGCTAATGCAGAAGCTAATAGCAATGAAATGGCATGTAGACAAACATTAAATATTATAATTAACATTGCTTCGCTAAATTAGTAGGAAGAATTCAGCTCTAAAAAGAGGAAGCAGACACTAGATAAAATTATTCCGATAGATTATCATCCGATTCTTCAGAAGCAGTAACAGTTATGTGATGTGGCAAAGAGTTAAAGTATGGAGTTCCTCTAAGGGAATAAGTTCTGAGCGGCACATATCCATTAAATCTTTATACTTCGCAGCAGGAATCATAATAGGTCCAAAATATGCAGCTTTTAGTTCAGCTTGTACCGAGTTCCTCGTATTACTACGAATTACTAAAATATCATAATCAGGTTAAGTTAGATCATATTTAAAAAACAAATTTGTTGGGATGTTATTCCAGTTAATCTTCTTGCCCTTAATGTCTTTGATCCAAACCTTATTATTAACAAGACTTTTAAAGTCGAATACGTCATCCTGGGTTACGTTTCGAACAACATAGGGTTCTCCTTCATTCTTGGCCCATCTTACTAATAAACGCCATTAATGAGGGGTATATATAGTTTTGGTTTGAGAAGCTCTCTTGATGACAGATTGGATACTGTCCCCCTCATTTTGGGTATGCCCTTTCTGTAAAAACCGGTGTGTAATGTATATGTTGAACTTTTTTGCGGCATAAATGTATAATGAATATACAAAGCGATTACAATTTTGGCCCGCACAATTGTCTGACCAAAAGCGGAACTCCTTGGTCCCTTGTTCAACATTAGTCTGTATAAAATTTAAGAGGTAACTGCTTACCTCGTTTGCTCCACGTTTTTCCACAGATTCATCCCACGAATAGCAAATGGCCTTCTTTTTACCCATATCAAAAACCGTAAAGTTAAAAGAAGATAGCTTTCTGTTATAGTAAAATATATTTATATTGCTTAGAGGACACTGTAAAACTTTTCAAAATCAAACAGCAGTAACCATGTTTCCTTTTGACTCCTCAGCATCTTTTTTATCTAGGCTTTTTAAATGCCTTGCCTTCTTATTTGTCTGGTGTTATTGAAAAGCTTCTTTCTCTTGGTCAGTTGGATTTTTATTCAATCGAAAAACGTGACATTCCTCGCACTAATCCTTTTTGGGAGTATGAAAACCTAGATTGAAGTTTGAGTTGACAATGTCACGATACTGGCGTTCTTTTATGGCTTTAGTGTTGTATTTTTCAGGGTCATGATACATGATTAGGGCAGAATACGGTGTTGCAGATCGAATGGATATTAGTAGGAGATTGCATGAGTGCTGGTACTGACAGTTCCAAATTGAACGGAGTACATCTGTGGTGATCTTCTAAATCTTCAAGCTGTATATGTGGTCAATTTTCGTAACTTAAAGGCACTTTCAAAGAAAATATACTAGGTTGGTTGCTGTAAGCATCCAAGGCAGATACATCAGGCACGAGATTAGGTACTGAGCTGTCGCAGGTAATTTCCTTGGTCCCACTATCTTCAAGTAGCATTTTACCAATACATCAGCTAGTTCCTGACTGATTTCTACTGGTCCAGGAGGCAAAGGTGACGTTTGTATGTCTTACAGGTATCATCATCATTTACAACTGAAATTTTTTAAAAACTCATATTTTTATGACAATTTATAAAATACTATTTATATTTATGTGTTTTGCAAAACAATTTAATTATACAGAAATAATTTAACAAAATTTAAATAAAAAATCGTTATATTTAACAACTTTTTTACACGATTAACGTCCTAACTGATTTCATTATCCCAGTAACAACGTCTCATCTTACTAACGAAACAACAAATCGCGTCACAGAGTTCGTAAAAAAATGTCCCATATTCACATAGAACGCTTAGAGGTTCAATAGTGTTCGTAAAATATCGTCCTAATATTTCATAACGCTTTTATTTTTAACAGTTAATTATTATAGAAAGATTGATTACTCATGTGAATATGCATTACGCCAATTGTGTTTTTGCATTAAAAATGCGTTTCATTACCTATTCGTCAAAAAACGTCTTATAAAAACATCGGTCGACTACAAGCACTTATTGAAACAAAAAAGCAATATAGATAATATTTTTTTAATTTAGAACTTAATAGCGTGTGAATTATGAAATAATACAACTGAAAAGTTGGCAACTTAATATTATTTACATTTTTCTCCATATGAACAGCACCTACATTAGAAAATGATGAACTAAGGTCAGGGTCTTCTGTATCAGCCTTAAGCATATTCAACATTTTCCGTGATCGTGACATGTCTAAAAATATCTTTTATCGAGCAAAATACGTGTTACATTATTAATTTAAAATCAAACAGTAAAAACCTAAGCGCTTGTCACAAAGACGCCCTCTCTCCAACAAGTACAACGAACAGCGGCCGGACTGACGAACGAACAGTGCGGCCGCTCCGTGCGGGCCGGCGCTTGATCACTCCGTACGTTTTTATGCGGAGCTAACGACAGATAGAACGTTATTCAATTATATATTTCCGAAACTAAATGAGATACAAAAATTCCAAAAACACACGTCCGTAGAGTTCGTATCCCTTATTGCGCCTAGCTATATAACTCGTTTTTGCTCTATGATCACATCGGACTTTGTTCTGCGGATGAGTCGAAATATTGCACTTCGACCGTGGAAAAGAGACAGTAAATTTTTGCTTCGTAGAGCGTTATATCTGTCGCATATTACCTAAATGTCATTTACGGCCGTTTTCAATAACGTATCTGAGTTTTCGGATAGATAGCTATCTCCGAATATCAGCCAGAGCGTATCTGTCCTTAGTTTGCGTTTCACAATCACGGATAAGTGCTATCTCTCTTTAACCAACAGTAGATAGCTTCTTCCCTCCGATTTATCCGAGCCTCTTGATACGTTTCGTTCTACTACAAATACGAAACAACATCAGGATCAAGACTTATTTTATTTTATTCTAAATTATAACTATAATTTAACCAGCATATTGTAGACTATCATAAACACATTTGTCTATAACAAAAAGTAATAAAAACATATGTAGATTTTTTTAAATTGGACGTATTGCTATTTTTATCCTAGTCGAAATTATGAAACGAAACGTTTTGACAGTCCGTTTGCCAATAAGCAGTGATCAGTTTCTTTTGTTTGTTTTTCTATTGTTTACCTACTATATTAGATGATGACTTACCTCCAAAACGCTTTAAAACTTTCGTTTATAATTCTAAGTGTGTTTATAATTAAAGAGCTACAGTGAAATAAAAGAATTCTGTAAGTATCTATGAACTACATTGATAATAATAATTTTACTTTGAAAACTTTGAGTTCAAGTTTAGAAAATATATCTTTTTCAGTCAAGAAAGGCAGCACCCATGACAAAAGATGAGACGATGATTCTAGCAGAACTTGTGGCGGCGAAAAACCATTTCAATAATAAGGCAACAAATGCCACAAACAATAAATTGAAGGAGCAGGCTTGGCAAACCCTTGTAAATGATTTTAATTCGTCGATTCGTCGTTTCCCACGAACTCCATCGCAGCTTCGACTAAAATGGGAAAACTTAAAGAACGCTACGGCAACATAAGAAACAACCTTAGTAAGGTTAGTATAATTAGTTGATTGTTTGTCTCTAATAACACATTGATAAACATGATTTTTTCTTCAGGTTGCCGTAGTATTTGAAATAATTATGCTCTTTGTTACAGGCTGGAGGTGGTAAGGATTGCAGATGAAATTTTGGATAAAGCATGCACATTGTTGTAGGTCACATATAATATTTTTAACACTTTTACAGCCAAGCGGAAACAAGATGGAAGAAAAGAAATGCAAGGCTAGCATAGGGACAATGCATTAGCAGAATATCTAATAGCAAAAAAGAGACTTGACTTGGAAAATAAAGAAAAGGAGATTGTTGTAGCAAAAATTAAGTTAGATTTAGATAATTAAAAAAATTAAAAATTACTTAAAAGGAATATTAAATTTCATAAATTAAGTAGGCAATAATAATTTTATGTTAGATAGTTTTTTAAGTATATGTACAAATTCTAAGTTAAATATCTTGCATGTACTAACTACCATGTAATTATCATTTTGGAAAATAAAAAATAGTCAAATTATCTTTGGAGTTTATTTTATAAATTATCTTTGGAAGCAATTATTTATAAGTACATAGTTGTATTTCAGATGTAAGTTTTGAAAAATTGTTACGAACAATTATATTATTTTCCTGTAATGTATCTGCGACTGAAATTTCTGATTCTAATTATTCTAAATTCATACTTCTGACGATATTATGCAGCATGGCAGCTATAATAACAGCTTGCATATTTTCTAGTTTAAATCTACTTTTCAATGATATACAGGGAGTCTTCTTTTACAAACACCAATGCATCTGAAAATTATACATTATTCTCTTAAATTATTTTACAATACAGCAAACTAAAAAAAAAGATTACCTCTCTATAGTATTTCTTGTTTTAATATGTGATTCATTTTAAATCGTTCCGATTGAGTATGTGGGTTAATTAATCATGTTAAAAGATAGGGTTGTGGGGATAGCCTCTATCGGCAAGCAAATAGCAATTTCCAAATCCACCTTGTTATCAATGTTCTCTTGATATGTAGATAATTTATTATAATAGTGTCATATTAAATTCATATAAACAGCTAAATATATAATATAAATAAATAAAAATATAATAATAATATATAATAATAATACTATAAATAAGGTAATATAAATAAGAAATACCTTTTCAATCGGAATGGTTAATTATAGTTGTATCATGAGTAGACCCAGGCCATCAAGCAACAACATTTTGAAACATCAATGATGCATTGCACATAAATTACACATTCAAAATACCCTTTTTCTGTTTCTAAATTCCTCTCCTATATTTGAATCTGTAACACAAATATAAAATGTAGAGGTATCAGTGTGTAATAAGAATGAAGGTAAATAGCCTACCAGGTTATTGTATTCGTATATGAATGTCATTTAGGGCACCATGGGAATCCAGCAGTATTATAGAATTCCTGTTGAGTGTGATTTTGTAACACAACAAAAATTAGGTATAATTTTGCTATTGCTATAAACAAATATAAGTTGTAATAACGAGTACTTTTATGGTTAAAATTTATCTTACCTTTTTGACGTTACACTCAAATATGGTCTCATTAAATTAATCAATTCATTCACAACACCTTTGCTCAGAAATCTATAGTCAAATTCGTAATTATTGATCTTCGCCATGTAATTCAGACGATCTTTATTTTCCTAACCATATGATATCGGTCTCACTATCACAATCTGCATCACAATCCATTATCATTTGAAATAATTCCATATCACTATCATCACTGCTACAATATGCCAATATGAAGAGAAACAATTATTAAATTATAGCGATTTACTTTCGAAAGATAAACATGTAACCGGCCGATTTTGACAGATAAGCGAATGCCCATACTAGAGATAGCGCCGCCTACCGGAGAGTTACTTAAAACTCATATTGAAACGGAAGTAAGCACGATTTGTATGAGCGTTCTATCTTTAGCAGGCTATCCGTCCTCCCGACGATGGATAGATAAATCCGAAAGGAACTGCTGCCCGTCGATAGGTTATTGGAACGTAAGTAAGGACAAAAATATAGATTTGTCTATCTTTAGTAACCGAAACTAGGGATAGATAGATTATTGAAAACGGCCGTTAGTCTTCATAGATATAGATACCGGATCTTTATTGTTTCGTCGCATACAGGTAACGCTATACAACAAAAACAAAATTAGACGACTGTATCTATATATTGTTAATTTGGTACATAAAAACGGATAACTGCCCAAACATATCATCATCATCATCATCATCATCATCATCATCATCAACAGCCCACAGTCGTCCACAGCTGGATATAGGCCTCTCCTAATCCACGCCACTGAGCCCGGTTTACGGCTCTCCTAATCCACTTCTTGCCGGCTACCGTTCGAAGGTCATCGCACCACCTAGCCAGGGGGCGTCCCACGTTACGTCTTCCGCTCTTACAGGATACACATAGGCATCTAATAAAAATACCTACCCATACTCAACATTGAAATTTTGGGTGTTTAATTAGTAACGTTAAGACGTAGACGAATAAGTGATGAGAAGTCCACAGTCCGATGATAAGGAAGTCGAGCAGTAACCCAAAAAGGTCGGGGTCATTCGTATCTAATCATAAATATCCAGGATATTTTCATTACGACTTTCTCAATTAGAAAATCCACAGAAAATTTCTTGATTTCAGATTGTCGAAGTTATTCCGTGCAGACATCAAACATGAACCTCTTTAGCTAGCTACCCATGTACACCAATAACAAACTCCGAAATTACTTCCTGCTTTAGTAGTTTTTGTACAAATTCAACCCTTCTAGAAAGTTCAAGTAGAACTTTGACTGCCGGCTTTAACTTAAATTGTGTTTGTGACACTTCAAATAACTTTTCTCTAGTCAAAAAGGTTCGGTTCAGTGTTTGGGTATTTTCGTTTTATAAGTTGGAAAAAAAAATGTAAGGAAACCTTAATTGTTGTTTCGGTAAACAACAAATTAAGGAGCGGACGGTTAGCGTGGTATGGACATGTGATGCATAGAGAGAAGATGCAAGTGACTAGGATATGTATGGAAATGGTAGTGCAAGGTAGAGGGGGAAGAGGTCGACCGAAGAGGACATGGATGGAGTGTGTGAATGACGATATGAGAGAGAGAGGAGTGAGTGTTGAGATGACGGCTGATAGAAGAGAATGGAAGAGAAAAATTAGCTGTGCCGACCGCACCTAGTAGGGTAAGGTGGAGAATAAGAATAAGTTGGAAAAAAGAATGAACCATTTTATTGCTATTGCGGGTAAACCAACTTGCATAGTATTTTTCAATTAAACCATTCTATAGGTATAATTCCTAGGTAGTATTAGTTTTCATGGTTATAAGGCGTATATTGGGTGTGCATGGAGAGATATCACCATCCTGCACTTTTTTACCGTCAAGCATTCTGTTTTAAACCTGTCTGAACTGTCATATAGTTACGCGCTGGGGTTCAGGATAAATAAATGTTCCACCAAAGTACAACTAAAAACTGTATTCAACACTTAGAACACTTACAACAATTTACAAACACTTTAAAATTCTCAATTCGCTTCGTCCGCTTCGCTTCAGGAAATCCGTTCGCTGTTTCGTCCGCTTCGAGTAGTTCCGATTACCGACTGACTGCGTGGCATCTCTGCAACGCTTTTATAGTCGATACTACATCCCTATAATTATCGAGAAAATTCCACACAAGTCGAGTATTGTGTTTCCGCTATCTGACAATAGATGGCGTTGTATTTCTCGAGCGTTCTAGACGCTACTAGATCCTTTGATATTCGTTCGACTATTCGGTGATAGATGGCAGCACTCTTACCGGCGTGACAATAATATAAAATATACTACACCTAAACATTTATATACCCATCTGATGATACCATTGCTCTGTAGTCGGACGCAAGTCATTTTCATGCAAGATTATCTTCAAAATGTCGTTATCAGTTTTGAAGCTTTTACCACGTTTCTTCTATTTTACATATATAATAGCCAGAAGTAAGAAACAAAAATGGAACGCACTCGCAATAGAATTTACAAACATTTTACATACACACAGAATTAACGTACATAGCTATATGTTTCCGTACCGACGTGACTCCCCCAGGCTAAAGTTCCCAAATGAAAAAGGAAAATGAAATTTTGGGCACCAGAAAAGCTTTAATCCTGAATCCCTATCTAGTTTTACAGTTGTTTATAGACAGTAGCAATCCCCGGCTCGCGTCAAACAGCCGGAGGTACAATCGGGCGCGACGTGGCCATTCAGCGCAGCTATGCGAGTGTCGCACGTGAATATTCAATCGATAGTGTGAGTCGAGCCTAACCGGCCGCCACAGTGGCGTGGCGCATTTGATTGTAGGGCTGTCACTTAAAAAATATAGTCCACTTAGTTCCTCGCTGTATCTTCTCAGCGAGTTGCGTTTCCGATCCGATGGTAGATTCTGCGAAGCAATGCTCTTGCAAGGGCCAGTGTAGCAACACCTTCAATCAAATTACACAAATACGTATTTTTATATAGACGGGTAATTATATAGTAATATAATATATATTATATATCCGACAATTATAAGCTACTGGTGTTTTGTAATGAAGAGTACAAGGAAATTAGATGAATAATGGATTAAACAAAACCTTTTAGGAAAATTAATGGTCGTATGCTATCAGCGTATCATGAAGGAACGTTGATTTCATTATCGTTCGAACAGAAACTGTTGCCAGTAGTATATTTTTTTGCCGATTGATGAGTAAATGGACTCACAGCCCACCTGGTGTAGCGTGGCTTTTTTTTTATTGTCCTTGTAGGCAGACGAGCGCACGGCCCACCTGATGGTGAGTGGTTACCGTCGCCCATGGATCAGCAATGCTAGGGGCATAACCAAGCCGCTGCCTACCGGAGCCTTTCGTCTTTAGAATGTGAGTGCAAAGACCAGCCTTGAGACAGTCTCAATTTTGGTGCACAGTCGCTGTCCCGATCCTCAAATCATAACGAAATTTCGTGACAGCATGGAAAGGAGGCAGAGTGGTGGTACTTAATCGCATGGCTGATATAATAACGCATGTTCATGAGGAAATTGGACTGATTGATTTGTATTGATTGCCGCTGGGTGTGTTTTGTGTATTTTTCTCAACTGTACAAGAGATACCCTGATAAATTTTCAGCCGAAAGCAATATGTTGACTAGAAATTTTGGTGGTTTTTGCTCGCATGTTTGCATCCCACAACACAGGACGAAATCTTAGGACTGCTGCATCGTTATTCTATATTAACAACATGCACTACGAATGCATTTAAGCCGCATGTTCGACTGACAAACTGAACCGACAAAAACAATATTTTTTGACAACCCTAGATGGTATTTCACGTCGCTACACACAGGTACGGAGTGGCTGGTAATTGTGCGGTACTCGCATTTGAGATGTTGATGAACTTGATGGTCTGTTGTCTGCCTTAAAACTCAATTACAGGGTTCGAGAACTTTCCGTGTAACGTAATACGAATCTTGGCTATTTTCCGGTGGAAGGGGAAAATTTGGTTGGATTTCTCGAAATTTTGTATGTGATAAAATAATATTTCTAAATTTGCCAGTTTAGTGATGGGACAGCCTAATATAAGACCTATTAGTACTAAGTAGTACTAGTAGTACTAAAAGACCTAGTAATATCACTATCTGATTAGCGGTCATGTGTTCCGGTTTGATAGGACAACAGTTCTACTGTCTTTTTTTTAAAAAACGATTTTATACTTCAGTGTGAATGGTGGCATACACGTTTCATTGTGTTTGGGCTTCTGAAGTCAATATCGGGAGGCCCGCAACCTTGCTTCGTCTCAAGCAATAAAACAATAGTAGTTTGGTGTAATAACATTAGTAGTTTCTCGGAAGCAAAACTTTAAAATATGAATGCGGCTGATACTTTAAGAATAAATGAGCTTGTCACCTTCGATAACTTAAGAAAATCTTAGAAAAAGAAAAATCGTTTTATAGAACAATTTTATCCATAAAAAAAATTATTTTTTGGCTTGCAGTTTCATCTTCTACGAGATCCTCACGTCTAGGTGGCGCAGGGTATGTGAGACTAGACTGAATCCGCAGAATATGCTGGTATATACTGCTGGATTATTCTTGTTATTTAAATCTTGGGGACAGGGTCTTAAGATATTATTAATATGATACTTTTAATCAATGCAATCATATTTTTTAATAATTGAAACTCTGGGTATAAATTATGTCAGACACAGAACCACTGGCAATATGTTTTCAAACTCGCAATCCAAGCTCTTTATACCATTACAATAAACTTTAGATCATTATAATTACATTGCTGTATATACATATAGTATGGTTTAATTTTTGTGACAATTGAAAATGAAAAGTCGTTGAGTTGAGGAAACTTGATCCTTTAAGGCTTTTTTGCAATGTCCATATACAATACGACACTCGACGTGCTGTTTCAACGAATGAGTGTATTTAATTTATTTATTGATTTAGGACAATGCGTAGCGTTTCGAGAACTCACCATTTATATCACCAACTCTTCTTCTTCTTTGTCACACCACCATATCTCACTGCGTGGGGTCGACACAGCGAATTTTTCTATTCCATTCGCTTCTATCAGCCGTCATCTCAACAATCACTTCTCTCTCTTATACACACTTCATCCACATCTTCTTCGGCCGACTTCTACCAACTAAACATTTCAAAAGCATCGATTGATCCGTGGAGAGCTAGCTTAGGGTTTGGTTCCCGCATCTTAATCAACGCTGCTCGTAATTTAGATTTGGACGTACTACTCTTGTGTTATACGCGATTTTCCGATGATAACGGTGAAAATAGCTCGGAAATTTTTATTTATATCAATTCGTGTTACGTCCAAATTATTATTCAGAGATAATGGTCGATCAGTCCAGTCTCGATCTGGCCGTCTCTTAATTAAACAGTACTTGACACTATTTCACCTCGAGCACCTCAACATAATTGTAATGGAGGAAAACATGGCGAGCATCGCAACAGCTTCAATTTCCATTTTAATTGGAACCATCGAAGCTTGCAACGGACAGCTTTTAGAACGGTTTTCAATCACCCGTGACGTCGTTCTGAAGTTTTTGAGAACATTTTTATTGGAGCTTAATTAATTCATTCTTTTTTGGGGTGAAGGATAAACGAGCTGACGGCTCGCTCGATTATAAGTGACTACCAAAAGACACAATTATGTGCGTGCTGCTGCCTTTACCGGATCTACATAGAAGAAAGTCGTTCGGGTCATAGAAAATCCGAAGATTTTATTGCAGACTTCTCTCTTTTTTTTGCTCAGCACGTCCCATGGAGCATGCTCTGAGAAATTATTCGAGATGATTCAGCTATCTTATTTTTACTGGAAATCATCAGAGTAGAGCTAATCCGACTCTGGGGTTGAGTCTCTACCATTTTGCTTCCGAAGCGCTACGACACGTCCTAATTTTTAAAAAGGAACTATCTATCAATTAATAGCAGTCCTGGCATCATCGGCATTAGACGTCGCTGACCAATTACCGTGAAGCTGGGCGTATGCTTGTCTCCCATCGAATTCTTAAAAAAGCAAATGGGTTAAAAAGTCTGCCTCCAAAATCTACCTGTTCAATATAATAGTGGAGACGTATTGAAAGCTGTTATTACTCCAATTTACATTTTAATTGGAACCATCGGAGCCTGAGGTCGGTTTAAGAACGCTTTTTAATTATCGACCTCGTGCGATAGAGCTGTGTTGCCAGATACGATATTTGGGAAGATTTGAAGAATTTATTCGATGAAGACAATTTTGTTACGTTTTCATATTTTGTTTTTATTACGTACGTAAAATTGTACTTATTGTACATTGTTTGACGTTTGTTTAGTTTATTATACTATTGGCTCATTGATGCTTTTTATATTAATGAACGGGCGATGCCTAATTCTTTTCTCGTATAGTACTGGCTAGGCTATTTTTGGGGAAAATGGTTTTTATTTTTCATATTGATTTTTTTTTGTCAGATTAATTAATGTGTGGTGGTTAGAAAATAAGTAATTTCTCGAAAAATATGTATTTTTTTAATGCCCTTGTAGGTAAACGAGCATACAGCCCACCTGATGATGAGCGGTTACCGTTGCCCATGGACTTCAGCAATGCCAGGGGCAGGGCCAAGCCGCTGCTAACTATATTTCACATGTCAGACTAGAATGTGGTTGGGTATGACCAATTTCTTAAATAAAAATGATTACCCACTTAAACGATACTTAACGATATATCAATAAAAATATAAACAATTGCGTATTAATGACAAATTATATTTCAAAAAATCATCTTGGGTCTTTATCTTTCCTTTACGCAAATTTAAAATTTCCCAATAAAATAAAGTCGTATTTTGCAATTTGCAACACCAACATTTTCTCGTGAAAGAAACTCAATAGCATTCATACGAACTCTTAGCGTGAATAATTGGAGTGAATTCATCGTTGGATTTTATTTTCATACGATTTAGAAACGAACTCTACTAAACTAAGGTATTTGAGTTTTTATTTAAAACAACAATATATTGTAATAGCCGTGATATCGATATGTTATAATAGATTTTCGAGTAGCAGGTAGCTTTGATTTGGAGCACAACAAATTGTTGCTTCACAAAGAAACATTTTTACTTCTTCTAAAATTCATTACTTATGTCTATAACATATAACTCATTCAATTTTTAAGTGTTCATCTAATTGCATCTGAGCGCGAATACTCCTGGTGGTATGATGTCTAAGTATCGTAATAATATTGTATTGCGGGTGTCCCGCCCTTCAAACTCGAACTTATGACAGCTCTGCGGCAGATATCCGAATTTGTTAATATACCTAAAATATGGGACATGTCATACTCACATAATACAAAAATCAAAACAGCAAAATTATAATTTGCGTAATTACTGGTGGCAGGACCTCTTGCGAGTCCGCGCGGGTAGGTACCATTACCCTGCCTATTTCATTTTCAGTGGAAGAGCCCTTGTAACTAGTCGCTGTCGTCACTGTCGTTGCTTCAACTGATGAGTGTATTTAATTTATTTAATGAAAGGACAATGCGTGGTGTCACTGGAACTCTTTTTTATTTATTGCTTAGATGGGTGAACGAGCCCACCTGGTGTTAATTAGTTACTGGAGCCCATAGACATCTACGACGTAAATGCGCTACCCACGAGATATAAGTTCTAAGATCTCAAGTATAGTTACAACGGCTGCCCCACCCTTCAAACCGAAACGCATTACTGCTTCACGGCAGAAATAGGCAGGATGATGGTACCTACCCGTGCGGTCTCACTGCGGATAGCTTTGCGGGTTCGATTTTTATTACACAATATTATTCCTTCACCGTGGATGCATTGGATGCCAATGCATCCGTCATTGCTGTCGTCACCGAACATATTGTGAACAGCAACCCGGTCAGCGGTATATAACGTTCCGACCCGGCAGGTTGGTTCAGTGGGGTATCCTGGAACACCAGCGGCATTGTCCGCAACCTGTTAAGGCCGCCGTACCGCGGATACCGGTGTTATTTGTCGTCGACGATCGCCTCGACGACCCATCAGTCAAGCGTTCTAGAGGTGGCGCCGCAATTCTGGTTGTAGTGTTGATCGCGGGAACTCCCTACTCTGACCGGGTTCTGACCCCGGGCGGAGATCGGACATCGGGTGTGAGAGTGCAGGGGAGTCGCTTAGTGCGGTAGGGTCCTAAAAATATCCTTGGTTTGCAGTCGCAGGCGGTCCCCCTATGCGCGGGGACCTCGTAGGAGGTTCCAACCTAAGAGGAGGGAAAAAGGGAATGCATTGTCTGCTGCTGCTATTACTTTATACAATTACTAGCTTTTGCCCGCGACTTCGTCCGCGTGGAATAGTTCACAAATAATACTTTATTTTAGAGCAAATTTGGTTAGCATAAAAAACGTTGTAGTGAGTCAGCCTTAACATATATATTGTCGCGGATTTTTTTAAGTTTTAGTATTTTAAAGGGGAACAATTCTGTTATACATTATTTTAGAGAAAATTTAACCGTTTCTGCAGCGCACGCAGCGGAAGCTCCCAAAATGGAAAAAACCCGATTTTGAAACATTCTTTATTGATACTCCGCTTGTATTGGTCTTAGCGTGATATTATATATCTTATACCCTTTCTCAATAAATGGGCTATCTAACACTAATATTAATAAATTTTCAA
This sequence comes from Bombyx mori, assembly GCF_030269925.1. Taxonomy (NCBI): domain Eukaryota; kingdom Metazoa; phylum Arthropoda; class Insecta; order Lepidoptera; family Bombycidae; genus Bombyx; species Bombyx mori. The sequence continues at coordinate 16,338,904 of NC_085118.1, forward strand.
TTCGAACCAGTAGTTTCTGAGATTAGCGCGTTCAAACAAACAAACTCTTCAGCTTTATAATATTAGTATAGATAGCTACCATATTCTATTTGGAACGAGTTTCAAATATCTAATTCATCGAATGCGTGATACATCAGCACAGTGTGGCTGGTAGGTTCACTACAGCGAGCTGCATCTTAAAAACACTCAAGGATTCAAAGGCAGCTCGACCGAAGTAATCCCGTTTCACTTGAAATTGAGTCTGCAAGTTTCGGCGTGACGCGTTATCGGATTTGTTCGGTACGCGCTCTGAATTTTACCGATTCGAACACGGAAACTGCAGTAGAGCCTTGATTTTTAGCTAAAGTTTTGGCAGGTGGTTCTATGTGTTTTCGGTGGGCATTATGAAAACTCTCTGAAAATTCCGCGTACGTAATGTGAAGAATTCAGAGCGTAGCTGTGATAAAATAAACGCGAGACTGAGGACTAAAGCCGTTAGTACTGTTGCAGCTATATTAAGGGTAGGGATAACGCTATTGACGACTTACTTACAATCTACGAAACTCCCTCCCATACATCTAACTCTGGAATGATGTTCACTCTATGCCGTTTTCGGAATGCTAAGATTAGTATTTCACGTTTGCAATTTGAAGATGAAAGCAGAATTACTTGTCTAGATGCTGATGCTTAAAACGAAAACGAGGTAATTAAGATAAAGTGAACCGTCTATCCTCTCAAGACCAAACAAAAAAATAGCGTTCTGGCTATGCGCGGAAATGTCTACAGTAATCTAACAGTAGTCTTAAAGTGAAGCTTTATTTTCTATAATTGTAAATCTTACGAATATGGATACAATTTGAAATTCTTATTTTACGGACTGATGTTTGTCAGGTATTTTTGTGGGAAGTATATTTTATTTATTTTATTGTGCGTGGTTTTTTATTCGACAACAAGACATCAATATTTTATTGCGTTCATTCGATAATTTTACGTAAATTTTGTGCATTGTGTACCCACATTTTTCTTGTAAATGGTGAAATGTTATTGTAAATTTGTGCATTAAATTTCTCTATCATCGTTCTTTTTGTACTCATCTTCTTTTTGGAATATATTATAGTTAGTATTAAAAATAAAAAGAACACTAGCATCGTGGTCATTAAACTTGAGTATTATTAAGAAAAAACGATATGAAATGAGCATCGTTTTTTCAGGCAATTTTTTCAATCACGTCTACATATCCCTCATTATTTATCTACTTAAATTCCCCTTAACCACTACCTTAAGCACTGATGATGGGATACGTTTTGGATTAGTATTATATATTTTTTTATTGCATAGACGGGTGGACGAGCTCACAGCCCAGGTCTTAAGTAGCTACCGGAGCACATAGACATCTACAATGTAAACGCTACCACCCACCTTGAGATATGAGTTCTAGGGTGTCAGTATAGTTACAACGGCTGCCCCACCCTTCAAACCGAATCGCATTACTGCTTCACGGCAGAAATAGGCAGGGTGGTGGTACCTACCCATGCGGACTCACAAGAGGTCATCTCACCAGTATAAATAATATTTTATATACAGTAAATCCGTCACGTGTTCTAGTTTTGAGAACAAGATATCGGCCCCTGGATAATGTCTACTGACTAAGCAATGAACTTATAAAAACAATGTTAAATTTAAAATCTCACTAATGTCCCGAAATTTTTTGATATGACTATATCAAATTCATTAGACAAAATCAGTCTACATACAAAATCAACATCTATCGGGATGCTCATTAACGTAACAAAACAAGGCCTCAAGCCACACGAATGACAAACACAAACAAGTAGACAAAGCCTACGATCGTTGTGAATGTAGACGAAATCACATTTCTGCCCTTTCCGATTATTGGATATCGGCTTTAAGGGGTCGTTTCGGAAATTCAATAACAGCCGACGTCGTCGGAAAGGGCTTGAATAAAACGGTATTAGGGACGCTAACGTACAGTGAGAATCGCCAACCGCGACCGACAACGTGAAAATGTATCCCGAGAATTTGGATCGGCGTTGATAGCCTTTAACGAAAGAGTCTAAAGCGTCTTTGAGAAATCGACGAGGTAACTTACATCAAACACGGTATTATTCTATGTGGAAATACCAAGCATCCCTACTAATCATTAGCCATTAACTCTCAAAATACTTTGACGCATTTCAAACAAACATTCTTTGTTTTAGCATATTTGCAAATTGGCGCACCGCTGTTTGTAATGTTTGCAGGAAATGGCCGTTACAGCGTATTTACGTAGGGACCGACACCTGGTTTGTGTTGAAGTGATTTTTTTATTGTTATATTCGTACGTGCTTTGGAAAGTCGATGTGCAAAATTTGATTTGGATTTCTATACTAAAACAAATAAGTATAATATTAACATAAGCTGAGAATCGACTTGAATTGCTGATGATCATGAAGTATGACAATCAGTCTTTATTCGGCAGGACATATGCTTCTTCCACTTCTTCCGAAAAAAAAATCATCGTTTTTCATGATCTAATCATAAATTTTTTTAATTTTACACAGAAAAGATCTTGACGTATTTGTAAGCTTGAGGGTAGACATTATCTTGTTGAACACCAAGTAAAACGATGTCACTTCTGATTCCTGATTTAATCAACAATATGTTATCTTAACAATTCACTTTAACACTTGTCCAACTTTAACCAGTACGTACAACAGTCACTGAATCACACAACGTAACAAGGATATAGTAAGTGCACCAGGCAAGCGCAGTCCAACGAATGTTCATTTCAAGGCACGTTCCGCCTTTTTATACTAGCCGGCGCAGCTGGCTTATGAGTCACTTCTGTTGCAGCTGTTGTTTACGAGTGGAACGGCACGGCCGGCGCACCTGGCTTGTGTGAGTCACTCCTATTGCACGTGCTATATAACATAAATATCGTTAACGCCGTCACGGCCATACTGACGTGCGCTCGTCCTCGTGCGCGCATTCTTATGGTATGTCTGTGAACAACAAACGTGTTCGTTCATCCTGACATTAACGGATGCAACTTAAAACGTGGTCTATGATATTAACAATCTAGTACGGTTCGGTTCGCATAATTCTTCAGAAAATCCTATACTGGCTATAAATAACCTTCAGACTGCTTACATACCTGGGCCAGTTCATTTAAAACTCTTCAGGTATGTAAGTATGTCCCTTTTAACTTAGACCGGAATTGTTATCCCTTCAGTTTTTCGAACTGGACCGGATAATGCTAGACCTAATCGCAATCCCTGTAGCTAATTGTTGTGGCTAATCTGGATGAAAATCCCTATAGCCAAGTCATTGGACCGGACAGACCCTTCAATGACTTCACACTTTTTTTTCTCTTTTTTTTTTGCTAGTCCGGATTAACATCTCTCTAGCCACATACAATTTTTTTTTTAATCTGCGTGTACGGTAGCGTTTGTTATAACATTTCTTAAACCAGAACATTTATACGGAATTTCTTCAGAAATAGTGCGAGACCGACCATCGTTTTCTACATTTCCAACACCTGCACCTGAGGTGCCTGAGCTTACAGACATTGTATCACTACCCACAGACTATGTTTGCTGTATCGCTATTTGCGGACAAAAATGTCGCTTCTATTGTCAGTGATAGAGTCGTCATCATTAAAATCAGTTTCATGAACAAGATTAATTAACCCATCTGTGTACGCCGTCACGTCATCGTCACTATAATTTTCAGAAATTTCTAGTAGGCCTGACGGGCCTCGAGGTATTTCACGTAAGTTTTCATGGGGAAATTTGTACACTCTACTAGAACTATTTACATGTCTCAATTTATACCTATCGTTTTCCAAAACTGCAGTAATGTTGGAGGGACCTTTACATTTTCGGTCAACTTACGAAAACAAAATCCCGAGCGGAAAAGAGTTTGACTTTAGCTTTGCCTCGACTAAACCAAGCTTTTGTTTGTGCCCTTTTTTTATGTTTTCGCCGGTCTTCGACCGTGCTAAATCGAAATCTAATCTAGAGGGATTATCACTCTGTTGAAACTTTAAGATATTTCAAGTGAACTACCCTGAACGGCAAACGTCTATTCTATTGGAGTAAACCCTGTTACTCGACAACGTGCACTATTAAGGGCGAGTTGAATATCCCCTAAGTGCTCTTGCCATCATGATTGGTCTAAGTTACTTTCAGATCAAAGAGTGACTTGTTCATGAAACCGCTTACCATTGAATAAATTACTATGACTTTGTTTTATAAGACTACATTCTGACCCTGAATGGAACATAAAGGGGAAGCCAAAACCACTTATCTGTAACACACTGAAGCTCTGGAACACACGTTGACGTCTCTGGTTGGACCTGCCACAGCACCTCACAGTCTCCTACGAGGCGGCGCGCCCTAGCGCAAGTGCAGCCGGAGCGCGGGGGCTCCAATATCGGCAGTCCGTGCTGGAGGCGTGGTCTCGTCGTGTGGCGGACCCGTCGGCCGGCCTCCGTACCGTCGAGGCGATCTGCCCGGTTCTCGCGGACTGGGTGGGCCGCGACCGCGGAAGTCTCACCTCCGGCTACCTGTGCAGACTCACAAGACATTTTACCACCATGCAAACTTCTTACCGCAACAAATCTTACCAGCCACCACGCAAACTACAATTTTACGGGTTCCACCTCTCTTACACGATGTTACTCCCACACTGAGGAAGCCAACCGCGAACACTTGTCAAGCACGCACAAGCACGCACTTCACCGGAAAAACCTGCATCCGCCAGCGGAACCCGAACACCGCCGCATCGCCAGACACGAACGCACCGGACGTCTTATCTTACAGGTCACGACGACTTCAGATGTGTCAATTTTTCTTCCCCACGGAAACTTGCTTGCTTTTTTGTTTGCTTGCTTGCTGGAGCCCGAAGTCATCGAACGTGTAGTGTTATTGGTATTGAATCGAGTAGATTCTAAAATTTCAGCGACAATTCACAGTCTCATGTCCTGGTTTACTGTACTAGTGCCATGTAACTCTAGCAGTAGTCATTGGCTTAAAAACGATTCGTGTCGGAACTACCCACTCGTCATGACAGATCCATTATTGCGATCGAAGTTTCACTTGAGATTTGCACTTGCCTTAATTTCTTGCAATAGTTTGTTACGTGTTGTATTTCCGTTAGTAAATGCCATGTGATGAAGTCGACAGTCAAACTGGGCAACACGAGCCAGAACGTAAGATGTGACGATTTCTTCGTGGCTCAGATCTTCCATCGAGGTAACAGAGACGTTATTACACGACTTACGTATGCAGCATTCACGCTCTTGTGGCGTACCACTACTAGTATTCTGATCTGCATCATGTTTTTTTTTGCTGTACTTCGAACATGTTCAAACACGTCACGCCAGTGAGAGTAGAGTCCTGATCTCACTTCTGATGTAAGCTTGAGGGTAGACATTATCTTGTTGAACACCAAGTAAAACGATGTCACTTCTGATTCCTGATTTAATCAACAATATGTTATCTTAACAATTCACTTTAACACTTGTCCAACTTTAACCAGTACGTACAACAGTCACTGAATCACACAACGTAACAAGGATATAGTAAGTGCACCAGGCAAGCGCAGTCCAACGAATGTTCATTTCTTTTTTTTTTTTTTTTTATGATTGAAAGTTTACTGGTGGCCCGAAGGCCTTTCCAGTTTCACCAGGACAGGTGGGCGAGCAAAGGCTCAGCCAAGAGGGGTGGGATTTGCTAACAACTGCCCGAGCGCCTCCGAAGGAGACCTAACAACTCAAGAGCAATTGTTTCGCGAATGAATCTACTACCGGATCGGAATCGCGACCCGCTGAGAAGATCCGGCGAGAAACTCAGCGGGCTGATGCATGGGTTAGGTTGCACGTCGACCTCTTTGTCGAGTTCGACGAGTACGGTTACCGGGGTCCCTAAGCCTGCCCCTAGTATTAGAGCTGAAGGCATCTAATGCAAAGGTTATTGGATCTGATGGATCCGTAAGGACGTGTCTAGGGCGTCGACGGTGACTGGCTCCTGCATGATCAGGATTCGGGGAGTAGTCAGCGGCGGCAACGATAAGGCGATTATCATGACGCATAGCCTTATCGAAGTATCGTTCCGACGCTGACTTCATGTATTTCCGAATTGATTCGAGGCCCAGGTCGTCGTGTAGGTCAACGTTCCTCACGAACCACGGAGCCCCGACAGCTAACCTGCAAAAGCGGGATTGTAGGGATTGGAGGGTGTCTATGTGTGTGCGGGCCGCGTGAGCGAACACCACACTCGCGTAAGTCATGACGGGCCTTATGCAAGTTTTGTAAAGTGTCACCTTGTTCCGAAGGGACATTTTACTCCGCTTACAGATCATGGGGTAGAGTCTACCGAGAATAAACGCGGCACGGTCACGGACTGATTTTATATGCGGGCGGAATGTCATCGATGCATCCAGGGTAACGCCCAGGTACTTGACCTTCCTGGCCCAGGGTATGGGTTGTCTAAAGAGAGTAATCGGGGGTGTGAGATTCCTCCTCCTAATCCGGGAGGAAATCCGTGTGGAGCTTCCCCTCTGAAATAGCACCGCAGTACTTTTCGCTGGGTTGATGTCTATGCGCCATTTTCGGAACCACTGTCCTAGGGCTAGGGCTGCGCTCTGAAGCTTCTTCGCGATTAGGGACTTATTTCTACTAGAATAGTAAACAGTCGTGTCGTCGGCGAATAAAGCTAAATGGGTCGGCGGCGACCGGGGAATATCGTTGACGAATAAGCTAAATAGGAGGGGTGAGAGGACAGAGCCTTGCGGGACTCCAGCTGTGAGAGGTCGTGGGGAGGAGCGGGTTCCCTCGACTCGATATCGAAAAGAGCGGTTCGACAAGAAGTCCCGTATGATGAGCACGAGACTATCCGGCACGCCCATGTTGAATAGTTTGAAAATCAAACCATTGTGCCAGACTTTGTCGAACGCTTTTGCGACGTCGAAGAAGAGAGCTCCCGTGTATAACGGTTTTGGTCGATTAAGCCCCACAAGAATGTGCTCCGTGAGGCGGTGCACCTGTTGAACGCATGAGTGATTTGTACGGAATCCGAATTGTTCATCGATAAGAATGCCCTTGGATGAGACGAAGTCTCTGAGGCGTTTGTAGAGCAGACGCTCATACAGTTTGCCTAGAGACATGAGGAGGCTAATCGGGCGGTAGCTCGTCGGATGATTTTTTGGTTTACCGGGTTTATGTATGCCGATAACGTCCGCTTCTTTCCACACCGCGGGAAAGATACAGTTCGCCATAGCGGCATTGAAAATAGATGCCAACATCACGATGAGTTGGACGGGTAGAAGTTTAATAACGCGGTTGGATATACCGTCGGAACCGGGAGCCTTGCGAGGACGTAGGTCTTTGATCAAGTCTTTAACTTCCATCGGGGTGACGGGTGGTAACGCATCAGAGGGTGGCAAGGAGGCTCTGCGTTCTACCTCACTGTCTACTAATTCTACATGAACAGGGTCCACGGATTGAGTGCTGGGCGTGCACTGGGTTTGCAATGTATCGGCCAGCAGCTCTGCTTTTTCGTCATCATCGAACGCCGCGAGTCGGCCTGAGGGGCCTACGAGGGGGGGCATAGTTACTACCGTATCCGATTTGAGAGTACGAGCTAAGCGGTAGTAAGACCTTTGAGAGGGCGCGAGTCCTTCTAAGAAATCAGACCATCTGGCATCTCGGACTTCGGTGATGCGAGACTTTACGTCGCGTTGTAGGGCACGCATTCGAATACGATTTTCCGCGGTAGGATACCTATCGTACGCACGGATCGAGGCGTTCTTAGCTCTAAGGAGTTCCCTAATATCGTCGGGCAATTTGAAGCGGTGAAGGAAGTCCTCCGCTACAACTTGCTTCGATGACCTATCTAATGTCGAGGTGATGTGTGACGTTACGATGTCTATGGCTTCAGCGGTATCCTGAGGAGACGGGATAGAGTCCGGACTAAACGGAAGCGATGGTGGATCAGATTCAGCCAGGCTGATGCCCAGCGTGTGCCAATCCACCACAGTCCTCGTGACGGGAACGGAATCGGGAGCGCGACCGAGCTTCATAACGACGGGACGGTGGTCTGAATCTAACTCTGAAACTACTTCGATCGAGTGTAAGCGCAGAATTACGTTTTTTAATAACGCTATGTCGAGTATATCCGGTAGACAAAGCCTACGATCGTTGTGAATGTAGACGAAATCACATTTCTGCCCTTTCCGATTATTGGATATCGGCTTTAAGGGGTCGTTTCGGAAATTCAATAACAGCCGACGTCGTCGGAAAGGGCTTGAATAAAACGGTATTAGGGACGCTAACGTACAGTGAGAATCGCCAACCGCGACCGACAACGTGAAAATGTATCCCGAGAATTTGGATCGGCGTTGATAGCCTTTAACGAAAGAGTCTAAAGCGTCTTTGAGAAATCGACGAGGTAACTTACATCAAACACGGTATTATTCTATGTGGAAATACCAAGCATCCCTACTAATCATTAGCCATTAACTCTCAAAATACTTTGACGCATTTCAAACAAACATTCTTTGTTTTAGCATATTTGCAAATTGGCGCACCGCTGTTTGTAATGTTTGCAGGAAATGGCCGTTACAGCGTATTTACGTAGGGACCGACACCTGGTTTGTGTTGAAGTGATTTTTTTATTGTTATATTCGTACGTGCTTTGGAAAGTCGATGTGCAAAATTTGATTTGGATTTCTATACTAAAACAAATAAGTATAATATTAACATAAGCTGAGAATCGACTTGAATTGCTGATGATCATGAAGTATGACAATCAGTCTTTATTCGGCAGGACATATGCTTCTTCCACTTCTTCCGAAAAAAAAATCATCGTTTTTCATGATCTAATCATAAATTTTTTTAATTTTACACAGAAAAGATCTTGACGTATTTGTAAGCTTGAGGGTAGACATTATCTTGTTGAACACCAAGTAAAACGATGTCACTTCTGATTCCTGATTTAATCAACAATATGTTATCTTAACAATTCACTTTAACACTTGTCCAACTTTAACCAGTACGTACAACAGTCACTGAATCACACAACGTAACAAGGATATAGTAAGTGCACCAGGCAAGCGCAGTCCAACGAATGTTCATTTCAAGGCACGTTCCGCCTTTTTATACTAGCCGGCGCAGCTGGCTTATGAGTCACTTCTGTTGCAGCTGTTGTTTACGAGTGGAACGGCACGGCCGGCGCACCTGGCTTGTGTGAGTCACTCCTATTGCACGTGCTATATAACATAAATATCGTTAACGCCGTCACGGCCATACTGACGTGCGCTCGTCCTCGTGCGCGCATTCTTATGGTATGTCTGTGAACAACAAACGTGTTCGTTCATCCTGACATTAACGGATGCAACTTAAAACGTGGTCTATGATATTAACAATCTAGTACGGTTCGGTTCGCATAATTCTTCAGAAAATCCTATACTGGCTATAAATAACCTTCAGACTGCTTACATACCTGGGCCAGTTCATTTAAAACTCTTCAGGTATGTAAGTATGTCCCTTTTAACTTAGACCGGAATTGTTATCCCTTCAGTTTTTCGAACTGGACCGGATAATGCTAGACCTAATCGCAATCCCTGTAGCTAATTGTTGTGGCTAATCTGGATGAAAATCCCTATAGCCAAGTCATTGGACCGGACAGACCCTTCAATGACTTCACACTTTTTTTTCTCTTTTTTTTTTGCTAGTCCGGATTAACATCTCTCTAGCCACATACAATTTTTTTTTTAATCTGCGTGTACGGTAGCGTTTGTTATAACATTTCTTAAACCAGAACATTTATACGGAATTTCTTCAGAAATAGTGCGAGACCGACCATCGTTTTCTACATTTCCAACACCTGCACCTGAGGTGCCTGAGCTTACAGACATTGTATCACTACCCACAGACTATGTTTGCTGTATCGCTATTTGCGGACAAAAATGTCGCTTCTATTGTCAGTGATAGAGTCGTCATCATTAAAATCAGTTTCATGAACAAGATTAATTAACCCATCTGTGTACGCCGTCACGTCATCGTCACTATAATTTTCAGAAATTTCTAGTAGGCCTGACGGGCCTCGAGGTATTTCACGTAAGTTTTCATGGGGAAATTTGTACACTCTACTAGAACTATTTACATGTCTCAATTTATACCTATCGTTTTCCAAAACTGCAGTAATGTTGGAGGGACCTTTACATTTTCGGTCAACTTACGAAAACAAAATCCCGAGCGGAAAAGAGTTTGACTTTAGCTTTGCCTCGACTAAACCAAGCTTTTGTTTGTGCCCTTTTTTTATGTTTTCGCCGGTCTTCGACCGTGCTAAATCGAAATCTAATCTAGAGGGATTATCACTCTGTTGAAACTTTAAGATATTTCAAGTGAACTACCCTGAACGGCAAACGTCTATTCTATTGGAGTAAACCCTGTTACTCGACAACGTGCACTATTAAGGGCGAGTTGAATATCCCCTAAGTGCTCTTGCCATCATGATTGGTCTAAGTTACTTTCAGATCAAAGAGTGACTTGTTCATGAAACCGCTTACCATTGAATAAATTACTATGACTTTGTTTTATAAGACTACATTCTGACCCTGAATGGAACATAAAGGGGAAGCCAAAACCACTTATCTGTAACACACTGAAGCTCTGGAACACACGTTGACGTCTCTGGTTGGACCTGCCACAGCACCTCACAGTCTCCTACGAGGCGGCGCGCCCTAGCGCAAGTGCAGCCGGAGCGCGGGGGCTCCAATATCGGCAGTCCGTGCTGGAGGCGTGGTCTCGTCGTGTGGCGGACCCGTCGGCCGGCCTCCGTACCGTCGAGGCGATCTGCCCGGTTCTCGCGGACTGGGTGGGCCGCGACCGCGGAAGTCTCACCTCCGGCTACCTGTGCAGACTCACAAGACATTTTACCACCATGCAAACTTCTTACCGCAACAAATCTTACCAGCCACCACGCAAACTACAATTTTACGGGTTCCACCTCTCTTACACGATGTTACTCCCACACTGAGGAAGCCAACCGCGAACACTTGTCAAGCACGCACAAGCACGCACTTCACCGGAAAAACCTGCATCCGCCAGCGGAACCCGAACACCGCCGCATCGCCAGACACGAACGCACCGGACGTCTTATCTTACAGGTCACGACGACTTCAGATGTGTCACTTTTTCTTCCCCACGGAAACTTGCTTGCTTTTTTGTTTGCTTGCTTGCTGGAGCCCGAAGTCATCGAACGTGTAGTGTTATTGGTATTGAATCGAGTAGATTCTAAAATTTCAGCGACAATTCACAGTCTCATGTCCTGGTTTACTGTACTAGTGCCATGTAACTCTAGCAGTAGTCATTGGCTTAAAAACGATTCGTGTCGGAACTACCCACTCGTCATGACAGATCCATTATTGCGATCGAAGTTTCACTTGAGATTTGCACTTGCCTTAATTTCTTGCAATAGTTTGTTACGTGTTGTATTTCCGTTAGTAAATGCCATGTGATGAAGTCGACAGTCAAACTGGGCAACACGAGCCAGAACGTAAGATGTGACGATTTCTTCGTGGCTCAGATCTTCCATCGAGGTAACAGAGACGTTATTACACGACTTACGTATGCAGCATTCACGCTCTTGTGGCGTACCACTACTAGTATTCTGATCTGCATCATGTTTTTTTTTGCTGTACTTCGAACATGTTCAAACACGTCACGCCAGTGAGAGTAGAGTCCTGATCTCACTTCTGATGTAAGCTTGAGGGTAGACATTATCTTGTTGAACACCAAGTAAAACGATGTCACTTCTGATTCCTGATTTAATCAACAATATGTTATCTTAACAATTCACTTTAACACTTGTCCAACTTTAACCAGTGCGTACAACAGTCACTGAATCACACAACGTAACAAGGATATAGTAAGTGCACCAGGCAAGCGCAGTCCAACGAATGTTCATTTCAAGGCACGTTCCGCCTTTTTATACTAGCCGGCGCAGCTGGCTTATGAGTCACTTCTGTTGCAGCTGTTGTTTACGAGTGGAACGGCACGGCCGGCGCACCTGGCTTGTGTGAGTCACTCCTATTGCACGTGCTATATAACATAAATATCGTTAACGCCGTCATATTTATAATGTACATAAATTAATATCTACAGTTACTGATGTAACGTATTTTACATGTTTGACAATGAAGTTTTAAGTCATTCTTGGAGCACACATTTCTTACTGATGTTTAGTCAAATTACATACCTATCCTTGTATCCATTAATGCAATTATAAAAACTATTATTAAACAAGTTCTGGCCAAGAGTTTTAATTTTAGTGAGTTCCGAACATTTCCAAATGAAAACATATAATTAAATATTAATATCAACAATTTTTACAGCCACGACATTAATCCAACAATTTCAAAAATGTCATAAAGCTGCTCCCCTTAACCACGGATTCGTACTAAAATCGAAAAAGACTTCATGAAGTCATTTTTCGATTGCTTCAACAATTAATTTGTATCCAAATAATTTTCAAATTCAAATCCAATACCTAGCCATGCAAGACTGAAAGTAAATAATAATACTAAACTATGTACTACAACCCAAAATCCGGTGCCATCCAAGAAATAACTAAAGAATCTATCCATTTAGGGTGTATATGCAATTGGGTGACAATTAGAGTGGTAATAACGAGCAGCTATTCCCCAAACTACTAGAGCATTCGCATTCCTGTGTCGAGGACAAGCTTGCCAACTATTAAGATGTTTGAACGCAGCCAGTTTATGGGCTGAGAATTGCGCTTTTATTTTTGTGTTAAAATTGGCCCGCCGTTATCTGGGATTTGTTGGGAGATATTGCTCGGAGCTCAGAGCTGGGATAGAGCATCAATGTATCGACATTTCATTAAATTTTCAACTAAACTAATAATGATAGTAAACATAATACCACATTCGTTTCGTTGAAGATATTTAATTGTAAAGTACCTTTATAAGATGGCTGTTAATAGGTTTTTAGAGCAGTAAAGGTCAATCATAGTAATTTCTAAAAAAAGTATTTTCTTCTTCTTGCATTCTACACTACTAAGCTATATTTGTGATGGAGTACTTAGCCTTACCTTTTGTGTTTTTTTGTCACAGAAATGAATTAAGACATCTACTTGCCAACTTAATGAATTTTCTTTCCAATTAAATAAGATAATCATGCTCTTTTGCCCATTTGTAAAATAACTCATAACACATCTACTTTTTATTGGTATTTCCATGCTTAGTGATTTTTGAGGTATCTATATCGCGTCGCCCTATCGTCCTAACCTACTATTCAAGTCTATCGATAATAATAAAATTCCTATAAACCTACCACATCGCAACACTACAGGGTTAAATTTCAGCGCCATATCAGGCGCTTTTTCGACCGCTTACGTTGCTCGCTGATTTTAATATAGGAAAGTATGCAACGTTCGTCTATCTGTACGAGGATCGGATGTATTTGAAATATAGGTATGTTTTTCTGACCCGCCTTAGCTTTGTAGGATTTTCGGTTTTGTGAAATTTAATTTAAGTATTAATATCGTTTGTTGAAGTTTTTAGAAGGCAACTACTTTAATGTATAGTCATAAGTCATATGCCATCGGCTTTGAAATATAGGAAAATCATTATTATAGAAACAAATAAAGATAAGCGGTGCTATTAGCACTGCGTGATTTATATAATCGGGCTTATCTTTTCGTTGTCCTATATTGAGTACCAGTGTTGTGACTGTTGTCAGTACGTACTGTTAGATGGATCCTCTCCGGAGTCGTTTTAAAAAAGAAATTAAAGTTAATTAAAATAACATTTATTGAATTTCATAATATATAGTTCAAAGAGGAGAATATTAGACAACCAATTGAGGCAACAGCTGTGATTAGGTTGACTGTAAGACGGGCTGGTGGTGCCTTCATTGATAAAAGTGCTGACATGGCATGCATGTCGAGATGTATGACCGAGGGCTATGTCATATAATTAGTTTCAGTATAATTAGTTCAGTTCAGTAGAGGGTTATAACCGTACGCATTGGTAGCTGTCACTGGACTGTCCGGCTTGGTTGGTGTGCTATTTTCAAGCAGCTCTGAATTCCAAAGAGATCTTGGTGTGTATTTTTTAACATCTGAGGTACTTGTGTTTTAGGCACTAAAAATTTGTGACCTTTGAAAATTATACCTTTAAAGTATGTTAGTTCTAATTTTAAATTGAAGCAGTGATTCAGTTCTGTAGGGAGTTGATCAGCCCTTTGTTCTGACATGCAATCGAGCGGTATCACGTTGAGTCATCAATGCGCTTTCGTAACTACACTGAGTGAGCTATGAACTTGGTTACTCACCTCATAAGCATCGTCGAGTAGCTGCTACTAACTTCATATAGTTTCGGGTGTATTAGGTTCGCCTTACGATCATTTAGCTCCTTTACCCACGGAGCGTGTTTTTGCACATGAAATAAAACAGAATCGCGCGTTATAAGTTTGTCCTATATACAAGCTCCGAACAATGTTTGGACCATCGGTCTACCAAACTATAACACAAACTCCGTGGGAGTTCCGTTTGTCATTGTTTCAAATAATAGGTTTCACCTATGAAGTTGCCTTTTTACGATACTAGCTATTTGAATCGCAATTTATAATACTTTTTGAGTTTTTACTTTTTGACCTTTCCGTACTTTTTCACTACCGGATAAAAAAAACTGTTATGTGTCTATAGCTTTAATATTTATCTATAGCTTTCATTTGATATAGTTCTTAAAAATTCACCTTCATATAAAATTTTATACAAAAATGTTTTACTCGTTAATTCAAAATATAGTTTTTGCACATAGCAGATTTTGGTTTGACAGCGACGATAATAATGTGTAGCTTGCAATGAATACCAAATTCAAATGAATTTAATATTAAAACTATGGAATTCTGACTTCGAATTCAGTCATTTGTTTATTGATTAGTGTTTTGTTTTCACGCAGTAAAAATATGATTAATTATGGAATACAAGTTCCGTCGCGCTAACAACACCGTACACACGGCTCATAGCATTAATGACGTGTGCGGAGAGTGAACATTACACACGAACGCACGATTCGTTGTTGGTTTGAACGCTTCTGACATGTAATCTAAAAAACTGTCCCTTGCTCGCCCGAAAACTAAAGTCGTGAGCAGTCATCGTGTTGGTTATACATTGGTTCAGCACCTTGACAAAGATCCAAAGGAAAATTTATCACCAAAAAATCATGGTATTTTTTT
This sequence comes from Bombyx mori, assembly GCF_030269925.1. Taxonomy (NCBI): domain Eukaryota; kingdom Metazoa; phylum Arthropoda; class Insecta; order Lepidoptera; family Bombycidae; genus Bombyx; species Bombyx mori. Next base: position 16,354,151 of record NC_085118.1, read on the forward strand.
ATGATTGAAAGATTACTGGTGGCCCGAAGGCCTTTCCAGTTTCACCAGGACAGGTAGGCGAGCAAAGGCTCAATCAGGAGGGGTGGGATTTGCTAACAACTGCTCGAGCGCCTCCGAAGGAGACCTAACAACTCAAGAGCAATTGCTTCGCGAATTAATCTATCACCGGATCGGAATCGGGGGACCCGCTGAGAAGATCCGTCGAGAAACTCAGCGGGCTGATGCATGGGTTAGGTTGCACGTCGACCTCTTTGTCGAGTGCAACGAGTACGGTTACCGGGGTTCCTAAGCCTGCTCCTAGTGTTAGAGCTGAAGGCGTCTAATGCAAAGGTTATTAGATCTGATGGCTTCGTTAGGACGTGTACAAAGGCAATATCATGGTCACTATTTGATGGTGTAGTGCTGGTATAATTCATAACAGTTTCTTACCAAATGGTACCAGCATTACCGCGGATATTTACCGTGAGGAACTGGACCCAATGATGGAGAAGCTCGCGAATCTCCGACCAACCTTGGTTAATCGCAATTTTTTGCTGCTCCTAAACGACATTGCATAACCTCACACAACAAATGGTCTCTAAAATTTACCTCATACTCACCAGACCATGTGCCTACAGACTTCTACTATTTCGAAAGATTTGACAACTTCTTGGTAGGGAAAAAATTCAATACTGTAAAGAGACAGTGAAGATGCCCTTGAGGAGTTTTTTTGGCTCACCTACACCTGAATTCTTCAAGAGGGACATTAAAAAACTACCACTGCGCTAACAGAGATGTATTGATATCAGAAGGGCATATTTGGAAAGCACAAAAACTTTAAGTTCCTGTATATTAACATGTAACATGTAACTTCAATTTCGTAGGTAAATATCATTATATATTTACGACTACACAGAATAATTCACTGTCTATTCCATTCAAAAACATATCTGTCCTATAATTATTAACAACCAAATCAACTCGAAATACAAACAAACCGTTTTTATTTTTATAAATGTAACTAACTCCGCCCAAATATCAACATCAAAGAAAACTAAACTTTATGTTTCTGTATTTACGGTCCAAATACTAACTTTGGGGTCGTTAGTATCATTAATCTTTATTTTAAGGGCTACTAGCGTTACAGCCTTAAATTATTAGTCTCTGGACGTTGACCTACGTCACGAATAATCTCTGAAAGGAATTCAGTGTTTAAGACCGTTGTAGACATACAATATGAGGCGTCAGTAGATACGGACTTTGTTTAAGATCACCGAGTGAATCTGGTAAATCAACCGCAGAACCCGTCATCAAAGCAGAGCACATCCGTACTATCTGAATCCAGTAATAACTTTACCACCCACCATGAAGCTCTGGAATGAACTACAAAATGGTGTATGGTATCAGTAGTTATAAATATTTTATGAACAGATAATAATATGAGTAGAAGGGTTATTTTGATAACATCCTAAAAAGCACCCCACGTTTTTTTAGAATAAAATATATATTTTTTATACTATTTTTAATTCCAATTTATTATAATTTTTTTCAATTTTTTTTTGGATTTTCTATAAACGTGTATTTTGTTAGTTTTTTTAAGCTATTATTTATTTTTCATTTTTTTTTGTTAATTTCAATTTTCCCAATTTTTTTCTAATATTCGATTATCATCGGTCCTTAGTAAGAATACCAAATTTCGAGTTAATCCGACGTTGTGAAGGGGGTCAAAATCATGTTCAAAGATTCCGCTACAAACATACCTACGTCTGAAGCTAATAAAAGCGCATTAAAAACAAAATATTTTTTTTATTGACATTAAAACTTAATTATAACTACTTTTACCGTTTAATCTCGCGTTTTTTATTGTCCTTTATTATTACCGACTCGATGGTGCAGTAGCTAATGCCCCTGACTATTGTGCCGGGGGTCGTGGGTTCGATTTCTACATCGGATAAAGATTCGTGTGATAAACAAATTTGTTTGCTCTTTTTCTGGATGTTTATTATCTACATATATATTTAAACGTATAATATAAGTATGTATGTCAGTCTCTGGTATACCCTTATGGGAAGCCTACTTTGGGGCCGGATGACAGTGCGTCATTCGTTCAAAATATATAAAATTACATTATTTACTACATTTCAACAATCTACATTTTTTTGTAGTCACGGATGACGAAAAACGCGAGATTAGATCGTGAAAGTAGCTTTAATTATGTTAACGACTTTTGAAAATCCCCATCACCCTATTATGCGCGAGGGTGTCCACAATGGTGGCTCCTTATCGTCGGCTCAGCTCCTATCCAGTGCAGGTACTTCCCGAAGCATCTCTGCCTGGTCAACACCTGTACTAGCTGATAGGCGACGCGTCTTCCGCCACGATTCACCCAGTCATTAAAGACTGGGTAAGCCGCCTCGACGGTCCGTAGGGCCTACGCGGGGCTGGCCAACCCCCTCGACCACGGACCGCAGAGAATGGACCTTCACGCCCGCAGCTCACTTTTGAAGAGTCTCACCGTACCTGGTACATTCGACCGTCCTGGCCTCCAAGTAGGAGATAATCAACCCGTGCTCACTTTTAGAAAAAAAAATGGTAGACTCTAATACACTTGAATTTTAGGTTCAACTTTATGCTCCATTTCCCCCAGAGCTCTCGAGAACAAACAAGCATTACAAACGTTACATAAAAATATATTTCGATTTCAGGTTATATCATCAGCTTTTAATACCGCAAAAGTTTCGAAAGCTTAAACGCAAAACGATATGGAAACAGTAATAAATATACCAATCAGAGTTATCGTTATATTCAAATTAAAGTCTACAGGCTGCGCGTACCACAGTAGTAACAGAACTTAACTTTAAAATATTTTTATAACATATTTTATTAGCTATTACAGTATGTAAGCGGTCATCATCAATTATGGACATCAGAAATGCCAGGGGCATAGACAAGCCACTGCCTAATAACGTTTTTTTTTTCATTGCCGTATGCTGTACTGTACATACGGCCCATCTGATGGTGAATAGTTACCATTAGCCAAGCAGCTGCCTAACATTGATAAAAAACAAACACATAATCCAAATGTAATCCAGAGATTAGCCGTATAAATGGCGATTTCTTATGTTACAAACGTAGAAGTAGTACTTATCAGATATAAATGTTTGGTTCTAAGATAAGTACAAAGATTGTCACTTAAACGAATTACACTAAACAACGCTAAGCTATGATTTACCAGACTTTTGGAAATAACTAATAGCAGTATTTAAATTAGATATATGAGACAAGAAAAACTACTTATAATTACTAAATTTCTGCTACAATCTAATCGAACGCAGTGAACCAAATGCACCGAAAATTGTAAGGAGTCGTAAGTTGGAGTCAAGAACTTTCCGTTCATTTAGGAAAAATGCTTTTGTACATATCTCCGACCTTTACAATTTACAGACATATTCTTTGTGCGGGAACTCATTAGTTATTGTAGAGCGTTTTGTATCCTGACAAATTTGGGCCACGAACCAGTCACAAAATAAATGTTGTCTAGTGTTTTTTTGTGTTTATTTATTTATAAATCGAACACACGTTGGAGGTCACCTCCCAACTGGTCTCCATGTAAATGAACGGATATTTTGTCAAGTTAATTTGAATTTATATGCGCGTTTCAAAACGGGAGAGCTCTATGTTACGAGAGTTTTAAAAAGGCTTTATTTGCGCCCTCCCCGCTACGGGAATAGGATTAAACGTGATTTGTTATTTTCATTTAAATCAAATTTTGCGTTTTTTTTTATTGCGTTTTAAATGCCAAAGCCAAATTGCTAAAATTTGAATAATTTCAATTAATATTAAAACGTAAGATTATACTTTATTGTCCACCAAAATGAATAAAGTTGTAGAATATTTCTAGCACTGAATTACAATGGATGATCTTATCCATAAGCGGTGGATGTCTGGTGAGTCCCCACGCGGATGTAACACCACCCCACCTCTTCTGCAAAGCAATACAATCCAATTTAAAGGGATAACCGTTAGATTTGAGAAGTAAACCTTATGTTTGAAAGTAGGTGGGGCGGTATTAAGTGCTTGATATACAGGGTGTCCAGTAAATAGCACGATATACGGCAGGGGATGATAGCTTGGGTCAATACCTACCAAAACAAGACAAAATGTTCAGAAAAATCTTACGGATTTACAGTTTTACAAAATTTGCCGAATTATAGAAAATTTTCTACCTTGAAACAGATTTTTAAGTATCTCCTCATGAAAAATTCCTTCGCTGAAGTATGTACTAACCAAGTGTGCCGATGTTCAAATCTAGTACAAATATACGAAACCTTGAGTTGTTTTCACCAACGCCCTTATAATGAAGAATAATAAAAATCAAACCCCCAAAATTGTGGGCTGTTGTACGCTAGGACGTATTCTAATATCCCAGGTAAAGCCACGGCTGAACTGCGAACCTTTCTGTCTGTTGAAAACAAAAATAAAACCAATGAAGCTTCACTAGATCATAATATGATACAGTTAAAACTAATGTAAAAACTATGATCTAAAAGAGTTTTTTTTTATTGCTTAGATGGGTGGACGAGCTCACAGCTCACCTGGTGTTAAGTGGTTACTGGAGCCCATAGACATCTACAACGTAAATGCGCCACCCACCTTGAGATATAAGTTCTAAGGTCTCAGTATAGTTACAACGGCTGTCCCACCCTTCAAACCGAAATGTATTAGTGCTTCACGGCAGAAATAGGCAGGGTGGTGGTACCTACCCGCGTGGACTCACAAGGTTTCAAATCGAAGAAGAAGAATATCAGGTGAATATTTATATACTATTTTGATGTAACTAATCTAGAATTAACCAACATTAATAAATTTCTTGAGTTTTCCCACAACGCTGACTGAATAAACGTACTTACAACTTAATATCACCTTTACCACGGCCTCAGTCATAAATCAAAAAAAAAAATTATTCAACATAAATGAAAGTACATACTTGTTCACATATGACCGAGAAAAGGGTAAACAATGCAACGTGTCAAAAATTGCAAAGCGAAAATAAGAAAGACAAGATGAATCCATTGAATAATTTTTGATTCAATTTAATTTTCTAAAGTTTTTATCATAATTTCAAAGCTATTTTCTGGGCTAGTACTTAAAAGAGCTCAACTTTATTTATAACTTTTTCACGACACCTATCTCACAAGATTAAACTGGCTTTGAACTATTTTATCGGCATTCCCTAAATCTCTCACTCCACGCTAATACTATTAAAATAATTTCATAAAAGGAGAACACAAAACATTTTGTGTTCACACATAACACGAAAATGTAATATAGTCTCTATATTTTTTACAAAAAAAAACTTGACAATATTATATACATTATGATTATTATGCTATAAACTGAAACTTTTCCTCTTTTACATAATATAAACTTCTAATTTTCATGAATTTTCTTCTTAACTGCTCCCTAAAAATCTCGAAAGGATAATTTAATCGCCTATATAGTTTAACTAAGTCTATGTTACTAACTAATTGTCTTTTAACTAAGAAAAAATCCACATTCAATGGAAAACTAAATATCTTTCACAGAAATTCTCACTCTGACACCAAAAACCGAATCAGTTTCCGCAATAAATAAAACTCGTGGTAATTCAATTATGTTCACAAATTTTCGTTACCTCTAGGCATATTTAAAAAACATGACGAACAACTATACAGTATTAGAATTGACAGAAGCTGTACAATTAAATAAAAAAACGACAATTAGGAAGACCCGCGGCACTCGCGTAGAATTCTCCAACAGTTTTTTTCCCATAAATACAAAGCCATTAATATTAACTAACATAAATTGAGCAATAAATAGACAATGCTTATGATGCAGATAAGTACAGAGGACGTCGCAGAGGAAGATTGAGAGCATCACTAGTGGCACTTGAAAACGCCGAACCCTGAGTACCATCTAACGATCCAGGATCCGACACGACGAGGACTTTGTTAACGACCTTTCAATAAATAGCTTGAATACCCTATGATATAGGTGTGATACATCAAATTTATAGATTTTCGTAAACAAAATAGGAAAGGGTTTTTTTTGTGTTTTATTTTTTGATGGAGTTGATTTCAGTTTAATTCTATTCCTAGTGTAAATAAATCATACTTTCTGATGTGAATCGCGCAATAGTTTTATAATCTACTATGACCATAATCTAGTATCTCAAGGTTTGGAGGCATTCTATTTGTATAGACTAGAATATGGAGAAGCTAATGGATATTGGCAAGGTGGACAGACCACGATAAGTCTGACTGACCAGATTGGCACTACTCTCGACACCACAGTTTCATAATGCTCTACACTCGGCGGCAGATAGCAGCAGATAGCAAGAATGATCCAGAATAAACTCTGGTTGCGGGAAGGTCGGCACGTATTAAGCAAAAAGAAGAAGAATAAGCCTGTCTGTCCGGCAATGCTTATAAAAAATAAGTAAAATACATAAATTAAGGAATAATTCCTCATTTATATACATTGTTTAATTTTATTAAATTAAGGTCCTAAAGCTTCCAGAATCGCTAAATTCAAGCCAAAAACATGTTTTATAACTTGACTTAATGGTTCTTCTGAAATGTCGCGACGTCCATTAAAAATGTAAGGCTTAACTTGAAGCGTTTTGTCTGGATGTGACGCGGTCGTTAAAACTAAATCTTCAGTGGATAACATTGAATTCGATGCACACGTCTCGGATGGCCCTCTATAAAATTAACAATTCTTATCACTGTCGGCGCTCGTAAAAGGCTGGCTCGTATAGGAGTTTTAGAGGCGGTTCTTCAAGATTTACCAAATGTTTTAGAAATGAACTCGGGCTTATCATCAAAATAAATTGTATAATTGAAATTCATCCTTAGTTAATAATTTTCAATCCATTCGTGAATCCTTAAGAATAATAACAATAATTGGAAATCTTTTTATATTTCAAATTAGTGTGTTCAATGTATTTTACGTTGAAATAACATAGATAGACGATGTTATGGTATTTAAAAAAAATCCAGCTAAAAAAGATAGCAATGCCTAACTGGCAATTCCCAAATGTTTGCTATAAAATACCTCAGAATTCACTTAGTAAACTGAACATGTTCTCGTAGCCGATGTTCAATATCGTGATCGTTCAATAAGTGATTACCAGAACCCACCATAAGATATCACCAAAATTACTTCACTGTAACAATCGAGTTTAACTCGATCCTATCGAATTCAAAAAGTAGCAGCTAAACTTTCACGTAAAATCACACTATCGCGTGACTCTGAAAAAAAGCTCCGACCATCGTGAAGCTGAAATAAAAAGCAGCATCCGTCCAACAGGGGAACATAAAACTGCATTTTAGTGGTGATCGTAAAAAATGGGCTCGTTGCGCTAAGTGCGGCTTTACGTTATAATGATCGCTGGGGTGATTGTTGATGCTGTATTTTGTTTATTTCAATGAATATTAGATCTTAAAATGGGAAAAGATGGAAATGTTGACAAATAACTTGCAGTTGAAAACCCTCATTTATAACAAATATCGCCGCTGAAATGATGACACAAATAATTTTGCTTACAAATCTGATTTGAATACTTCTAAATATATTAATACGTCAAGCAAAAACTTTGTACGCCATTTTACGAAAATGGTGCAGACGGCGGAGTATAAAAATTCCCCCAATTAAAGAAAATATAGAGAAGGAGTGCAGAATGTTAATATTTTTTATTATTATGCATAAATAATACATTAAATCAATAAAAAAAACATTACACATACTACCATGTATTTGGCACGCATTTAAACTCTTTTGTTTATTGTTAAAGTCTGTGGTGAAATTGAGAGTAGATTATTATTATTTAGTGTAGTCTTAGCGACATCTGCGATTGTAGAAGTCTTTAACAACAGATCCATAATAATGTTCAAATTTATAATTTCAATTAATTATAGTCGAATTTGGACTACTGGGGGACCATTAGTACTTCTAAATAGGCTAACTTCAAATTTACAAATTTCAGATTCTAAGCAAATGTAACATAGGTTCAAAATTACGTCGAGCAATATTAAATCGTGTTAAATCGTAAGCACACCTAAGTGCTCATGTCTGCGAGTGAATAATTAATTAGAGTGCGATGCTCGCCGACCGCAAACCGGAGACGAAAGCGAAACCTTCACACGTTGGTAACCGTATCTCTCTACTTATTACATCTATGGCATATGATGAGTTTTATTTGATAAGCCGTGTGAGAACAACACTCTTAAAACTAAGCATGAAACCAAACTGTATCTCCACAATCTCATAGTTTATGCCTCATGCCTTTTTTTTTTTTTATTGCTTATATGGGTGGACGAGCTCACAGCCCACCTGGTTTTAAGTGGTTACTGGAGCCCATAGACATCTACAACGTAAATGCGCCACCCACCTTGAGATATAAGTTCTAAGGGTCTCAGTATAGTTACAACGGCTGCCCCACCTTTCAAACCGAAACGCATTACTGCTTCACGGCAAAAATAGGCAGGGTGGTGGTACCTATCCGCGCGGACTCACAAGAGGTCCTACCACAATGGGTCCTACCACAATGGCTCATGGGTGTTAAATAATTACCGGAGCGCATAGACATCATTTGAATATGCCCACATTAAGGCATGAGGCTGAAGTCTCAATTATGTTGTGTCACAGCTGTTGTGCCCTTCAAACCGGAATCGTTCGCATCGCTGTTTTGATGCGAAATGTGGACTGGAGAGCTCGACTGCTTATCTAAAACACTAGAAATTATACTAAAATGAACCATAAAACCCCTTGGCTTTTTTGTAGTGAATTCTGGCAAATAAAACAAAATAGTATTATTACAAGTCTATTCACACCAAACTCCGAACGGAGGCAGAACTTTCAAAAACCGGAAACCAGCTTTCATTCGCGTAACAAGCCCGAACACTTTTTACATGACTCCGCGATACTTGAGAATGTTTTTCCAACCTGTGGCTGTGGTTTTGTTTGTTTCGTTTCGACCCGGAGTGTTTAGAACCGCGGTTTCTAGCTGTTGAAAAGGAAAACTATGAAACTTTTAATGAATTTAAAAAATAAATGATATTAAGGCAATTATTGCGGGTTGTTTTTAAATAGATTTTTGTACTTGCAGTTTATCTAGTGTTAAATGGTACGGGCGCTAATGGACATCACAACGTTAGTGTTTTCACTGTGAGAAATTAGCGTGGGGCATAATCCAGTACAATTAACTAAAATAAATTCATTAAACGTGATATTAAAAAGGAAAATCGGAGAGGATTTTCCCACTACGGACAGATGACATGGAAACAAGGAAAGTGCTTCGAAACGGTAGGCTTGTATTCTCCTTCCAGAGAGGTCGCTGGGCTGGGTGGAAGAGGTCTTGCCCTTCCGCGACCACTTCTCCTCTGGAAGCGCCGGAGTCTGACATAACCTGGTCTGTTACCGCCCTCGACCGGGTAACCGTAAACGGTAATCCTCAGCGATAAAAAGAATTTGACTCTTACATTTGATTTGTGAATCTCTAGATCACAAACATACGCGCATTATGGATCGTAACATTTTTAAATATTTTTTCTAATCGTTGGTCAGTTATTTCGATATTTTTTTAACTACAATTTTTTTATTGCATAGATTGGTGGACGAGCTCATAGCCCACCCGGTTTGAAGTGGTTACCGGAGCCCATAGACATCCACCCATCCCATCTTAAAATATTATGAGTTCCAAGGTCTCAGTACAGTTTTTTTTTTTTTTCTTTTTTTTTTATTGCCCTTGTAGGCAGACGAGCATACGGCCCACCTGATGGTGAGTGGTTACCGTCGCCCATGGACTTCAGCAATGCCAGGGGCAAAGCCAAGCCGCTGCCTACCGCTTAATACTCTCCACAAGCCTCGTTTGAAGAAGGACATGTCATAGCGCTCGGGAAACACCGTGGAGGGGAGCTCATTCCATAGCCGGATGGTACGTGGCAAAAAAGACCTCTGGAAACGCACTGTGGATGACCGCAGTGGCTCCAGGTAGTATGGATAAACTCTACTCCGGTGGCGGGCGGTGCGATGGTAAAAACGAGATGCCGGTATCATCTCGAACAATTCCTCAGAGCACTCCCCATGGAACATACGGTACAAAATACAGAGGGAACCGAAGTCCCTCCGCAGACCCAGAGGCTCCAAACCAAAGCAAATTACTGCTTCACTGTAGAAATTTGCTTTGGTTTGAAACAGGCAGGATGGTAGTACCTACCCGTGCGGACTCACAAGAGGTCCTACCACCAGTCAAAGTTACTAATCGTTGTGTATTCGACTAAATGGTAATTTTAATTGAGAGCGATCAATACGAAATTGAATTGCATTTCTCGTGGTGAGAACGGTCGCACTTACTGGTCATTCACTAACTAACCTATTGGCTTTAAATCACTAATTACTATTGTAATTCCTAATTGTTTAAGATTTAAGAGTCAGTTTAATTAAAATGTTAAAAAGTTCAGTTCGACGCCCACTATAGATTCCTATGCAGACGGATTCAATCAACAATCATGTACGACAGCGCCTCCCGACGCCCTGTTATAATCATCAATCAATATCAATATAATCAATCAAACTAATTGCAATTATAGCACGGCTTATTTAAAAATAAATTTCGTTAGGTAAATATTTTCCCAAATCTTCAACCGACACTTTTTGTCCAGATCACCATTACTTAAAATGTTAATGTCCTTACTATGCCTTAGCGCGAAGCGATTCACCCTCTCTAATTCTATGCAGAATCTGCAAGTCGTATCATCAAGTTCATTTTACGTATATTTTCATTAGTTTTCAGTATTACAATAGACGCCTATTTTACCCCTTAGCTTGTTATACTATTTTCAATGACGATCATACCTAAACAGTAAACTGCAATTGCACGTCAGAGCTGATATAGAATTTAGGAGGCTTAGTTTAAAAAAAAATACAAAACTACATTTAAGTTGTAAATCAAATAGTGGCTTAAAGAATAACACATCCGGTGTATTTGTATCGAGTGATAGAACTGCGTTCGAATCCCGCAAAGAGCTACCAATATTTTCCATTAAAATATGTATTTAACACAATGCCCACAAATGATTTCTACGATGAAGGAATAACATGGTATAATAAAACCGGTAAAATTGTAATCTACGTAATTACTAGTGGTAGGACACCCTATGAGCCTGCACAGATCTACAAAACGTAGCATCCAGCCGATTACTGCCATGGAGCAGTGATGAGTTTTAGTTAAAAGAGTGAGAGCATAAGTGTACTATAAAATGAGACTTACAACTGCTGTCTTAACTTGCGTGGCGGCATTTCCGTTGGTGATGTCTATGGGCTCCGGTAACCACTTAGCACTAGATGGGTGATGAGATTTTTCACATTGCAAATGAGCATTACATAAATAAAATATTTGAAGTTTTATCTTAAATCAAAAATTTAACTTGAATTTTTGTTTTTACCTAGTTGATGCCTATTAGAAATTATACAATACTTCTAGCTGCTTTTTTATGTGAGTTCCAGAGTAACTCCTAGCCCAGAGAAGTTTTAAATTAATATGGCCATGCAACAAACCACTTCTCCCTCTGCCATTAATAACCCAAAACGCATATCTATTAAAACCTCGAAGCGCAACTAACCCTGACGACTTGTAGCTTCACAAGAAGGGTAAATAAACGGTGTTATAGTAACTCTATCTCCACAATCAACCGGCAGCAATGATGGTTGTGACAACTTTTTCAATTCAACTCATACCAATAATGAAAGACTATATAAAAACCCAATCAAATCAACAAACAATACTGTATGAAGTTAATTATCAGATTGTCATTTACAGTATCGAACTGGAAACAGTACACAATGGGAACAGAAGGAACGACTTATGAGAACGATGTCCACGTTATTAAGCGAGGCTTCATGCAGCACGCCACGCCGCGGGCGGTACGAGTCTTGTATCTCACACACTGACCTTATGGACCGCCAATATTTGGTGACACAAATTAATAAGATTCCACGACTAATGTAAGAATTAATTTTAACTAAAAATTAACTATTTGGTGCATGCTGATAAAATGCAGATCATAAGCGTTCGGAAAATCTGTGTTACGGTAAGTACATTTGGTAAGGTTTGAAGGGTGGGGCAGCCGTTGTTAGAACTTATATCTCAAGGTGGGTGGCGCATTTACATTGTAGATGTCTATGGGCTCCAGTAACCACTTAACACCAGGTGGACTGTGAGCTCGTCCACCCATCTAAGCAATAAAAAAACGTTACATCATTTCCACGGCTTTAGCAAGGCTAAGGTACTAGCTTCATCACCTATGAAAGACAATGATGGATAACGCAAAGTCGAGCATTCACATACATGTTGCTGATTCCAAGTATTAATAAAATGCTATTCAGAGTCATCAAAAGAAGAAAAAGCATTGCCGGGACTTCTAAAATTATTAAAATAAATATGAGATTTAAGAACCGACCTGTTAAAATTAATTTATGGTTCAAAAGTTCAAATTTATCGCCAAATAAATTATTGAGTTTCAAAAGAGGTTTTTGCAACGATTTTTGATGATGTAGGTAGGCAGCGGCTTGGCTCTGCCCCTGGTATTGCTAAAGTCCATGGGCGACGGTAACCACTCACCATCAGGTGGGCAGTGTGCTCGTCTGTCTAAAAGGCCAATAAAAAAAATGTAGGTCTTCAAAATACAGTCCGACTCGAACTTGACCACGTACATTGGTGCCGTCCAGTCGTGAAGTCAAAATAACAAATTAACTACTTTAAAACTAATCCAATTTTGTTTTAGTGTAGACCAGATCAGCCAACTTAGCAAGCACTGGATATCAGGTAAATGAGATTACCCATACATAAACTCACAAAACGGCCTCTGAATTTAGCTTAATTTAAAAAAATGGTTTCAATTTTTAAACCATCGGCTTCGTGTCCATTTACAAAATCGGTCGTGCCTTTAAATCGAAAACCAATTATGGAAAAACTCTACATACACTCTACGTGAACGCGCAGCATTTGGCTGTGTGTTTCGACGTCACCAACACACACGCGGACATGACACACACAAACTTCACAAACATATAATTTACTAGATGTGTCTAACTGACAACATTAATGAAATTATTAACATGAAAGTTTGGGAAAAATGGCAGTGGGTATTAAAATATAATTCCTTCCAAAGATGAATCGAGAACAACGCATGATAAACTATGGCAAATGCCAATGACCTGGGCAAAATCGAGTGTATCTTCCGTTATAAATACAATAACGGAACTATAATTCAACTAGTTTATTATTTTATTATATACCAGATAAGTAGGTTATATTCTTGTTAATAAATTCCAAATCTTGTGCGATACGGGTAAATCGTGGCTGAACTAATTAAATTTTAAGATTTAAATAATGATATCAAATACTCCCATATAATTAAAGACTTAACTGAAAGACCATATGAAAAAGTTGATATTTACTATCTGATTGGAATCAACTCCTCACTCATTATGCTTTATTTAGCTTTGTCTCACCCTTGGCCTTACTTCCTGCTTCCTTTTTTTCTGATAACAACAACAGTAATCAATTATCCGCTGTCAATGTTTTATGTTAAATTCAGGCCCTCCGAAAACTTCCAGACTTAGTAAACTAATAACCAATTTTTAGTGGGTAGACCTCCTACAAAGCGGACCAAGGATTTGCTGAAGATCGCGAGAACATGCTGGATGAGAGTAGCACAGGACATGGTGCTACGAACCTTAGAGAGACTCATATTCAGTAGTGGACGTCCGAGGCTTGGTTATAATGATGACGATAAAACCAAGATAGATAAAACTAATATAATTTGTGGAAACTAACAAAATGGAAATTAAAAATGGAAATGGAAATAAAAAAAACTAGTTCAAACCAACGAAAGATTTCCTATCCTTTGTCGTTGTCCAGGCAGTTATTATTAAATTGGAATATTCAAAATCGTGTGGACTACAATGCCAGGAGCATAGACAGTCAAGCCTCTTTGAGTACTTTCCTTAGACATCTTTTGAAGAAGGTCATGTCATAATGTTGACAGAACATCCCATCGGAGATTCCATTCCAGAGTATATAGTGCAGACTTGTACAGAAATAATTGGATAGCGTTTAGAACCGTTCTTTATATTTGTAAGATCGTTAATATATTTAAATTTGACTCTTAAAATATAAGAAAAATATCAACTGCACGAAACAAATTAGATTTTCAAAGAAAGAGGACATATTCGTAAAAATATTTTACTGGTGGTAGGAACTCTTGTGAGTCCGCGCGGATAGGTCCCACCACCCTGCCCATTTCTGCCGTGAAGCAGAAATGCGTTTCGGTTTGAAGAGTGGGGCAGCCATTGTAACTATACTTGAGACCTTAGAACTCATATCTCAAGGTGGGTGGCGCATTTACGTCGGAGATGTCTATGGGCTCCAGTAACCACTTAACACCAGGTGGGCTGTGAGGTAGTCCACCCACCTAAGCAAAAAAAAAAAGTATTTTTTATAAAACTTTGAATTTACTTTTATAATTATTTTTATATTTATCAGAGGAAGTGTGAAAGTAGCCTCAGTGATTGATAAATTAAAGAACGGACGGTTAGCGTGGTATGGACCTGTGATGCATAGAGAGGAGATGCAAGGTAGAGGGGGAAAAGATCGACCGAAGAAGACATGGATGGCGTGTGTGAATGACCATATGAGAGAGAGAGAGGAATGAATGCTGAGGTGACGGTTGATAGAAGAGTATGGAATAGAAAAATTCGCTGTGCCGACCCTACCTAGTGGGATAAGGTGGAGACAAAGAAGAAGATATTTCTTTTATAAAACAAAGCAATTATTAAAATTGGTATAATCATGAAACATTTTCCTTCGTACAACATTTACAAATGACAAACACAAAAGGATTCTAACAAAGGCAAGACTCAAGGATCCAATCAAGGTATTTCAATTAGCATTAAAAAAAAAATGTAAAGAACATTCTGTCTCGTATTCAAATCGAAGTCGGTACTCGTTTGTTTTTGAATTGATTGAGAACTCTTGCCGCCGTCGCAACATGAATATTTATACGAATTATCAACTTGAATGATTCGCTGGTCTTCTGTTATTGTTAGAAATGGGACTGAATATATTTATTGATTACCCAACATAAGTCACTTAACACACATAGCACACAAGAGGTCCTACTACAAGTTTACTGGTGGTAGGACCTCTTGTGAGTCCGCGCGGGTGAGTACCGCCACCCTGCCTATTTCTGCCGTGAAGCAGTAATGCGTTTCGGTTTGAAGGGTGGAGCAGCCATTGTAACTATAGTTGAGACCTCAGAACTTATATCTCAAGGTGGGTGGCGCATTTACGTCGTAGATCTCTATGGGCTCCAGTAACCACTTAACACCAGGTGGGCTGTGAGCTCGCCACCCATTAAAGAAATAAGAAAAAAAGTCAATGTTGTTAACCAAAAATTATTAATAAGTATTGACCACTGATAGTCTGATCTATTCCTTGGCCCAGTTGTTGGCGATTTTTAATGCTGTGTGTGCTTGAACTGTTTCTTATATATCTGATACCTATAACACCAGAGAAAGCTTAAGCCTGTGGCTATTTTTGTTTAACTAAAACTACTATTACTGTTAAGTCCGTAAATTTATTATTAAGCTTATTATTTCTCGCAGTATAAAAGTTAGTCGATGCTTTAGTCGTCCAATTAAAAAAATAAAAAAGAATTGGAAACGTAGGTAATAGTAAAAATATAGCAATATAATAATAAAAAAAGAATGCCAAATAAAAGCAGTTTCAATTAGTCTTCAATTCTTCAATTAGTCTATAAATAAATGAAATATAAAAAAAAAACTAAAAGATTTCTTTCGTTATATTGTGTTTATCAAAACTACGGCAGCAGCTTTGAAATGTCATTTTTTTTTCTCAAATCATTATTTAGTTAGCCCAGCTGCATCCAACCAGCAACCTGACATCCAGCAAATCTTTAAATATAGGGGATATGAGTGTTTTCTAAGATTCGTTTTTTTTTTGCTTAGATGTGTGGACGAGTTCACAGCCAACCTGGTGCTATGTGGTTACTGGCGCCCATAGAAATCTACAACGTAAATGCCGCCACCCACCTTGAGATATGAGTTCTAAGGTCTCAGTATAGTTACAACGGCTGCCACACCCTTCAAGCCGAAACGCATTACTGCTTCACGGCAGAAACAGGCAGGGTGGTGGTACCCGCCCGCGCGGACTCACAAGAGGTCATACCACCAGTAATAATCGCTTCCTGAGCGCTATGGCATGTCCTTCTTTAAAATAGGCTTGTGGAGAGTATTAAGCGGTAGGCAGCGGCTTGGCTCTGCCCCTGGCATAGCTAAAGTCCATGGGCGACGGTAACCATTCACCATCAGGTGGGTCGTATGCTCGTCTGCCTACAAGGGCAATAAAAAAAAACGTGGAAGCCTCGCCAAAACTAGTCACATCCAGTTAGGCTTCACACAGAGAACGTTTAATTAACAGTAGTGACAAGCCGACGAGACGCAGCCCGAACGAAACAATACAGCTATAAATAGAGCCTCAATGGAAACTGTGGAGCCGTCAACTGATTTATTTAGTTTAATTAACGATTGATGAGTGGCAAGTAGCGTATGATGTCAACGACTACATGTGAGACGTGCTACTAGGCTGGTGATTGCTACTCATCTATGTAATTGTAGAAGAAAAATGGCTATTTTAGCCATAAAATTGGAGCAGAGTCGGACGCAAAAGTCCTATCACTAGACATAAATAGGCCTTAAAGGTAAACTACTGTTTTCATTTCACCTCTCTTTGTATCCATGATATAAGGCACAAGATCCTACACTTTACAGCATAAGAAGGCTACTTCAAGACACTTCAAATTGGAATTTACTAATGTAATGAAACAAAAGATTCAAGATGCTTCTCGAGAGAATAATTTTGAAGAAATACCCTGAATACACTCAACTTCACATCATTCACTCTAGAGATTTTGAATCTGAAAAGAGAACGGAGTGCTTGATGGAATTGTTTGATATGACTCAGTGAACACATTGTTACAACTGTACCATTATTTAATTGGGACAGATTTTGCACTTACCATGCCGAGCTATTGCGTTCATTTACCTTTATATATCTTTTGCGTAGAGAAACTTCTCTTCGGTGTTTGGACGAGTATGTAATTCTTTAAAGAAGGTATGAAAACAGATAAACATAGTATAGCTTGTCTGTGCTCTTGATCCATGAACGATTATCAAGCTTCGATGGTAATAAAACTGAGACAGTTTTAATATGCACGTAATTTAGATGAGCATCCAGCTCAATAAGACAGCCCCAACCAGGTGAACCGACGATTTAGTGCGCTCGGTGGGAAGTCGTAGGATGCGGAAGGCGGAGGACCGCATTCTGTGGAAGGCATTGGGGAAGGCCTATGTTCAGAATGAGCAGATAAAGGCTGATGATGATGATGATGATGATAAATATCCAAGCCAGATTCTTTACCAACTGTCTCAAGAAGATATTTGAGTTCTTCGGTCACAATGCCAGAAAGAGTAGTGACAATCTTGAAAAATTAATGATGGCTGGCAAGATTGCAGGCAAAAGATCTCTTGGCAGCAATCCAAGACGCTGGTCCAAACAAAACCGCACCACTCTGGATACCACCGTCTATGATGCCGTACATACCGCCGAGAACAGAGGAAGACGGCGAAACATCATCCAGAGTAGGATAATGGTCATGACCCTCGAACATGAGGAATGCGACTCAAGAGGAATGTAGATGATGTCAAGAATAATTGAAGGGACCGGTAATTCAATTTCCTGACTTACTCGAATAAGTAAAGTACCGAAAACGTTGATTTTTTTTCCTCCTTCATAAATTCAAACTTAATTCATATTTTACCAGGAGTATATCTAAAATTAGCATAATTTCGTCAGTACGTACGTATTCAACGTAGGAACAAATTCATTTACACTGTTTTATATTCTGGCAGTGGTTGGCTCGGCTCGTACCGAGAATGAGGGCTGTACTGTGGTTTAAAGATAGATTGCTGTTGAATTAACTATGACTCATAGTATTTTATTATACATATTTTTATCCACATGGGATGACATTATCTAAACTTCTAGTTTTTTTTTAGGATTGCAGGAGTACTGGTGGCCCGGAGGCCTTTCCAGTTTCACCAGGACAGGTGGGCGAGCAAAGGCTCAGCCAGACGTGGTGGGATTTGCTAACAACTGCCCTAGCGCCTCCAAAGGAGACCTAACGACTCAGGAGCAGCTGCTATCTACTACCGGATCGGAATCACGACCCGCTGAGAAGATCCGGCGAGAAGCTCAGCGAGCTGATTCATGGGTTAGGTTGCACGTCGACCTCTTTGTCGAGTTCGACGAGTACGGTTACCGGGGTCCCTAAGCCTGCTCCTAGTGTTAGAGCTAAAGGCGTCTAGTGCAACGGTTATTGGATCTGATGGATCCGTAAGGACGTGGAAACTTCTAGTGTCCAAAGCCCAAAGATATGCAAAACATACCATACCATATTTCCTAAAAAAAAAAAAAAAACTGTTGTTTTCTTCTAATTTTTTTTTTTCTATTGGCGTGAATACCATTATCTTAGAATGGGCGCAGTTCGAAGGTCATGTTGTAATGAATATCCATGAAACTAGAATACATTATTCGCGACAGAAATAAGCCGGACGGTGTGGTATTTCTTCGTGTGGATCTACAATACATCCTACAACGAACAACTTTATAAACATGGTAAATTAGGTTTTATTACTTAAGAAAATTGATGCTCTGAGATCTTAACCGCATCACAAAGTCATACTTTCTAAACCACGGATGATTCTCCAAGAACAGATTTAGAGAAATGAACTGCCAGTTCTAAACGCACCTTTATAAGAAATCGAAATAGTTACTTCATAATTTTAGTTTTAGCTAAGTCTTGTCTATAAGTATACTAATATTATAAAGAGGAAATATTTGTTTGTTTGTTTGTATTGAATAGGCTCCGAAACTACTGAACCGATTTAAAAAATTCTTTCACTGTTTGGAAGCTACACTATTCCTGAGAGACATAGACTATAATCTTTTTTGAAAAAAAATAGGGATCCTTACTAAAACTCCAACAATGTAACCCAAGGTGTAAAAAAATGCCTAAAATATGCTCTTGTGTGCCCTGTGAAAACTATTGATGACAGAATAAAATAATGTACTACGACTTTGTAGAACACATTATTATTTACAAAAAGTGTCGCGACAGCATATATCTAACTATTATAGTTACGCCGCAATAAGTGTTTTTTTATTTAAAAAAGTAAAACAACCTCGTTGAAATTTTTGTTAAAGACCCGAGCAAAGCCGGAGCGGGCCGCTATATGTTATAAAAAAGTCTATAATATTTTCTTATATTTTCCTCGTAGATATAATAAAGAGTACATTGACCATTAAACCATATAATTGCGTTTAATTTGCAATAATCCTAGTATTAATTTTTTTTTTTTATTGCTTAGATGGGTGGACGATCTTACAGCCCACCTGGTGTTAAGTGGTTACTGGAGCCCATAGACATCTACAATGTAAATGCGCCAACCACCTTGAGATATAAGTTCTAAGGTCTCAGTATAGTTACAGCGGCT
Organism: Bombyx mori; assembly: GCF_030269925.1. Classification (NCBI taxonomy): domain Eukaryota; kingdom Metazoa; phylum Arthropoda; class Insecta; order Lepidoptera; family Bombycidae; genus Bombyx; species Bombyx mori. The sequence goes on from NC_085118.1 coordinate 16,373,807, forward strand.
ACCCCACCCTTCAAACCGAAACGCATTACTGCTTCACGGCAGAAATAGGCGGGGTGGTGGTACCTACCCGTGCGGACTCACAAGAGGTCCTACCACCAGTAATTACGCAAATTATAATTTTGCGGGTTTGACTTTTGCTACACTATGTTATTCCTTCACCGTGGAAGTCAATCTTGAGCAAACATCACTAAAATGAAGCATTATTATGGCAGTAAGATAAACTGCACGGTATAAAATTATTTGCTCCGGTATGTACATATATAGGAAGTAAGAAGGAGAATAAATACACGTTCTCTGTTATCTTTTAATGTCGTGGACAATTTTTATTTGCGAACTGTAAATGAAAAGAGTCGAGAACTTTTACGTCTGAGTACAACTAAAGTGCACATCCGGCAAGTGCTCGGCTATACTAATTACGCGTCGCGACACCGCTCGTGACTCAATCGCGCTAATTATAACACTCGTTCGAGGGGAAAGTGTTTTCAAACTTTTCACATTAAAGTTTCTAGCATGCTTTTACTCAGTGTTGTTTAAAGTGACTTTTATGTTTTATGCTGACTACACACTAACACACACACGTTATTAAAGCTTCGACAACTATTTCAACGTCTTTGAAATATTGTGAATTGTTTGAGGGTGGCAAGTATCATTTCACATTTCAATTTCTGCATGTATACATAAATTTAAACGTTTTTTAGAAATTAAAACACTGTGTTACGTGACTCGTCTTGTAATAAAAATCAAACCCGCAAAATAATAATTTGCGTAATTATTGGTGGTAGGACCTCTTGTGAGTAGACACGGGTAAGTACCACCGCCAAACACCGTGGAGCGGACCTCATTCCATAGCCGGATGGTACATGGCAAAAAAGACCTCTGGAATCGCACTGTGGATGACCGCAGTGGCTCCAGGTAGTAGTAGACTGCTTAGTGGCACGAATAGGCAAGATAAAAAATAGCACGAGTAAAATACAAGTTTTGAATACGTATCTACAGCGTCTCGGCTATTAGGAATATTTAAAACACATCCATCATCTTCACGTAAGATCATCAGACATAAAACTTGTTACTGAATATCGAGAGCTTTAAATGTTGAATCACTACTTTGTACTTTTCTAATATTAGCAATTTACAACTAATAATAATAATAATAATAATAATAAAGCCTGTTTATTTCCAATACATAATGATAACATGCGATTTAATATCTAAATATACTAGGGTAGAATTTCTTTAATTTTCTTTTTTCGCTAACGTTGCTTTCTTCTGTACCAATGATCGGAACCCCTTCTCGGGTAAAGGCCTCCTCCAGCTTCTTCCAAATCACTTTGTCCACTCTCCAGCAAACATACAACGAATAGTAATCTTAAATTAAATCGAAATTAACCCACTGAGTTTCTCATCAAATCTTCTCAGTGGGTCGCAATTCCGCTCTGGTAGTAGATTCAGTGAAGCACCGCTCTTGCTAGGGCTAGTGTTAGAAAGTCTCTCTGGTTGAGCCCGTGAGCTCACCGGTAGGCGAGAACTTGTAATAGCCCCTTAGGCTAACAAAGATTAGGTGGGGGGAAGAAAGCCGATAATACCACAAAAATATTTAAATAACTAGTTGACCCGGCAGACTTCGTAGTACCTCAATCGATAAATAAAAGACACACCAAGGGGACACATCAAAGGAAAAACAAAATTGTTTGTTTTTATATAATTCCGAGCTTTTTTTATATTTTCTCACCATTTAAACCTTCCCTGGACTTCCACGAATAATTCAAGACCAAAATTAGCCAAATCGGTCCAGCCGTTCTCGAGTTTTAGCGAGCCTAACGAACAGCAATTCATTTTTATATATAGAGGTAGATAACAAGCCCATAAACAATGCAAATAAAAGACGCCATTTTAAATCCGTAATCGATTAATTTTCCCGCCCCAAAAACGGTTATAATGTTCAAATTAAAACACGGAATACATCCATGATCGAGTTAATCGGATCGCGATGAGTAATGTACTACGCTCGATGGCTCGCAGATTATGCTCTATAAATTATTATGAAGCAATCACTGTGTACCGAAACTTTTGAAGTGATTTATAATTTGCGATGCGATTTTTAAATTTCCATTTGTCAAACGACGTTGGGCGATAAGCTAATGATTCCCTGGTGGCTTTAGAGATAACAATAATAGCACAATGCTTCTAAACCCGTAAATATAAGATACCTAACAAATCAATTAGCTGTTGATTGTTTCTACAGAGAGCATGCGTTTCGTGATACAACTAATACAATCCTACTCTGAACTGTAAGCTTGTATATTATGTAAAATATCAAACAATTAGAATGACAAGGTCAAGCAAATTCGTGTTGTGGTGTCATTCGCATGAACATCCGACGTTAGGGATCAAACATAATTTTTATTTATTGCTTTGATGGATGGACGAGCTCACAGCCCACCTGATGTTAAGTGGGTACTAAATCCCATACACATCTACAACGTAAATGCGCTACCAACCTTGAGATATAAGTTCTAAGGTCTCAAGTATAGTTACAACGGCTGCCCCACCCTTCAAACCGAAACGCATTACTGCTTCACGGCAGAAATAGGCAGGGTGATGGTACCTACCCGCGCGGACTCACAAGAGGTCCAACCACCTATAAACGAACCCACTAGGGAACGAATTTCGTGTTTTCACTACACGATACGATTAAAACTAAATCGTAATATATAAAAAGCACACGTTCACGTAGCGTGAGTTTTCCGTAGATTTATTGGTAATATAATTTTGATTGATCGACGTTCCGCGGATGCGGGTTCGACGCTATGAGGAAACAGCTTAGCCGTAATCAATCTTAAACGGCTCTCCGAAACTAATAGCTCGACTCTTAGTTGATTCAATATGTTTTTATGTTTGACTTCATACCGTAAGTTTTTCTGAGATATTTTTTAAGTAAGATTAATTGTTGATCAAACTTTCTTTAGAGAAAGCATTTTTATGATTTACATTGATCAATGGTATGGCGTATTGTGGACAGTTATAGCTAGGTACAACCATCCTTATTGCTGCTGCAAAGCATTCATACGTTCTTTTTACTGTTTTTTTTACTGGTGGTAAGACCTCTTGTGAGTCCGCGCGGGTAGGTACCACCACCCTGCCTATTTCTGCTGTGAAGCAGTGATGCGTTTCAGTTTGAAGGGTGGGGCAGCCGTTGTAACTATACTGAGACCTTAGAACTTATATCTCAACGTGGTTGGCGCATTTACGTTGTAGATATCTATTATCTCTAGTAACCACTTAACACCAGGTGGGCTGCAAGCGAGTCCACCCATCTAAGCAATAAAAAAAAATTCACGTTATTAGAAACGGTATTATTTATATCTCTAATTAAATAGGCAATGGATTTTTCTTTAATTGCCATACATCGAGAATCCACCGATAGAAAGGCTTGTAATTAATTAGTACGCTTTCGCGCGTTCGTTTTGTTCTATTACCCGTAAATGCAAAAAAAAAACACATCAACAGCTTACGGGTTGTGAAAAGATATAAATGAAATAATATTAACTACACACAGACCCAAATAGCCAAAAGACACGAAATATCTTTTACAAAAGCACAGGCACCCGCTGGAAAAAGAGCTACGGTCGCCAACGAAGCAATTACAAAACTATTGTACAAGAGAGTGGAAATTTAATTCAGAGTACTTGTTATAAGGGAAAGGAACCTCTATGGTTCGTGTAAAAACCATAAAATAATGACACTCGTTCATTCTACGCTGTTGCAACAGTCGAAAACGTGCATCGGCTAATGGACCATTAGCGCAATGAAGCGCTTTTTGATCTAAAATAAACGGACTAAAAACTTGGTACTGTACTCTCGGTGGGGCAGTAAAAAATGTGACTACGTGGAAACAGCGCTGAATTCTGTGACGCGACGTTGGTGTTTCGACAGTTTTAATTGGCGTGCAGCTGCCGTTTCATTCAATTATACACGATGCGGCTCGCGCTCTCTCGCATGACACCATTCAGTTTACAGACGTTTTTTTTTTTTGACCAAAAGAAAAATCGTTTCCGATTTTCACTGTTTATTGGATGTTAACATGAACGAAAGGGTGATGGTTGTAAATCGTGGCGAGTCAGTTATGTTTAATTTTATAAATAGATAGATAAATTGCTACACATGACCTATTTTCTTTCATTAAAAGCGAAACCGTCATCTCCATCGTGTATACGAGGTCTTTAACATGAAACTGATACTTAAATTCATATCTCGTGCACACTAGAGTGACCACCTAATAGCCCAATAATGGACCACGTCACATTGTTTAGTTCGACATGAACGTACCCAATATCCATTGAAATGCTTAAAGCCATGTCACAGATTCACCTGCGTAAGGTTTTCTGTGGGCTTGTAATGGTGACGTTCAACATTCAATATTGTTCTCTAGAACTCTCATGAGCCTGAATCTTTTGCTAATGATTAATAGACGGTAGGTAGGGCAGGTCGCCCTTAGGCTCCTATAGTGACGATCTATGCAGGGTTGCTGACAAGAGGTGCATGAGAGAAACCTAGGAACGTGCTTAGTAGCATGCAATTGAAGAGGTCTATGTCCAAAAGTGAACTGCTATTTAACTAATGATGATTATGATAATAATGAGGTAGCACAATATTCAAATGTCAACGAAAAACACCTCAGCCGGCCGTGACCATGAAAATTGTGCCGCAATCGAAAGGTCGTACATATATAATGGACATAAACTAGAAATTTCATCGTAAAAGTAGTTCCCTCTAGTAAAAGTAGTAGTTATAATACATCTACGACTCGCGGAAACCGAAAAAATATTAGAGCGATTTACTTTCATAGATGATTTCATTCCATAGAGCTTCAACGATGTTACTGGCGCAGCCAATCTGCTGTTTATCACTGAGGATTCCTTTCAAACCAATCCTGGATTAAAATAATTCCAAAGTCAGATAGCATATAGAAAACTGATCTCTGTAAACGCATTAAGAGTTGAACTGTGCTCAAGTGCCGAATAATAATAGGGTACATTCAAAAATATTACCGAAGCGACCTATAGTACAAAAGACATTAAGAAGTACAAAAAGTCATCTGTAAGTCCGGGGACTCCCAAAGAAATCCTTGCGCCAAATCCACTTACATATGAATAGGTCGACCAGTGTTAGATTATTTCTCTGAAATAAACGTGCATTTGAATTTTTATTACTTATAAGCCAAATGTGATTTGAAGTTGGTTTGTCAAGCAAAAGGATGTAACTTCACATAAACAAGGTTGCAATTATTATTAGCATGACCTGCTCGGTCGACTGCGACTTGGCAAGCTTCCGTACATCTTATGGCTCTCTAAGTTTGGCGTTTAGTTGTTTCACTAAGTTGAACTTGACAGCTGCCATTACTATTGGACAAAGATTTGTGCACTGCCGTCAATTTTATGGATTCCTTATGACGTAACGTTATAATTTTAACTAATCTTGTGTATTCTAAGTACATTTAAATTGTAATTAATTCATATTGTTTTCTAATTTAATTATTTACTTTACTTACTATTCAATATTTTAATGATTATACTTGTTAGGCTAGTTCCATAGTGTTTTTAAAATGATGACGTCAGCGTTGATGACGCTATTCTCTTCATCATTATCATTGTCTTCCATAGTGACAGTAATTAAGACTCGCTTTTTCATTGAATTCCATTTATTACATTTCAAGTGTATTACGATATCAACAGAGAGCTTCGCCCCGCTCGACAGCTTTATGCGTCAATAGTCCCTCGTATTTATAGTAGGAAAGGGGTGTAGGTTAGTAATGAAATCTCCCGAATACTGTCCCAAACACCTATTGACATGCGTAACATTAAATTAAACAGTTATATTTAAGTATTAGTTAGTAATGAATTCTCCCGAATACTGTCTCAAACAGTTATTGACATGCGCAACCTTAATTAAGCAGTTATCTTTACCTATTTTTAATTAACTAAATAGTGACGTTGCGCCAACATACTATATACTCATCAAGTTCCACACAGTGACAACCGAATCAATATCATAGCTAAAATGATTTCCACGTTACATTAATATATAATTTTACACAATGTTAATTCGTAACAAACGCGAGAATGAATCGATGACGTGACAGGCCCAATAACACTGCGCAACGAACACGTACAGATATGATCTGTTTGTTGTGACCTCAACCATTGGTTTCTAAATCAAAGTCTCCAAGTAATCCGCTATTCAAATCTGACGGTATTTTGTCACATAAGAAAGCTCAAATGACTATTACTGTACTCGACGATTTTGCGCCAAAATGTGGATTTTTTATTTATTTCTTAAATGGGTGGACGATCCCACAGGCCACCTGACGTTAAGTGGTTACTGGAGCCCATAGACATCTACAACGTAAAAGCGCCACCCACCTTGAAATATAAGATCAAAGATCTCAGTATTGTTACAACGGCTGCCCCACCCTTCAAACCGAAACGCGTTACTGCTTCACGGCAGAAATAGGCAGGGTAGTGGTACTTACCCGGGCGGTCTCACAAGAGGTCCTAGCACCAGTAAATTATACTATTTTGTTTTCAAATAATTTTCTAATAAATCCTACACGAAACATTAGTAGAGGCGGCTGCGGTTTTTGGAACTCAGCGCATTCCGAATTTAACAATATTAAATTATTTTCGATAGCACGCTACGAGCCGAGTTATGCTGGTAATTTCAGAATGTTAAATGCCTGTTTGTACACTGTTTTGAATTTACAGACGCGAAATTTATTGTTCACTGTACAGACTTCTATCTTCTATCTATCTTCATATAGTAATTCTCATTGCCTAATCCTAATTTGCCAATAACTTTCTCAATGTTTATAATGTTAATTGTTTTTTTTTATTGCTTAGATCGGTGGACGATCTCACAGACCACCTGGTGTTAAATGGTTACTGGAGCCCATGGACATCTGCGACGTAAATGCGCCACCCACCTTGAGATATAAGTTCTAAGATCTCAGTATAGTTACAACGGCTGCCCACCCTTCAAACCGAAACGCATTACTGCTTTACGGCAGAAATAGGCAGGGCGGTGATACCTACCCGTGCGGACTCACAAGAGGTCCTACCACCAGTAATTACGAAAATTATAATTTTGCGGGTTTCTCTTTTATTACAAGATGTTGGTAAGACCATCTACTTTGATTCTGTTGTACAACAGTTTTGTACGGTCTATATTGGAATATGGCTCCGTCACATGGAATCCCCAATATAATATTTATATTCAGCGACTAGAAAGAGTCCAAAAAAAGTTTTTTAAGCATCTTTTATACCATTGTCGTCGCTTTAACTCTCCAGAACCGACAGAATTTGTTTCTCTAGTCGATCGTAGTTGATTACCAACAAAGGAAGTAGCGAACCGGAAATACGGAGACGGACTGGCATGGCAAAATCTGCAATGACCCAACTGAGCAAAATCTGGAGAGACCGTAATATTACCCACCGAACTAAAATACATCTGGTCCGCACCCTTGTCTTCTCCATTGCTCTATATAGTGCAGAGACGTGGACACTCAAAGCCACAGATAGGCAGAGAATCGATGCCTTTGAGATGTGGTGCTGGCGACGTATGCTACGAATACCATGGACGGCCCGCCGCACCAACATATCTATTCTCAGGCAGTTAAAAATAGAAAGGATTCAACGTCTATCCACAATCTGCCTACAAAAAATATTGCGGTATTTTGGTCATGTTGCACGTAGGGATACCAGCAATTTGGAACGCCTTGTGGTGAAATAGAGGGAAAAAGGCCTAGGGGTAGAGGTCCCAAACGATGGTCGGACCAAATAGCGGAGGAACTGGGGATACCTATCAGCGACGCACTCCACCGGGCTGCAGGGCGGGATCGATGGAAACAGTTGGTTGACGAAATCGGACGGAGTCACGATCCTCAGCAGTGAGGAACCGATCGAAAAGAGAGAAGAGTCGATCGTAGGCTACTGAGGGATCAAATGTTTTTATATAAAATAATAAATAACGAGATTGATTCTAGCTATCTTCTTTCCAAATTTTCATTTAAATGTAGTCGTATTTCCGCGCGTTCCAAACAGACCTTCCACAATTCCACGGCTCGAACGAAATATGCTTCTAACTCTTTTGTCCTTAGATCTTGTAGGTTGTATGATGCTAAGTTCTCTAATGCTGACATCTTTTGCTTGTCACTTGTAGCATATAGAAAAGCTACTTTAAAACTTTTATAAGGTGATTTAGCCCGATAAGTAGTATAGTTGATGTATAAATAATATGTGCGTATTGTGTTGCTTTTGTTTTTTTGTAATTTAAATTTCTAAATTTCTGTTCTTGTTCACTCTCTACTTATATGTGATTTTGATTGTGGAAACATATTTGGTTATTGTTTTAGCTATATTTTTTTAAATATTATATGTTTGTATTGTACTGTTTGTTTCCCAAATAAATAAATAAATATTCCTTTACCGTGGAAGTCAATCGTGAACATTTGTTGAGTACGTAATTCATTACAAAAATTGATACCCGCTGGAATTCGAACACAGGTGCATCGCTCAACACGAATACACCGGACGTATTATCCGTTAGGCCACGACGACTTCATTCTTTTTTCGTAAAGGTATTAAATTTTGAACAAAATCGTCTTTAAATGCATCAGTAGCTCCCGAGTGAGAAAACCAATGCTGTCCTTAATTCTTAAAGCCCCAAATCCTATAATCATAGGTTGGGGGAAAAGTTTCTTTACATTTTAAGAAAGTTCACAACATTGTTCAACATACTTTATTTACATTTAACTAAAGTATGTAGGTACCATTTTGTTCGACAACTTTTTGCCATCTCGTAGGTAGGGATATAATCCCATTGCTATAGAAATTTTCTGGGGATTTTGATCAAAATACCGCGACAGTTAGTTGGTTTTGGCAGTCCTCTCGTGATGTTAACCTTACACTATCTTTAAAATTTAAGCTTTTAATGATACCAAAGCCAGTCAGATATAAATAGTGCAGCCAAAGAGATTTTATCACAAGTTCATAAATACTATAACGCGAAAAGACTTTTTCCTCAGCCCATTTATAATATAATACTAATAGGGCATATTATGGCTCGTTTTGGTTTGGATTTAGCTGATTGAAAAAAAAACGACACATTGAAGTGTACTATCTAATAATAATCGATCTTCCCATCTTATTAATATTAACTAGTGGCCGGAAGTAGTTACCTGTGGATTTTGTAACGAGGGTTCCCGCCATTCCAATATGACTCCTCATTTCTCGTGGCGTGTGAGCCCCGGTAACACCATAGCGTAAAGTAAAAATGTCCTTTCATTATGATCCGGGACTTCCCCCTTCCTTCCCACTTATATTCACTAGGTTATTTATTTAAGCGTCGTTTTTATCCGATCACGTTTACAGAGACATAATCATTCGGTCATGAGAATTTGTTCGTGTTCTGTTTTTATATTAGGTAATTCCTTGAAAAGATATTAAATAAATAATATATATTGTATGAGTATGGGGGTGTAATTGTATTTTTTTTATTGGAATATTGGCACTCAATGTTTTATTTAAGTATCAATGGATACTTGATACGTACTAGTACTGATATTTTAGACTATACCTCGAGATGTGAGATTGAAGTGATAGATACTTTTGAATAACGGCTAATTAAACGCATCATGGCTAAGCGGAAAAAATAGATTTAGCGTTTAATCTATCTAATATATAAAATTCTCTTGTCACAATGTTCGTTCCCATACTCCTCCGAAACCGCTTGACCGATTCTCATGAATTTTTTTATGCATATTCAGTAAGCCTGAGAATCGGCTACTATCTATTTTTCATACCCCTAAGTGATTAGGGTTGTCCACCCCTAAATTTTTTTTTTTTATTTGGACTTTTTTTGTTATAATGAGGTATTATGTGGTTGAATGAGGTTTTGTTATTTTTATTATATATTCCCTCAACGTTCACAGCGCTACATGCCTCTTTCACTCATTTACCACATCCTTACACACTTACAATAAGTTAGTTTTTTTTTCTACACTAGAAATTCCCTAGAAATCTTATATATGGCAAAACAATGTTTGCCGGGTCAGCTAGTATTCTATATATTTAATATTATTTATAAGTAGCTTTAATTAAAACTAAAATTATATTAATTATTATGACACCCTTGTGAACTTGCAATATATACTACAACTAATGTAAAGTTAGGGGTTGAGAAATTATTGAGAAATTCGGTTCGTAAATGAATGAAGATTCTGCTTCTAAGAACGGAAGTTAGGGTATGAAATAGTGGCGGTAACTTAAGGGCAGGTTCAAATGTATGCACGTAATTTATGATTAATAGCCGGTCTGATATTTTTTTTTATTGCTTAGATGGGTGGACGAGCTCACAGCCCACCTGATGTTAAGTGGTTACTGGAGCCCATGGACATCTACGACGTAAATGCGCCACCCACCTTGAGATATAAGTTCTCATTATAGTTACAACGGCTGCCCCACCCTTCAAACCGAAACGCATTACTGCTTCACGGCAGAAATAGGCAGGGCGGTGGTACCTACCCGCGCGGACTCACAAGAGGTCCTACCAACAGTAAACCTGATATTCAAAATGCTCTATTCGATTGCTTGAAAAGGGGGAAAGAGAACAAACCGAGAATCTGATTCTTGATTATAGCTTTACAAGTAAGCATCGTAACGACAATTATAGTTGTTGCAAAGTACGACCTTATTTGTGTGAGTGACCAATCTTTATACGCGTCAATGTGTATATAGCGAAGGTAACCACTGACTGCTTCGATCCGCCTGATCCATTAATGGTGCTTTTAGGTACCATAAGCAGGGCTCGACGAGTAAATAAACCCATAGACACAGCCCATTGAGTTTCTCGCCGGATCTTCTCAGTGGGCCGCGTTTCCAATCCGGTGGTAGATTCTGCGAAGCACTGCTCTTGCTAGGGCCAGTGCTAGCAACACTCCCGGTTTGAGCCCCGTGAGCGGTGAGCTCACGCTCTGCTACTCTACACACTAACAAAAATGTGTATTTACGATTACAGCTACAAATTGAATTGTTAGAGATGATACCGGCATCTCGTTTTTACCATCGCACCGCCCGCCACCGGAATAGAGTTCATACATACTACCTGGAGCCACTGCGGTCATCCACAGTGCCTTTACTAGAGGTCTTTTTTGCCACGTACCATCCGGCTATGGAATGAGCTCCCCTCCACGGTGTTTCCCGAGCGCTATGACATGTCCTTCTTCAAACGAGGCTTGTGGAGAGTATTAAACGGTAGGCAGCGGCTTGGCTCTGCTCCTGGCATTGCTGAAGTCCATGGGTGACGGTAACCACTCACCATCAGGTGGGCCGTATGCTCGTCTGCCTACAAGGGCAATAAAAAAAAAATAAAAAAAAATAAAGGCCACGCGAGCTCGTACTTTACATATAGACTATAATTTCTATGAAGAGCCTAGAAAATTTATCCGTGATTATAACTATAAAATATTCCATATAGTGAAATTAAATTCAAGATGTTATGTGGAGCATCGTCTACTATGGAAACAGGTTCTTTTAAGCTCTTTTATCCATGCCAACTGTTAGCCAACTGTTAGCATATGCCAACTGTTTATGGCAAATTGCAATTTCGTTCCAATATTACACTGTGGCATATCATCATCACCCACACATTATTGACGGCCGTCTGGTGTAGTGGTAAGTGACATGGTCACTACACAAGGGGGTCGCGGGTTCGAATCCCGCCAAGGGAAGATATTTGTATGATAAATTTAAATGTCTTTTCCAGGGTTATGGATGTATATTAAATATATGTATGTGTATAATAAAAATCTTACATTTATTTCCGTTATCTGGTACCTGTAACACAAGTTCTTAACGAACTTATCACGGGACCAGTTAACGTGGCGTGATTGTTAGTAAATATTCATTTATTTATTTATTTATTATGTCCACTACTCGACACTGGTCTCCTCCAAAGTTCGTCATAATGATCGATCCTTTCGGCCCGTATCCAGTGAAATTTGAGTGGAATTCAGCGGATTTCCGGATTTCAAATCGACCTACAAAGAATAAATCAATATTTGTCCTTTTATTCAAGTAAATAGATAGTACTTCCACGTGAACATTATAACATTATAACATTTTTAGAACTCGTCGTGGCCTAAAGGATAAAGACTTCCGGTGTATTCGTATCGAGCGATGCAACGGTGTCCGAATCCCATGTTTTCTAATGAAATACGTATTCCACTAATGTTCACGATTGACTTCCACGGTGAAGGAACAACATCATGTAATAAAAATCAAACCCACAAAATTGTAATTTGCGTAATTACTGGTGGTAGGACCTCTTGTGAATCCGCGCGGGTAGGTTTCACCACCTCGCCTATTTCTGTCGTGAAGCAGTAATGCGTTTCGGTTTAAAGGGCGGGGCAGCCGTTGTAACTATACTGAGATCTTAGAACTTATATCTCAAGGTGGGTGGCGCATTTACGTCGCAGATGTCTATGAGCTCCAGTAACCACTCAACACTAGGTGGGCTGTAAGCTCGTCCACCCATCTAAGCAATTAAAAAAAACATAAGTACTAAGGCGTATTATGAGCCCAAATGAGTAGATACCGGCACTCTGACTATTTCTACCGCAAAGCGAAGAATGGAAAATACATTAAGATTTCTATCCCATCGGTCTGTAGCTAGGGAGGCGATGAGCTTTTTCATCCATAAACTCAACATGCAAACAAAAACATACAGATTGTCGTCTAAACATACAAATAGGTCGAGGTTGCACAACGAAAAAAAACTACCCTCTAATCCGTATCGTAGTAATTATTGTAAAAAGTTGATACAGCCTTATGGTTCTGAGGTTGAGAAACACATAGAAACTCTAAATGTTGATAGACGAGCTTAATTCCTCTCACAATTATTTTAAGCTCACTAAATTCAGACGAAGACCCTTTTAGACAATATCCCTCACAAATTCAAAGCGACTGTAAGCCCTGATAAAAGTTTCGCTGAAACTTTCATACGGGGACAATCCCAAAAGCTCGTTTCACGAGACTTGATCTAGACTTGAATATTTGGGCATTTTCATACTTGAAACTGAAATCGTATTAATGCTATTTAGTGCCAGATGAAAACCTGCTTAGCATCGTTTATAGGCGAGGTGGTAGGCGACCTGGTCTATAGGCAGGGCAAGGTGAATGCTTACCTTGTGATATAGCTTCAAAGCCCTATTATTGGGATAGCGTTTCTATCACCCTTCAAGCCGAAAAGCTCGACGGCAGGAACAAACAAGACAAGAATACGAATTCAAATCACTTATTTCGACTTTAATGTAATCATAAAATAACCTCTTGAATATTAAAAGGTATTGGCTATACCACAGACTCCTGAAAAACCACAGTCTTTAGAACAACAAGCGAAGCAAGCTCGTCGGACTTGCCATTTATTACTATTATTACTCGTTTTAAATTGTAAAAGATTATGCATGGTAATAAAAGGGTGCGTGTACTTATGTACGCCCGTAAGAAGTTATACTTTATTTTAATTAAATTAATTTCTTTTTTTTATTTACATTTTAATCAATTTGAAAAAAAATCGATTAAACAACATCCTTAAACACGCATATTGGACATCCCTTTTCTTGACATCGTACAAATTCGGTAATTCTCGGTACGGTTCGGAAAGTTCACGTGCGGCTATATTCAGACTCGCCAAGCTACGTCGGTCGTATTGTGATGAGCGATTTAGTGGGCAACTTCATTCTGTTAATTTTGTGTCACAGTGCGCACGCATCGTAAAATTTCACTCTCATCAGTTTTTCATAACGCGCCTAAAGAAGTATAACTTCAAAAAACTATGTATTCTGAAACTTTCAGAAGTATTCCGTCCTCATTTTGTCGCTGACTAAATTCTATAGAAGTATAGTTTTATGTCTTTTCAGTATCGCTTTTGATCACGTAAGTAGCTCTGTCTGTAGATTATGTTTTCAAGTTCAAACCACAGGACTGATTTTGACGAAAATAAGGTACAGAAAAAAATTATACTCCCCCTACTGTTTGAGCCCGGGTTCTCCGTTCACGTCATATAAAGTCCAAACAGGTCAAGCTGTGGACGGGAAACCGGTATAAACAGTTAATAGTTTTAAAAAGGACTGTGACAGATAATGTCTTAAAATGAGAACGAAAAACCGTTCGTTATATACCACGTACAGCCTCCATTGAATACGGCAGCAAAATTTTAAATATAAAAATACAAATTTAATGGAAGCTCCACATTCGCGGCCCACAACCCATCAACGCTTTCGCCCATTTTTGATTTGACATTATCAGACCGTGTGATGAGGGTACAGTGTCCAAAACAAGCGTAAACTTGTCAGCGTTTTCGCATTAAAAAACGTCAGGAAAAAGGATTTTTGATGGAGTTTATTTATAGATGATTTGGTATGTTTGTTTAAATTGTTTTAGCTGGTGATTATGTGGGGATATTAGGTTAGCCTGCGAGGAAAAAGGGTGACAATCTCGAAAGACTTCTCATCACCAGCAAAGTGGAAGGAAAGAGGCCTAGGGGGCTTAGTCCCATGCGCTGATTCGATCAGATTAAGACGACTTTGGAATCCAGCAACAATGTCGCTATCCACTGCGCGGAGGACAGAAGTGAATGGAGGAACATAGTCCTGACAGAAGTGCTCAGTAAAGGTCACGACCCTCAGAACTGAGGAATACGACGCACGGAGGAGGTTAGCCTTACGATGAAGTACGCTTTTGTGCACCTCTTACTATTTGCAAAATTCTCATGCTTTATCATCGAAAGGGTGATGTTAATTCATAAAATGCAAGCTCGTTTCTCGAGGTGGCTGTAGGTATTCTGCTTTCTAGAAGAATTCTGATGTTTACATCAGAATTGAATCGTAGCGTTCAACAAAACCCCAAAGCTTGAAGTGGTGATACGGAAAGTTTACTGTTCAACGGACGTATTGTGAACTGACATGAAAAGGTACCATCAAACTCTAGTTTTATCGCAAGGGCCATTCAACAATACAAATATAAGATGCCAATCTAAAATTAAAACTTAAAGTGAATCGGATGAGCTCCCACGGCAATAAACTCACGGTTGTGGCTACGTTATTTTTTCAATAAAACTCTCTGTAAATATTTTACCGAATTTTAATTAACTAACTGACCCAGCAGACTTCGTAGTGCCTCAATCGATAAATAAAAAATCTTAACTTCTGTATAAAATAAACTTAAAACAAACAAAAGAAGTCCGTCCGACAGGGGACACATCAAAGGATAAACAAAATTGTTATTTTTATTTAATTCCGAGCATTTTGATATTTATCAACCTTTTAAACCTTCTCTGGACTTCCACAAATAATTGAAGACCAAAATTAGTCAAATCGGTTCAGCCGTTCTCGAGTTGTAGCGAGACTAACGAACAGCAATATATTTAAAGATAGAAAAAAAAAATCTTCGATTCTAAAGCGATTTAAAAAAAATACTGCTGCGTTAATACGTGCTTGCGACCGAATGTATGTGCAAGCGTTTATATTATTATGGGATGTCCTAGTTGAAGTTGGAATCGAATTCCATTTGTAGTAAGTTGTGTTGGGTAGCATTCGTTAGATTAACCCGCGCCCGGTACTGGCGATAGGAGCCTCGGGGGACGTCAGGACGTCGGTCTTTGTGAAAGGGGCCAGAAAGGATGCCGAAGCGATCTGAAGCGACGTATGGAGATACTGACTAAGATCCCTTTTAAGGTTCAATATAACGTGTATATACATGCAAATTACACAGACCTTATCTAGCAGGGAATTGAAAAACAAATTGCAACCTCAGCCAACTGTACTCATAAGAAATGGGAGATTATATACCAAACCGACCGACTATTGAAAAATCTTACGAGTCAAAAATCTGACATAGAACTCAGCGGAAAATGGACAGGAATTTTCTCCGAGTATATTAAACACGCATTTTCTGCTGGAAAGACGTATTGTGGGCCCACGCGGGTAGGTACCACTATCCGGAACGTTTCTGCTGCAAAGCAGTCCTGCTTTCCGGTTTCATTGGGTGAAATGGGTGGCGGAATTCACGTCGTGATATCTATAGGTGCCGGTAGGTATTATACTCCAGCTACCTTAAGCTCTCACTCATCTAAAAAAAAGCATATTTTTTTAGTATATTATTTCTTAACACGAGTCTCCTGGCTGCTGATTTCAAAAAAAGCAGTTTTAAAATTTCCAATTCAAATATCGATTAATACAAAACATCTTCAGAACATATCATCTTTCTTCTTTCTAGCGTTTTCCAGGTCTAATGCCAGATTTCGTTTTCCTACTTAAGCTACTCCACTTTGCCCGGACTAAGAACAAATCATTACATATACAAAACTTTCAACACATATCCTATCGATATAATGATAAATTTCAACAATTACTATACCAACAGCGTCTAACTTAAGCCATCTTGTAAGACGAAATTGGAGTCGAAATGATTGAATGCATTTGTAAAGACGAATAGTGAGTAATTCATAAGAAAACATTTACTTGAAAAATGTTTTAGGTTGTAATAAATTTTTATAATAACAGAAACAAGTGCCATATTGAGGACTCGAAGAGAATATTAAAAGAAACGCAAAACAATAAGACTTTCAAAGGCAGTAATTTATCATCACGTATCCGAGAAATACTCAAAGGAGAAAGCCGGTTTTTAATATAAAAGAAAGGGAATAATCTTCCGCCGTCTTAAGCATCAGATATAAAAGCGCCATAAGACTTACATAATTTTTAACAACTGCACGAATTTTTACTTACTTTACTTTTACTTTTTACTAGCCATATTTAATGATATACGTACCTAATCTATACATCTATACATATAAATAAAATTGGAGTGTCTGTTTGTAATATTGAAATAACCGCTTTTTACTACATGCATATGAATATACCAAAATAACATTTTTTAGATTTTTTGTCTGTCTGTCTGTTTGTTCCGGCTAATCTCTGGAACAGCCGGACTGATTTTGAGGAGACTTTCACTTATAAGTAGCTGATGATATAAGTAGTAACTTAGGCTACTTTTTTAGATTAGCTTCGCCCCGTGGCGTCACCCGCGTTACGACAATAACCGCGAGTAACATCGCGGGACTCAGCTATTTAATAATAAAATTTAATATTTTCGAAGCGAAGCGAGGGCGAGTCGCAAGTTACAGATAAAACTTCTAGAATAACATTTATTGTTTTATATTTTTGCAGTTTTTTTTATTTGAGTTTTTTTTTAGGTAGATATAGTCGATGTATTTGTAACAAGTATAGATGAAGTCAAATTATGTCTTAACTTATTTATGAACTATTCGTGGTTATATATATAACGCCCAAAGATGAAGGAACAGCATAATATATTAAAATAAAATCTGCATAGTTCACACACCGCAATGATAGTGGAGAACTTTACGACGGCACTGGATCTTCTTAGTCATGGTGTCTCGGATTTGCATGTTCCTGTTTGAATGGTATTTTAGTTTTTAATCCGCTGCATCTATAACAAATTTTAGTAGTAGGTACCACCCAAAGTACCACCACCACAACTACCACCACCCTGCCTATTTTTGCGTGAAGCAGTAATGCGTTTCGGTTTAAAGAATGAGGCAACCGTTCTACTGTCAAACTGAGACTTAGAACTCTTGTCCTATCTTATGTGGCGAAATTTACGTTGTTGATGTCTATGGGCCCCAATAACCGTTTACCATCAGGTGAGCCGTGAGCTCGTGAGTGGAATGTGTTTCCATCAAGAATTTAAGTGATCTTAGCAAATAAATAAAAACTTAGCGGTAGGCAGCGGCTTGGCTCTGCCCCTAGAATTGCTGACGTCCATGAGCGACAGTAACCACTTACCATCACGTGGGCCGTATCCTCGTCAGCATACTCGGGCTATAAAAAAATAACAAAAACTTACAAAATACTTTTTAAATATAACATCCCTATTTGACCAGATCTAAAATCAGCTATAAACATAAAATAGCACCTTAATGTCTCCGAGCTCACCGAAGGACATCCTTGATCCTCAAAAAACACCATAATCTCTGACACGAACTGATCACGGCGACGCACAGGTAGGGCTGCTTACAAAATGAGTCATCTAAATTCGTGGAGAGGGCGCGAGGTTGGCACCTCCGTGCCTCCAATTTGAGAGCTCTCCCAAATTAGAAAGGTCTCCTCATAAATTGTTCCAATATTCGGAGACGCGAACGGCATGTTAAGCTTAAACAGGCCGCGACTTACACCGTTTTGTAACCAGTCATTTATTTATATAACATAGTATGTTGAACGTAGTTATTGTTACTTTAAAAGGTGTCATTTTACGAGTATTCACTATTCTGAAATGCAACGGTTACTCCTTTAATGTTTTCTTTAAGATATTGCATAGCTTTTATCGCGGGTTTTGAGCGCTGCGACCGGATCAAGAAATTCCGTAACGAAAATAAAACCTAACACCACCCACTCCGCTTACCATATAGCTCGCGTTCAAACACATTCACACGTTGTGCTTGTGTAGTGTTTGTGAATAAGCGCGCGGCGTCACGTCTCACTGCATGCGCGCTCTTTCTCTCGCGCGGTCTAGCTTATGAGTGTGAAGGGGATAGTTAATATTTTGCTTTTGTTAATGTTTATAAATATAGAGTGGTCTTATTTTATTATTGTTTTAATATTAAACTATTATTGTCTAATTATAATTGCGTAAGTTTATAAAAAATGCTATGCAATAGCTTTACCACGGCAGTCCTCGAGTGCCTCGCGTGTTTTTATTTTGTTTAAGAACGTTAAATTTAGTAACGTTGTATTTATTTAAGTTTCTATGGGTTGTAGACTTAGTTAAAACTACTTTTACGGCGTATTCTTGCGTTGGTTGCTTTAATGTTTGTTATTTCCGACGTTTAGAACAGTATAATTTTCGTGATCAAGTGGTGCGTACACATTTTCCTCGAAAACGTATATTTCATGAACAACTTACTACACCAATTAATTAACCATTCTAGTCAATTTAAAATAAAGATGAATGTAGATGACGAAAGGATATTAAAACAACTTCAATATCAATAAAAAAAAGAAAATATTTATTAATCTCTTATTTTTTTATCTAACAATTGTATTTAAATGCGATTGAATTTCATTAAATTAGTATTGGAGGTATATGCAACATGTTGACACGCTGTTTCATTAGCAATTTGTAGAATATGTTATTTAAAACGCTATTAATAAATTCATATATTTGCAGATAAATATATTAAGCAGTTTCATCCATTATTCATACATAATATAAGTATAAAGTTCTTTATGATAATAGCCTGAAAGATTATCAATCATGAGTGTTTGACAGGAGTGAGACAAGTCACTTCAAGTTATATTTAGACCTTATGTGGCAGCTAAAGATTTCTTCTATTGTCTTCTATAGTACGTATGCTAACAGAGTGAGTTTACAGTTAGCAGAGACATCGCCAATTTGGAAGGTAGATTGCCAAGCCCTTATTCCAATGTGATCTTAATGAAGAGAAGATTTCAGTGCCTGTGCCTGCATGGCGTTAAGTTCGCCTTTGTACAATAGTTTTTCATTCATTCATTCATTCATTATTTAAGACTATAATTTTCTTTCGGAACGGTGTAAATAAACACTTCAGTCACGTAACGAAGGCGATGCGTCAACACAGATCGATGCTGAACATTCCAGAATGCGTATTATTATGGCCTTTAACATGAATTTTAACATTTACGGCATTAATAAATTTTTACGATACCTTTTAATTAACATTAAATTTTCTTCTAAAATTGTAACGATTTCATATTTATTTGGATGGATAAAAATGGGTTTTATTGTTCTGTAAACTGAAAGAAAACAAAGCATAAACATTTAGAATATAGAAGTAAAAAAGTTTACCGAATACTATAATGAATATGATAATGCCATTGGCATTGTTGTTTCTAGCATTTGATAAGTTAGGCGGTAATTAAATGTAATTCATGCTAGAGATACAAAGATACGAAGTTCAAAAGATCTTAAAGTCATACTTAAGTAAGAGCGCTTGTAAAATTTAATTTAAAGAAAAATCATTTTCATATTTTATTCGGATTATCACCTGAGGACGTTTTCTGAAAGGAAGAACAGATGATTTTAAGCAATAACAAATTTAGAGTTTGTCCTTCGATAAATCAGCACGTCACTTTTCAAACACTAGACATATACGTAAAATATGCTGGACCACTCAACATCCACAGTCAAAGACAGGGATACGGTCGAGATGCAAGTGCCATCAATTACAGCGGGCTCCATAAATCGGTGCTTCGGTCGCAAACCGCCGACACAGACGCTTGACGGCCGAAACTGATACAGATAATTCACTATTCTACGTCTGTCTAGACAGATTGAAATTCCAATGTACAGTAGCGGAATGATAAGGGGCTAAAAGTCAAAAGCAATCCTTATTCCTACCGTATCAGCGGAATCAAACGATAAACTCATGAAAAGGCGGTTTGGCTCTGCCCCTGGCTTTGCTGAAGTCCATGGGCGACGGTAACCACTCACCATCACGTGGGCCGTATGCTCGTCTGCCTACAAGGGCAATAAACAAAATCCTGCAAAATTTCCTCGGATATAAAGTTATACATTGAATAATCTATATTTTAATACGTGAAGCAAAAACTTTGTATCCCTTTTTTACGAAAATTGCGCGGACGGAGGAGTATGAAATTTTCCACACTTATAGAGAATAATATAGAAAAGAAGTGCAGAATGCTAATATTTTTTTAAAATAATGCATAAAAGATACATTAAATCAATAAAGAAAACATTACACACACTACATGCCATGTATTTGACGCACACATGCATGCATACTATTTATTGTCAAACTTTTGTTCTTGACGTCTGTTGTCAAATTGAGAATACATTAAATATTGTTCGTCTTTGTTAATATTTTTTATAGTGTAGTCTTGGCGAAATTTGTGATTATAGAAGTATAAAATACAATCATAATAGTGTACAAACTTACAATTCCAATTAATTATAGTCGAATTTCGACTACTGCGGGACCTCTAGTTTTATATTAAAATTTCATTAAAGATCTAAATCCCAGTCTATCATTTGAGTCATCATATTCAACGAACAATTCCAATTCACAGAATATTTATAACAAAAACCACTCTATTGAGCCAACTCGGAATATCTTCCTTTATCTTGCAAATATCGTTCTTGTAATTTCAAGGTGAATTATTCATTACTGATCTGCCGCAAAGATTGCTTTACGGACAGAAGGCTTTTATTAATACATCATCAACGAGCCATATTTAAGAATACAATTGGAATTATCAATATTTAGATATTACAATTGTTTGTTTCAAATACTTCATTTTGATGTATGAATGATGATGATGGTGGTAGGACCTCTTGTGAGTACTGGTGGTAGGACCTCTTGTGAGTCCGCGCGGGTGGGTACCACCACCCTGCCTATTTCTGCCGTGAAGCAATAATGCGTTTCGGTTTGAAGGGTGGGGCAGCCGTTGTAACTATACTTGAGACCTTAGAACTTATATCTCAAGGTGGGTAGCGCATTTACGTTCTAGATGTCTATGGGCTCCAGTAACTGCTTATCACCTTAACACTAGGTAGGCTGTGAGCTCGTCCACACATCTATGCAATAAAAAAAAAAAAAAATTGTTACATATTATCATAAGTTATTATTCTTTAATCGTAGAAGTCGTTCGTCGTCTATCATACATACATATCATAGTACAACATTGTGTTGATATGTACCTGCCCAAGGATTCCACCCATAGCATTTTTCCACTAGATACAAAAAAGTTGACCATTTACATACGAGTATTAGGCCAAGAACGCTTCAAATTCAACGGTACACCCACAACCATATATTACAACGTTTCCTCTATTTGGGGCTGAATGAAAAACTTATGAGGCTTGTAGCTGAAATTCAATTGGGCTGAGTGGCCTTTCAGAATTGAAGGATGAGTATTTCGAATCACGTTTCTGGTTAAAGTTTGAAACTGGGACAGATTCAACACACAAACAGTGTAATAAATAAAGCACACAACAAACAAACACAAGGTTTTTTTTTTATTGCTTATATGGGTAGACGAGATCACAGCCCACTTGGTCTTAAGTGGTTACTGGGGCCCATAGACATCTACGACGTAAAAGCGCCACCCACCTTGAGATATAAGTTCTAAGGTCTCAAGTATAGTCACAACGGCTGCCTCGTCCTTCAAACCGAAACGCATTACTGCTTTGCGGCAGAAATAGGCAGGGTGGTGGTACCTACCCGTGCGGACTCACAAAAAATCCTACCACCAGTAATTACGCAAATTAACATTTGCGGGTTTGATTTTTATTACACGAAGCTACTCCTTCACCGTGGAAGTCAATCGAGAACATTTGTTGAGTACGTATTTCATTAGAAAAATTGGTACCCGCCTGGGATTCGAACACTGCTCACCGCGAATGCACCGGACGTCTTATCCTTTGGGCGACGACGACTTCAAAGTTAACTTTAATTTTCTAAATCTAAAGATAGAAGCTTGGACTATGTCTTAACATCAGTATTGAAAGTATTCGAGATAAGGATTTAAATTGGAAAATTACGTGGCAATAAATGAAAGTTGAAAATTTACAGAATATGTAGTCGACTGCTGATGACCATAAACACTCCAACGTGAATGCTATAAAACACCTGATGCCCCGACATTGACGTAGCTCGTGTACCCTTCGGAGCTAACAAATGAAACAATAGCTGGAGATCAAAGCGCTTTCTAGCTTTTTCCTTGGACATTTCCTGTTCAAAAAACCTTCGATATTCATAAAATTTCCCATCGGAGCACCATCGGTCGCACTCAACTAGATTGGGAACTACGACAAAGAGCAGGTGTATCAGAAAAAAATCAATCAACTTAAAAGACATTTAAAGCTTCCGTTTAAATTATTAGCTTTCTTTTTTTTTCTTTTAGAGTTTTTCTTAAGATTTTCTTTTATTTTGTCACTACTACAATCTCTTATAATATATCTTTGATAAATTTCAGAATATCTTAAGTAATTCGGCTAGTGGAATAAGAGTGTCAATGAATATGTCGTAAGTTTAAGAATCCACATATGTACTGTTTTTCTGAAT
The DNA here is from genome assembly GCF_030269925.1 of Bombyx mori. Lineage (NCBI taxonomy): Eukaryota > Metazoa > Arthropoda > Insecta > Lepidoptera > Bombycidae > Bombyx > Bombyx mori. The sequence goes on from NC_085118.1 coordinate 16,397,003, forward strand.
TTTTTTTTTTTGCTTTGGTACGTGGACAAGCTTGCGGCCCACCTGATGTTAAGTGGTTACCGGAGCCCATAGACATCTACAAAGTATCCACCATCCACCTATCTTGAGACATGAGTTCAAAGGTCTCAGTTTTTACACTACAACGCCTGCCCCGCCCTTCAAACCAAAGCGCATTACTACTTCATGGCAAAAATAGGCAGCGCGATGGTACCTACCCATGACTCACAACACGTCCTACCACCAGTAAAGCCATTTATAAAACACCAGTCAGATGGTCAGATCTGTTTAAGGAAGCGGCTAGAGGTATTCTATACGATGCGGTCCATGCCAACCATTATCGAACACTATGGTGGAAAGTCACATGTGGACGCGATCCTCAGCAGTGAGGGAACTATGAAGAAAAAGATTTATATGGGATATTATAAAATGTATTCTCGAATGTCACAAGATACATTTTTGTTCGATAAGAAAACGTTATTAATGACGTTTTTAATTTGCTTAAACGTACCAAGGGAATCTCACGACTATCCTACTTGCATTAATAACTCACGCCATAACTGCGGGGCGAGTTCAAAACACATCCAATAACGTGCAAAAGCACATTGCATTTGCAATAACAAAACATTTGTTCCCAAAATAAACATTCAACAACGCAACGATAATGGTACGGAACAATCGTTAAATGCCATTATAATAATGAAACATTTATGCCAATGCCGTTATGAAGCAACTCCAAATGGAAATCAATTTCATCTGACAAAACGTTGAGGCGTGCTAATGGCGTTCAATTTGTCAATTGATTTTAATGATAGTGTTATTTCAAATGTAACCAAATCGAGTGCAACGCGTTGTTGTATTAGAATGTTTATTTACACTAATAACTAAATAATTAAACGGTAGGCAGCGGCTTGACTCTGCCCCTGGCATTGCTGACGTCCATGAGCGACAACAACCACTCACCATCAGGTGGGCCGTATGCTCGTCTGCCTATACGACAAAAAATATACATATAAAATATATATAATAATAAATGTGAAAACTTGTATGTTCGTTCACACAAAATTGAATAAACTGATTTGCATAAAATTATACACATAGGTAGGTACCTTATCATCTAAATCAACACAAGATATTTTAGTGCGGTAAATTACATTACATTTTATGGACAAGAACTGCCAAAGACAGAGAGGAATGGAAAAGGTTGGAGGAGGCCTTTGTCAATAAATGACATACAGACGGGGTTATCGATGCTAAATAGTTAAGGATAGAGTTAAGACTTTAATATATAAAGTGTATAAAAATAAAATTGTTAACAAAAAGAAAATTAAGATATGTAAATGAAATACTCCTTAGGTAGGACCTCTTGTGAGTCCGCACGGGTAGGTACCACCGTCCTGCCTATTTCTGCCGTGAAGCAGTAATGCGTTTCGGTCTGAAGGGTGGGGCAGCCGTTGTAACTATACTGAGACCTTAGAACTTATATCTCAAGGTGCGTGGCGCATTTACGTTGTGGATGTCTATGGGCTCCAGTAACCACTTAACACCAGGTGGGCTGTGAGCTCGTCCACCCATATAAGCAATTAAAAATATGTAAATAATAACTCGAAAAGCCTTGGCTTGTATAAGCTTCTTGTAGGTATACCTATATATGCATGTATATAAATAAAACTACGTTTTTTTTTCAAAAGCCAGACTTTGTTAGCAAAACACAAATTGACTTGGTTTCAATGTAGTTTCGATCGCATTGTGGAACAAACGAGCCGCGAATCGAGGGCGGAACTTTCTTAAAGTTTTGTTTAGCAGAAGAAACTTCCGCCCGGGACGAGCTTTTTATGGAATGTTAAAGAAAAATACACGTGAATCGAATTTTATTTGTGCAACGTGAAAATGGAAAACTGCGCGCCTTCGTTATATTGAAATATTTGGAAAAGCCTTTGCGTCATCAATTTGCTTTCCATCCTAAAGAAAATCATTTTGATGATATTTTACGTGTATGCTTGAATAGATACCTGTTTTTTTTATTGCTTAGATGGGTGGACGAGTTCACAGCCCACCTGGTGTTAAGTGGTTACTGGAGCCCATAGACATCTATGACGTAAATGCGCCACCCACCTTGAGACATAAGTTCAAAGGTCTCAAGTATAGTTACAACGGCTGCCCCGCCCTTCGAACCGAAACGCATTAATGCTTCACGGCAGAAATAGGCGGGGTGGTAGTACCTACCCGTGCGGACTCACAAGAGGTCATACCACCAGTGAGCCTTTTCGTTCAGATTAGGACGACTTTCAATCTTCCTAGTAGTATTATGACATGTTGCTCGCATTTTTAATTTCTTAGGGGTCACGCTATTTGGGCTTTTTACTCAATATGTCTTACAGCTTGTAGTATGTTTTGGCAGTTGAAAAATTGCTTTTCATATTTAATTCAAAATAGCCACTGAACAAAGCAATAATACTCCTAATTATTTCATGACTTCCACTTTACAACTTCGTGTCTAAAGGGTGATTGAGATGCCTACGAGATTTGTTTACCTCTTAATACCAGGTGGTCCGTAAACTCGTTCGTCCATGGTAATAACCTTAGATCACTAGACGGGCCTCAATACGCGTGGTATGTGCGAAATCTATGGGCCACGTAACTATTGCATTCGAAAAATCCAATTAAAACACGTTTTTCAAATGAAATAAAACCTAGGCAGCTTGAAAAATATCGTTGGAAACTTCGAGAGCTTTTGATAACGATCAATCAAGTACTTGTTCACGGAACTTTTTTCACTTATATTCTATGCTCGACTGACTTTTTTAAATGTAATATTTTTTTTATATTTATCGGGTCAGACAAACGCTGTTTTGCAATTTTAAAAAAAACAACTTTAATTTATCGTAGCATCATCTCCTGGATTCATTTGTATATCGAAAGTATCCAAAACCCTATTTAAATATCGAGAAAAAAATAAAGAAGTCGGTCAAGCAGCTACGGAAAAATTAATAACAGCTGTAGACATGTACAGAAAAGACATATGTACACTACATATGAAGATAAGAATATTCAAAAGATCAATTACTTATAATGATGGCCCGTTGAATAGTTTCAAGCGGAGTAGAATAATGTGTGGATTAGGAAGCCATTCTTATAGGTTCGAAAAGGTTGGATAAGCGTTTTTTATATTTCAATTACGACTTCCAACTTTCGTCGCAAGGTAATAGACAAAAGACTCATAGATTTAGATTTGCTCATCCCATTTCTCATGGTCAGGAATGACAGGATGGAACTTGGCACCAAACGGGTAATATTCTAATAGCAAAGGCATTAAAAAGCCATAAAAAACTTAATGTCGGTAAAGAGAAATACGCAACATCTATGTGCTTTACATATTAACAAAATACAATGAAATATTAACATAATAAGTAATAAAACAATAATAATTGTCCCTAAACACCTCCACCACAGCTTGAAGTTAATTAATCTGAAACCCAACACTTTCATGCAACTACAAAAAGCTGCTATATTAAATACCTGTAGAACTAACTGTTCGCAAGTTTTTAGAAATAAAACAAAACTCAACTAACGGACATTAAAACTATTTATTCCTTATTATTTACTTGGCTAAGGCCCGTAAATAATAAATACGTACCGGCGTCTGCTGAGAAAAAATTGGAAAAGAAAAAAAAATATTGAAAAAAAAAATATTACATTGTCCCAATAATAATCTCAGCCACTGGAGTTGTCCCAAACCACATCCACAACAGCTTAAAGCTTCTAGATTGAAAAGATAACATATTTATTTCACTACAAAAGACATACATGCAGAATAGTAAGAAAGGAAAGTTACATGGGCGACGGTAACTACTAACCATCAGGTATGCTCGTCTGCCTACAAGGGCAATAAAAAAATAACAAAAAATAAAAAAGTTCCTGCAGCTTGAAGAAAACCAAACTTACTACACGTAATAAAAACTAGCATATTAACTCATAGCTGTATATTACTTATACTGTATATTGCTTAGCCAAAGGCCCGTATATACAGTTATATCGGCTCTGTCGACAGACTAAACTGAGAAAAGGGTAACCTATTCATAGGTTATTGTTATGTTCACATAATAATAACAAAATAATAAATATTAACATATTAATATATAATAGCATATTATATTATCCCCTTTACATATTAAGGAACATAGCCATGAGACTGCGAATTAATTGTAAACGATGGGTATACGATTAAGTCGAGGCAGTGCACGGTAATCTGGACGTCCGAAGCAATTAACAGATGACGACGCAAGGCGACGCCGAGGCGCCATAAACGGCCGTCGCTGTCGTAAAGAAAGGCGGCGCCTTCGCACTGTTTGCCGTGACCGATCTGTGGTCTTCCTGTGACACACATACCAATACCTACACACTTTCTGCATTATAGCCATGACATACCCACACCTACAATACACACTTTCTCCAATATAGCCATGAACTACGCGCCCTGAACTGAAAATGATAATAGCGTCGTATTCTTCTATATCTATATAATGTATTTATTTATTTAAATCAAAATACAGTTTAGCTTTGTAAAACTATAGCAATTGAGTTGCTCTTATAAAGAGAAACAACATTTAAAGCTATTGCTTCAACATTATTTTTATATCTTTTTATATTTTAATATTGCAAAAATGCTCCTTATATGTCTAATGTTCTAATGTTTCAATAATCGAAATTCTATTTATGTCATTTATAGAAGAATGATATAAATAACATATTAACCTCTTTAAAGGATTAATCGTATAGAGGTTACATCTATATATATAAAAATGAATTGCTGTTCGTTAGTCTCGCTAAAACTCGAGAACGGCTGGACCGATTTGGCTAATTTTGGTCTTAAATTATTTGTGGAAGTCCAGAGAAGGTTTAAAAGGTAGATAAATATGAAAATGCTCGGAATTAAATAAAAATAACATTTTTGTTTTTCCTTTGATGTGTCCCCCGTCGGACAGATTCCTTTTGTTTGTTTTATCGATTGAGGTACTACGAAGTCTGCCGGATCAGCTAGTAATCAATGAAAAGCCACATTTATAAAAAACGGTTTTGGCCTACTGGTACCGTAACTTTGAAGAACGCAATGAAATAAAGTAAAAGCACTTTATTTTCGGGGTATATGTTTCGTAAATATGCCGTGAATATAGAAACCGTGAATATGGAATGGTAATTTACATATATGAGAGCAGATACGTTCCTAGACCATATCATTTAACAGCATAGTTTAAGCATAGTTGTAATAAAGTCTATTTTACGTTTTTATTAGTCCATTTGAAAACGCGTTTACAAAATATATTCGGTTGGATACCTACATATTGGAATACTTTTTATCAATGTGTATGTACCGATGAACGCGAATGAAGGAACCCCGAATAAGAAGCTTTTAAGTACCTTTTTTTAATTGTATACAAATTATATCACAAAATCTCGTAAAAAAAAAAATAAAAAAAAACTTTTAATCAACACAGGAGAAAATTGAAATTAGCGCTTTCAACTTTTCCTATTGATAGATAAATATAGCTAAGTTGTTTCGATTTAGTGAGGTAGTTATTTATCAGAAAATATGTATTATTTATACTTATTTTACATCGCTTATGCATAATCGGTCAATAAGATTTTATTCAGTCTTATTTTTAGGGCTTAAAATTTTATTAACCACTTTCATTAAGTTGGCATATTTGTCCCACTTTTTATAGTGTCTCGAAAGAAAAATATTATGTTGCATTTTTATTTCAATTTACGGCTTCATACCTGAACGCTAATGCAACTGCACTTGACGTTTATAATACAATAAAACCAATTTTGATGAGAAAATTGTCCTAGGTTGCGACTATCGGTAAATCGACCCTTAGAGTCCGTATTCATTTACCCATCAAAAAATCTATAGATCTATTACCTAAGGCTTTAATACTTCAACATATGTGCATGCACTTAGGTCACTTAGTTCCAATTAAGTTATCAAACTTAATTATCTGCGACTCGCCTGTGTCAAAGCGCTTAAGCCACGATAGAGGGTAGGTACAGAACTCTTGAAAGTTTCGATAGGTATTTGCGGTGCTTACTCTGTAATATATATAAGTTCCAGTAAGTTCAATAAGGTAAAAATAAGTATACTAAGAAAATTCAAAAATAGAATTTAATGAAATCCGGCTATTTTGAGAGATGTCGGCACTAAGCACAACCGGTCAGGAGATATGAGACTGGGTACGGGTATTACAATTTTTCTCATAAGTAGACACACGAGTGCTCACGGCTCGGAGCCTGATAATAATTTACCAAATGCTTAAATGATTTTTCTATTAAAGTTACGAAAAAAGAGTCATGAATTAACACGTATCAACTAAATTTTTTACCAGATTATTATTAACTAGCGACCCGCCCTCGCTTCGCTTCGGAAACATTAAATTTTATTATTGAATAGTTGAGTTCCGCGATATTACCCGTGGCTATTGTCGTATCGCGGGTGACGCCACGGGGCGAAGCTAGTCAAAAAAAGTAGCCTAAGTTACTCCTTATATCATTAACTACTTGTCAGACTACTTGTCAGTGAAAGTCCCGTCAAAATCGGTCCAGCCGTTCCAGAGATTAGCCGGAACAAACAGACAGACAGAAAAAAATTGTATGTCTTCATATGCGTGTAGTAAAAGGCGATTATTTCAATACTACAAACAGACACTCCAATTTTATTTATATGTATAGATAACAAACTGCCCCAAATATGTCAACTCTTTGTCAATAAATTACTGCATATAGCAATAAGGCGATCACATAGTTTTACAGAGCATTAAACACAAAACACAGACATACCTATATACATGTATACATATAAAAACAGCGTGATATTCTCTAGCGAAATTCCTTTGACACATGCTCGTTCTAAGTTCCCCAAGTTGAATCCAAGTTGCACTTCAGTTTATTGAGCATTCGAACTACAGATGGAATTCTCGAACTCGGAACTTTCGATTTGAAGTTGGCCGTCTGTAATATACAGCGTGAAGTGAAGCGCAAAAATCCAGTTATGTTTTTTAAGACAACTTTTTTTTTATTGCTTAGATGGTTGAACGAGCTCACAACCCACCTGATGTTAAGTGGTTGCTGGAGCCCATAGACATCTACAACGAAATGCGCCACTCACCTTGAGATATAAGTTCTAAGGTCTCTGTATTGTTACAACGGCTACCTCACCCTTCAAACCGAAACGCATTAACACCAGTAAAATGATCATTAAGGAATATTTCATGAAAATTTCAAACCTCTGAAGCTTAATACGAGAGAATCAGTAGCTCTCATGAAAATCTCTGATGTTGTAACTAAGGTGTTTCGAAATAAAAATCACCTCTACATCCTAGAACCACTGCGATCATCCACAATCTGTTTCCGGAGTGTCTCCTTTTTTTTTTTTTTTACTGAGCACTGTGATTTTTTTTTATCAAAAGAGGTTTTAGGAGAGCCCTTCATGTTAGACAATGGCTTATTTATCGCCTAGGCTTACTGATGACCTTGATCGGTGTCTTCTCAATATAATGAAGGCTATAAGAGAATTAAAACAGTCCAAAAAAACAACAAATATCCTATTTATACTCAGCATTTTCTATAAATAGCTGTTCTGCTATTGAAATATATGAACAAATTGATCCATTTCCTTTAGCCGATAAAAAACGTAGATAGGCAAACACATTTTCAGAATACATTACGTCGATATTACGAACGGTCAGGGTCTGCCGTGTAGGCTGTTTTATCTAGGTCTAGCCCAAACACGCAAGACCTAGACGCTATTTCTCAGGCGAAACGGCAACGGAGCGAAGTAAATTCAGTTTTAGAATGAGCCTCGGTTTTATTATGTGTATTTTTATATAGAAGCTTTTGAATTATGGAGCTATTGTTTTAAATTTTTATTGCATTTATGGATAAACGAGCTTTTAGTATACCTAATACTAAGCGGAGTCCGTTCATAGCTTAACTTCAATGCGACTCTTGAAGGAAGGGTGTGTTATAAACCCGCATTGGTAGGTACATCTATGCTTAGTGTTTCTGTCACAAAGCATGCGTTCTAGTTTGAAGGGTAGAGCAGCCAATATGCAATACAACTGAGGCTTAAGCTTTGCCTCTCAAGTGTACTGACAGCATCCACGTTATAATCTCTCCAGTAATTACTTTATACTAATCTCTTTCATAATTTTTCTGTGCGAAATCTGTAACAGAATACTTTTATTGATGCGAAATATATGTATGTGTCTGTTTATTATCTTTTACAGATAATCATGTTTTATTGGGCAATAAATAATGCTCTACTCTACTCTACTATACTAAGAGGGCTGTGAAGTTATGTCATTATATTTAGTACAATAAATATATTTCCATATTATCCGTTCATCAATAACGGTTTTCCAAATAAATTTCAAACAAATGTAGAGCCGTGATATCCCAATCTGATCTAGTATAGTAGAGCAAGCTGAATAAGTTAACATTAAGTTAAAAATTAAAATTAGCTGTAGTTGTTTTCTCGAAAAATCCATGTAAACTATTTTACATGCAATATATTTGGTAAGTTTTGGCAAGGCCTACCTAAATCTGTACGTATTAGCCTCCATATAAAACTCTTCCGGCAGTTTCTTGGCAACAACATTTTATTTATGATAGATAAAACTTGTAGAGATTTTAACGGAATAACCACGTTAAATTTGGCATGACAAATATCGCTGTTCGGCCGCTTTGTCATATCAGCTGCAAAGTAATGCATCAAGGACAACAAGACAAGACAAGAAGGGTCGTCGTACCCCCTTTCGGGGGCACGGAACGGGCCTCGGGGCAAACCCCACTGCCCGGAACGAAGCTCCCTGCCACACAGGGCAGGGGTGAAGTGTTGCAAGACGGGATTAGGGGGGCTGTTCGTATGCGCGTTCGGCGCACTCCACATCGACAAAAATATATACATAAACATAATACGATGGGCTTGGTTCTGTTGGGCGGAGTGATGCCCGCGGAGGAGTCACCCCGGCGCCGGCTGCTGTCCTCTGCTTGATTTTTTTTTTTTTTTTTTTTTTTTTTTTTTTTTTTTTTTTTTTTTTTTTTTTTTTTTTTTCCTTATTATCTAACTACAACTAACTACTAACTAAACTAAACTAACTAAACTACTATATACAACAGGGACAACAGTCAGCAGCTACGAGGGGCCCGCCACCGGCCCCATGCCGCGGCCCCGCCTCTACAAATCAGAGGGGGAGCCGCGACACTAGTTTGGCGCTCACCCGCTAAGGGCTCCCCAGAAGGGGAAGACCGTCGCGGGGAGGGACCGATATAATCACTCCCCATAAGGGGGAGTGGTCCACCCTCGGGGGTGGAAAATGGGTCCCCATAGGGGGGCACCCCAACGATGTGGGGGGAAATGACGAGTGTGGACAGCTCAGTCCCATGGGGGCACTCATTATGAGCACTCCCATATCACTCCGATTAAGCCGACTATCTTACCATAGCCGGGGGTTCCAGTAGCTCCCTTGGTAGCGCCAGACCATCAGGTGGTCTAGCGTGCAAGGGAGCTAAATTGTGGAGATGCTCGTGGGGTCCACCGTCAGCCCGCTCGTAAAGATTACGAGCTAACCTCCGGATGAACTCCTCGAGCGACTCCACATCCAGATCCCGGGCGATTACGGCATTACTGACGTAACGCCCTGCTCCGACTATCGTGCGAAGAGCCAGATTCTGCTGGGCCTGTAACTTCACCCGCGTGACCTGCGGGATGAGGTGATACCAGGCCGCAGCTGCGTACGTGATACGGGAACGGACATACGTCTTATAAATGCCGAGCTTAGTCCTGACCGGCAACCTGGAGGCCAACACCGGCCGGAGGAGGAATCTCGCGTAGCGAGCCGCCGCCAACGCCGACATGGCGTGGGCGGTCATCCTCAAACTCCGGTCGATATCGACCCCCAAGTACCGGACGCTGGATCTAAACTCGACATTAGCGCCACGGAGACTGAGCTGTCCCGGGACGACTCTTGTGCGGACCGGACCGAAGAGGATAGCCGCGGTCTTCCCCACGTTGACCGCGACCCTCCATCGGTCCAGCCACTGGGGCAGAAGTCCAATAACCTCTGCATCCTCGAAATGGCCGCAGAGGGGAAGTTGGATGACGCGAAGTAGGCGCTGTCGTCGGCAAACAGCGCCAACTTCACGTCGGCTTCCCACGCTTCGAGGTTGCCCTCGAGCGTGGGAATGTCGTTGGTGTAGAGAGCGTAGAGGAATGGTGCCAGGACGCTCCCCTGCGGAACTCCGGCCGTGACTGGGCGCACCGACGACTTGGCGCCCTCGACCGCGACAAGGAAGGATCTTCCCTCCAGGTACGACCCCAGCAGTCGCACGTAGGCGTGCTGGAGGTCCGTGTTCTGCAACAGCTTGTGGATCAGTCCCGCATGCCAGACACGGTCGAAGGCCTTCTCGATGTCGAGAAAGACTGCGGCCGTGTACTGGCGCGCGTTGGTCCGATCCGCCAAGTGATGCATGACGCGGACCAATTGCAGCGTTGTCGAGTGACCGCTACGAAACCCGAATTGCTCGGGTCTGAGAAGGATGTGCGGCGACATCCTTCTCAGCAGCAGCCGCTCGAACAACTTGCCCACGTGCGACAGCAGCGTGATCGGACGGTAACTGGAGGGATTTCTCCTGTCCTTGCCGGGTTTGGGCAAGGCGATAACCTTGCCCAATTTCCAAATTCCCGGGAAGTGTCCTGTGGACAGAATGGAGTTGAACAGCCGTGTCATATATGACACGACCGTTTCAGGGAAGTGGAAAAAAGCGAGGGAGGGAATACCGTCCTCGCCCGGCGCCTTGCGCCTCTTCATCCGCTTGATGATGAGGCGCAATTCGCTGGGAGTGATGAGATCACCATCTCCCAACGGTGGCACCGGGGAGGAGAGTAGGCTTGCTACGCTCTCTTCCACCGATTGGTGGAATGCGGCCTCTGAGGGTGCAGAGTCATTAGGAGCGAACTGCCGCTCCAGCATTTCGGCCAGGACATCGGCGCGGGCCTGAGCCGAGAAGCATCGGTTGCCCCTCTCGTCCACGAGTGGACAAGTCGGGGCAGGCCGATTTGAGAGCTGGCGACAAAGCCGGTGGAGGGATACTGAGGAGGGGTCCTCGCGGGCCTCCTCGATCCTCTCCTGCCAGGCATAGCCCCGGAAGGTGCTAATCTTTGTCGCCAGCTCCGCTTCCAGTTCATTAAGCTCGCGCTTTATCCTGGGACAACGAGTTGTCGCCCAGAGCCTCCTCAAGCCCCTCTTCCGGCGAATAATCGCCTTCAGATGGGCCGGGAGTATACCTCTGGGCCCGCCGCTGGGCACAAGAGTCGTCGCCTGGTCGATCGCTCCCCTGATGGAGTCAACAAGGCGGGTTGCCGCATCGTCGACCCCATCAGGGGTGTTGGGGTCCTGAATCACGGGAAGGTCGACTAGTCGTCTCTTAAAGAGCTCCCAGTCGACCTTCGGTCGTAGGGGCGAGGTCGCAACCCGGGTGAGCCCCATTCCCAGTGTCACCAGGATAGGGAGATGTGGGGTACCCAGGTCGTACAGTGCCTCGATCGTTACGGGGCACCGTAGCCCCTTGTGCACACACACGTCCAGCACATCGGGCTGATAGCGCGCGGCGGTCGGGATGTGTGTGGGTTCGTCGGGGCCGACCACGGAGTAGTCGCCCCTATCGGCATCTTCTAACAGCCGCCTGCCCACTGCTGAGTTAAGTCGGGAGCCCCACGCGACGTGCTTCGCGTTGAGGTCCCCGACCAGCAGAGCTGGGCGGCTGTCGTGATTCAGGGCCCGTCTTATGTCCTCAGGGTGAAATTCAGGCCCCGGGGGTCTATACGCGGCATAAATCCGCATATCTCCCCCCGAGGTGTGTACCCTCACACCGACCGACCTTGTCGATGTGAAGGACAGCAAATCCAACTGATCATGTACCACGTCCCGCCTGACGAGGGCCGCAGTGCCCCTGAACGGCCGCCCGGCAGGGGTAAGCTCGTCACGTCGGTACATGAAGTAGTTTGGAATCCTGAACGCATCCTGAGGACGTAGCTTGGTCTCGCCCAGGAGCACAACCTCTGGGTTGTACTCCTGGGCGAGGACAAGCAGGTCGTTCTTTCGGGACTTTATCCCGTCGGGGTTCCAATAAATGATGCGCAGCTCCTGGCTAGCCATTGAACTGCGCAATCATTCGGTAGAACCCCGACAGGAGCGCCCCGAAGGGACTGGCTCCCGAGGCGATCTCACGGATTACTCCGGAGATCACCTCGGATAATTTCTCCCACAGAGCGAGCAGCCATGCAGCAAAGCCGGCAGGCTGGGAGGCCTGTCGACCGCTGCGGCGCTCGCGCTGGGGGCGGGGGGGAAGGGGGGGCTGGCTATTTAATTTGTTATTGATATTGCCTTCGCCCGGAAGGGCTGAAGGCAATGGTTGACTTGATGTCGGTTGGGCAGTAAGGGAGGCCTCGGAGACCTCCATGGTTTCAGTGTTGGTTGGTTGGGGTTCTGGCACTATAGGCTCAGATATACCCCTTAATCTTTCTCTTTCCTCCCTTTTTTTTAGCTTCCTTTTTATCTTCTTCCTTTTATTCTTCTCCCTTTTGGTGGACGTAGGGCCGCTAGTCGGGCGTGGTTGAGGTAATGAACTACCAGCAGTGGTACGACCACGGGGAGCAGGAGTAGGTTTGGATTTATTTGACTGCCGTGGTGGGTTGGCCTGAGCCATCAGCGTAGACGCCGATGGCAGTGCCTCCACCACCACAGCAGACGGAGCGGAGTGGGAAGGGGGAGGGGGCTGGGAAGTTTTCCCTTTCCCCTTCCCCTTCCCTTTTGCTACAGGTACTGAAGCCGGAAGAGCTGTACTCCCGGCTCGAGGCGCCTGTGGAGCAGGAGGAGGGACGGTTACTCCCATCATCCTGGCCCGTTTGCGGAAGACCGCACACCGTCTGTCGACGGCGGCGTGGTCCTTCCCGCAGTTGGCACAGGAGAACGGGCCGTCCCTCGGCCTCGGGCAGTCCGCTACGATGTGCTCCCCGGCACACCTTACGCAACGGACCGCTGCATCAAGGAAGGGAAGAATTGTTATTTTAATGCCACAGAGGCTCCGATCGCATACCTCAAGAAAAAACATGCTTTCATTTTCTTGTATCAATGGACTTTAACGATTGCTGGTGGTAGAACCTCTTGTGAGTCCGCGTAAGTGTGTGGTAGATACCACCACTCTGCCTATTTCTGGCGTGAAGGCCTGGCGTTTCGGCTTGAAGGGTGGGGCAACCGTTGTAACTATACTTGAGACCTTAGAACTAATAGCATTTACGTCGTAGATGTCTATGGGCTTCAGTAACCACTTAACACCACGTGGGCTGTGAGCTCGTCCACCCATGCAAGCAATTTTTTGGAGTTTACTCCTTAAGAATCGATTTACATATATAGGCCCGGGGTATGAAAATTATGGGGACCAAAATCGTACTAGAGAGTATAGCATGTCACACGAAATGCGTTATGCGCCTGATTGGCTTCTGATTGGCGCGCGCACGCATCACCATGGTGATGCGTGCCGGCGGCGATGCGGCCAACGCGCGGCCGCGTTATCGCAGGTGACGCCGGGCTGCTGCGCCGGCAGTCCGCCACAAAGCCTCGTACTGATCGCGCGTTTCTCTCATTATTGTATTTTCATATATTTGTTAGTCGTTTGTTTTGTGTCTCGTTAATTTGTTAATAATCTGTAGTGTATCGTGTTGTCGTAATATAGAACTATTTCTCGTATTGTTTCGTTTAATTTACCGACATCGTTTTGCTTGTGGCCGGACGCCGTTCGGGTTCGATTCCTGAACGTATCAACTGTTAGTGGGTTGATACCCGAATATAACCCGCTACAAATCATTTATTAATAAAGCTTATTAAATATAAACAATTCCTTCTATCAGTGAATGGACAACTTATATATTAATTGTAAAAGTGAATTATATAGACTTACTTAATTACCGCATCCACGTGTTCCGCAACTCCCGGATCATTCTCACTAGAATACGTAACTTCCATATTTTACTGTATTCAACTGACACAAATTTATATTTATATCCAGTAAACTCCAGTCGTGCGTCGGAGCGGACACACACACTTTTTTTTTTAAAAGCTTAATGTAATTCAAGCTTTTCTCTGCCTCTCGTTCTCACCCTTCACTCAAATCGTTTAACTTGTAATGTGATAAGATGTAATGAAAACGCCTCGTCAAGTGTGAAAATTCTCTCAGCATATGAGTCCGGACACACGATTGATAGCAGACATTATCATCAATTTCAATAAAGAAACAGATGATGTTGTTTAATCCGCGGAAGGCTTGTCAATGACTTTAGAACATTTTTAAAACATTGTATAATAGGTGGATGTCAACAAAATTACGGAAAATAACAGAGAAACATGAAAGACACATGAAATTTGTATTCACGAGCCATACTGTATTCAACCCAGTATTTTAGATAGCGAACAGAAAATAATGTTATTAAAACAAAGTGAAACGAATTTTAAGACAATAGGTATTATTAATAACGTATACATTTTTAGTATTCTATAAAGTTTTCAACTTAACAAAAGAAGCTTCAGAGCTTGGTGAGCTTAAAATTAAAGCTAGTAAATTCAACATTCATCATAATAGGTCTTGAATACGTATAAATTCATTTTCTCAAATAATTTATATCCGGCGTAGCACATCTGCTACACTGCTACGCTACAGGTACGTTGCTACGTAACATGTGCTACGTCGTTCAATGCGCGTTTTAATACAAGAATATTGTAATATAAATAAATTAAAGTAATAATAAAGATTCTGTTTCAATTTGCTCAAACTTATTAGAACATATCGCGTTTGAGGTTGTACTGGAGACAATATGTAATTTAAGTTTAAGGAAAGTTAGCTTTCATTAACGTTATTTTTTTCCGAATTAACGATTTAGCACGTCGTTTCTTTGTTTTTACATGTTAGTGTAGTAATAATAGTGGTAGTTTGATATATGATTATAAAATTAAAAAAAACTTTATTTTTACAGAGACATGAAGTCTCATTTAAAATTATAACAATAAGTACAATTAGATGTTTATACATCTTATATGTATATGTTATTTATATTTATATAGTTTTGGGTCAGGACATTAACATACGCTACCCTTTATCCTACATCTCATTCCCACGGGAGACTACACTGACACTTTTCTTGACCAAACAGGCGAAGCCGCGGGTAGCATCTAGTTGTATACAAATATAAAATAAATAAGAGAAACATTTTTCGATACGCTTCACAACCACAGGTCTGTTAACAAGCTCTCTGAGAAATTATTTGAGATGATCGCGTCCTTTCCTTTTACCATCATACTGCTCACTACCGGAGCAGAACGCATTCATAATAATTGGAAACAATGTGCCCTTCCATAGTTCGTTTCTTGAGACCGGTTTTTACTATATAATGCACTGTAAATTGCTCTAACACTTAATATAATGTGTATGACTCACAGAATAGCTAAAAGCAATCGACGAATATATTTCTGAGAACAAATAAAAATATTACTCAAAAGCCTTTAAAGAGGAACGTGATTCAATTTGAATAATTCGGAAAATGTAGCGATACAAGGGTGCAACTCCGAGATAGTGGTTAGGCTGATTTCTTGGCAACGAGCCCTCAATAAACGCTCGTACGACTGCACAGGGTGCTATTCCGACTTGTAGACGGAAATTTATTTATTTATTTTTGTATTTTTTTTAATTAATTTGCATTGTCACAATCGTGTCAGTAACTTAACAAATCTGCACGAGAAACTTTTTAACGTTACAATATGAAATTTACTAGTTATTTTGAAACATTCTTAATCGCATATCTGCGACTGTTCTATTTTTTTTTCCTACCTAAGCTGATGGATAGCCTTGAGAGGCTATTTCAGCGTAGCCTTAACGAGTAGGTGAGCTCATGGGGCTCAAACTGGAGTGATGCTAACACTGACCCTAGCAAAAGCAATGCTTCGCAGAATCTACCACCGGATCGAAAACGCGACTCACGGAGAAGATCCGGCGAGAAACTCAGTGAGCTGTGTCTGTGGGTTAATTTACTCGTCGAGCCCTTCGTCGCATACGACGGATTCGATGAGGACGGTGACCGGTGCTTGTAGTGCCTAAAAGCAGCGTTAATGATCGAAAGGCCCTGTAATGACGTGTTTTGGGCCACTGTCCTATTAACTACAGGACATCAATGTTCAAGATATTGACTAGATTGAACTAGATTACTAACTATTATACTTAACTATTATACTATTTAATAATAATAACGTAAAACGAACAGAATACTACCACAATCAAAAAATCCGTTCAAGTTTTTCAACATAAGAAGAGATATGTAATACAAAATTTAGGTGAGAACTTCCAAGGGATGCGAGGCAACAAAAAGGGTTCCGACCACAAAAAGAGGTCAAGTTACGTTTAGTTTATGAGTTTGGGGGCTCAAAGGTTTGCAGTGAGATGCGAGATAATTTGGAGTGATTTATTTCAAGCGTAGAAGCCTTCAAAACATACGTTAGTCTGTCAAAGTATGAAATGTTTTGCACTTGATTTTAATTATCACAGACCAAAAAAAAATTGAGTCATCTATTATCAAAGGTTAAATGTTATTGATATGTCAATACAGATTGATTTGAATATAATCGTCTCCTTCAAAGAATACGGTTCAAAACCTGCATTAAATATACTACTACTTAACCTATTATTTATCTAAGATCTCGTTCAGAAGAGTTTTGTGACTGCCAATGGAATACAAAGTCAATAATTCGTTTCTCTGATTTACCAATAATTTTCCAAAAGTCACATTGCCGGCTTTGATAATAGTAGACTCAATTTATAAATATGTCGGACACGGTCATTAGTTTGGTAGCTAAACAAAGTCGGAGACGCCCTGAGTTTCTCGCCGGGTCTTCTCAGTGGGTCGCGTTTCGTATCCGGTGGTAGACTCTGTGAAGCGCTGCTCTCGTTAGGGTCAGTGTTAACATCACTCCGGTTTGGGCCCCGTGAGCTCACCTACTAGTTAAGGAAACGCTGAAAAACCAGCTTAGAAAAAAAAAAAAAAAGCTCTGTGCGTATTTTAAGCGTATGCGTCTTGGTGTACGGATCACTGTCTTTCGACAGTCAGTACTGCACAGTATTAGATGTGGAACGTTGTCTTTGACGATTAGTACTGTCCCTATTACGGTGGGTGCACGGAACTCTGTCCGTGACAGATAGTACTGCCCTATGCGACCGTTATCATTCACGATTGTCATTTAATTAGCTCAGTCTCCATTTTTATAGTTCATTTAAATTACTGGGTTACGATCAGTGGTTATCTAATAGTAATAAATTCCTATGTGCTATATCTCGGTTACATTCCTGATGTCTAAGTCTTAATCCGACAAATTTATATATTTAATGTAATATTATTATACACATATTTATATGATATATTATATAAGTTATATTATATTATATATATTATATTATATAATATAACTTTTTTTTTATATTATTACTATATTTTTAATAAGGCACAAATAAGAGGCTGACAGGACGATGACCGACCTTCATTACACTGGCTATTAAGTTATATATTATAGGTAATGGTTGCTTAACTCGGTCTAATATATTATTATTGGTTTATTACAAGGCTTTTACAGTAATAATATATGACTACGAGGCGTTTTAAAGAGCAGTAAATTAAATTTTCTGCTATTCAATTTTTATATATGAGCCGAAAGTGAATATGACCTTCAGAATTGTATCAGACTTCAACTTAACGTCTCAAGGTGGATGGTGTCATACACATTTTGGAAAGAGCCTCGTTCCAGAGTTAGTATGTCGCCACGTATGGTTTAGGTTAGTATGTTTTGGGAAGTACTGATAAACCCTGTTTCAGTATCGAAGAGGACAAGAGTAATAATAAGTTCAACATCTCAAACAAGTCCCCTTCTAAGTAATTAGCTTTGTAGGTGTAACTATACTGAAACCTTAGAACTCATATTTCAAGGTGGATAGCGGCTTTTACGTTGTAGATGTGTATGGGCTCCAGTAACCACTTAACACCAGGTGGGCTGTGAGCTTGTCGATGTGATAGAGCAGTACACGTTCAAGATTGACAATTCTATAGGTTAAATTAAAAGAATTTAGTAACATGTGACACTATGAAGAGATTTAAGGTCGGATCGAAATAAAAAGGGGACATAAATATTTAGTTCCTTTAAAATATGGCTTAATGTGATTCAGATAAGATTCCAGTCGCGAAAAGTGGAATAGAAGTTATTTCAATGCAATCAAGACTGTGATGCTAGGTATATTGATAGGTACCACCTCAAGTTCTCCGTCATCGCCCTAGACACGTCCTTAGGGATCCATCAGATCCAATAACCCTTGCATTAAATATTAGACGCCTTCAGCTCTGACACTAGGAGCAGGCTTAGGGACCCCGGTAACCGTACTCGCCGAACTCAGCAAAAAGTTCGACGTGCAACCTAACCTAAACATCAGCCCGCTGAGTTTCTCGCCGGATCTTCTCAGCGGGCCGCGATTCCGATTCGGTAGTAGATTAATTCGCGAAGCAGCTGCTTTTGAGTTGTTAGGTTTGCTTTGGAGGCGCTCGAGCAGCTGTTAGCAAATCCCACCATTCCCACCCCTCTTGGCTGAGCCTTTGCTTGCCCACCTGCCCTGATGAAACTGGAAAGGCCTCCGGGCCACCAGGAATCCCTCAATCACACAAAAAACCACCTCCAGTCTTGTTTAATTCGTTCACGTAACGGCATACGTTCGGAGAATGAGGTTGATACATTATATGTATATCTCAAGCTAGGGTGGGGCATTCTCGTTGTGTTGCTTTTGGGCGACAGTAGTACCGGAGTAGCAGTGAAGTCTTCTATCTATGCACCTAAAGAAATCGGAGTCAAGATCACGAGCAAATCACACACGTTATACCTCAACACCACGAATTAATGTGCCGCGAAGTCCAGGTCAGGGTGAGCTTAATAGCGATAGTTCGTTTGGGAACAATCTTAAGATCCCGGGATAAGGCGGTTTCGAGTTTTAATTAATTACCCGTCTGCCGTCCCTGGGTAATCCGAGCCTGCGTTATCTGATGAGTTTGTGGGCCGTTATTAGATATTATGGATTATGTTCATAGCACCATTAAATATTTAACTATAAATCAGGTAGAATTAAAAACGTTTCCTTTTGATATTAAAATATTATTATTTTTGTAAAGTATTCATTATTAATTTTACTGATGGTAGGACCTCTTGTGGGTCCGCTCGGGAAGATACCACCGCCCCGCCTATTTCTACCGTGAAGCAGCCAAACCGTCAAACCGTCAAAGCCGTCAAACCGAAACGCATTCGTTTCGGTTTGAAGGGTGGAGCAGCCGTTGTAACTATACTGAGACCTTAAAACTTATATCTCAAGTAAAGTTGTAGGTTTACGTTGTAGATGTCTATGGGCTCTAGTAACCACTTAAGACCAGGTGAGCTGTGAGCTCGTCCACCAATCTAGAAATAAATAAAAATTTTGGTAAATGTTGTTTTGGAATGAAATTCTGTTAAGTTGGTAGCATCTTAACATTCTTTGATGTTTGTTTCAAATGAAAATAAGCCCTTGGTGTTAATTCTCTTTGAAAGGTGAGATAGCTCTCTGTAATTGAGATTACGATCTCATGTATCTAAATTACAGCATCCACTCCATATGGACAAATACGATCAACTATTTTATAAAAAAAACTCTTGAAACATACGCAAGCAAATTCTCAAGTTCAATGGAACATCTGGAATTGGTAAAAACAAAGTTATAAGATTACATTGAATACATCACAAGCGCCGGTTAAAATATCGAAATGGCTTGATGGGTGGATGCGCTAAGTCGAAATGTCTATAGTCTACCCCGATGACCAAATATAGGTAGTCTAGATATTTCTGTTAGCCCAAGTTAATAAAGAAACGGGAGAAAAAAGGTCATTCACCACATCAACGTAATTACTTACGTGTAGTCGATGTGCGATATGGCAACACGACTCCGTTCTTGCATTTTTAATTACTTTTTTTTCTAGTAAGTAATCATTGTATGTAGATTATGAATGCGCTCAAACATGGAGTATAGAACCAATTTTTTTTCTTTTGGATGTGGTATTTTCAACGCATAAATTACAAATAAAAATTATGACAGTAATATATTCTTAATGTTCCAGTGGATAAACGAATTTCTCTTCATCTATTATTAAAAGGAACCTATAAAAATCACGTTTCAATTTTATTGTAGAATAACTGGCCTCACCCTTCAAAGTTGTATGGCCAAAACAAGCAAGCGAATTCAGAATACGTCTTACAATCAGTGTTACTAATTTCAATACTATTTCCACACACCCTAACATATATAATGTAAACTCTACGCGGGCGTGGAATGAAAGTCACCAACTAATTTGTGGATCCACGCACTATGAACTTATTAATAATATCGCGCAAGTATTTCATGCCTATCTCAGCAAAATAGATATCGTTCTCGATTTGTGTTTAAGAATTAAATAACATAAATTATATATGCCGGAGACGGTCATTACTTTGGTACCAAACGAAACGCTGCACGATTCCCGAGAGATGGCAGCACGATTGCGGTATCGTTGGAGCTCGGCTAACTTCGTGCTACGACAGAGCCAAGCCTATGAAGGCGCATAGACGCCATCACACTTACCAACCAGCCTTTTGGAAGAGCGCTGAGAAATATCATTCGTTTTCGTTTGCTAACGTCAAGAGAAGATTTTGAAGCCCTCGTGGCCTCAAGGATAAGACGTCCGGTGCATTCGTATCTAGCTAGCGATACAACGGTGTTCGAATCCCGCAGGCCGGTACCAATTTTTCTAATGAAATACGTACTTAACAAATATTCACGATTGACTTCCATGGTGAAGGAATAACATCGTGTAATAAAAATCAAACCCGAAAAAATTATAATTTGCGTAATTACTGGTGGTAGGACCTCTTGTGAGTCCGCTCGGGTAGGTACCACCACTCTACCTATTTCAGCCGTGAAGCAGTAATGCGTTTCGGCTTGAAGGGCGGGGCAGCCGTTGTAACTATACTGAGACCTTAGAACTTATACCTCAAGGTGAGTGCCGCTTTTACGTTGTAGATGTCTATCGGCTTCAGAAACCACTTAACGCCAGGTGGGCTGTGAGCTCGTCCGCCCGCCTAAGCAATAAAAAAAAAGGATTTTTGTAATTTGTATTTTGTACATTGTTAAATTTTTTGATTATTTAATTGTACTTTAAGGTCCAACCCAGCTACAGTAATTAATTTTAGTAGATCGTTTTCTTTTCGTGTTCATGGCTCGTCTGTAGCGACTTGTCTCAATAAAATCGTACTCGCTTCCACGGTGCCTGCATAGAGCAAACATGCCATATCGCACTTTATACAATCTTGAATAAAAACTATGCGGTCTAATTAAACGTTCTTTGTACATGAAAATAGGTTTACGACTAGAAATAGCAAATATAATTTCTTTGATTTCTTGAAATAAAGCATTCGTTTTTATGAAATGTTAAGAAAAAAAATAATTATGAGCCGACTTAATGGAAATGTTAAATTATTTAGAACTTTTATTCAAATGAAGACTCTGTAAACAGACAAATTTGTTGAAAAGGGGCAATCGTAGCCCATAGATATTGCCACAGGAATCCAAACAAACCTTAAAAAATGAAATTAAACACTTAATTGCTTAGTATAATGACTGTCCCACCTTTCAGACCGGCCTATTTATCGCCAGAAATGCAAGACGGTTGTGCTCATGTAAGCTCACATTATTAGACGCAAAGAAAGTAAGCAAACAAATGTCGATAAAGAAAGAGATTATAAAAATAGATTATAAATACCAATTTCAAAGAACTAGTAATACCCCAGTAGTCGAAATTCGACTATAATGAATTGAAATTATAAATTTGTACACTATTATGATTCTATTTTCAAAGACTATTATACTTCTATAATCATGGACTTCGCCAAAAATACACCATAGACAAATATTAATAAAGAAACAATATTTAATCTATTCTCAATTTAACCACAGACTATAAGCAATAAGAAAAGTTTGACATTAAACAAATAGTATGGATGCGTGTGTGTGTGTGTGTGTGTGTCAAATACATAGTGGTAGTGTATTTTATTGATTTAATGTATTTTTTATGCATAATTTAAAAAACTATTATCATTCTGCACTCCTTTTCTATATTCTCTATGAGTGTGGGAAATTTCATACTCCTCCGTCCGCGCAATTTCCGTAAAAAGGGGTACATAGTTTTTGCTTCACGTATTAATATATAGATAATCGATTTTTTTCTATTGCCCTTATAGGCAGACGAGCATACGGCCCACCTGATGGTGAGTGGTTACCGTCGCCCATGGACTTCAGCAATGCCAGAGGCAGAGCCAAGTCGCTGCCTACAAATGCTACTATTGTCAATAAGTAGTTTACGCTAAAACACCACCGCCCAAGCTCAGTCTCCGAATAGTTATCATAGAGAAAATTTCACAGTCCAGTCTTTGACTCTGATTAAAAATTCATGAAAAATTGAAATTTCCCCGATCGCACGCGGCCGGAGAGCGTTGAAGCGGACCCTTTTGTTCGCCTTCACAACTGTGCAAAATGTTTTATACCCTGAAAATATACTTTCATATTTTCGAAAGCTGTAAATTCGTCCAATTTAACAAACAAAAAAAAAAGCTGCTGACGGGTGAACTTGTGTGATGCTGTTATTTTACGTCTTTTATTCCAGAGAAAAAAGTTATATTTCTAACGTTCAAGGAATGTTAAATACAGTTTTCCACCGGGAGACCACTATTGTATTGCATTAAGATGATTAAGATAAGCGTGGTTTGTAATAAATTACCGAAAAGACAGGGAGAAGCAAACAGTGACTTTTGTTCTTGACCATTCCTAGATCTTGCTAGAAATTCTTTCAATTTGCTAGAAGAACATGTCTGACTTAAGTTCGGTGACGTATTTTTATAGGAAAATAAATTCATGAGAATGCGGAATAATGCAAATCGCCACAACACACGATCTAGTTTTTTTTTATTACCCTGGTAGGCAGACGAGCATACGGCCCACCTGATGGTGAGTGGTTACCATCGCCCATGGACTTCAGCAATGCCCGAGGCAGAGCCAGGCCGCTGCCTACAGCCTAGTCTATTATTTTGTATTTAACTTTTACAGACAAACGATATAGTACATGTGATTGTGAGTAGCTACCACCGTGGACATCAGAAATACCAGAGACTTAACCAAGCTGCTGCCTACCTCCTTCTCCTACCTCCTTTGAAAAAAGACATGTCGAAATGAAACTTTCCTTCGTATTAATTCCACTGAAGTATGAAACTCTATCTTATACCTTTAAATTTAGTATACAGGGGATTTCGGGGGCAATAAATCGATCTAGCTACGATTTATTTTCAGAAAATGTTGTTTTATTCGTGTTTTCACTTTATGACCCTTCCTGACATCTATTAGCGAATAATAATATTATTTTTCTTAATTGAGGGCAACTAACCGCTTCAAGGACACAACAAGATGGCGTTATAAAAAAAACCGGTCATCATCTAGTGATTAATTCACTAAGCAGACTTTATTACTCTATGCATTAGTTGTACCCTCAAACAAGTATAATGACAATGTCAAAAGCTCGCCAACATTAGTCGAGAACAGATTTGTACCTGTCACTAGGGGAACAAACAGCTCACGTCATAAATCTTCACTTTAAATTAAGTTTGATGTCTTCATTACAGCCTTCGAGTGTTACAAAGTGAACTCGTTTTGAATTATGATGTTAATTATTTCAGTATATCTTCAAGCAAAATTCTTAAGAAGCTTATTTCCCTTGATATCTCAACGGTTCGTATGAAGACATGTGTGACCTGAAAATTTTACTGATGGTAGGTTGCAAGATGGGTCAGTACTATCGCACTGCTAATTTCTATAACGGAAAATTTATGCCTTTCAGCTTAAAAGATAGATAAGCTGTTGTATAGTATAATTGGTAAGTCTTTTCTCTCAAGCTGGGTAACATAACACATGACATCTTTGCACGTCAGTTTTATACTAAGTTGTCAATAATTAACATTCTTTGATTGACTTCCACGGTGAAGGGATAACATCTTGTAATAAAAATGAAATCCACAAAATTATAATTTGCGTAACTACTGGTGGTAGGACCTCTTGTGAGTCCGCGCGGGTAGGTACCACCACCCTGCCTATTTCTGCCGTAAAGCAGTAATGCGTTTCGGTTTAAAGGGTGGGGCAGCAGTTGTAACTATACTTGAGACCTTATAACTGATATCTCAAGGTGGGTGATGCATTTACGTCGTATATGTCTATGGGCTTTAGTAACCACTTAACACGAGGTGGGCTGTAAGCTCGTCCACCCATCTACGCAATAAAAAAAATCTAGAATCATACCTAGCTAGAACCAATAAAAAAGCGTTTCCAACATACATAAAAATATCATTTCACTAAACTCATATGCAAGATAACTTTAGTAAATTTGCTAGTACATCGCAAATGTTCTTCCTGTATGCGGGGAAGCCAGCCAACGTGAAATTTACATTTTATTAAAAATTACCGTCACTTTTCCTGTTTAAAACTAAAATGGGGTAGCGTCTAGGCCATTTTTTTCAACTTCATCTAATATGTTTATTTTTTTTTTTAATTAGATAAGTGCAGTAGCTCACGTTCTACCTAGCGTTAAGTGGCTACTGGACAACGGAAATAATAACTTGACAACCGCCACCCAAACTAACGGAATCTCAATTTACATTACATTGCGTAACAGTCAGAGCGATGATGCGTTCCATTGCAGGCTCACAACGTGCATCACCATCGGTAACATTAAAATGGCGTTTTGTAACTACGGCGTCGTAAGAGTCAGCGGCTTCTTGGCGGTGATCACCATCCAAAATAGAAGTACATGAATAGCTCTATTGAGGAGAGAGAGAGAGAGAAAGAGTATTCTTTATTGTACACCAAAAAAAAAACAATGCGAAACATTAAATAAAAAAAAGTACAATTGGCGGTCTTATCGCCAAGAGCGATCTCTTCCAGACAATCATCAGGTGTACAAGAATAATTTGGAAACGAATTACGCGCTGTGTATCAATCCAGTGAAAATATATTGAAGTACATAGTCTTTTGAAAAATAAATAAATAAACTTTTGAAGAAAGACATTCTTACAACCTAATAATGGCTTGGTTGAAAAAGTAATACCAATATCATTTTTAAAAAACCCTTATTTTCTGTGAAAGCGTGCAATATTATAAATCTTCATTGTAGTGAGACCCTACAATATGACGTAAATATATCGAGGCTTTAAAAAAGTTCACAGATCCTTTCAGTAGCATAAACACGGGCTTAAATTTTTTAATTTCAGGTTTTTACACGGTCTGTACATTATAACGAGGTCATTGACTTATTTCTAAGAGAATAACCACCCTGTACATAAAATACGTATTTGTTGAAAATAATCACACGATATACAAGAAACCTTCTTTGAGGTGTATATGAACCGTTTGTTAGATTAGTTCAGGATCAAGTAGGATATAATAATGTGTAGAATGAATACACACCCCCCCCCCTCTAATATAAACCCCTCTTTAAATAACCCCCTCTTTCTTGGTTGTTTTCAATTTCAGCTACGCTTCATCTACTAGGTATTAAAGGAACGTCAAATTTTAAGACCGCTTTTTGTTTATGAAATGTATTATACTAGTATTTAAATTTAACTGGTATTCGAAGGTCTTAAGAGAAATTTGTGAGTTCATTAGATATAAAAGTATAGGTATTACTAATATCCTATTCGTAATATTAGTGGGACGTACTAGGTGTCAAGGTATGGCATATTTTGTGTATGGGCTATTTCTACCTTCGTGATTGTTTCTGCTCCGAAGGGATCATGCGTTTGAGTTGATACTTTGATACGTCATGCTTTCAGGCAGGTGGTGACATTTAGCGGTGTGATCTGTGAACTTCAGTTACCACTTGATGACAGGTAGCCAGTGAGCTTGTCTATCTTACATACGTTTTATTTTCAATATGTGAATACAATCGCAGATACATACTCTATCTGTTTTCTCAGATTTAAATAAGCTTCTAGATTTGCTTGTTTGTTTGTTCGGTATCAACCTTTTTATTAATAAGCCTTAAATATGCTTGTAAGCCCGAAGATATTTTCACAAGGTACCGAAATTCTTTCCCAAATACGCGTCAATTTTCTACAATTTTTCGTGAAACAGCAACCAGGGAGGTCAGATCCATTAGCCCGCATTTTAAAAGGATTCAACGCCAAAACAAACCGTGATCTAATGCCAATAATGTGCACAGCTTTTAACACAACTTTCAGTGAAGCTAAAGTTCTCAAACATGGGCTTTCAGATAAATTAATATTTAATAAGTAAAAATAACCCGGATAACAGGGCACCAGGTGATGATTGAATTACTGCCGATTATCTGGAGGCTGTTGGAAAACCGGTCCTTAATTTAGTTCTGTCATACTTGATCGAAATATACCCCAGACACGGACCAGAAATGTGGTGGTAGCGTTCTTCAAAAAGGGTAAAAATACTCGTTTCAAGAACTGTAGACCCATCTGATCTGTAGACCCTTCTGAGCTATGTCCATGTGTATGGTGCTAGTGAGTCATTACGAACCATCTTGGGTGCTGATTTAATGAGTTCCAGCCACCCGAAAAGGCCGGTCTTCGAAAAGACTACAATACCGTAGACCATGTGGATACGCTGCAGCAACTCGTACAAAATACTGAGCAATATAACCTGTCACTTTGGTTAGTATTTGTGGACTACGAAGAAGCCTTTGATCTGATTAAGACCTTGTCTCTCCAACCGCGCCAAGTTGATACCCATTGATTAATATACATCGAAGTGCAGCCTTTCTTCTTCTTAGTCGCATACTTGATTTCTGAAGGTCTTGAAAGGCCTTCGTGGCTCTTTATACAATCAACCCCACTTCGTTCGATTTGCGGCTTCCCTTAGGTCGGTTGTAACATAGTCCGATGAACGCGGTTAGTTGATCTGACCAACGGTTTGGTGGACCTACTTATTGATATTTAGGTTTAATTTCACACAGAAATAATTAACAGTATGAAGTCTGACAGTTTCTTTAACTGGGCGTTTCATTTTCAAGTACAATGTGCGATATCGAATGCGGAAATCGACCTCAACATATCTGTTGCTCGGATGATTCGTGATGCTCATAGTTACCAGAACCCTAGCGTATGCCACTATCTACTTAGTAGAGCATTTTGCCACGGTTAGGTTGGATTAGGATCTTCTTCGTCTGTTTTTGAAGCGTAAGCTAAACACCGTATCAATATTTATATTTTTTTATATGCAAATGTGTCAAGTGAATTAACCGCCGTAGCTTATATGAGTATTTTGTTAGTGCACCACAGTATGTTGTAGACTTACCCACACTGAAATTCTGGAAAGAATACTTTTGCAGTAAAATAGCACAGACAGAAAAATAAGTCCGACAATAATTCAACATCGAATTCACATAGTTTTTTATGAGGCCCATAAAATATGCTAATATCCGAGCTTTCTTTCACGTGAACACACGAAGTTACGATCGGCGGCAGGCATTGTACAGCTTAATGGCAATAATAATGTCTTAAGCTATGCCGTGACAGGCATTTGGGCATGTCTGGCTTGAGATGCCGGTACAGTTGAAGTTTATTGCATTGAGTTACAATAGTCGTGAGGTGAAAGTTTTTTCCGTATTATTTCCTCTTGTTGAGAAATAGGCCGCTAACATACAAACAGAGACTATTATAATTACGTTAATATTTGCTTACTATGATGGGCACTCGGTGCCAAATGTAGCCAAATGTAGAGCCCATAGATAGAGTCCAAAGTGGTTTAATTACTAATTTTTAACAGTCACTTCTTAAAATATGGTAATGTTTTAAATTAATGCAGCTTTATTACTATAGATTACTGTTTACGTTTATATTGTTAAGGTTTACAACCGCGCGTTGCCTAATACGCAATGAGTAAATTTTCCTAACTGAATAAGTCAATACCTACCTGTTTGAAACCAATCTGTGCGTTTTGAGTTTTTTACCACGGCAACACTAGACGCCAATTGACGCGGGCACTCGTGACTTGATATCTGTCACTTCTCGGTCAGCAAGATAGATTCGCGGTTCGGCCGGACTGCCACGGTCTATCTCATCATCCCCTACTGTCCCTACCGCATCCTCACCTGAAACCTCCTATCCTAAGGCGCGATACGACGAGGTCATATGTTCGTGGTGAGTGATAAGCTAATAATCTATTAAGAAAATACATCACTGCCCCGGGCGATCGCGGCATGTGTTTGACAGGCCCCTCGTACTGGTTTCTGGAACTCTAGGCTACCACGACGGGGCTGAATTCGGATTTAACACTACCTAAAAGGGCTCTAGGACGATTAGGATTCGGAAAATTATCAACCAATGTTGCATATTTTTTTATTTTTGAATACAGTTTGAACTCACACAAATAGATGTTTTGTTTAGAAGTCGATGTACCAGGACAACCGAATCTATCGGGTGCGGCTACCTGGACAACAACATTTACAATATCATTTTATAGCGATAAAAGCGCTCTAACTATATAAAGAGATAAGCTATAACAAAAACTATCTAAGGATTTCCATCTGTGGGCATTTTTGTAGGGTTTGAAATAATAATAAATTCCAGATACTAGAAGAATAAAATTCTTTTCAGATCTCACACGAAATAGGGGAACAGAATCATGGTTTACTATACGTTGAATTATTCAAAGGTTATTAAAGTATATTGTATCACAAAAAAGAGATAAAAATGATCGAAAATAACAGGTGTGGGAGTGAATAATACACTGATCTAAATTCATTTTCAAATCAAACGAAACTCGATAGATTGTGACAAGAAATTGGAGTAGTAAAAAAATTGTTATTTGTAAATATTTGAACGTAAATATGTAAGCTTTATTAAAAAAAAGTCGCAAGAAGAAAGAGGTAAATACGTAAATTTTTAGGCAGTGGCTTGGCTCTGCCCCTACCTTTTGATGAAGTCCATGGGCGACGGTAACCACTCACCATCAGGTTATTATAGCGGTTAAGTATGCTCGTCTGCCTGCAAAGACAATAAAACAATCATGAATTCGTAAATACTAGTACTAAGACGCATTATAAGCCTGGAGCCGTAAGGTTTAGGAAGCACTTAAGTCTAGCTTATTTGTGCTGTAAATCAGTCGCATGTTCCGTGTTAAATGGTAAGAGAACAATATAATACAATTTTTTTTATTTTTTTTATTGCTTAGGTAGGTGGAAGAGCTCACAGCCCACTTGGTGTTAAGTGGTTCCTGGAACCCATAGACATCTTCAACGTAAATGCGCTACCCACCTTGAGATATAAGTTCTAAGGTCGCATTACTGCTTCACGGCAGAAATAGGCCGGGTGGCGGGGAAAAAATTTTGGCCTTATCTCAACGCGGATAACAGCATTCAGATGGCGATGTCTATGCAACCACTCAACACCAGGTGGACTGTCAGCTCGTCTATTCAACCAGTCCAATTGAACCATGCACAAACAAACATTAACTAATCGCACCCAATTCAATTTACAGGAAGATAAACTTTCTCGTGTGCCCTCATGTTTGCACAGCCGTCAGACAAACACGGAGTTGATGCAAAACAAACAGCCTCGTGCACTAGACGCTACTTGTTAGTGCAACCAGCGTCTTCGCAACCAAACAGAACTGTGATTTTAGTTGATTAGTTAGCAGGCCTATAGTTAAATCTAGCAAGATTTTCTACGTTTTATTGCTAGATGGGGACAAGCTTACGATCCACAGGAACCTCTAAACTCTAGTGAGAAGGTTTGCTGTAAAGACCAGAGGTCTTTTTTTTATTGCTTAGATGGGTGAACGAGCTCACAGCCACACATCTATAACGTAAATGTGCCACCCACCTTGAGATATAAGTTCTAAGGTCCCAGTATAGTTACACCGGCTGCCCCACCCTTCAAGCCGAAACGCATTACTGCTTCACGGCAGAAATAGGCAGGGTGGTGGTACCTACCTATGCGGACTCACTCACAAGAGGTCCTACCACCAGTAATTATGCAAATTATAATTTTGCGGGATTGACTTTTTTACACGATGTTATTCCTTCACCGTGGAAGTCAATCGTGAACATTTGTTAAGTACGTATTTCATTTGAAAATTGGTACCCGCCTGCGGGATTCGAACACCGGTGCATCGCTACATACGAATGCACCGGACGTCTTATCCTTTAGGCCACAACAACTTCGAAACGTCGGGAGAGTATCACCAATCTGCATATTTCTGACCGATTTGAAGGGTGAAGCAATTGCCATATCAAACGATTAGGTCTTTAATCTCATATCCCAAGGTGAATCGCAATATTCGCATCGTGAGATATCGTCTAAGCTTCCGGTGAAAAAAAAAAAGGGAAACACAAAAATATCCAATTTTCGAAGGAGCAGAACAAAGCACGACGATCGTTACCGTTAAACACAAAACTCGTAAATAATCCTTCTGCTCGATTTAATTTCAATTTCCCCTTTAAAAGGCGCATCGCGAAGAAACATCATTGTTAGTACACGAAATGTTTGTGCAATAAAAACAAATGGAGCCATAAAACGAGTGTTTTCAAGTACTGCGCGATGCTAATTGAGTTATTCGGTCGTTGAAGACACGTTTTTGATAATATACCAGCAGCGAATCTAACTGTTGAAACTTTATTCCGCTAGTCGAGTAATTGTAAAAGTTAGGGCTGTAAAGGCTCTTTGCGAAGGTCGTTGTTTGTCTTTTTGAAGGCTGAATATTTGTGAATTACTACTATTTTTAATCATTTACTGCTACTTCATAATATAGGTATTTATGTCAAAATTAAATGCTATAAATTTAATAATATATCATTACTGGCTGGCCCGACAAACGTTGTTTCGCCATATAAATTATTTCTAGGAAAGACAAATAACCTAGATACCAACTACAGTGCCATCTGCCGGACTGATTTGTAAATTTAAACCATTCTCAAATCCACCTGAACGTACACAGAAAATTTTATTAAAATCGGTTGGGCCGCTTAGGCAAATTTCAGTGACAGACACGCACAGAAGAAATATACTGCTCATTTTACTGTACAGCTTTTGTTTTTAAATGTTTTTTTTCTAATACATATCTTTTAAATTTTTTTTATTACGTCGTTAAAATTGCTCTTGAAATACCAATTTAAAACTGAACTCTTGTATTACAGACGAGCATCTTGCCATTCTACTCTTAAGTGGTCTCGTCACTCATGGCAAGCATTCATTGGCAATGCTAGCGACGCAGCCCAGTCGATTCCGACACACACCCTGATCCCGAATGCTAAATTAACTTTAACTTAATTAATTTTTTTTGAAATAATGAATCCCGAATGCTTAATTAACTTACTGGTGGTAGGACCTCTTGTGAGTCCGCGGGAGTAGTAGGCCGCTATTTCTGCCGTGAAGCAATAATGCGTTTCGGTTTGAAGGGTGGGGCAGCCGTTGTAACTATACTTGAGACCTTAGAACTTATATCTCAAGGTGGGTGGCGCATTTACGTCATAGATGTCTATGGGCTGTAGTAACCCCTTACCACCAGTCGGGCTGTGAGCTCATCCACTCAAATAAGCAATTAAAAAAAATACATTGAATACTTTAAGAACTGCGACCGGCAAACGAAACTCACTTTTGTCATATAGAAGTCAAGCCCACGAACCTCTAGATTAACTAAGCGAAAGGCTCAGCAGTAGCTTAAAATAAAATCGCCTTCGTAAAAGCTCAAGTAAGACGTGAAATTCGAATCAACTTTTTTAATTTCGCTCTGATCCCGCAATCCGTATCAGAGATTGGTAATTTTGCGGCCGAAGTTAAGGTGTTTAGTTCTGTCACAATGCCGCCGCCACGCAAATCCTCTTTCAAGAGACGAATATTCTGAAGCCATCTGCTCCGACGACTGCAGATTAAGGGCCCCTGTACACCGGAACAGTATTTTAATACAAAGAAAATTATCGCTTATTCTCCATAGGACACTAAACACTGTTTAAGTGACGTTATTCCGCAATAAATTTCCTTTTTTTTCTGGGCCGGGATCAAACCTCCTACGAGTTCTTCGCGTCTAGTGGGCGTCGGGGGTATGTGGGAGTGGACGCAAATATTGGAAGCGGAACGCGGGCTCAAGGATAGTCCTACCCACTAAACTCCTAAACTAACCTAACTTTACTGCACTCTAGACCAAGCTTCCAATCCCCCCGAAGTCAAAACCCGGGCGGGGTAAGAGGGCTACCGAGATATACACTGCAACCAGACTCACTAGCCACCAAGGAAGACGACGGAGCCTTCGAGGCGAATCGAAGGGCACGTTGATTTTACCTAAATCATTAGTGAACGAGGTTTTGGAACGAATTTCCTTATGAGACGATGCGGAGGGGTACCCTAAACGGGAAAAAACGTCCGTAACGTAAGATTTTTATTAGTAATGCACACAGAGTACGACTTAACTTTGTAATAACGTACGTACAAAAAATAACATATTTTTTTATCATTCATTGACCACAATCTCAGAGCGTTTGTTTGCACAATACACTAACTCTTAAGCAGAAAACCGTGAATGAAGTGTACCATAATAAGTTCGCACGTTACCGAATGACCGTGGCTTGTTGCGAAACCTCCAGTTTTATTTTCTATATACCTCGAATAGAACTTAAAATTTTTATAATAAGGAACTTCGTTCCTATCTGGTGTCCCACAACACCACACATCTTTTTTTCTTAATAAATATTAATAAAACCTGCCCCAGAGATTTGAAATACAGCCACACAATTCCGTACCATCCTACCTATTAAGTCAAATAACCTTCAACGCTTGCTTGTTGACTTTTCTTGTGTGAAACAGCCTTTAGCAAGCTGAATTGGAAAAGGTATTAAATTCTTTTTGATATTCGCTCGCGAATTAAATTGCAACTATCGATATGCTACAGATTCTTGTGGCTCACTAGTGTGAACGTAAAGCGTGTTGAAAACTCTAGATTTTGATTTAGACACGACCACACAAAAAAAAAATGAAACCGTTTTAGTTAGCAGAGCTTTTAATTATTAATTCTAAAATTTTAAGCACATTATTTTCGGCCCTACATACAAATCAATCTGGGCAGAATGCACAATCATCATCATCATCATCATCAGCCTTTATCTGCCCACTGCTGGACGTAGGCATAATAATTTTCAATAATTTTGTTTTCCACAAATTATAACTTAAGGTACTAGTCGAGAACTTAGTGGCTACCGTAACTTGCTGAGCGTACTTTGAAGTTACAATCGTAATGTCATTAGAACAACTCTGCTCGACCCCCCACACCGGAACACATTATAACTTCAAGTTAAAATAACCTAAAGTTATATATTCTGAGACCCCAATCTAAGATTTTGTGTTATATCGGCACGGGAAAAGTATATACTAAAGAAAAACAGATTACCTGACAGCACGTATCGAATACCTAAGATTTTTAACAAATTACTGTTTTCGATCTGGAATCAAACATTGGAATCCTTAACCTTTAGTCTAACGAACAGCACCAAGGTTCGATTCTACCAACCGACGTAGACTTCAGCTGACTCAGAGACTAATGCGGCAGTTAGAACTTACCGCGGTCATATATTTCATGTATCTTACCGTTCATCACTGATTCGGAATTTATATCTGCAACTTGCTACCATTCATCAATTCTGTATTCCCAGAGATCATTTTTGACAGGAATCGGGTTGCCTCTTACTACTATTCACGATTTTCATGCGCTTAATGACATATTAGACATATTAGTGGTGTTGGAGACGAATGCTCTGAATTCCGTGGACGGCCCAGAGGACAAATAGGTCTATTCTAGATCAGCTTTGCATCCCAGTCAGGCTCTCAACAACCTGCTACCAGAGGATCCGCAGCTACTTGGGTTACATTGCCCGCCGACAGTCAAATAATTTGGACAAAGTGATTGCGACGGGCAAGGTAGCAGGAAAGAGACCACGTGGTCGATCACCTAGCCGCTGGTCTGTCCAAATAACCACCCTAACTGGGCTGCCAGATGCGACCGCCCTACGAGAAGCTGAGGATTGGACGAGGTGGAAACAGTTCACGGGGCAGGCCACGGTCAAGTTTCAAAGACACGACCTTCAGTAATAAAGAAAGCGACGAAGAAGAAGATGACATATTAAATAAGACTTCGGAAGACTCTTAAGTGGTAGATGGGGCGATGCATGTCTGTGCGATGCAATCTGAACCGCTAAATATCAGATCAGAGATACGAAATAAAAAAATAAAAAACGGTTGTCTGTAAAGTCGGTTTACTGACGATAGTTGAACGTGACAACGTCATAAGAAAATACGCCTCAGAGCGAGGTAACGCCGTATGAGTCATCTTTTTTGTGCGTGCAGCCGGCTCCATCGAATCATAAGACGTTGTCACGTCAAAATATTGGGCTACTTGCTAAAGTAGCCCAATATTTTGGGCTACTTTAGGAAGTCAAAGCAGCCCAAACTCAACTCAATCAACTCAAAAAGTCGTCGTTCCTAAACGACGACTCTTTGAGTTCTTTAAGCTCTAGTACTAAAAAAAATTACGAGGACCTTCTCCAAGTTCCGACATCAGCTGTAATTTGTGTCACCAGGCGAGAGGCTGTACTGCACCAGAATTGCTCAGTCACGCGTCGTCGATAAATTACAATAAAAATTACCCGTGAAACAGGGAGATTCTCCCGGGTACAGCTTGGTTTAGGGGTACCTTGTACTAAAAGACAAAAATTCCGAAATTCTAACAGCCTCTTTTGTCTACAGTTTTTACGTTCATGGCATCACTTAATTTTATTTATTTATTTATTTATAACTTCTTATACTAGAAAGTATAAAGGCGGACTTAATGCCATAGGCATTCTCTAACATTTTATCAGTTTTTTTTATTAATTTTATCAGTTTATCTTATTTATATATCTTAATTTAAACTACTATTCGACAAAATAAACAGATTATGACAATGTATTATAGTTGTGAGAACATGTTGAACGCAGAATGCTCACAGCCAGTTCCTCTGAAAATTTATGGGACACGCCTCTATATATCGGAAGCGTTTTGGCTGATGCTACGATGAACATAACGGTTAGTTAAATAACGATTATTCTCATACATTAAAAGTAAATTAGCGTTGCTTAATACAGACCTTCTCTATTATATTTAATTTTGTCGATCAAACCAATATTAGAGATTTTTTTTTTATTATAATGGTGTACGGTTTGCTTAACATTGAGCATGTTTTAGCTGCAGAAAACTACCGTGTATTCATTTATTCAATACACATCACAGCTAATTAACACGAGATCTGTCTTTATTGAAATAGCGACTTGTGTCTACAACAATACGACATGTAGCCAATGATATTTTATATGTAAAAAGAAGCAGATATGTTTCAAGCGCACGTCAAGTGAAGACTCGAAAACAGGCCAATTGGGACGTTTCGTCTTTAGTCGCGCCTAAACAAATGCAATAATAATATAACAAGTGCAATCATTCTAATTATAGCCATCTTTTTTACTCACGCGCTTATCCCATCTTTTGTACTTTTCATTAATGCTACTTGTCAACATGTGTGTGCACTATATCGGTAGGTATGTAGATATATATGGCGCGATCAGATTTGAAGAGTCAGTTACTATGAAGATAACATATCTGTTGTATAAAAAATCATTGCATGTAGACGTCAAAAAAAAATTCCTTAAATTCCAGTTTTTTTTTTCTAACCGGTATCACGGTAGAAAAAAGGCAGGTGAAAGGCGAGGTAATGAGGAAACTTGAGAAACGCCGAAGGATCGCCAATTTAGATATTCAAATGATGTTCAGTTCATTTTGTTGATATTTTGTTTACGTTTTAGTCGAGATGAAAAGAAACGTTGATGAGATTTTTTTTTTAGGAAAACTTAGTCTAATTCTAAGATCTAATTCTTATCTCAATATTTTTTTTGTTTATTGCATTGACTTGTTGACGAGCTTGCAACCCACCTTAAGCTAAGTGATTACCGGAGCCCATAGACATCTATAACGTAAATGCCGCCACCCACCTTGAGATACGAGTTCCAAGATCGCAGTATAGTTACAACGGACCGTGGACATTACAACGAAAATGCAGTCATAGACCTTGAAAAATTGGTTCAAAATCTAAATTCAGTCGTGTAACGACTGTGCTACCCTTCAAACCGAAACGCATTACTACTTCACGGTAGAAATAGGTAGTAGGGTGGTGGTACCTACCCGTGCGGACTCACAAGAGGTCCTAACACCCGTAAACTCACAAGAGGTCCTACCACTCGTAAACTCACAAAATTTCCTACGACCCGTTTTAATGTCCTTTGTGGGCATATGAGCATACGGCCCACCTGATGGTGATTGGTTACCGTCGCTTATGGACTTCGGCAATGCCAGGTGCGCAACTAAGTTTACTGCTTGCGGTGTGCGGGGTTCGCGGGATATAATAAAATGCACGTCTTAGTTGCACAACGCTATATTTCTGACTGACTTACTACTAACTTACACACTACACCACCGGGATTATTTAAAAAAGAAACAAAAATTAAGAAATACATTTTTTTTTATATATATAAATCACACACTGTAGTTTATAAGGTTTCGTTCGATTTTTATGGATAATGTCACATTTTCCATTGATATAAATCTTTACATTAGTTCCTAAATCTTCTATCACTGAATATGGTCCTTTGTATAATTCTGTTAATTTATTTCCTGTTTCATTCTTAATTAAGACTAAGTCATCTTTAATATAACTAACACTGTTAACATTTTTATCGTAATTATATTTCCTATATAACTTATTATCTAACAATCGATGTTTCGCATCTCTTTGCGACATCTATGTCTTAATTCTAACATATAATTATCTGGATTATATAGTGGATCCACTGTATCTCTTAAATTACTAGGGATGTTACATTGTTTTCCGAACACTAATTCGAAAGGTGTATATTTTGTAGATGTGTGTACAGACGTATTATAGGCAAAACACCAATACTGGAGCCAGTGACTCCATGTTTCTGGCTGTCCATCGCACTGTATTCTCAAGAAGGCGGCAAGGTGTTTATGCATATTTTCCAAACTACCTATAGATTGGTGATGATAAGCGGTCGAGTGTAACTTAGTTATGTGTAACAATTTATATACCTCTTCCATCGTTTTTGAAGTAAACTCCGCTCCTCGATCAGTAGTTATGACCTTAGGTATTCCATAACGAAGTATAAAATTATTTACAAAAACCTTTGCCACACTTACCGTGTCTTTACGTTGTAGCGGGAACGTTTCGATGTATTTAGTAAGTTCGCATTGAATTGTGAGAATGTAATTGTATCCTTCGACGTCGGTGTCCATGGGTCCGACAATATCGAGATAAATTTTTTCGAATGCGGTATTGGCTGTTGTTGTGATAATCATTGGTTCCTTAATGTTTTTAGAGTATTTCATTTTCAATTTAGCTGTTTTATTTAAACGAGTTTTCAAAATAAAAGAAATCAACAAATTCTTGTTCGTTTCGTCTTTAAATATTTTATCCAACATCTCGACGCCTTCTATCATTCTTTCGACCGTTTCTTCTTTTCCATCTAAAATAGGAATTAAGCTCCCTACTTCTTTTAAATCAAATTTTTCCGCCATTGTTCGCGATGTTTGTTCTAAACTTTTAATTCTGAACTCTAATATTTTATTAATACATGTATTTATTTTATCGTCTAATATTTCTATGAAATAGCATGACAAGTCATCTGACAACTCGGGATTACTTATGAATATTAATTTTTTATATTTTGAATACAAATTTTTAGCTTCTTCTATTTTATCTAAACCTGATTTTTCTTGTCTTCGCTTAGGACCTAATTTTCTTAAACTAATTCTTATATATTCTAGTTTTTCTAATATTTTGCTTATTTCTAGTTCCATATACCTATTTCACTATTTATCTTCACTTTTACGTGGCACTTTTTTTTTTTGTTCACTACACTAATTCACTTATTCAGATGGCAGCTTCCTCGTCTCCGGACGCCTTTGTCTGCTCACGCCTTGTCCATCTTGCTTGTACTCTCTGGAACATCTCATTGCGTATCTCCTTGCGCATCCACTTTTTCATGCACTTTTTATAATTTTTAAGTAGAATTATTAAAATCACCAGCCCGACGATGGTTACTAGGGTGCCTAATAGGATGTTATTTGTGTGTATATGATCTTCCCTGATTGCTGTTGCGCTATTTTCTCCAGCAGCCGCGTTTTGTGTTATAATGACTTCTTTTTCTTCTTGTTTTGAGAGAGAGAGAGAGAGAGAGTATTCTTTATTGTACACCAAAAAAACAAATAAACAGTGCGATACATTAAAAACAAAAAGTACAATTGGCGGTCTTATCGCTAAAAGCGATCTCTTCCAGACAACCATCAGGTGGACAAGAATCATTTGGAAACGAACTACGCGCGGTGTACCATTCCAGTGAAATACATATACATATATGTACACATACATATACACATACATATCTCCGTAAATATATATACAATTAATACAAAGTATTATAATATAATAATAATTATTAAAAATAAAAAATAAATAAAAATTAAATCAATTTTGCTTCTTTACACATAAATAAGAATAAGCAATTTACATATAAAATATACTTAAAATACCTTTGAAACATATACAATTTAAGTAGATACCAATTTCAGAAATCTACCCTATCACATATTAAATCGGTTGACTAATATTTAAAAAATGTTCCTTAATGAGGCGTTTGAAAGAATTTAATGTTTCAGCATGTCGTATACGTACCGGGAGAGCATTCCACAAACGAATAGCTTGAACAGTAAAGGAATGATCGTAGAACCTTGTCGAATACACTGGCATCATTAGTTGCATGTTGTCTGTTGATCTCAGGGATATGGTATGTGTATCACGGATAAACTCAAAGCGTCTTTTGAGATAAGAAGGAGAAGAAGGATTAAATAGAACAGTATAGAGCAAAGAAAGAATATGAGCATTCCGACGAAGGCGAATTGGCAGCCACTTGAGCTTAGCGCGAAATTCTGAGACGTGATCATATTTTCGTAAGCCAAATATAAATCTTAAACAGAAATTTTGAAGACGCTCTAGTTTATTTAATTGTGCTTCAGTGAGATCGAGATAGCTAACATCAGCATAATCAAGGATGGGGAGAAGAAGAGATTGTGCAAGCGCAGTCTTGGTGGCAGTAGGGAGAAAATTTCGCAGACGTCTTAAGGATCCTGCAGCCGCATAAATCTTTCGACAAGTTTCTTTAATTTGTGCATCCCATGACATATGCCTATCTACAAAGATACCCAAGTTTCTCACCTTATCACTAACTGGTATTTGAACTCCATCAATTGAAATTGGGGGAATTCGCGTCCAATCAACTGTCGCAAGCCTTCTAGGTGCACCGACAATAATGACCTGAGTTTTTGTCGGATTTATTTGCAGCCCATAAGATTTACTCCAATTTGTTATACTAAGTAAGTCATTATTTACTTTGGTGCAAGCAAGAGGCAATTCTTCCACCGGGGCTTGCGTATAAAGCTGGAGATCGTCTGCATACAAGTGGTAGGAGGAAATGAGATGGTTGGAGACAGAATTAATATATATCGCGAAGAGCAATGGAGATAAAACGCCACCCTGCGGAACACCCACGCATGTGTCACACCACGAAGAAAAATTATCTTCGATGCGAACACGCTGCCGGCGACCAGACAGGTAACTACGAAACCAATCAACTACGGATGGAGATGTGTTAAGAGAGCCAAGTGTAGCAAGGAGAATGTCAATATCAACGGTGTTGAAAGCATTACTAAAATCAAGCAATGCAAGCACCGTCAACATTCCCCTCTCCATGCCGAGCCTAATATCATCCGTGATATTTACCAATGCAGTCGTAGTACTGTGACCAGGACGGAAACCAGATTGGAAGGGATTTAAGAGATTATTTTCATAAAGGAATTCACTCAGCTGTGCATGAATAAGCCGTTCTAAAACCTTGGATAGGAAAGATAAGATGGATATAGGACGATACTCGGAAAATGATTTGGGATTAGGCTTTTTAGGCAGAGGTGTAATTTGCGCGTCCTTCCAGGCAAAGGGAAAGGTACCATTACTCAAAGAGTAATTCATGATATGCGTAATTACAGGAAGGATTTCATCAAGGATTGGTAGGATCATATTTCGGCTCAAATTGTCAGCACCGACTGCATTAGAAGTAATAGATAAGATGCTCTTCTTAACACCACAAGCCGTTAAGTGATTGAAAATAAACGGTGAAAAATCCGGGGTCGGGAGATTTGAAAGAGAGTTCATTGTATTCGATTTAACTGTCACATTAAAATTGGACGAAGTTGAAAAATGTAAATTTAATGCATTTAAATTCACGCCAGAAGGGTGTATCACATGACGTGTCTTTCCAATCCCCAAAGTTCTAAGAAATTTCCAGACCTTCACCGGATCTCCATTTTCTACAGAAGTATGAATATGTTGGCGTTGAGCATCCCTACACATCCTGTTGCAGCGATTTCGAATCTGCATGTAATTATTACGATTCTCAACTGTAGGTATTCTCTTGAACCTTGCCTTGGATGCTGCTTTTTTAGATAATAATATTTTGAGTTCCTCCGTGAGCCAAGGCGAGGGTAAATGCTTAAGCCTTACCGGTCGGATCGGTGCATGTTTATCGTATAGTTCTGTTAAAAGTGTTGTAAGGAGCTTAACCTTTTCGTCACAGTCGTCACATGCAAATAAGGGGTCCCAGTCAATACCACTAGCATCTTCACGAAGGTTATCCAGGTCTATACCACCAAAATTGCGTTGCAAGAGGATTCTAGATTTGGCCTTGGGGGGGCGAATCTTATAAGAAAGGAAAAGTAAATCGTGGTAAGAAAACGCATCGGCTGAGCACTGTCCGTGTTTAGCGACGTGATCTCGAGAGCTAATCAAAATTAGGTCAAGAAGTGACGGGGTACAGTTGGGGAAAGTGTGTGTAGCATTTAAGGGGAGAATAGATAAATTACAAGATTCGGTAACAGATAGAAAAGAAGAAGAACGACTATTACTTTTAAGAAGACATGTGTTAAAATCACCCATTATTATGCAATGGTTGTAAGAAGGAACTAAAGTTTCGAGGATG
Source organism: Bombyx mori (assembly GCF_030269925.1). NCBI lineage: Eukaryota > Metazoa > Arthropoda > Insecta > Lepidoptera > Bombycidae > Bombyx > Bombyx mori. Next base: position 16,438,368 of record NC_085118.1, read on the forward strand.
CCTTCAAAGGATGAGAAAAAATCTAAATGTGACGAAGGTGAGTAGTAGACACCCAAGAGAACTTTACGGTGGTTTAGCTCCACTTCCAGAAAAAGATGCTCACCGGCATTAGGTGGAGGAGGCTGTGCAGACAGACTAATTATTGTATACTCAATGTGTGTACGGAGATATATGGCTACACCACCGCCACCACCACTTATGCGATCGTTGCGAATAAGACGGAAGCCAGGTAAAGCATACGAACATGAAGGGAGACAAGGCTTAAGCCATGATTCGGAAATAAGAATGGCATGGATGTTCTCACAGCTAAAACTTGCCAGCATATCAGGAAAATGTGCTGGTACGCTCTGGGCATTAATGTGAACAACATTAAAGTTCCGGGAACCATCAGAAAACTGCGACATTAGTGTCTCAGCCAAAGAAGGAACACTGGTAAAACTTGCATCATTACTACTTGCTGAGAAAAATATTTCAGCTATATCGCTTTCCGTTTCCGACATCAAAAATTAAATTATAATAAATATAAAATGAGATCAGGTAATATTCTAAACAAAATTATTAATATGCGTCGTTACGTAAAGAAGCAAAACAATAAATATTAATAAACCAATGTACTTACAGGTTATGTAGTTACAATTCAACTACAAACATTCAGTCCACCCGCTGGTTGAGTGTTACAACAATAAATAAAAATAAAACTGAAAATAAAAATATTTACATTATTCGTGAAGTTAAAGAAAAGAAAAGAAAATAATAATTCAAATAAAAACAAAACAAAACTACTAAAGACAAATTATACATAGTTCAGGCCGTAATAAAAAAAAATGGGAAAAAGATTCAGAAGAAAGATTTCGTCAACACAAGATTATTGTTGGAGTCAACATTATACGCAAAAAAAAAAAAAAAAAAAATTATAATAATATCGAAATACTTACTCTATGACACAACACGCGAAGTTATCTATAATAGAATATAATCTGTGCTTGTCAAAGTATTATCTGTGGTAAAAGTGTTTGTTGTTGTGATGTCATTGAGCGTTAAATTTATTACATTTACATAAACAAGTAATATGTTAAATTATGCAGAGTACAAAATAAATGTATGAACTGAGTATGAACACAACAACTAAGCAGATTGGAACTATTCGCTTAATCCGACTTATTCAGCAGAAATACTCATGTACAAACCTTAAACTACCCGAAAAACAAATATGAATTCGACCTGAATATGAATTCGACCTGAAGATGAAAGTAATAGTAGCAGAAATAAAAAGAAAAATGCAGAATAAAATTGAATCTTCATTTACGGGCGGCCGCACGCTTAAGCTTTGGTGCAACAGACGCCGTGTTTGGTTTTGCGGCAGTTTGTACAGGAACAGTCTCCACGGTGTGCCTATCAATTTCAATCAGTTGTCTACGGCAGTACACCCGATGTCTTTTGCCATCTGAGCCGAGAACATAAACTGTGCCTTCTTTAGTCCACGAGTTCGTTACTCCAAACTTATCCCGTGCTGCCATGAAAACATCGTGCCGTTGTTTCGTAAGAAATTCAGAAACCGTTATCCCAGTCCTTTTTAATTGAGACTTACTAAACCAGATCTTATTGCGGAAACTAAAATCATGGAACTTCACCAAGATCGGTCGTGCCCTTTCCCTGGCAGAAGGCTGTCTCATTCTGTTACACCATTTAATATCGTGAACTGAAACAGTATTTAATGAAAAATGTTTTTTCAATATGTCGGCCACAATTTCAAATGTATTTTCTTGTTTCTGTTCAACCACCCCGTGGAAAAGCAACATCTTCCTGCGGCCATGCATCTCCATGTGATCAAGTTTGTGAGACAGAACCTCAATCTGTTTTTGTAGACCCGACACAGCCTCAGTGATAAATGCTCGAAACACTGCAAACTCAGCAGCCAGGTCCGGAGAAGATGTTGAGGGAGATGATACTGACTGTGGATGAAGCTTTGCCTCAAAATCAGCCATCTTCTTGTAAAAGTGCTCCGACAAGTCTGACAAACTACTTTGCAGTACATTCATCTTGAAATCAGTAAATATTTAAAACAGGAGAATAACACTTCCCAGCAGGCAGACACTAGTACTTATCACAATAAATGGTAAATTTCTCAAAAAAGACTTTTGTTAATATTTTAAATCAATTTTAACAAATGTGAACGAAAAACTCGTGTGTTTTCTGTGACTACCCGCGCTAAAAAAAAAGAAAAAAAAAAAAAAAAAAAAAAAAAACGATTTTGATTCGATTTTGAGCTGCGATCTATTGAACATCACGTCTGACGGCTCCTCGATGCCATTCATAAAAGGTATTCTCAAAACAACTCTTAAGAGTGCAGGAGCCAGCAAACATTTCACGAACATTAACAACTAAGAGCGCTGACGTGATTCGATTACTCGACAAGTCAAATTAGGAAAGTTCCATTTAACTAAGCAGGAATGTCGCGGGCGTCTACGAAATGCAAGGCGCGACGAAACTACAGTTATATACAAGTACTAGCACAGCTCAAACATCGCCGAACTGTGTTTGATGACAAAAACTTGGGTCGAGTGCTGTGAATTTTAACGCTACGTTCAACAACTAGTTTTAAATTAACAGCTAAGCTTTTATTTTAGGAAACATTATGTGATTGCACCGTAATTGCTTGGAGCATATTTTTAAGTGAAATCTTCTATATCATTGCTGTGATTTGAAAGTCGATGAAACGAAAAAGCGACAGTAAAAAGAGATAGACACATAAATTCATAAGATTTAACGTGTGAGAAAATGAGATAGGAAGCATTAGACAGTGTTTCTTATGTTCGTCGTTCTCTTTGTGTTCTGCTTCGTACTTAATACAATCTGAATAAATCTATGTAATATATACGAATAAAATGTAAAAAAATTATCAAACTTTGTATCATTTTTTTTTATTGCTTAGTTGGGTGGACGAGATCACAGCCCACCTGGTGTTAAATGGTTACTGGAGCCCATAGACATCCACAACGTAAATGCGCCACCCACCTTGAGATGTAAGTTCATATCATTACTAATTATGCTCTTCCCGAAATTTTACATTCCTCCCATTATCTTTAAGCCAAAACTTTTGATGGTTTTACTTCTACGGCGTGTGAAATGTACACCTGTTTTTTTGAAAAAGAGACATTAAACGACATTCATTTCTTGATATTTATTAGCTCCATCTACTTAACCATAGATGGACCGCGCTTTTGTCTGCCCCTCAACATTGTAATGGTGTAATTACTAATTGTACTACTAACAGATGCGCTGTAAGTTCCACTAACAATTTTTAACAATAAACATAATATGTTTATTGTTAAAAAATGTTTATATATTATGTTCGACCTGACAATGTCTAAGCGCATAAAGCGCTTAAAGCGATTTTTCCTTCATCATAAAAAAATCTTTGTAAATTTGGCTCGTGTCTGAACATTTGCAAGCCGATCCACCCGATCCACTAACAGTGCTTTTAGGTACCTCAAGCGCCGGTCATCGTTCTCGTCGAACCCGTCGCTTGCGGCGAAGGGAATTAACACACAGACACAACCCACTGAGTTTCTCGCCGGATCTTCTCAGTGGGTCGCGTTTCCTATCCGGTGGTAAATTCTGCGAAGCACGGCTCTTGCTAGGGTTCGTGTTAGCAACGTCGTCAGGTTTGAGCCCCGTGAGATCACCTACTAGTTAAGGTTATGCTGAAATGTTCTCTCAAGACCATCAGCTTAGGTAGGGAAAAAAAATCTGTGTAGCCAAGCATCTAAGACATGATATTCACAGTGGCCGTTAACGGTAGCAGGCCGATTGCAATAGGTGAACTGCTTGGCGTTACAGTTTTCTCACTCAAGCCTGTTCGAAAATGACTGAAAACTGCAAAAGAATTCCAATATCATTCCTATCACATAGTTTGTGAAATATATTGCGATTCCTTGTTTCAGCAATACGGCCACGGAGTTTTTCAATAAATAACGGTTACGGTGACGTGGGGCACTTACAAAACGCCCAGTAATTCACGTGAGCTTCGGAAATATTTTAGAGTTCAATGGTGGAATTATGAAATAGTGCTCCAGCGTTCGTTCCGCACTAGTCGGGGAGGCGAGGATGAAGATAATAACAGCATCTGTTCGTTTATTTATTTTTATTAAAACTCTGTTATTTATTCAAATTAAACTAAACATTTGTGTTTTCTTTTTAAACTTAAATGATAAAAATACGACGAAATGATAACTCCTCATATTAAAAATTTATTCAACATTTAATACAAATTACAATAAAAAAGCACTTATGAAATAAAGTTTTATTATCAATATAGAAATAGAAGATATCATTCAATTATCGTATTTAATCTAATATCTAACTCATCTTTACCATTTGTTACCATTTTTTTTGGTAAGAAACTTTCTTCCACGTGGTGTTCTGAACCCTACTGCCTATCTCGAAAAAGATAGACTATAAGTTTGATTTACAATCAAAGAAAAAAATATTCTCAAAAAAAAGGAAAAATATTATATATTCTGTACCTACTTACTACTTACTTACTTAAAACAATTAAAATTTAATTGCAATGTCGATCCACTAATGTTGCTTTTAGGTACTTTAAGCACCAGTCACCGTTCTCGTCGAACGCTTGCGACGAAGGGTTCGGCGAATAAATTAACCCACAGACACAGCCCACTGAGTTTCTCGTCAGATCTTCTGAGTAGCTCGCGTTTCCGATCCGGTAGTAGATTCTGCGAAGCACTGCTCTTGCTAGAGCTAGTGTTAGCACGTCCACAGGCTGGATCCCCGTGAGCTCACCTACTCGCCCGGTGAATCTAGTATAACTCAGGGTTACTACAATAGGTAGTATATAGAATAGATAATTAAAAAAAAACGTAGTGTGGCTTTAACATCGTGGTACCCCATACCTAATCCTGAACCAGCGAGATATTTCCTCATCACCTAAGCGCACTTCGGATAGTCTGACTACCGAAAAGAAAGGTCTGGTGGTTGTGGCACCAACGAAATTCTATCCGGAATTCCGTAGGGACAAAGTATCGAATGAAATTAGGCTTCGAGTAAAATGCATCAGTATGCCGACATTTACGTTGTTTTGATGCTATTGAGGTAGTTTGGGCTAGTTCAACTACAACGGGGTAGAAAATCAAATCAAATCAAATCAAAAAAAAATTATTCAACATAAATGAAAGTACACACTAAACTTGTTGAACATCAAAAAGAACTACCGCCAATTCACAAAAACTAGCTACCGTCCTGAGAAGAACTGGCAAGAAACTCAGCGGGCATGTCTTTTTTTTTAAATATTAAATTCTTTTCAATATTCATTTTTACAAGATGTATTATAACGTAACAATTATTACAATATTGAAATGCCCGGAGCGAGCAACTCATATCTACTTTGTGCAATCTTCTAGATAATCATTGACTTTATAGTAAGCTTTATTGCACAGATGTTCTTTAATAGTTTTCTTAAACCTATGTATATGTACATTCTGAACATCTTAATCAAATTACCTTCCAGTCAAAAAAAATGGCCCCTATCCCAAATATTGACGCTGAGTCCAGCTCCTGGACTACAGTAACGGCATCGGGCCTTCAAATGAGAATTTACGCACATAGGTACATATCGTTGTTTACATCACATTGTCGTATAAACAAGAATACTGGACACAAACTCATGTATTTATTTGCAAGCTATCTTCGAAGCGAAATAACCTTGCGTGCAGCTTGAAGGATAGAGTAATTCTAATCCAATTAAACGGCAGGCAAACAACAAAAAGGTAGCATTTTAAATTGCATAGATCATGAGATATACATGATTAAAAATTTAGAATTTAGTATAAAATCATTGTAAACAATATTGAGCCTCAAATAGTATTATCAATTAACATAATTTGTATTATTCTCTTAATACATACATTAACTATGGATTCAAAGTAACCTAAATTATCAGGGATAACAGAATTTTATTTTTCTGATTGAACTCATGTCACTGAGGACCCAGACATCAGTCACAATACAAATGCTTCATCTACCTATTAATTGTTTGAAAAACTGGTACGCTTTAAGCCGTGAGGCGAGTCGCGGCAGAAATAGGTAAGTGGTCAGCAACTACAACAAATAATAGATCAGGTTAGCTAAATAAAAATCTTAATTTTATCAGATAACTAATTACAATTTCTTACGACATTATTAGGCTTAATGAGAGCTTTAGAAGCTCTTGTTAGTGCACAGTGGGTTTAGGATTACGTCGCTTCATTAGACGTTGATGCGAAAAACAATCTTTTAATTTAACAATTACGAAGAAAAATGAGTTTTTGGAACTATGTTTCTTTGTTTTTTTTTTCAATTGAATTTGAGGATTTAATTAATAATTTAACTGTAATTTTATCTTTTTTTTTATTGCTTAGATGGATGGACGAGCTCACAGCCCACCTGGTGTTAAGTGGTTACTGGAGCCCATAAACATCTACAACGTAAATGCGCCACCCACCTCGAGATATAAGTTCTAAGGTCTCAGTATAGTTACAACGCCTACCCCACCCTTCGAACCGAAACGCATTACTGCTTCACAGCGGAAATAAGCGGGGTGGTGGTACCTACCCATGCGGACTCACAAGAGGTCCTACCACCAGTGATTACGCAAATTATAATTTTGCGGGTTTGGTGTTTATTACACGATGTTATTCCTTCACCGTGGAAGTCAATCGTGAACATTTGTTGAGTACGTATTTCATTAGAAAAATTGGTACCCGCCTGCGGGATTCGAACACCGGTGCATCGCTACATACGAATGCACCGGACGTCTTATCCTTTAGGCCACGATGACTTCAGATCTCAGGGTGTATTTGAACTTGGATGATAACTCAAGTTCATGATGCGCTTACACGATTCGTATTTACAAATTTGACAAATTTCCATTTCATCCATCAATCGACAAGTGTAAAGAATTATTTTTAAATGCTGTAAATTCATAAAACGTTGTTCGTAGTTGGTAAATATGACTAAACATTGTAAGCTAGTCACCTAAAAGGAGTTTTATTGCGTACCCTCGTAAAACACGTATATATGTGAGCGTGTGGCCATTAGACAACTTAGTAAGATTATTCATATAACAGGGCGTATGAAATTTTTGGGTAATGAAAATAAGTTAATTTTAAAAGTTGTGATTTTAGTGGGTAATGAAGTTTCGTTTATAATGGCAAACGAAAATCAAGTCATTTCTTCCAGTTTAATGTCTACGATTCATTCTCTACAGCGGTCGTATGTGGTGGTCATTCACAAACCCATTGTCTCTAAATCACTAATTATCTTTGTAATCTCTGATTGTTTAAGTAATTTAACACTCAGTTTAATTACTATAGAGAAAAATCAACACTACAGTTCACATATCTCATCGTATCGTGAAGTTCAAAGCCCATCATGGATTCCGTGCTGACGAGATCACGAATTACAAGCATATGTGATAACTCGGCCTCCAGACGTCCGATTATATCGCAGTGTTTATGACAACAGCATTTGGCTCTGAAATTCCGCCCGTTTTCCAGAATCAACTGTAAAAAATATTTTTTTTTTCCTATGCAGCCACATCCATTTACAGGTATAATAAAAAAAAAACTGTTATTTGAAAATAGAAAACATTCACTAAACGAATGCTGAATGACACAGAGCAATCTGTGTGTTTAGTCCGAGTTTTTTAACTTCTCGACCGCGTAAAAGTTGTTCTAAGGTCTCAGTATAGTTACAACGGCTGCCCCTTCAAACCAAAACGGCTTTACGGCAGAAATAGGCAGGGTGGTGGTACTTACTCGCGCGGACTCACAAGAGGTCCTACCAGTAATCACGCAAATTATAATTTTGCGGGTTGGATTTTTATTACACGACTAGCGACCCGCCCTCGCTTCGCTTCGGAAACATTAAAACACACATGAAACCAAAAAAATAAAATAAAATAAATTTAAAAAAAAGTAGCCTATGTTCATCAGGGACAATGTCGGCATCTAATGGAAAAAGAATTTTTCAAATTGGTCCAGTAGTTTCGGAGCCTATTCGAAACAAACAAACAAACAAATCTTTCCTCTTTATAATATTAGTATAGATGTTATTCTTTCACCGTGGAAGTTAATCGTGAACATTTGTTGAGTACGTAATATTTCATTAGAAAAACTGGTACGCGCCTGGGATTCGAACACCGTTGCATCGCTCAACACGAATGCACTGGACGTCTTTATCCTTTAGGCCGCGACGACTTCAAACTCACACTGTGCTCACACTGAGGACACAGGTCGTCTACGACAAACAATTTCAATCCTGTAACAAGTTCTGAAAATTCCGCCAAGAATGAACAACAGCGAGAACTGCTATTTTAATGGCCACACCATGTCCGCCGCGGCCTCTGACGCCGGTCCTCTCTCCTGTCGTATGAACGATGAATTTATTTGCATTTTTATGACTACCCAGCAACTTGTCGGAACGAGTTATTATACATACGATAGATACAATATTCTGTGTCTGTACCTATGTTTTTGTACCTAAATATTTTCATGCAAATGTCCCTAAAATAAATTAAGAGTACTGGTAGATGAAGAAATATGGATGGATGAGAGAAATATGGTGCATGGACATCGAACGTTTCGTAATCATATTATACCTGTTCACGCATGCTAAATCTTATATATATATATATCGAATATCTTATATATAATAATCGTATATGTTTGTCTGTCTTTAGAGTCGTTCCTTGATTTTCTTGGGCTCCAAATTACAACAATGCTAAAAAGCTAACACTCCAAATAAAAAGTTTCGACAGGAATGACGATAATCGCATTGTCATGCTAATGCGTGATATTGAGCGTCAAAACTAGTGAAAACTAACAATGACTGTTCTCTCTTTCTAAATAAGAATTTACGTCGATATCCCAATGTGAATTATTTGGGAACCACGTCATAACAATGTATTTTTATAACATTCTTCTTCTTTCTATCTGTAATTTGATTGTTTGAAAGACATTATGTGTTTTTGTTTTTTATTTTAATACAGCTTACAATTGATCACTTTTTTAATACGGCTCACGAATCGACTACCTGACTGTGATGGCGCTCTTTGTGAATAATTAGCATTAGATTGACAAATAATCTCGGGAATTAATGAAGGGATAGCAACTATGTTAGGATTAACGCAACGATCGAAAGAATATATTTGTGACCTGATGATCACACATCCATAAATAACAGCTTATATTTACTTACATCCGACCAAACTATTACTTTATTAAGATCCTGTGATCAAATTATAACCGATTAATTTGTTTTTATCCGCATTCAAGGCCGTTACTCTATAATAATATTTAAATTGTGTGCAATATCAAAATTACTTCGTAAAACAAAGTATGTAGTATAAAATCAGGCACCTTGGGTCTGTTCACAAACAACTTTACAGCCAATAAGAAACCTAATAACAGGGCTAGTAAAACGTGTTTATGTTTATTGAATGAAATAACTTGCTCTCTTTACGTAACTGAGGTAGAGATGAACTTGCGAAATTAGTGTTTTCGGTTCGAAGTCAGCTTCAGGATAAATTAAGACAATATTAGGTGCATTTTTTTTGTTGGCCCAAATGAGTACAGAGATAAAACTATAACGCATAGACACAGCCCACTGAGTTTCTCGCCGGGTCTTCTCAGTGGCTCGCGTTTCCGATCCGGTCGTAGATTCTTGTTGCTAGGGCCAGTGTTAGCAACACTCTGATTTGAGCCCCGTGAGCTCATCTACACGTTAGGGCGAAGCTGAAATAGCCTCTCAAGGCTATCAGAATAGGTAGGAAAAAAAAAGATAAGACACCTGAATGCTGCCATGAAAGACTAAAAATCACTAACGTTTCATGCATTTTATTGTTAACTTATTAAGCGAATATTCCTGTACTAATAATGGTTTTTATTAGTAATAGCGCATTACCGTTACGACCAGTTTACAGGAACTAGATTTGACATAATTAATCTCTGGAACGGAAGCCGCTCTGTATCAATCGTGTCAGAGATAAAGCTATTTTTCAAACAAATAATTACATAAAAGATATAGTTAGTAACTTTATAATTACTAGTGGTAGGGTTCTGTGTAGAAGCCCGCCCGGGTTGGTACCACCGTCCTGTCTATTTCTGCCGCAAAACAGTAATACTGTGTTCCGGTCTGAAGGACAGGATAGCCGGTGTAACATACATAAGGCTGCCCATCCAGGCCAGGATAGGCAGCGCATCTGAGTCACTGATGTAGTTTGGATGTCTATGGGCGACGGTTATCATTTCCCATCAGATGAGCCGTAAGCTCGTCTGCCTATCGAGAGCAATAAAAAAAAAAAAAAAAGTGTGTGAGTCCGCTCCGACGCACGACTGGAGTTTACTGGATATAAAAAATTAAACGAAACAATACGAGAAATAGTTCTATATTACGACAACACGATACACTACAGATTATTAACAAATTAACGAGACACAAAACAAACGACTAACAAATATATGAAAATACAATAATGAGAGAAACGCGCGATCAGTACGAGGCTTTGTGGCGGACTGCCGGCGCAGCAGCCCGGCGTCACCTGCGATAACGCGGCCGCGCGTTGGCTCCTGATTGGCGCGCGCACGCATCACGCAATCAGGAGCCAATCAGGCGCATAACGCATTTCGTGTGACATGCTAGTACGATTTTGGTCCCCATAATTTTCATACCCCGGGCCTATATATGTAAATCGATTCTAAAGGAGTAAACTCCAAAAAAAAAAAAAGTGTGTGTGTCCGCTCCGACGCACGACTGGAGTTTACTGGATATAAAAAATTAAACGAAACAATACGAGAAATAGTTCTATATTACGACAACACGATACACTACAGATTATTAACAAATTAACGAGACACAAAACAAACGACTAACAAATATATGAAAATACAATAATGAGAGAAACGCGCGATCAGTACGAGGCTTTGTGGCGGACTGCCGGCGCAGCAGCCCGGCGTCACCTGCGATAACGCGGCCGCGCGTTGGCTCCTGATTGGCGCGCGCACGCATCACGCAATCAGGAGCCAATCAGGCGCATAACGCATTTCGTGTGACATGCTAGTACGATTTTGGTCCCCATAATTTTCATACCCCGGGCCTATATATGTAAATCGATTCTAAAGGAGTAAACTCCAAAAAAAACAATTAATTCAGCTGTCTTTACCAGCATATGCCACAGACGCAAGGCTATCGCTGTAAATTCCTAACTACCCTAATATTCACCGAAAATAAAATGAATACATTCAGTGCCAAAAAACAAGCCATAAGTATTAGATGTAAGACAATTCGGTCACTTTACTAACCGAAAAAGTTAAGAGAAACTTTGATAGCAAGCCAAAAGTATTTCGCTACCTGAAAGAAGACAATTTCCAGCTTTTGGCACGAAACTTTTAACTGCGATGTGGCGCTGTGTTCAATGGGGGAATAATTTTGATACCTGGCATAGGAAGCGATGGGCGATGAGTTTTATTTCGCCGTTTTTATTTATTTATTGCTTTGATGGGTGGACAAGCTGACAGCCACCTGGTGTTAAGTGGTTACTGGAATCCATAGACATCTACAACGTAAATGCGCCACCCACCTTGAGATATAAATTCAGAGGTCTCAGTATAGTTACAACGGCTGGCCCACCCTTCAAACCGAAACACATTACTACTTCACGGCAGAAATAGGCAGGGTGGTGGTAACTACCTATGCGGACTCACAAGGGGTCCTACCACCAGTAATTACGTAAATTATATTTTGCGGATTTGATTTTTATCACACGATGTTATTCCTTCACCGTGGAAGTCAATCGTGAACATTTGTCATGTATGTATTTCAATAGAAAATTTGGTACCCGCCTGCGAGATTAGAGCGCCAGTGCATTTTTAGTGGTGGTAGGACCTCTTATGAGTCCATACGGGTAGGTACCACCACCCCACCTATTTCTGCCGTGAAGCAGTAATGCGTTTCGGTTTTAAGGGTGGGGCAGCCGTTGTAACTATACTGAGACCTCAGAACTTATATCTCAGGGTGTGTGGCGCATTTACGTTGTAGATGTCTATGGGTTCCAGTAACCACTTAACACCAGGTGGGCTGTGAGCTCGTCCACACAACTAGGCAATAAAAAATAAATAAAAAAAAAACTAGATACGATTGCACCGAACGTCTTATTCTTTAGGCCACGACGACTTATCTTCAATAACGAAAAATTATCTTCAATATGACCAAGTACTCGACCTGCCTTGTGCTGAGTGGTAACTGGGACAACAAACTTCGTAACATGATTGCGTCCCTCCACCTTGAGACATGAGGTCAAACTCTCTAGAATAATGTAAAAAGGATGTACCACTCTATAAAGTAGTAGTTCCTCCACTTCGAGTGAATTTCAGATTCATATCAATAGAAACCACACTACATGCAAAACACACACTAATAAAGTTTTTTTTAATTACTAAGAGACAGTTCCCGTGTAGTCAGCGCTATAATTACAAGCTCTTCCTTTCGAGCCGTAATTAAGTTACGTTTCCTAAAACTTATATTCGTAGACGTCTTTTTAGAGTAATTAGACGTAGGAAACCTTTAAAACTGATGTTTCAAGCAAATAATTAAAGATGTGCAGGAAAAGGTGGTAAAGGTGGTAAAAAACAAAATCCTCCGAAAGCACTAAAGATTTGTTTTATTGCCCTTGTAGGCAGACGAGCATAGCCCCACGCGATGGTGAGTGATTACCGTCGCCCATGTACTTCAGCAATGCCAGAGGCAGAGCCAAGCCTCTGCCTATCGTGCCATGCCGTGAAATGGCAACAAACATTCATTTTATCTCCACATATGTATGTAAATATTATATAACCAGTTTCAATACTACGAAAAAAGGCTAATTTAATATGTTAAACTTTTCTTAGAGCATTTACGATTTTCACTACTACTAATTGATAATTTTTGTTTATATATGTTTTATATGTATATATTTATGATATGTATATGTATTTATTTAAGTACGAGTATTTGCATCTATAAATATTATGTATGTTATATATACACATATATTTAAGTAATATCACCTTCACACTACACCTACCAAGCTTCATCTCTGCACTCCCCTAAGGTAGACTGTTAGAGAATGCCTATGGCATTAAGTCCGCCTTTATACTTTCTAGTATAAGAAGTTATAAATAAATAAATAAATAATAGGACTAAGAATGGGAGCTCCATTTGTACTAATAAAATACTTAACATATGTTTGGATAGAAATTTTAGTATAACAGTTGTGTGTTTCGCTCATTTCATGACAGCGCAAAGAAATCCAATCGAAGCGACAAATAAACTGAATCCTTGTCAGTTTCAATCCACTTTGTCAGTTCTAATGTTAGTCGAACGCCATTATTTTTCTACGTTATTCCGCAGTAATATTTGTGCGCAAATTCTAAAAACAAAGTGCTTATTTAGATGTTATGTCCTGATAATCTAATACAAAACCATTTTAATAGTTCATTAATCCAATATCCAATGATATTGAACACGTAATGGAAAACCATAAAAATGCTGTGTAATTGCCCAGTGAACCGCAAAAAGCTTCCTCCGATTTCCCACTCGACAAACATAAATATCGGATATTAAATGAATCAATGGTGAAAAAAGACAGTTAAATTTTATAACTAGAAACTACGTAAATTGAAACGAACGCCGGAACACGTGAACTATGCCAATAAAATTGCCGGTTATATTGATGACTGCAACAGTTGTGGAACTAACCGACAGTGTACAAATAGAGACAATGGATTGTATAAATTACGGGGCATAAAAAAGGTAGGCGACAGCTATTTTGCTTGTGCCAGAAAATGTTAACATACGGGATGAGAGTGCGAGTGGAATCGTAGCGTTTTTTGGTAGAACCAGTTTTTTATATTGCGGTGGTAGTTTTTTTTTGGTCAGGAGGAAATTGCCGGTCTACCGCCCCTCCACTGGGGTGGCGGGCGGGGTATGTTGGAGTCGAACCGACTAAAACCTCCTGTCGCTCAAACAATCAACGTCCAACCCTCGCATGGGACAGAACTCATGAAAAGGCAAAGGGGGGGGAGAGTGAAGCGTTTAGTGCGAAGCACATCTCTCCCATCACCCTCCTCCTCGGGACGCCGGACCGGCGGTCGTCGGCGTCACGACCACCAGCCCCCTCGGTCGGCAAGCTGTTCGAAGCCCGCCTAGATGACGCCGGTTAGAGTGAGTATATCGTGGTGGTAGCGATCTTTTTTTTTTTATTGCTTAGGTGGGTTGACGAGCTCACAGCCCACCTGGTGTTAAGTGGTTACTGGAGCCCATAGACATCTACAATGTAAATGCGCCACCCACCTTGAGATATAGGTTCTAAGGTCTCAGTATAATTATAACGGCTACCCCCATCCTTCAAACCGAAACGCATTATTATTATGTTTTTTTTATTGCTTAGATGGGTGAACGAGCTCACAGCCTACCTGGTGTTAAGTGGTTACTGGAGCCCATAAACATCTACAATGTAAATGCGCCACCCACCTTGAGATATAAGTTCTAAGGTCTCAGTATAGTTACAACGGCTACCCCACCCTTCAAACCGAAACGCATTACTGCTTCACGGCAGAAATAGGCGGGGTGGTGTTACCTACCCGTGCGGACTCACAAGAGGTCCTACCACCAGTGATTACGCAAATTATAATTTTGCAGGTTTGATTTTTATTACACGATGTTATTCCTTCACCGTGGAAGTCAATCGTAAACATTTGTTAAGTACGTATTTCATTAGAAAAATTGGTACCCGCCTGCGGGATTCGAACACCGGTGCATCGCTACATACGAATGCACCGGACGTCTTATCCTTTAGGCCACGACGACTGTTAGGTCAATATATATTTTTTAAGTTCATCACATTCAGTCAAACTAACAGTTTACCACCCGACCACTTCCAGGCGCAAATTTCTAAATAACTAATTTCAAGCTCATAAATTAAAAAAATAAGGACTTTGCTTTTCACACGAATTACCAAGCTGTCTTGTACTTTTTTCCTACGTATGCTGATTTTTTTATTTCTTAGATGGGTGTAAGAGCTCACAACCCACGTAGTGTTAAGTGGTTACCGGAGCCCATAGACATCTACAACGTTAATGCCGCCACCCACCTTGAGATATGAGTTCTAAGATCTCAGTATAGTTGTTACAACGGCTGTCCTACCCTTTAAACTGAAACGCATTATTGCCTCATGACAGAAATAGGCAGGGCGGTACCTATCCATGCGCACTCACAAGAGGTCCTACCACCAATACCATGTCTTAAAGCTCACGATGGCAATTAAGTTGTTGATGTCTATAGGCTACGATAACCACTTCGCACCACGTAAGCTCGTCGAAGCACTCATTGAATTTCGAATTTACTGGTGATTCGGTAATTCCGGTTTGAAGGGTGGGGCAGCTGTTGTATCGATACTTGAGACCTTAGAATTTATATCCCAAGGTGGGTGGCGCATTTACGTTATAGATGTCTATGGGCCACTTAACACCAGGTTGGCTGTGAGCTACCACCACATCGTCCACCACCGTCCACCCATCCAAGCAATAAAATAAAAAAATGAATCTGTATAATAAGCTTGTGTATCCCAATTTTATTGACGTATGATTGCTCTTGGAATTGGAGCCGCGCACGTTTCAGAAAAATCGTGCAGTAATTAAATCTGGGCTTGCCAAGAAACTGTCGAAGCCGGTTGGACATTCGCACCCTATTGTGGCCTGGCAGGTCCTAACAGTGGAAATTTCAAAATATTTGGCAGCGTCTTTTGATATTGATAATTTTGTAATGTATTTATTTATATTTTCTTCTGTAGTCCGATTGCGTTTAGCAGAAACGCGAATTATGAATGTGCTATATGATATTGTAATATGCGTAATTACTGGCGGTAGGACCTTTTGTGAGTCCGCGCGGGTAGGTACTGCCACCTCGCCTATTTCTGCCGTGAAGCAGTAATGTGTTTTGGTTTGAAGGGTGGAGCAGTCGTTGTAACTATACTGAGAGCTTAGAACTTATATCTCAAGGTGAGTGGCACATTTACGTTGTAAATGTCTATGGGTTCCAGTAACCACTTAACATCAGGTGGGCTGTGAGCTCATCAACCCATCTCAGTTATAAAAAAAAATATGAATAACATTTACAACACTATCAGCTATACAGACAATCGGGGAGGTATGTATTTCCTAATTCTGCTTTTGTTCAATATTAAGTAAACTCACACTTTTCTTACGTTGATATTTCTTGTAAGTGTGCGACAAAGTAATTTGTTTCAAAAATATCAACAAACTAGCGGCCCGCCCTCGCTTCGCTTCGGAAAAATTAAAACACACATGAAACAAAAAAAAAAAAAAAAAGTAGCCTATGTTCATCAGGGACAATGTCGTCTTCTAATGGAAAAAGAATTTTTCAAATCGGTCCATTAGTTTCGGAGCCTATTCGAAACAAACAAACAAACAAATCTTTCCTCTTTATAATATTAAGTATAGATATATCATAAAATATCTTAAACAATTTTTACAGTGGCACAAACGTTATCACTATACAATTAAGATTAATATTTGAATTCCCGGCGTGTTTTATTGGCTCTGTTTTTACTAACTGCTTAAAGTGGAATTGACTCATAGTTGCCCGCGAAAAAACCCTCCGTCGATACTACGTTAACCGAACTTAATCACAGAACTAAACCTATTTATCCTAACAAACCGGAACGTATCCATTGGGCAACCAAAACCGGGCATCCGGTTGCATTGCGTTACCCGGACAAGCAATTAATCCGGTTCGAACCGGGTACAAGCCGTATGGCCGCGACGTTGACCGAACTCGATCGCCATTAAGCCGTGTATTTATCGGCGCGGCGGGAATTGCGACATGTCCCGCTGCTGTAATGAGACCGAAGGGAACTGTTGCTATTGATGCTTCCATTTGTATTGCAAAAACATCTTAATTTTTTTATGATTTATATTTACCCATAAGTACCTAAATACGATTCCCTTGAACCACTTGGTTCAAGTTTTTTTTGTTTGTTTCTTAGATGGGTGGACGAGCTCACAGCCCACTTAGTGTTAAGTGGTTACTGGAGCCCATAGACATCTACAACGTAAATGCGCCACCAACCTTGAGATATAAGTTCTAAGGTCTCAAGTATAGTTACAACGGCTGCCCTACTCTTCAAACCGAAAGGCATTACTGCTTCACGGCAGAAATACACAGGGTGGTGTTACCTACCGGTGCGAACTCACAAGAGGTCCTACCACCAGTAAAGTTACATACCAAGGTTACATTCGAATCATGTTTAGAACTAAGCGCAACATTTTGTGTAAAATTCACTGAATACTGACAAGTACAGCTCGCAATACATAAGCCCATCCAACTACCACCATTTTTTGTTTATTGCTAAGATGGTGAATGAGCTCACGGCTCACTTGGTGTTAACCGTTCATCGTAGCCCATAGTCGTCAGCATCGTAAATGGCACCACTCATCTTGAAACATGAGTTCGAAGTCTGTTTTTACGGTAAAATTAATAAAATTTGAAACAACAAGATGCCACTGTAATTTCAGAGCTTCCGTTATCCTGAGATTCCATAGCTTATCCTTTTTTAAGTAAGGTTTCAAAAGATCTTTAGGAGAAAGCAGTGATATGGAGATAGATCGGAAACCATCCATCATCAGGAGGGCGGTACGCCTATTTGCAATAAAAATCCTTTTCTGTGTAATAGTAAACCAATAGAAGATATTAACCCACAGACACAGCCCACTGAGTTTCTTGCCGGATCTTCTCAGTGGGTCGCGTTTCCGATCCGGTGGTAGATTCTACGAAGGACGACTCTTGTTAGGGCCAGTGTTAGCAACACTCCGGTTTGAGCCCCGTGAGCTCACCTACATGTTAGGGCGAATCTGAAATATCCTCTCAAGGTTATCAGCATAAGTAGGGCAAAAAAAGAAGATATGTCTGGCCTAGACATATCAGCCTAGTGCCCACATTTTGTTAAAAAATATATTCAAAAGATCCCTTATCGGAATCTCTTACTTTTCATTAAAGGTTTAATTAAGTAAAACGATATTAATTGTAATAATAGCTGTGGCCATAAATTCGTAACGTTTTTTGGACCTTATCCTCATTAGATATTACTATCTCGTTTCTCTGCCGGTAAAACTTAATTAAATATGGCCATTAAAAATATTTATAACGCTCCTCGGAGGCTGCTTCAGCATTTTAATATAAGATACAGCTTTCTTAGTTCAAAATACGAAGCTTATTTTTTTTTGTTGAACATTTTCTTCATTGGAGTTTTATTTGCACGAAATATAGTACATTAATTGTAAATTAATATTTCTATATGCGAATTTCCTAATTAGAATTATAGGATTTTTTATTGATCAGGAATGTATCTTGTAGACTGATTGTAGATTGATGATTGTTTACTGGTGGTAGGACCTCTTGCTTACTGGTGGTCGGACCTCTTGTTTACTGGTGGTAGGACCTCTTGTTTACTGGTGGTAGGACCTCTTGTGAGTCCGTGCGGTAGGTACGACCATCCTGCCTATTTCTGCCGTGAAGCAGTAATGCGTTTCGGTTTGAAGGGTAGGGGCAGCCGTTGTATCTATACTTGAGACCTCAAGGTGGGTTGTGCATTTATGTTGTAGATGTACAGTCAAAACCGTTTACTACGACATCGTTTAATACAACATGCCGGTTATTATAACCTAGAACAAAGGTCCCGGCTGAATGCCATATGACCGCCTTATTAAATGGTTGGTAATAACGACATACCTCATAAAACGACCACATTTAACTAATACAGTCAAAATCTGTTATAACGACATCGAAGGGACTGCTCAAATTCAGTCGTAAAAACCGATAGTCGTAACAACCGGTGATGTTTAATGTGTATCGTGCAAGTACAAACAAATCGATAGGGAATTATTGAAAATATATTTATTCAACTACAATGACATTTTGTTTATTACACATAAGTACAATGCATATTATTTTTCTGTAAAATTATTGTCATAAAGCGTTTGGATTTTTTCTTGCTCTTTCCAAATGGTTGAAATATGTCGAGTGTGATACACCATATTTCTTTGCTAATTCCGTTCTCTAGCTTGGATATAATACGCGATTTTTCTTCAATATTAATTTGTTTTCTTTTACTTTGCGACATTTTGAAAGATTCACGAATAACTCCATAAAGTTTTGGTGCGTCTTGTATATAGATACGTAACAAACTAACTGAAGAGATATGAAGAAGCGGGCTTTGACTCTACTGCACGCACGTGTTTTGTTTCTAAGAATTAGAAAAGACCCTACACTAAACTAGATTCTATTGTTTTCTTTCCCGATTTTAATAGTCATTGAAGACAAATGTGGATACCTATTCAAATTGTTTACAATACAGCTTAGCCGGTCGTTCTAACAGATCTAATTCTCCGAAACATTAGTTAAATGTGGTCGTTTTATGCGGTATGTCGTTATAAGCAATGTCGTATAAAGCAATGTTTTTAATAAGGCAGTCATATGGCATTCAGCCGGGACCTTTGTTCTAGGTTATTATAACCGGCATGTTGTTCTAACCGATGTCGCAGTAAACGGTTTTGACTGTATTTCGGAGAATTAGATCTGTTACAACGACCGGCTAAGCTGTATTGTAAACAATTTGAATAGGTATCCACATTTGTCTTCAATGGCTATTAAAATCAGGAAATAAAACAATAGGATTTAGTTTAGTGTAGGGTCTTTTCTAATTCTTAGAAACAAAACACGTGCATGCGGTAGTCAAAGCCCGCTTCTTCATATCTCTTCAGTTAGTTTGTTACTTATACACAAGACGCACCAAAACTTTGTGGAGTTATTCGTGAAACTTTCAAAATGTCGCAAAGAAAAAGAAAACAAATTAATATTGAAGAAAAATCGCGTATTATGTAAATATATTTTTCCAATAATTCCCTGTCGATTTGTTTGTACTTGCACGATACACATTAAGCATCACCGGTTGTTACGACTATCGGTTTTTACGACTGAATATGAGCAGTCCCTTCGATGTCGTTATAACAGATTTTGACTGTATATGGGCTCCAGTAACCACTTAACACCAGGTGGGCTGTGAGCTCGTCCACACATCTAAGAAAGAAAAAAAAAGTCTGAAGGTTAGTTACAACGGCTGCCCCACCCTTCAAACCGAAACACATTACTGCTTCACGGCAGAAATAGGTAGGGTGGTGGTACCTATCCGCGCGGACTCACAATACGTCCTACCACCAGTAATTACGATCCATCTGGTATGTGGCCGTTCGACGTCAGCCCCGTCAATCTTAGCGGCCATCTATTCTGCGAATAATGTTTCCTACCCACTGACACTTCAACCTTTCAATCCTTCTTCGGGCTATGTCAGCTACGCTGTGTGAAGTATCAAATCAAATCAAATCAAATCAAAAAAGTTTTATTCAACATAAATGAAAGTACATACTTGTTGAACGTCAAAAGAATTACCGCCAATTCACAAGAACTAGTATAAGTATGTATCAAATTGGCGGCATCCACGTTATGATATCTGTAGTATCCCTTAACTACCAGGCGTGAGTTATTTCAGTCGCCTTAGAAACAAATATATAATAGTTTAAAAAAACTAACAAAACACGCTTTTATAGAAAATCCAACTAAAAAATAGAAAATAGTAGGTGCTTTTCAGAATATTATCAAAATAACCCTTCTGCTCATATCTGTTCATAAAATATTGTAGAATATGTCGGTTGCCTGAGCGTGGTTACTGGGTTTCAAACTGAGTTTTCATGGGCCACCAGACGGGCTCGGCTGGATCGCATAGCAGCGGACTGATAGACTGAATAATAAAGACACTGACTTCTTCTGAACACTTGTATTTCGTCTGAATTAGTACATTTTACATTTAATTATACTGAAGACGCGACCGTTCGCGTGAGAGGCGCTTGAGCAGAGTGTACAGAGTAATGAATGACAAAAAACTGAACATTAACATAGATTATTACGGCTTCGTACTGATTTTAAACAGATAAACAATTTCGTTTTTAAAGAGTAATAATTACATGTGTATTAGCGTGAACAAATATTTATAACTACTGATACCATGCACCCCACGCTTTTTTTACAATAAAATATTTTTTTCTTACACTATTTTTAATTCAAATTTATTAAAATTTATTTTCTATTGTTTATTTGAATTTTCTATAAAAGCGCATTTTGTTAGTTTTCTTAAACTATTATTTATATTTCATTTTTTAGTTGAATTTCAATTTTTTTTAAATATTTAATTGTCATCGGTCCTTGATAAGTTTTTTTTTTTTTTTTTTATTGCTTAGATGTGTGGACGAGCTCACAGCCCACCTGGTGTTAAGTGGTTACTGGAGCCCATAGACATCTACAACGTAAAAGCGCCACCCACCTTGAGATATAAGTTGTAAGGTCTCAGTATAGTTACAACGGCTGCCCCACCCTTCAAACCGAAACGCATTACTGCTTCACGGCAGAAATAGACAGGGCGGTGGTACCTACCCGCGCGGACTCACAACAGGTCCTACCACCAGTAATTACGCAAATTATAATTTTTTGCGGGTTTCACTTTTATTACACGATGTTATTCCTTCACCGTGGAAGTCAATCGTGAACATTTGTTGAGTACGTATTTCATTAGAAAAATTGGTACCCGCCTGCGGGATTCGAACACTGGTGCATCGCGCTCAACGCGAATGCACCGGACGTCTTATCCGTTAGACCACGACGACTTCAAACCAATATACCAAATTTCTTTTTCCGACCTTTTGAAGGGGATCAAAATCATGTTCAAAGATTCCGTTACAAACATACATACGTCTGAAGCTAATAAAAGCGTATTAAAAACAACTCTACCTACATAGTGGCTCGTCAAAATCGTCTCTTTCTCTATTGAATAATATTATAAAAGCTGTATATGGTCTCTAATATCTACAAAAACTTTCAAATTAGTTAGTAGAGTATTACGTGGAAATTGACCAGCTTCGGTGAGGCTTCGATAGGGCTTTCAAGGAATAACATAGTTATGTTTGAAAAGGCATCGAAACATCGGCCCAAGTGTATTTAAGTAAGATTTTTACTGTTGGTAGGACCTGTTGTGAGTCCGCACGGGTGGGTACCACCACCCTGCCTATTTCTGCCGTGAAGCAGTAATGCGTTTCGGTTTGAAGGGTGGGGCAGCCGTTGTAACTATACTTGAGACCTTAAAGCTAATATCTCAAGGTGGGTGGCGCATTTACGTTGTAGATGTCTATGGGCTTCAGTAACCGCTTAACACCAGGTGGTCTGTGAGAAAAAAAAAAAAAAAAGATTAGTGTGTTCATATAAATAATTCCTTCCGCAAAACTCAAACCTGGTTCCTTAAGATTAATCTACACAATATTAAAATAAACGATTCTCACTACATCACAGTTGAAGTCTAGCCGGGGTGTAGTTTTGATTTTCATCCTCTTAATTATACTTTGTCTTGTCTCCTTTATTGAATACTAACTTCCCTTCCCTTTTAAATTTTTGATTTGATTGTTTGATTTAATTGATTGTTTGATTATTAAACAAACTATTATTTGATTATTAGATATGTCGCCGCAACGATTTTTAGAAACTTGATTTTAAGTTTATTCATTATAAAATTATTGTTTAAATTATTTAATGACGATTTGTTGATTTGTGAACAATGTCGCAATGTCAATGTCGTTAATAATTAGGCGTTGTATTACTACGAGGCCGAATTCCTTTAATTACTTCCATTTTTGTTAAAATGGTGGTAGTCACATTTATTGTGATTGGTTAATTCTAAGACATGAATTACTTTCGCTGATAGATTATTTTAGTGCTAATATTTTAAAATCAATTGTAATAAAATCAAATCAATTTAACAAAGTAAAACTGCATCGATTACCTTAATAATTACTTTGTAAAAATATTGTGGGTAACACTAAATGTTATGATGTTGAACAAATGGTATAAAAAGGGAGTGACCTGCGTCACACCGGCACTTTTGCTCCAGCTCTCGGAAAGGAAACATTGTGAGTACAATCTATGTCGGTTTGCATTTAAAAATGTTTAACTAGGTAATTCTTGTGAGTTCATAATTAAAAGTTGTGAAATAATTATGACTTGCTTCTAATTAGTAAAATTCATTTGCATACCTTCCTTCCAAGCCACGATTTAGTGGTTTGTATTTCATGTAAATTACATACATTGAAATCACGTCTTCCCTTTTATTTACACCCATAACCTCGTTTTATTCGACAGATAAAAAAATATTTTAAAATTATTAATTAATCATATCCTCGAATGAAATTTGATAGGCAACCCATATACAATATATTTATTGGTATATTAAATTTAATATAAAATACGTTTTACTAAATAAACATCTCGATGAAGTTCGTTTGATATCGGGATCTTAGACTAACACAACGCAAATACGAAAAAAGCTTACGTTAAAGTAAGTCCACTTTATTTACATAAATTAAAGCACAGTATCTTTATCAGCTATTCAACTGAATTTTATCTGCATCTCAGTATTAAGATACAAGTTTTATGAAGTGTTCCGACACTGACTCGTACAATTTCGTGTTTCTTAGCTCGTGACACATTGATGTTCCGCTCGGACGATAATTTTGGAACTTTAATGTATGACTAGTTGAGTCCCTCGAAGCTACCCGCAGTTATTGTCGTACTGCGAGTGGCAAAGCTAGTCTAAAAAAAGTAGCCCAAATTACTCCTTATATCATCAGATACCTATTAGTGAAAGTCCCGTCAAAATCGGTTCAACCGTTCCAGAGATTAACCGGAACAAACAGACAGACAGCCAGACAGACAAAAATTGTAAAAAATGTTATTTTAATACGCTTTTATTTTCAGACGTATGTATGTTAATATATAACGGAATCTTTGAACATGATTTTGACCCCTACGCTTTTATATAAAATCCAACTAAAAAAATAGAAAATAAATTAAAATAAAATTGAATTAAAAATAGTGTAAGAAAAAATGAGCGTGGGGTGCATGGTATCAGTAGCTACAAATAGTTTATGAACAGATATGAGTAGAAGGGTTAGAAAGTGATAGAAAAGCGATTGCGCGATGAAAGTGAGATCACTGTGATTTTGGCGGTCTCTCCAATTTTACACCCATTTCCCTCGACGGAACACCTTTGCCAGTATGTCAAGACTTCCGATACCTAGGGTCTGTTATCCAAAGCGACGGTGAACTGGATCGTACCGTGAGGCACAGAATTGATGCAGGATGGATGAAATGGCGGCAGGTCACGGGCACCATATGTGACTCACACATTCCTCTTCCCCTTAAAGGGAAGATATATAAGAACTTAATAAGGCCTGCCGTCTTGTATGGATCAGCTTGTTGGACAACAAAAGTGGCGGATGAAAGGCGATTGCCTGCAGCAGAGATGCGAATGTTGTGATGGATGTGTGGAGTAACGAGAATGGATAAAATACGGAATGATTATGTTAGACGAAGTCTGAAAGTGGCACCTGTGACAGAGAAGCTGAGGAGTGCGCGTTTGGGATGGTATGGACATGTGATGAGACGAAATGAAAATGAGGTTGGTAAGAGTGTTAATTATGAATGTGGAAGGATATAGAGGAAGAGGTAGACCTAAGAAGAAACGGATAGATTGTGTGAAAGACGATATGGGTAAGAGGGGAGTGAGCGAAGAAATGGTATATGATAGAAGAGTATGGAAGGAGAAAACATGTTGCGCCGACCCCAGGTGACTGGGAGAAGGGCAGGATAATGATGATGATATGAGTAGAAGGGTTATTTTGATAATATCCTGAAAAGCACCCCACGCTTTTTTTACAATAAAATCATTTTGGAACGAAGTTCCTTATGGGTTCGTCTGCCTATTAGAGCAATAAATAAATAAACTTATTTAAGCTAATTGGTTTGTCAATCAGACGAGCAGTGCGTCACAAAAACTCCATCGTTCACTCCAGAGCACTGAACTCGTCTCAGACAATGTAATGTTTTACCACAATCATTAACTAGATGGTTAGCAAATTTACTTAGCTGTAAACAACTTTATGTACTTATTTTTGCAAGTTTCCGAGCTTTCAAGCTTATTCAATAGCTTCCAAGATTTCTTTCGTATACAATATCTCAATGAGACGGTAGTAGCATTTCTGATAACTGTATCAAAAATATATAAGATATAAGACGCTATAAGATATAAGACGAATATATATAAGACGCCCGGTGCATTAGTATCTAGCGATGCGACTGTGCCGGAGTTCGAATCCCGCAAGCTGTTACTAATTGTTCTGATAAAATACGTACTTAACAAATGTTCACGATTGACTTCTACGGTGAAGGAATAGTATCGCGTAATAAAAATCAAACTCTCAAAAATTATAATTTTCGTAATGACTGGTGGTAGAACCTCTTATTAACCCACACGGGTAGATATCATCGCCCTGCCTATTTCTACCCTGAAGCAATAAAGCATTTCAGTTTGAATACATCGTACTAAAAAACCCAGACTTTAGAACTCATGTTTCAAGGTGGGTGGTGGCATTTACGTTGATGATGTCTATGGGCTCAAGTGACCACTTAAGACTAGGTGGGCTGTTAGCCCATTAGTTAGAACTTTAGCCGACAACTTAGTAAATAAAAAAATAGAGTTTCGAATAGTTTACAGTTTTCATGGTCATGACTTACGCGAGTGTTGTGTTCGCTCACACGGCTCGCACACACATAGACGCCCTCCAATCCCTACAATCCCGCTTTTGCAGGTTAGCCGTCGGGGCTCCGTGGTTCGTGAGGAACGTCAACCTACACGACGACCTGGGCCTCGAATCGATCCGCAAACACATGAAGTCAGTGTCGGAACGTTGCTTCGATAAGGCTATGCGTCATGATAATCGCCTTATCTGATCCTGATCTCGCAAGAGCAAGTCACCATCGCCGCCCTAGGGACGTCCTTACGGATCCATCAGACCCAATAATTCTTGCCTTAGATACCTTCATCTCTATCACTAGGAGCAGGCTTAGGGACCCCGGTAACCGTACTCGTCGAACTCGGCAAAGAGTTCGACGTGCAACCTAAGCCATGCATCAGCCCGCTGAGTTTCTCGCCGGATCTTCTCAGCGGGTCGCAATTCCGATTCAGTACATACTAGATTCATTCGCGAAGCAGCTGCTCTTGAGTTGTTAGGTCTCCTTCGGTGGCGCTCGGGCAGCTGTTAGCAAATCCCACCCCTACTGGCTGAGCCTTTGCTCGCCCACCTGTCCTGGTGAAACTGGAAATGCCTCCGGGCCAACAGTAATACTTCAATCGTAAAAAAAAAAGTTTTCGTGGTTTACGGTCGGCTAACCTGGTAATCGTCGATATTCTAATGTTATGCTAACTACCGTCTATATTTTTCTATAGGCCGAGGAAAATACTGTAGTTCTTTGGGCTACACCAGTAGTAATCAATCCACCAAACGTAAAATCTAAATGCAAAGTAGCCCGCTACATGTACCAGTCGGTTCGCATTACCGTTACAACGTTCGTAATGTTTCAATTTACTTGTAAATTCCCTGTATAAGTTACCGTAACGTATTTACTAAAACGTGAATACGTTGGAAAAATACAAAGATTCTTTTTCGGTGGATGCTTAAGTGTGTGTAGCCCAAAGAAATGGGAAATGATCAACTATAACCACCTGAATGTTTTTGTTTTTTTTTATCCCCTTACCTAAACGTCCATGGCCTAAGGGACTATTCCAACTGTAGGCTAGCTCACCTGCTCAACCTGAGAGAATTGGCTAACATTAGCTCTAGGAAGAGCAGTGCTCCGCGGAATCTATTACGGGATCGGAATCGTATTGCTACGTCGGCAAGAGTAACGCCATCTCTCGCCTAGCAGCAGAAACTAATATCGAAGGAACTGGTAAAATCGAGAAGTACAACGCCATCTATTATCAGATAGCAGACACACACATCGAAGCTACTCGACTTGCTCAGCATGTTCTCGATCAATCTAGGGATGTGGTATCGACTATAAAAGCGTTGCAGAGATGGCACGAAAGCAGTCAGTAATCGGAACTACTCGAAGCGAAACAGCGAACGGATCACCTGAAGCGAAGCGGAAGAAGCGAATTGAGAATTTTAAAATGTTCTAAGTTTTAGTACAGTTTGAATTTGTACTTCGGTAGATTTTTTATTTATCCTGTACCCCAATATGTTGAAATACCTTTTGCATGCTATACTGAGGCGATCAACTCGTGACCGCGGTGTATGCATAATAAAAATTGGAATTGTATACTAAATAGCAGCGCTTACAATATTATCTTATTCTTACTGGTGGTAGGACGTCCTGTGGGTCCACACGGGTAGGTAACACCGCCCTGCCTATTTCAGCCGTGAAGCAATAATGCGTTTCGGTTTTGAGGGTGGGGCAGCCGTTGTAACTATACTGAGACCTTAAAACTCATATCTCATAGTGGGTGGCGGCATTTACGTTGTACATGTCTATGGGTTCCAGTAACCACTTAACGCCATGTGGGCACGTCATCCATCAAAGCAACAAAAAAAAATTTAAAAAATTTTGAACACAGATCTAGTCTATCGGCTTGTTGCAGATAGAAAATTCTTCACGTTGTTCTGTTTCACGGTGGAAAGGTCGATCTCCAACTGAATCCTCCTCTTGTCTCGTCCAGGCTTGGGACCGTGATTAGCAGGGTTAAATTGACCCGTTTAATTGACCGAGTTAAATTGGGACCGGCATTGACATAGCAAGCGACAATTGCGCTTGATAATGCTCCTGACATTACTGACGTCTATGAGAGACGGTTACCACTCACTATCAAGTGGATTGTGCGCTTTTTCGTCTAAAAATCAAAAAATAAAATAAAAACGCTATTACCGCAACTTTCATACAAAAGAAACCACTGTTCCTGTATTCCTGTGAATAACAGAGAAATAAATAATTCGCTAAACGTAAATAAAAATTAATATGAAAAAACTAAGTTTCTGAAATAAAACTAGACTGCGCCAACGTCTCGAGACGCCTACGTGTAGTTTGCAACTCGAGAGCTGTATGCCTGAAGAGCTTTGAGCTTTTATACTGTCGCCTAAAATGTATACTTTACCCATCCGCCAGCCAGGAAAAAGCTTTAACTTAAGCTATTGATAAACTTTATTTTCTTTTCATTACCCACGTAAACCGTGATGACTTTTATTTTGATACAAGTCTGGTTCCAGCAAATGTTTTAGCGTTCAACAGGACTTCTTTAGAGACTAAAAATCACTTACAAACAAAAAACACAACCTACCATTGGTCAATAGATTGTCGTAATCTCCTAAGATATAAGTATCCGGAAAATATGACTGTAAACTCTGTAAAAGTATCTGTAATATTCATAATTATTTATACTGATTGAAATACTTTAATTCAAATAATTTCTGTAGGATGACACAAAATTATTATTATAAAAAAGATTATTATTAGATAAATTAAAAGAATTAAACAGTTTTCTGCCACGCACAGTAAATCTCTGGAATTCGTTGCCATCAGCAGTCTTCCCCAACAACTGCGACATTGGGTTATTCAAGAAAAGAGCATATTCTTATCTGAAGGGTAGGCAACGCACTGGCGTAAACGCTGGTGACCGTGGGCGGCGGTAAATCACTTACCATCAGGTGACCCGTCTTGCTCGTTTGCCTCTTAGTTGTTATAAAAAAAAACGTTTTTGTTAAAATCGATGACTTGGTATGAAAAATGTAACTAGCACCTAAATAATAATTAATTAAATATAACCATTCACTTTTTGCTACATTTAGGTTAAGTTCTATTATAATCTTCTACAGATGGATCGAGTCACTAAATTGTAGAACTATGAATATTATTTAAAGAGTAATTTTCAACTAATTTTATCTTATCTTTTTGTACGTCACAAATGTTAGCATCGCAAATAATAATGCTAACGCAATGAATGAATGCAACAAGAAATATCTTAAAATGAACGTAGATCGCTGACGCTGATGCTCTAATATTTGCGCTTTGGAACCAAACAAGCGATCCAAGAACACTACTATCAAACGAGGACCATAACATTTTACATTTGGGAGTCTAAAGGATTTTTGAGAAACTATAATATCTCCGTGTGCAGGTGGTAGGACGCCGTAAAAGGCTTCTGCTACATATGACATAAAAATCAAACATTCCTCCGGGAATGTCTCCGGTATTCGTTTCTTGGCTGCCACAAAAACAAAATTCAACAGAGATGTCATTTAAAAAAATAAAAACTCGTGTGGCACTCGGAGACTGCCGCGGTACAGCTATTGCATAGCATTTTAATCAACTTATGCAATTATAATTAGACAATGATAATTTAATATTAAAACAATAAAAAAAAAGACCACGCTATATTTATAAACATTCACAAAAGCAAAACATTAACTGTCCCCTTCACACTCTATATATAAGCTAGACCGCGCGAGAGAGAGATGGGCAGACTTTTCATGATGCGCATGCAGTGCGTCGTCACGCCACGCGCTCATTCACAAACACTACACAAGCGCAACGTGTGAATATGTTGACCGCGAGCTACATGCGCGAGCGTAGGTGGAGTGGGGGTGTTAGGTTTTATTTTCGTTACGGAATTTCTTAATTCAGTCGCCGCTCTCAAAGCCCGCGATAAAAGCTATACAATAGCCTAATATTAATCTAATTCAAACATTACTGTTTATTACACTATGTTCATCTGTGAAGCAATGAATTAAACAAAAAATAAATAAACGCATCGTCTCCCAGTATATGTTGAAAACATGCCCTGGGTGTAATGTTTAACATACGTCGAAGCTTATATTGTATACAACATGGTCAAATATGTATGCCGGAGAGCCAGAATTTTTCTGAGTTTCTGTTAGTAAAGTTATGTTATTTTACATATTTATGTTTTGTCATCTTGTTATTGACGTTTATAATTTACACGCTATGCGTGTTTTCCGCAACCTATACCGATAGCATGAAAATTAATGAAACATGAAAAAAATACAGATTTGTAAAATTAATTCTGTAAAACTAGGACTTCTGTTAAGAATTGATTGTGTCCTCGACTGCAATACTTGCGTTTTATAGCAGTTATGTGCATAGCAATGCATTTTGTTAGTAACGATCAAATGGAAATGGCCTTTTTTATAGCACTGGATGGATGAATAAACCTTCGAGCTGCATCGCGTTATCGGAGCCTTTAGACGTCTATAACGTGAATAGAGAAACCTTGAGAAAAGAGGTCAAAGTCTATCAAGATCTAAATTATCCTATTCACCAAATTGAGTAGTTGACGCAGACTATGTCATGACATAAATTTTTGAAATATCAGCTACAATTTTCTTCGCCTTTACCTAATCGCCGGTGGCCTTGAATTAGTTTAGTAACACCGGATCGCAACCGCGACCCACTGAAATCCGATGAGGAACTTAATGGGTTGTATCCATGGGCTTGCACGTCTTTCGACATGAACGATGACATTTTCTTTACCAGGAACGAATCTTTATCAATACCATAAGTTTTTTTTTATTCCCGTATAGGCAGACGAGCATACGGCCCACCTGATGGTGAGTAGTTACCGTCGCTCATGGACGTCAGCAATGGCAGGGGCAGAGCCAAGCCGCTGCCTACCGTACTCTCCACAAGCCTCGTTTGAAGAAGGACATGTCATAGCGCTCGCTCGTCATACATGACCTAAGTATTCTCTAATAATCCTTCTCAATAACAAGTGTCCTGGCTGTGCTGCTAATATTGAATGACTATTATCCAAGGTACCTCCTTAACACAAGTTAGGCCGTACGCTCACCTACCATGGAGGATTAAAAAAAAAAGTCGTATAAACTATTTTAAGAAACGTCATATTTCTTGTTACTACATATTACGAAGTCCCCAGAAGCCGAGTGGCGAACGATCATATAAAGTTTAACTTCAAAAACAGCTTGGTTTCCTTCGAATTATCCATCCATCGCTCAACACGGTTAGAATAAGTCATTATATGAAACGGCTTTTTAATCTAAAGTATAGTGAAGCCGGCCGGGGATGTTGGCGTCTCGCCACATGCTTCCAGACGGAAGATTCAAACACGAACCGTGACGTGAAACCGAAGCGCGAACGATCCTAAAAACTTTTACTTTGTAACCCGATATGTTGTAGTTTAATCGCAGTTTCAGTGCTCTAAAGTAAAAGCCAAGTTTTTTGGAAAATTTGAGCTTGAAATCAAATGTGATTAATAGAGCTTCTAGGACTTATGGTTTATTATTGAAGTGAAACTTCTTTAGGTGCGTTGAGAGCTTAACTTGCGACAGATTCGTTACGGCTAGAGAGAAAATATGAAATTTAGGAAGAGCGAAAGAGAAAATAAACAGAGCGTCTCCCGAACCAGTCGTCATTGTTTAGTTTAGCGACATCTATTAGATTTCAAAACTAATCCATTGCAAGGCCAACGGTGTCAACAGTTTAGTTTGAAGATATTAACAGAGAGCGGTATTTTGAATACAAATATTATTTTAAATTATCACAAAAAAGATTATTAAGTAAAACCTCGTTCGGTAATCATCGAATACCGGTAACAAATTCCTTCTAAGCTAATATTATTTCTCGAGGTACCTACGTTGAAGTTTCACTTCTTTCACGTGCACCAAGTTGCACGCGCACCATTTTTTTATAAACAAAAATGGGCAGACCGGCTCACGTACTGTGAACCATACTGGTAAAGCCATCGTGGCGTGGCCTATTTCAGCCACGAAGCAGTCATACTTTCCAGTCCCAGAGGGCTATCAAAATACATTTGAGACATTGAAATCGTCTCTCAAGGCGGCAATAAGGTCCCGATGTATGTCTGCATCAGATGGATATTTTTTTCCAGGCAATAAAAACTATACATTTACAAACACTTCAGAAAAAACTATTCATTACTAGTTTGAAATTATAAGCATTGAGATTGGAAACTATAATTTCTGTTTATTATTAAAATCACAAAAAAAGTTTCATTAAAAACAAAGCCGTAGCGATCTGGTGAAATAAAAACAAAACAAAGAGTGAATTCTTAAAATTTGTTACCTGTCGCCGGCGGTACATACTGGCGGCCGTGAGTCGCAAAACTATGACGTCACGGCATTGACAAATGAACTGGCATTACTGGGAGCTTAGTTCATCAATTCCACAAAACAGTCCACATTCAAGAAATAAGGTCGGAAATACATTACTTTTTTATCCTTATTAAAATTAACTCCACTGTATTATAAATATCTACGCGACATTGTTAAAATATAAGTTAATCTCGCATTTTTTAGTGTCATTATAATACTTTGGACATTTGGGAAACTTCTCTTTTCGAAGTTTACGCGACCACAAATAATTTGGAGAATGTTGATCGGTAAACAATATATCGATGGGTAAACAAAGTCAATGGATGTGAAGACCAGATACTGGACCATTCAAAGCGCCGCCCAAAAGAATCTAAGAGACGAATTGTTATTGTTTTTCTGTTTTTCGTTGCCCGCAATGAGATACTGAGAAAGATTTATGTTCAAAATCCTTCCCAAGAACCTTCTCCCAACTATTCCTTCAAAATTAGTCTTCAAAACCTAATGAACAGGTCCAGTTTATTCGGTATTCCAGCCGAAGTGCAAACATGTAATTAACACAAAGTCTCCATCAAGTGCCATGTCTATTAATTATCATGTCACAAAATCCATAAGTTAGCGTGTTTGTAAACAAAAGAGCTACCACCGCGCGTAGCCGCGTGTAGCCGCGTGATGCCGCTGTGAAGGAACCATGATTTGTGAATGATTTTAAATCAATCCTTATTTGGTAAGGTACGTACTGTTGATTTTAAGTTGCTCACATCTGTTGGTAGCTTCAAACTAAACACTCACAAGGAATTCATGGAACATAAGACAGTTTTAAAGGTTTTCTTGCAATTTATTGCCTTTACGTAGGCAGATGAGAACAGGTGAGTAATTACCATTGCTCATGAACATGAACAATGTCAGGGGCAGAGTCAAGCCGCTGCCTACCCTTGAGTACTTTCCGGAAATCTCGTTTGAAGGGCAATTTGTTTGTTTCTTAAAACCGGTATGGCTTATTGTGTACAAGCCAGAATACAAAATAAAGTTGTATAAGAAACATATTTTTTTTGTATTGTAAGTAATGCGAAACCAATCCATCAAATCTCAGACGCAAGACCAAAAACGTATAGGGACAACCCAAACAGGAACTAAATTAGTATAGATAAAAAGGTATATTTAATCATACATTGCTTAATTTAATACTAGAGGATGACCGAGCTTAGCTCGTTTTTTGGAACGAAGTTCCTTATCGCGCGTTGTGAAAGGGGGCTAGACGGAAAAAATTCTTACGAAAAGTTGTCACGACACTTTTTAGATCCGTCATTCTGACCAATCAACGTGTAGGCGCTTATCGCGTGACATTGCTCGTATCCGATTGGTCCGCGTAATGAGTACAGTTTCTCGAGATAGCGTTTCAACAATAGTAATTTAGTTCATAGTATTGTTTTTTTCTTCTTCATAATGCTGTAATTTATTATTATAACTTAAAAAAAAAATTACAATTCCTTCACTAATTAATCGAAAGGAACTTCGTTCCATCCGGGTGTCCCTTGACACCTCTGAAGTTTTTTTTTTTTTTTTATAAATTGCTTTTTTTAGAAATTATATTTAAATACGAACTAAGTACATATTTGTAATATATTATATTATTGGTTATTTTATTTCAATAAAAAAAAAAAAAGTTTATGTTTAAGTTGATTATTAAAAATACGAATAAAACAACATTTTCTGAAAATAAATCGTAGCTAGATCGATTTATCGCTCCTGAAATCCCCTGTATACTAAATTTTATGAAAATCGTGTTATTTGGTTGTTGTCGAAATGTTTTCATTAAACAAAAACATTTATTATTTATTTTAAGTGTCATTGTAAAATCATGTGTACCTTAAAAACTATTAATGACAGTGCGAAGTGCTTCTTCTGAAAACGGTTGAATTGTCTCACCGTATTATCACCTCATTGTCACTCTACTTTAATGTCATCCTCAAACAACAATGATGGATGAGGCATTCGCTGTCTCGGGTGTCTGTAAGCGGTTTGGTGTCTCAACAATAGCGTCTAGCGATACCTTTAGATTAAATTAAGTTTGAAATAGCTTGAAGCCTCCTTTAAAGAATATAGGATTCATTGTAATGATTATACGGTAGATTTGATTAATTTATTTTGTTAATTAATTAAAATTTTGTTATTGTGAATTTTATAATTGTTAATTTTTTTTATTGCTTAGATGGGTAGACGAGCTCACAGCCCACCTGGTGTTAAGTGGTTACTGGAGCCCATAGACATCTACAACGTAAATGATATAAGTTCTAAGATCTCAGTATAGTTACAACGGCTGTCCTACCCTTCAGACCGAAACGCATTACTGCTTCACGGCAGAAATAGGCAGGGCGGTGGTACCTACCCGCGCGGACTCTCAAGAGGTCCTACCACCAGTAATTACGCAAACTATAATTTTGCGGGTTTGATTTTTATTACACGATGTTATTCCTTCACCCTGGAAGTAAATAGTGAACATTTGTTGAGTACGTATTTCATTAGAACAATTGGTACCCACCTGGGATTCAAACATCGGTGCATCGCTCAATAAGAATGCACCGGACGTCTTATCCTTTAGGCCACGACGACACAAACGATTGTATTATTATTCAAGGCAAGAGATCACGTAGCTGATCATCACCCCGGTGGACTGATCTAATAAAGAAAGCAACGGAGGCAACCAGTGTCCTCCAAGCGCTTTGGACCGCCAGATCTGGAAGCGCAAAGCCTGAAGGTCAATCCTTGAAACTATTGAGGACCTAACGGATATATCTGCGTGTAAATCATCAGCGCCACCAAGACCACTCTGACAAAACTGCTCGACTGAAAAGTATTATTATTATTCAATTATCCTTATTTTTAAATGGCAAAATGTTGCCAACTGTCACTGTCGTTGGTACCTATAATTAGAGTGACATTTATCATATACCTTCTTGACAATTCGCTGATTCTTTGAATTGGTAAGCATTTTCTTGGTAAAACTAATTAAATAAATAAATAAAACGATTTGAAGTTTCTGAATCACGTAATTTTTTGAGCGAAGCGAAGTGTGTGGACTACCATTTATTTATTACAAAGACGAGTAAGCAAAATGGTGTCCCATCTGGTGATAAGTGGTTACTGGAACCCACGAACGTGATAATAAAAATGCCAAGAAATACCAAGCCTCAATTGTCTCAATCACATTATGTTATTCTTGTGTGCGAAATAAACTATCATCATATTATTAATATTTATACATGTGTACATTATTTTTTCAATCTTTAAATATACTGCTGTTAATTGAGTCGTCTATTATCAAAGGTGGCAATCTGTGCATTTGGACAAAAAAATGTTATTGATATGTCAATACAGATTGATTTGAATATAATCGTCTCCTTCAAAGAATACGGTTCAAAACCTGCATTAAACAAAGGTTAATACTTAACCTGTTATTTATCTAAGATGTCGTTCAGAAGAGTTTTGTGACTGCCAATGGAATACAAAGTCAATAATTCGTTTTTCTGATTCACCAATAATTGTCCAAAAGTCACATTGCCGGCTTTGATAATAGTCGACTCAATTTATTTCCTTAACACGATTTTGTGTATCTGATAATTGTGTGGGAGAGACCGGAAACATGGCAGAGGTCGCATCGCTAGATATGTGTACACAGCGCGTTATGCTTTAGGCCCTGATACTTATTATTTTAGTCTGATATAATAAAGTACTCTAGGACGGTAGGTCTGATTGGTGACAGGTGTGGACCTAGGAGGTACCATAGTTTCTATCACGAAGCTATCACGTGCACCCCTGCCAAGGATAACCTATAAATCATGATATATTTTTTTAATTTGCTCATCCAGTCCCAGTTTTTTCTTTGTGTAAATAAGGGCTTCCCAAACTGTTTTAGACAACAAGTACCTAATTCCATTTTCAGTTTTTTTTTTCCTATTGATACAAAATACTCACCAATTTAAAAACTTTTCGGTTGGTTAAGTGAGTAAGTTTGACATCATTTTCTGGTCAAATTTACAAATAGACGTAATTTTGAGTAACTCAAAGTATAACAATAATAATACCTGCTTAAATAGTCATTCACATAACAAGTTGGTATACTATATAAGTTGAAAATTCCAAATAAGAACTTGTTTTTAATGAATGAGTCGATTTGTTTGTCTTTAATACCATTTGTCTATAGTGTAGCGTTGGCAAAATTTGTGATTATAGAAATAATAAAGTCTTTGAAGATAGAACCAAAATCATTTTCAAACGTATATTTTAAACTATT
Source organism: Bombyx mori (assembly GCF_030269925.1). NCBI lineage: Eukaryota > Metazoa > Arthropoda > Insecta > Lepidoptera > Bombycidae > Bombyx > Bombyx mori. Next base: position 16,474,845 of record NC_085118.1, read on the forward strand.
AGCTGACCCGGCAGACTTCGTAGTGCCTTAATATATAAATAAAAGACCTAAACTTTTGTATAAAATAAACTTAAAACAAACAAAAGGAATCCGTCCGACGGGGGACACATCAAAGGAAAAACAAAATTGTTATTTTCATTTAATTCCGAGTATTTTCATATTTATCTACCTTTTAAACCTTCTCTGGACTTCCACAAATAATTCAAGACCAAAATTAGCCAAATCGATCCAGCCGTTCTCGAGTTTTAGCGAGACTAACGAACAGCAATTCATTTTTATATATATAGAGATTAATAGTTATGGTAGAATTTCGAGTGCCGGGCGATCACTAGTATTAATTAATTATGCAAGTTCATATTACGAAATGGGAGGCAACGCGTCAGTGATACTCAGTCTCAAACAAAAACCGACTTTTATTCTTAAATTAAAACAATAAAACACAACACAGTAATGAAAAATATTTTATTTATTTTTAATTTATATTATACAGCCGTTTTAATGGAATGTTAACTATGAATACGGTACTCAAGTTCAACCCCAACACTATCCACTACTATATGTTTTAATCAAATAATGTTTAAGATATATGAAATACTTATTAATCTCACTCAATTCTACAAGGTGATCGCTCCCGCGGTGTGCATCTTCCATGAATACTACTTGCTAATTATTTTCAATTAAAATAAAGGCAATAGTGTAGTCTAGACTACCGGGTGGGGATCGCATTACCCGGCTGGGGATCGCATTACCCGGCTGGGGATCGCATTACCCGGCTGGGGATCGCATTACCCGGCTGGGGATCGCATTACCCGGCTGGGGATCGCATTACCCGGATGGGGGTCGCATTACGCGGATAGGGATCGTAGTACCCTGGTATATAGGAAGCGAAATCTGCGACCCTTCGCGACACCCAGGGGCGGAGTGGGGCTGCGGTAGCACACCACACCACCCAATTATGAATCACTTGTTATCCTCTTAAATTATACTTGTATCATAATTCTAGTTGTTTCTTGTATACACACATATACATATAAATTACATAGCATTAGTGTTGTTTAATTAAAATGTATTTACCTGATATATAATACTTTTTAGGGTTTGTATTATTTATTAGATTCTACAGAACGCTTAACGAAGGTAGCTCATGGTTAATGAGGTGTTTAGTGAAAGCCCGCCCGCCCCCCTATCAAGATATGAGGTCTGAGACTCTAATTGATCAGTGATATATTAAACCCATAAAACCTATACGCATTACTGCTTCGCGGCAGATATAGGTGCTGTCTGATGATGATTCTAATTTGAATTATTGTGGACTCTCTCTTATACACGACTAGGACGTCGACATGGCTCACGTAGTGGGTCGCGCGAAGCCGGTGGCTATTCCCAAAGGACTATTACAATTTGTCGAAGTTTCTCGAAGTTGATTTAAAAAATAAGATAAAACGAATACCGACAGTGACGCTTCTAAAGTATTCAGTGTGACGGCCCGTCCGATCCTAAGTGGTCACTCAAATTTACAAAGTAGACAGCACGGAGTGACGTTCGGCGTTAGTGAAATGCAACACGGCGGCTATAGCGTTTAGCATGTGCCTCTTGCCGGCGTAGTCCGTGGACATCAAGTAAGCGAGCACAACGTTCTTCAAATACTCTAAATTTGCACCTTCACGGGATTGCGTTCTTCTTAATCTGAAAATTAATTTTAACAGTTAGCGAAATCGTTACATGCCTTGTGTTACTGGCGACCTCACGTCTCAAGCACATCACAAGCACGTGCGGTTCGGTAAACGCTTAACATCAGAGGAACCACCTCGTTTGCCGACAAGAACTCATGTTTATTTCTTCTTTAGTGACGCTTAGTGTAGATTCGGCTTTATTCGTATGATACAGCATTGAATCAGTAATGCAATTTGCGGTTAGCGTTGATAATGTCGCAGTACATTGCTGCCCATTACTCCGAGAGCTAGAGTCGAATCGAGAGTCGTCGTCGTGGCCTAACGGATAAGACGTCCGGTGCATTCGTGTGTAACGATGCACCGGTGTTCGAATCTCACGCGGGTACCAATTTTTCTTATGAAATGCGTACTTAACAAATGTTCACAATTGACTTCCATGGTGAAGGAATAACATCGTGTAATAAAAATGAAACCTGTAAAATTATAAGTTGCGAAATTACTGGTGGTAAGATCTCTTATGAGTCTGCACGGGTAGGTTGCCTGTCTATTTCTGCCGTGAAGCAGTAATGCATTTCGATTTGAAGGGTGGGGCAGCCGTTGTACTGTTAAAACTGAGATCTTAGAACTCATGTCTCAAAGTGGGTAGCGCCATTTACGATGTAGATTTCTACAGGCCCCGGTAACAATTTAACACCAGGTGGGCTGTGAGCTCGTCCACCCATCTAAGCAATAAAAAAAAACGTGTCAGAGCTGATGCGAGGGAGAATATCTGATATTACCTGTCAATCTCCTCTTTCAGCGCTCTGACGACTTCTTTGAAGCGCTCTTTCTCTATGGTCGCGTCTCGTTGGCAGTCTCTGAAAAGTAGATTTATTTTATTTTATTTTGCTCACCAGCTCGATGGCACTATAATATTATGCCTACGTCTGAATTACGTGCCCTTTCAAGGTCTAACATGTAAGCTAATTCACTAAGCAACTTGAGACATCGACCTCATGTACCACGTCCTTCCTATTCTGGCATCGGTGTTCCTGTCACCTGACCTGCATATTATTATTGTTATGGCGGCACGAGTAACGCCATCTGCCATCAAGTACCGAAAACTGTTTTTTTTTTTCCTACCTATGCTGATAAGCTTGGGATGCTATTTCAGCTTCGCCCTAACGTGTGTAGGTGGGCTCACGGGGCTCAAACCGGAGTGTTGCTAACACTGACTCTAGCAAGAGCCATGCTTCGCAGAATCTACCACCGGATCGGAAACGCGACCCACTGAGAAAATCCGGCGAGAAATTCAGTGGGCTGTGTCTATGGGTTAGTTCGCTCGTCGAGCCCTTCGCCGCAAGTGACGGGTTCGACGAGGACGGTGACCGGTGCTTGTGGTGCCTAAAAGCACCGTTAATGGATCGGGAGAATCCGTAATGACGTGCTTTGGGCGACGTCGACTGTTTACCATTCGATCTACAGGGTCGGGTATGTAGTTTCCAGCGGCCACGACAAGAGGGTTCTCATGTCGTGCCGCCTTGTCAAAGTGGCGCGAAAGCTGATATCGAAGCGACTAGTACTATCGGAAACGTTCTCGATAATTGTAGGGATGTCGTATATATCTACTATAAAAGTGTTAGAGACAACGTAAAGAGATTTAGTAATCGGTTCTACTCGAAACTAAAGGGCGGAATGATTGTGTACCCTAAGTGTTTTAATAATAAATAATAATAATAATAAAACATTTATTTCAGAAAAAATCCATAAAATAATAATAATACAATAGTCAGCACACAAACAGTTCAACAATACAAATAGAAAATGAACAATATACTAATTCAATTAATTAAATATACAAAGGAAATGAATTAGAAACACATAATTATATCAATACAGTAGTAACCATTCTATGTCAATATTAGCTATCATTATGTCAATCAGTCAATTAATTTGGAGAAAAAATAAAATTAAAAGAATATCATACACATTTAACAATGAAGAGTAAAATAATAATAAGGATATGTCAGTCTTGTCCGGTAATTATACACATCCATTTATGTTGGATCGGACAATCAGCGCGAGAAGTCAATTTTTAATTGTCAATTAAGTGTCAGTTTTGATTTTATACTTCAGTGAAAATTTCATTTTTCCGGAGCCTTAGAACGTATTTTTTTTGCTAATCCTTGTGAGTGTCTCACCTGTACTGGCCCTCGAGCAGATGCTTGTCCTTCCTGAGCTGCGATATGTCCTGGTCCTTCCGGGCGAGCTCGTGGGCGTAATGCAACATGTGGGGAGGCGCTGACACATCCTAAAAAAATTAATTTAAGTTTTTTTTTTATAGCTTAGTTGAGTGGACGAGCTCACAGCCCACCTTGTGTTAAGTGGTTACTGGAGCCCATGGACATCTACGACGTAAATGCGCCTTCCACCTTGAGATACAAGTTCTACGGTCTCATGTATAGTTACAACGGCTGCCCCACCCTTCAAACCGAAACGCATTGCTGCTTCACGGCAGAAATAAGCAGGGCGGTGGTACCTACTCGCGCGGACTCACAAGAGGTCCTACCGCCAGTAAATGTACCAAAAGCTTTTAATTCTTCTTCCATCTTTTTTTTAGTATGGCAATTACTTGTTACGATGCATTGTTGCCAGGCCCGAGTTTACAAAAATCCTCAATTATTAAATACGTATTGCGTTATATGAAAAATTATTTCAAGCAAAGTGAGATGATGATTGATGAGTGATTTATTGATGAATTATTTTGTATATTAATTTATTGATAAAAAAAAGGCAAGCCGCGGTTTGGCTCTGCCCATGGCATTGCTGTCTATGAGCGACGCTAGCCACTCACCATCAGGTCGTATGTTCGTCAGCCTGCCAGAGCTATAATAAAAATTAAGATTGTAATCATATTTTGTGATTAAATTATTTGAAACGAGATGAAATAAAAGCTTAGTAAAATTATGGTTGTTTACTGAGACTTCAGTGGGCTTGTTGGAAGGACCCGAGAAGCCATGTCCAGCGGTTTCGTTTTATTTTCCCGCGCTTATGCATTTTCACAGATACCAAATTCACCACCACCATCATCACAGTTTTAATCCTGAAGAGAGACTTAGCTCACAATACAAAACAATTCAGGCAAGTTCGGTTGCGTTAAATGGTCGAGCTGTTTTTGGTCCCTAAAAATATCTTTGGGCCCGCGGTTAGCTCTTAAAATATGCAGATCGTCAAGTCCCACATACCCCACGCGGCCCTAAGCGCTGGGACCTCGTAAGAGGGTTGGCCCCTGGCACAGATAATTTTTTTTAATAAATATGAAAAATTTAGAGTTAATCCGACGTTTTGAAGGGGGTCAAAATCATGTTCAAAGATTCCGTTACAAACACACATACTAATACGTAACATAAATCTAATAAAAGCGTATTAAAAAAAACATGGTCGTGCTGTCACAGTAGGCTCTCACACGTCGACCGGCAAGTCATACTCACAGCAAACACGTTGTGTTCCTCATTGCTGACCTTCCGCTCGTTCCTGCCGCGGATGTAGCTGTCCGTCTCGTCCAGCAGCGCGGCGTACCTCTCCCTCTGCGTCGCGACCTGCTTCTCGAGGACGTGGATCCTGTTCTTCAGGTCCGTCGTTACCTCCCTGTGGTATTCCTCTTCATTTTTCAATTTCTGCAAACATCGGAATGATACGAAATATTGCCGCCACGAAACACCAAAATATTTGTGTGTACTGTAATCATATTTTAAAGCGGGTGGAAATATTCATGATGCGACATTTATGAGTCAACGGACGTGCCATGAGATTGTCGGGTATTTTTTTTATTGCTCACGTGAACGAGCTCACGGCCCACCTGGTAAGTGGTTACCGGACCCCATAGACATCTACGCCGTCATCCACTTAGAGACATAAGCTCTAAGTCTCAGATAAGTAGAGGTCGGAGTAGATAGATTGATTTAAGGTCGTTGACGTTAAACGTAGAGGATAATATGGATATGCCTCCGAAATACCGGAACTTAATGTCCCCATGCATCAGCCCGCTGAGTTTCTCGCCGGATCTTCTCAGCGGGTCGCGATTCCGATCTGGTAGTAGATTCATTCGTGAAACAATTGCTCTTGAGTTGTTAGGTCTCCTTCGGAGGCGCTCGGGCAGTTGTTAGCAAATCCCACCCCTCTTGGCTGAGCCTTTGCTCGCCCACCTGTCCTGGTGAAACTGGAAAGGCCTTCGGGCCACCAGTAAACTCTCAATCATAAAAAAAAAAAAAAAAACCGGAACTTAATATTTATTGTGATATTTGTTCCGGAATTTTGAATTTAGCATGAATCTGTGTTTAAGGTGAAAAACGTATTAATAATAACAATTTACGCTGCCAGTGCTGACTAATGGTGAAAGAAATCAGTATTTTATTTTATACAAAAACACTTTGGAATAGTTACACCGTATTTAGTCCCTTTCTGTTGAATTAGAAATGACAATTGTCAGTATAAGACAATACTTAGACAGGGCTTTTTGTTACTTTATCTCATGTTCATGTATGTTCACAACGCATCAATGGCACGCAACGACCAATCAGAAGCAAGTATCCTGTATAACTCATTGGGTGTTACGCTTACCTCGGTTCGTAGAGTGCGCTCCTAATTTGTGAAATTCCTGTGTTGTGTAAATAATAATCTCACCCTGGCTTGTTTAGTGATTTCTCGTACCTTCTTAACAACTCGACGCAAGTATATAAAATCAATAACCACTGGTTATAACAATACAACGGCTGCCTCACCTTTCAAACCGAATTGAATGACTGCTTCACGGCGGCAGAAATAGGCAGTAAAAGATAGTAAACGATGCGATAAATAAATGAGGAGCAACAGACCTCCTCGCAGATCCTCAGGGCGTCGATTTTGTCTTGCTTCTCCTCGTCCAGCATCAGCTTGCAGGTGTGCAGCTGGTCGGCGAGCAGCGCGAGGTCGTGGCGCAGAGCTGGCGAGGAGGGTCGCGGTTCGACGCCCTCCCTGGAGCTACGTGCTCGCTCCTCCTCCAACTCCAGACGCAGCTTCTCGTAATCCTCCCTGCACTTGAGATGAACGTCACCGAACCCTTCGATTTGGAACACGGCGGCGACGTCTATGGGCGAGCCCTGCTTGTCGTTCTCCGATATCAATTCCTTCTTCAGGATGTGTATTTTGTCGATTAACGTTTGTAGATATTCGCTGTCCGCCAACTTCTCGTTGTCCGTTTCGCTAAGTTGGACCGGAGTGTTTTCTTCTATAAAAAACACATAATTTATAATAAAGTGAAGCTTTCATTCCAATACTGAAACGATTCTATGTCACATTTTCGAACATATTTTAGAGTATTTAGCTTATACTTAAAAGTATTTTTACGCCGGTAAGAGTAACGCCATCGATCGCCAAATAGTCGAACGAATGCCGAAGTATCTAGTAACATTTAGAATGCGCGAAAAGTACAACGCCATCTATTGTCAGATAGCAGAAACACAATACTAGAAATGTGTGTAATATTCTCGACGATTCTAGGGATTTCGTCTCGACAATTTTTATGCCATTTAGTGCCACGCAGTCAGTTAGTAATCGGAACTACTGGTAAGCGAAACAGCAAACGGATTACCTGAAGCGAAGCGGAAGAAGCGAATTGAGATATTTAAAGTGTTTGTGAAGTGTTTTAAGTGTTCGAAGCGTGAATACAGTGGTAACTAGTAATTCAGTAGAATTTTATTTCTCCCGAACCCCAGCGCGTAACAGTATTAGCGAGATAAGAAAAGGTTTATATTTATTGGTGACATTTGAATTTTTAATTTTTTTAAGTAATTAGTGCACGACTCGACCGGTAGTAAATTCGTTCGAAGAAATAGGGCAGTGCTATTGTATTTCTTTAACCATTTAAATTTATAAAAAAATGCCTCAAGGTAAAAAAAAATACAAGCGCTCTTAACAACAAGGACTAAAACGATCAGTGATCAGTTACCAATCGTAGCCGGAGCGATCTTCTCAAGCAGCCTCCCATTTATAGAATCTCTAAGTTGCTGTATCAGCTGTTGGTCGCGGCGTCTCCTCAAATCGTACTGTCCTATAGTCTCTGAGAGTTCAGCTAGTTTTCCTTCTAGCAGCGCGACTCTTTCTTCTTGACGGGCACAGATCTTCCTGGCAGATTCTTCAGCCCTTTTCGCTTTTATTTGTTCCTTGATTTTAATATGAAACAATAAATATAGTTTAAAAAAAAGACACTAAAAACAGCAAACCTTGATAAAAATTAAGAAAATGACCTTTTTCGGGTAGAGGGCCGAACCTCCTACGAGGTCCCCGCGCAAAAGGGGCGCGCGGGGTATGTGAGACTCAACGGTCTGCATGGTGTTGTGAGCAGACCGCGTGCCCAAGGATAAGAAAATGACCTAGTGATCCAGATCATAATTTTTTTTTAATGCTTAGTTAGATGGACGAGCTCACAGCCCACCTGGTGTTAAGTGGTTACTGGAGCCCATAGACATCTACCACGTAAATGCGCCACCAACCTTGAGATATCTCGATATCTCACGGTCACGATATCAGATATCAATCATCAGTTCTAAGGTCTCAGTATAGTTACAACGGCATCCCCGCCCTTCAAACCGAAACGCATTGTATTTCATTGTATTTTTTTTATATCGGACTATTATTATTACCCACAAAAGATAATTGTCGGAGGTGCCGGTTTTATTGATACATGGGCCAGTGACTTTGGAACGTAAGTACAGTCTCGGGTTTGTTAGCAGGGAAACATGAGCCCTCATGAACTAATTTACATGATTGATAGATAGAAGCCTATAATTCTTGCTAATGTGTTAATTTCAAATCTTAGGGATCTAAAGCTAGCGTGTGTATTTTTATAGAAATAATCTCCAGATTTTTGTGAGAACTTGTTTCACAATGTGATTAAGTCAGTATGCAGAATTTAATTTTCTTATTTTTATATTGCTTAGATGGGTAGACGAACTCACAGCCCTCCTGGTGTTAAGTGGTTACTGGAGCCCATAGCCATCTACGACGTAAATGCGCCACCCACCTTGAGATATAAGTTCTTAGGTCTCAAGTATAGTTACAACGGCTGCCCCACCCTTCAAACCGAAATGCATTACTGCTTCACGGCAGAAATAGGCAGGGTGGTGGTACTTACCTGTGCGGACTCCCAAGAGGTCCTACCACCAGTAAAAAATGATTTACCGGATGTTTAACTCAAAATTTGAAACCTTTTAAAAAAGCACCCTGTATATAACTTACTTCTCTGATAGCGACTGAATGTGATTGCTCGATCAGCGCCAATTTTTGCTGAAGCCTGACTAATTGGGCTGGAGTCTCAACAGTCCGGGCTTCGGCACGCTGCAGCCTCCTTTGGGCTGCCTCCAAGGAACTGCTCAGATCTCTAACTCGCTTCTCTAGCTCGGCTTGTGACGCTAAGAACAAAAAATCGGTTGTCGGTAAAGTCGGTTTCATGACGATAGTTGTAAAACGTCATAAGAAAATACTGATGGAATGGTTTCATTTTTCAAAAGAAAATTTTAATTTTATTTGTTTGATAGTTATTTTGTATGGACAATTGACACCACATTCACTTTTCACTGAACTTTATACTGGACGAAAACATGTAAATGTATTATTGTATAGCAGCTGTCCACGCGGATGAATCGCTCACTGAAGTAGGAGAGAGACAGATGTCGAACGCTGCCGAACGCGGAGGCCGATTGTGCCTCTTTGTCGCTCGTTGCGCGCTCTCGCTTGCACTTCAAGCCTTATATGGAACGCCTCAATGAGTCATGTTTTTTCGTGCGTGCAGCCGGCTCCATCGAATTATAAGACGTTGTCACGTCAAAAATAAAATACTAATGTAAAATGGACGTCTCAAAGACATGTAACTCTCAGGAGACGTGTTCTGGACTAGAGACCGCGTACCGGTAAGCGCAACGTTGGGCGTCCCCTTGCCCGTTGGACCGATGCCTTGCGGCGATATGCTGGGAAAGATTGGATGCGGAAGGCGGAGGATCGTTCATTGTGGCGGGCTATGGGAGAGGCCTACATAAAGCAGTGGAGATAGTAGGTTTGGTAGGCAGTGGCTTGGCTCTGCCCCTGGCATTGCTGAAGTCCATGGGTGACGGTAACCACTCATAAATCAGGTGAGCCGTATGCTCGTCTGCCTACAAGGGAAATAAAAAAATAAATAAAGATACAGGCTGATGATGATGATGATGATGAATGGAAAATGGAAAATGCACTCTAAAGTAGAGGAAGTGGAAGCCCAATACAAAGAATTAAAGTTTGCTTCTTATAAGAAGCATCTCAGTCATCGTGTAGACTTTAAGTATACATAATTAGTAGTCTAGACTTTCTGTATACAGAAAGTATATATGCTGTTCGTGTCTTTTTTAAAACGAGAGTCTACTGAGAGTCACTGACCTTGAGCTTCAGTTGAATTAACTACTCGGTCTTCTAATTTCTCTTTCGTCTTCCTTTCGCTGTTCAATTTCAAATGCAACTCTCTGGAATGTCATACAAAGAAAAGCTAAATTATATACATACTTTTAAACAAACACGAATGAAAACATTTAAATTCACCTTATTGTAGCCTAAAGAGTGGAACAAGTGTCATGCACATAAACCTCAACCATAATATATCGCAATATGAACGTAGCTTCTATCTGTTGAGATAGTTTGAGCTGAAAATCAAAGCAATATACACAGAGCCTACCCAAAAACACATCTTACTATCAATAAATTACTAATTTTAATCGAACAAAAAGATAACAAAGTCGCTTTCCCTGTCCCTATATCCCTATGTATGCTTAAATCTTTAAAACGACGCAACGGATTTTGATGCGGGTATTTTTTAATAGATATAGTGATTGAAGAGGAAGGTTTATATGTATAATAACATCCATTAAATAATGGAGAAATCAATAATAAATTACAGTTTCCGAAGCGAAGCGAGGGCGGGTCGCTAGTTTTAAATATTTATTTTCTATTTGAAATGCGCTAGTTTACTTGAAAAATAGCCTTTATGTCATAGAATCACATAATATTCTGTATAAGAAATGTATGCTTACTTCATCATAGCAACATGATCAGCTCTCTCCTTCTCCCTCTCTTGTATCTCGTAGGCTATCTTGGCTTTCAGACTGTTAAGCTCCAGCAAATGTTGCTGCGATAGCATTTTATTCTCCTCTCTCAGTGCCGCTAACATGTTCTCATACTGTAATAATATTCACGCTCAACATTAGCTAACATTTCATTTTGTATAATAAAAAACAACAATAATCATTTTAATGACCACTAAAACTGTGAAGTATCTCATACATCAGTAATAATATAATGACAATAAAACAAGTTCGATTAAGCTATAAAAGTTGTTTTAATTATGTCTATGACTCACGAAAATCAAAGAATATACAATAATTATATCTTCATTGTAAAATACTGGTGGTACTACTGGTATTACTGGTGGTAGAACCTCTTGTGAGTCCCCGCAGGTGGGTACCACCACTCTGCCTATTTCTGCCGTGAAGCAGTAATGCGTTTGGATTTGAAGGGTGGGGCGGCCGTTGTAACTATACTTGAGATCTTAGTACTTATATCTCAAGGTGGGTGGCGCATTTACGTTGTGAATGTCTATGGGCTCCAGAAACCACTTAACACCAGGTAGGCTGTGAGCTCATCTACTCATCTAAGCAATAAAAAATAAAAAAAACAATACATATACTTCTGCACCTAATGATGCATTGCTTGTGTCCACTAACAAATCTCAAATACAAGCAACATCTAGTAAGCTTGTATTTGAGATTTGTATGACATTAACTTATTATTTGTAACATTAGTATGACATAAGTCTTGAAAATAAATCCTTTTTGGTAAGCTAAATAACTACAGCACTAATCTAATAGCAACTGAGAATATATACTTAGTATTTCTGAGAAAAGCATAGACAGATATTTTTCTTTGGCTGTAGGCACATTCATGGAATCACATGTACCTTATCCCTTGTAACTTTTTTGTCTGCCTGGAAAGCTTCTTCCATGCGAGCTTTCTCCACTGTGAGGGTAGAAAGAGACAGAGTGAGGGCTGTGACCGAATCATCTGTAAATTGAATGAAATTTTAGAATCCATGCATTATGTGATTTGGGTTACTTGTACTATTAGCATATTATATTTAAAATAGAAACTCATATACAGTAAAAGATCCTTATTCCCGATTCCTTCGTTTGTGTTTCGACTATTCGCAGATAAAAAAATGCAAGCCAATTCCTATATTCACAGCTCAAGATTTCCTTATGTGTTGATCTAATAAGTCTACTGGTACATACACATTGATAAAAAGGATTTAAATATGTAGGTATCCAACCAAATATCCTTTGTACCACTATTAGTGGTTTCTGTATTTGCAGACTATTTAAGGAGCATATACCCCACGAAAAAAGAGCTTATACTGTATGACCAAAAAAAATTTGTATTTTTAGACAATATAATATCAATTTTTTTTATATCTACAGAAGTGATAAATGTTAATTCCCCATCTCTATTCTACACCTCTGAATGTCCATACCTTCACTTCCATCTATAGTGTTTTCAGTCTTGTTGAGTGCCTTCAAGCTGATCTCTAATGCTTCTTTCTCTTTAACCAAGCCCTTGTAAGCTGTGACTACATCTGGAAATGAAAATTTACCTTGTAAATGACATCATTACTTTTTTCTACGTTGAATTTATAGTTGATATGCTGCCACAGCCAAAAACCAAGGTTTTTGAGATGAATTCAAATTTGTCAAATATGTATTTAGAAAATCTACTTTTATGTAAATGCACTACAGGATTTGTTTTAGCCACATAACATATGGCTCTCAAATTAATCTTTTCTAATGGTGTTTAGGAGCACTTTCACATGTTTCTCAATAAACTATGTTTAATAAGAATCTCGCGAAGTCTTGGAATGAGTGCGTGAGCTGACTATCTGTCCCGGTTAAGCAGCAAATCCTCCGAGCTAAACACTGTCCTTCTATTCCAAATAAAAAAGATTACACTTACCCCGTAAACGTGATTCGTATCGTTTTATCTGATCAGCTTGTTTTGTTATGGTAGATATTAGCTCTTGTTTTGATAATGATTCCATTTCTATTGTTATGACACAAGACTAGACATATTTTTGTTAAATAAACTTTACCATAAACTATTAGTTAAGTTCAAATAAACTAGAACGGATCAGTATTTAGTACAGGTTTAATTATTTGAGAAAACTCCACAATTTAAACAAGTCTGTAAATAAAATTTGATTTAAATCAATATTAACATCACTTTTTAGTTCCCAGTTCAACTTATATTATAATAAAATAATGTCATTAATGTCTAATCTATGCTTCCACTTACCAGCATGACCGATGAGACTTTTTGGCGGGAACGCGAGGACTGAAGTTGTGTGATTTGTTTTATTTTGTCTATTTAGTGTTTCTTCAGGTTTAAATATGTAATAATGGTGGTTTATTAACTGTTTAATATCTGTGAAAGTGCACAAATGTGGGAAAATGAAACAAAGCTGCTGGACGTAACTTCTCGGGTTCCTCCAAAAAGTCCACTGAAAAAATCTCAGTAAATGACCACTATTTTACTGTGATTATATTTCATCCCATATCATTTCATATCATTAAATTTCATCCCAGTTGATTAATGTCTCAAATTAATCATCTTCATTTCATTTCACTCCTTATTATCATTTTTCATAAAATTAAGAATATAAAGTAAAATAAGACCTGACTTAAAGGTCTTAGTTACCAGGTCATAAAATCTCTTAAAAAAAACAGCATGACCGATTTTTTGACGTTTGACAACATAGAAACCATTAAAAACTCCAAAACGATCGATACCGTATATCGTATTAACTAATATTCTTTTCTCTAATAATCTGAGGATGTACTATAAGTAACAAGAAAATTTTAGACCTACATATCTACGTGAATATGGAAAACAAAATAAAAGAATACAAGGTTGAGAATAAAATTACAAAAGTCAAATTTATCTTACTCATTAAAATATCAACAAAAGTCAAATTTATCTTACTCATTATATAAAATTTGTTAGATAATTGTCATTTTCGTAATCATTGTCACAAAGTTTAAATTTATATTTATATTGCTTACGAAAGCACTAGTGGTCTTGCATTGTCGTGAAGGAGCAATGGCTTAAAGCGATTGACCAATCTCGGTTGATTAGCACCTAGTTCTTCCTTCATGGTTTACAGTTGCTGACAATAGATATCTGCCGTAATCGTTTGGTCAGATTTTAGATAGCTGTAGTGAACGACACCGGCGCCGCTAGTCCACAAAACTCACAAGTAACTTTTTCTGAGTCTATTTTCGTTTAGGGCAGGATTTGGCTGGGTCTGCAGAGTTCAGCTATTGCGACGAACGCTTCCGATTATCGTACAGTACCTATACACTTTCATCACAAGTAATGATTTGATTTAAAATCCCTTCATTATTGTGTCGCTTGAGCAAAGTAACACAGCAGTTGACGCATGTTTGGAAGTTCGATCCACTCAATTCATGAAGTACCCATCGTTGATTTTTTTTTTTACTTTACCGATTTGCCTCAAGTAGATTAATACAGTTTTATGACTTATCCCGAAGCCTGCAGCTATCTCTGAAGTTCTTTGTGATGAATCTGCTTCTACAATATCCTATAATTCTTCATTTTCCACTTTGGTCTACGGCAGTCCATGGGGTTGGTTCTGAAGGTCGGAATTTCCAGAACGAAAACGTTGAAAGCAAAAACGTACAGTGCTTTCTTTTGCGACACCAGCGCCGTACACATCATTATTCGTTCGAGCTGTTTCTGCAACAACTCGTACTCGTAAATATACCGTTATTTCAAGTTTTCCGTTGTGCGGTAATAAGCGACGCCAAAAAAAATAATCGAGAAAAAACTCCATATGTAAGGACCCTAATACATGAGATAAGAATCAATGGCAACCCGCACGACTCTTCTGGGTGGAGTCAAATGGAAACAGCTGGTATCTGTGATCCAGGATAGGACACAAAAATGGGTTTCTGCTCCATGCAAGGCTGAATCTGTGCCTTGTAAAGCACACGATTTTCCAAAAGTAAAGAACCGCTTCATGGTTGAAGACTCCAAACATTATAAAAATTAGCTTTAGACATCAATTCGATAAGGAGCATTGCACTGCTGGAAATTCCCAAGAATTCCTTCAAGGATACTTTATTTCAGCGCCATAGCCTAACGGTAATCAGCGGCTTAGCACTCCCCTGCAGCATTGCTGACGTGCCTGGGCGACGGTAACCACTCACTATCAGGTGAACAGTGAGGTCGTTCTCCTGTTTTTACAATAAAAAAATGATATTATAATAAGATGATGTCCTTGATATGCACGGCTTACCAAACATTGTGGAACGCCAGCTTTTATGGCTACTTATAGACTTTGATACTCGGTCCATCCAAAAAGCTTGTGACCCGCCAGTAGTCTCACGGGTATTCCGTAACATTACTTACTTCAATTCTAAATAGAGTAGAATATGTTACGAGCATAATATGTTCCAGAGGCGGCTTTGCCGAGGGTGCAGGGTTTTTTTTGGATTGAAAAATTAGAGGTGGCCTCGAGGCCTTTCCAGTTTCACCAGGACAGGTGGGTGAGCAAAGGCTCAACCAGGAACTCAGGGATTTGCTAATAACCGCCCGAGTACCTCCGGAGGAGACCTAAGAACTCAAAGGCAGTTGTTTTGCAAATGAATCTACCACCGGATCGAAATGGTGAACCGCTAAAAAGATCTGGCAAGAAACTGCGAGATGATAAGTGAGTTAGATTGCACATCGAACTCTGGCGAGTTCGACGAGTACGGTTGCCAGAGTCCCTAAGCCTGCTCCTAGTGTTACAGCTGAAGGCGTCTAATGCGAGAGTTATTGGATCCGATGGATCCGTGTCTAGGGCGTCGACGGATACTGGCTCCTGCGTGGGCAGGAATCTGGTAGTTAGCGGGCAGGATGTCTGCGCAGTGGTGTTATAAGCGCCAGCGTCACTTTCAATGAACCTCTTACACTTGTATCTATTTCATTTTGACTGGACGCTTACTGAAGTGCGTTAGAGTAATGATTGCACGCGGGCGCTACGTGGGCTTTTTTATGTTTGAGAGATTACTGGTGGCCCGGAAGCCTTTCCAGTTTTTCCGGGGAAGGTGGGCGAGCAAGGGCTCAGGTAGGAGGGGTGGGATTTGCCAACAGCTACCCGAACGCCTCCAAAGGAGACCTAACAACTCAAGAGTAGCTGCTTCGCGAATAAATGTACTACCGGATCGGAATCGCGACCCGCTTTGAAAATCCGGCGAGAAACTCCACGGGTTGATGTTTAGGTTAGATGCTACATGAGCTAGACTCCTTACATTCCGGTACGAGCGATAAAGAGAGCCATTGTTCTGATGCAATCGAGACTTCGACACAAGCAGCCACGTTGTTTGTAGGTTTGCAGCTTATGATCAGGTGAACCTTCACTTGAAGCCAATCGTTTGATAGAATCACAAATATCTTATTTATCTTGTGAGCAGTTAATCTGCCAGCTTCTACTACAAGCAGTAATCAGGGGAAGTAAATAAAACATTGTTTTATACGTATTATTGCTAAGGTCAATATTTAATTCCTATATAATTATTCCCTACGTCAGATTACATTCGTTGACATTTCAAAAGTTTTAATTGTATAAGCATAAACGCTCGTCTTCATACATGGCGATTTGTACTCTGTCTTATAAATCTACCTATATCCTAGGCCAAAACCTTACCCATACCTGCCCAAAAATAACAAATTAATTAGTACAAAACAAAAGAAAAAAATCAGATAAATAAACGCTACATTAAAAAAAAAAAATGTTAGTAGAGGTATGTACTTTTGTTTAAATTGAATTTCTTTTGAAACAAATTTTTATTTGTATCACTAAATGCCGAAATTTTAGAACGCAAAAAATGGCGAGCTGAAATAACACTTGAAAATACAAAAAAAAAAAATTGTACGGGCCAGGTGTGTACATATAGATTTTGTAATCGGTGGAAAGCAAGCATACATTTAACTATAAACTCACATACACATAGGACGACACAAAACTGACTAAACAATGTGATGACATATACAAATAGGCTGATAATCTTGTGCGAAATTAGAACTTCATATGAAAATCCATACTTATAAGAATTATCTTGTATTCTTTCTAGAGATAACTATATCTTCTAGGGCAGGTCAAGTATTTGTTAAAAAATCTTAGATTGAATCAAATTTATCATAATTATTGTTCAATCTTATTGCAAGTGGCCTATAAGCCCCGATTTGCCGTTTATGTGAGAAAATTTAATTCAAATTTCATATTTTTGTAACTGCCCATATAAAATTGATGCACTTGAACTTGGCGGCAGGGTACTTGAAATACGTGAAGCAATCAAATTTGAAGGGCGTATTCGCCTCATTTATAATCAATATTAAAATTTGATTGCAATGCTTTGTAGTAGGAGCTTTTGCATTTATACTCCTCATATGTTGGATAAGTTAAAAATAGAATAAAAACTATTTTTTGGTACGGAAGCTTCTTGTCCAAAGGCAAAATTACGTAGGGCGTTGCTTTTTACTAATATTTCACAGGCTTGTTCGAACATACTGTAACAGGAAACTTATACAAATAAGTCTAGAAACTTACTTAAAATATCAGCATTTCAAACAGTAACATATAGAGGTATATTTCTACCATTGACTAGTTTCATACACACCATAATTTTTTTATTTGTATTAAGTTAATTACTAAAAATCCGTTTCTATTATTATTATTATTATTTTTAATGAAAAATTCTCAATAAGATTTGGATTTCTTAAGGAAAAAAAATACATATTAATTACAAGAATATGGCAGATTTTTATGGCTTTAGTATAATTTTTTATTTGATAAATAGAATCGCCGCCTTCGAGTCTCCGGCAATAGGAGTTTAAATCGACTGATCATTTAATTAAGTAGGTACTTGATATTTACCTGTTGAAACTACAAGATTAATTCTGTCCACCTGGGCCATAAAGCCTCTGCCAAACTCTTGTAAATACCTTTTTGAATACAGTATTGAAAGCAACGTGTGCTTCGGGTATTACAATAAATACTATTAAACCAAACACCACACAAACATAAATTAATATCTAAACTACGGTTTTTTTTATAAATTAAAGAACACAGTTTTTCACTATTATTTTATACTTAGCCATTAAACATAAGTACTTAAAACAAATATGTTGCGCAATTTTTTTAATGACTAGTTCCGCATAGTTTAAGTACTTCTCTATTATTTTTATATTTAAAAATAAATAATTCGTAATGCAACATTTTAAGCTTATAGAAGAAAAATAAATAGAATATAAGTAACTTATTTTCGAAATGCATCGTTTATTAACAGTTTCATGAGAATATATCTCGCCTCATTTAGTCAATTATGATATGCATTTAACTATTAATAATTTAACTATGCATTACATAAATTACTATTTATGAATAACAAACTAAAAGAATATTTGGAACTAGTGTTTCACTTTTTTTTTTTGTAACAAAATTAATCTGATTTTTTCTTTCACCTTTCTTATTGGCTTAGTCTAGGATGAACATCGACAATTCCCTCAGCCATTAAATATGCTGCTAGGCTGCTGGTATGAACCGGCGAGCATTTTCTTTGTTACAATAAAAAAATGGCGAAAAGACGTACTGGCATTAATGATTTCTAAACAAATAAATAATATTTTAATACTACTTACATATGCTACTATGAATATGTTAAATACAAACATCAAAATGAACAAACCCAATGGTTTCTAGAAATTATATGGAAACATACTTTTTTTTTTCAAATTTTATTTAAATTTACTTATATCATAATAATAAATAGTGATTATACAATGAAATTAATAATTAGAGAGACAATATCATAATGTGGTGAAAGTCAAATTAATTTTATTAGCGAGTTAAGATACTTACGTATTAGATTCACATTAGACAATGTAAGATGATATTTATGAGAAAATTACAAATGAGGTATAAATGTTTAATATTTATCCAATATTTGAAGTGAGTATTCTTTATAAATATTGCAATGTTAGTACACAAGTGAATTGTACTTACTGGTCATGCTGGCATAAAAACAAGATAATCTTTGCATAGTCTCAAACTCACATGTCAGGCTTGATTCGACTTGATTTTTCCTTAAATTATTCTTCTCCTTGTCCATTGTGAATCTTCCTATTTAATTAATGAGAAAATTACCTCCAAACACAACATACTCCTACATTCTTTAAATTATTGATTTGACTTTCACATATAAATACATTTAAATTTTAAATAATTTATGTGCCCAAATCTGATGCATTAAAAGATGTATGTCACAATTAAAATGTTGATCAATAATATACAATATTTGATGTTATGTCATGGTGCCACACATATGTCAGATTAAAGTATTTTAAGTGGGAACCATTATAAAAGTCACCCGTAGATTTTACTTTTCTTGAATAAAAATGATGATTTAATGAACATTTTTCTATGCTAGTGTGCTAGCAGGAGCTATACAGGAGCATCAAATTATATTATTGCTTTGATAATGTCTTCTAAGCCCGGAACAGCCCACATAATATTTTTGCTTTAAACTTTAATTGGAACTCCAAAAACTATTTGTCTTATTTTGATATTTTATTAACATTATAACAGCCACTTTCCGTCTTACTCACCAGTGGCTAAAATAAGCCTATTTTAGTTTTAATTTGATGCTCGTGTAAAAAAACTAGTTCTTAATATCTAGTATTTAAATATTTTTTGTGCATTATCATTTCTTTCAACCAGTAACTATTTTAAATTTATCTTTTTAATGTATGGGGCTTTGCTTATCATATGGTAAAATACTTATGGAAGAATTTATGGTGTTCTTATAAGTCACTTAGTGCATAGTTTTCTTTTATTAAATCAGTCAGTTTTATTGCTGATGTCTTTGGTTATCTCCTAAGTACAACTAAGTATCATATTTACGCTTAGTGTTTTTATAGCATCAAAAAATCATGTCACCAATGAACCAATAAACTTATTGTTGTAACCCAAATACACTTTTGGTTATAACCCAAAAAATAATTACATATTTTAATCTGGATCTGAATTGCACTGGGAATATATTTTTACTTTAAGTAAAAAAATCTTTTATATTGCACTGTTGATAAGCTATCATAATAATATGATATTAAATATAATTATATTATTGCATTAAGATTTGTTTCATTATTTCTTTTGTAGAATATATTACTATGTTGTCTATTACTTATACTATTTTGAGTATATTGCTCAGTTTTATATTGATTTGAATATTTTTAGGCTTATTACAACCATTTTTACTTTAGTACTTTATATTACATACTCAGCTATGTTTTAGGCTATTAAATTAGTTAAGTTTGTGATAAGTCTAGTAAAGTTCAAGATTAACAATCATAAATTTCGAGTATTCTACAGCTTATTTGTAAATGATTAAAAACCATTTGTATGTCTTATGAATTGGAGAACCATTCACTTTCTATATCAGATCATTTTGTTACTAATTTATGCAATTTTAAATGTGAAATTGTAATAAAATCTCATAGATTTTTTACTATTCATAATACGAAAGTTATTAAATGGAATCTTCTTATTGCTATATGTAACTCATTTATACAAATCATTGTTGGGTAATGTTTGTCAAAATTATGAAGTAAAATAAATATTGGATTAATATTATGATTACACGCATCATATTTTGTACTTCTGATGAACTTTACATGTCATGATTCGCATCATACAGTGTCAAAATGTTTTCCTACTCAGTACTATTATAATTTGATGTCAAACCATGACGATGTTGATCAACATTTTTGTATTAGCTACAATTTATTGACTAGACTCTCAAAGTCTTTAAGATTTACTCTTGTTGGTCTTGAAGCTGACCTGAAGGACCTGACCGTTCAGTGAATAGCCATTCAGGGATTGAATGGCAACAACAGCCTCATCATAATTGGTCATAGTAACAAAACCATAACCTTTGCACTTGTTTGTAGAGGGATCTCTAATTATTTTCACACTCTGGACGGCACCAAATGGCCCAAAAAGTTGCCACAGAACACTCTCCTCAGTGTCAGCCCCGATGTTGTACACGAAGATACACCAGCCTGATCCACCTAAAGCATTACCTTGAATGAGCGGATCGGAAAGAGGAGAAAATCTTTGGAGACCTTTGTTGATAGCTAGCAGTGCTTTACCTGCAGGGGTTATGATGCGCCGTGTTGAAGTTGGAGCCAGGTATGCAGTAAGGGGTGCCAAAACCTTATTCTGATTGCTTGGGTTGTTTGCACACTTGACAGTCATTGGGGTTGTTCCACCAGGTGGAATAGTGCCATTCAACTCACGTATAGCTGCTTCTGCTTCACACCTTTGATCGTACCGGATGAAGGCGACTCCTCTTGATGGACCTTGGATAGAGTGATCTTCTGGAGCTACCTGCATCAGCTGACCGACATTCATGTTCTCATGGAGAATGCGCGAGCTGATAATGGTACCGTAGGGGCCGAAGAGTTTCTCCAATTCTTGCTGAGTCATGTGTTTCGGGAGTCCGGAGACGTAGAGGTTGGCACCTTTAATCGCATCAGAGCTTGGACGTGCGTATGAAACTTTGATGATCTTGTTCTGCAGTCTGAGACCATTGAGTGTATTCACCGCCTTTTCCGCATCCTCAGCTCGGTGATAGTTGACGAAAGCGTATCCAAGACTCTGACCGTTGAGAATATGATCCGGAAACACGGTCACCTTGTCCCTTATTAACTTGCAGCTTTCTACTTCGCCGACACTCGAAAATAATGATCGAATTTCCTCCTGGGTCATCGTTTGCGGCAGATAATTGATTATCAAATTCGTCTTAGACTCATTCTTGCACGGCTGCAACTTACTTCCATTTTGCGTGGGCTGGTTTAGAGAGTCGAGCGGATTTGCCATCATTTTGACTCGATTTGTTTACAGAAAATTAGATAAAATGTCACTGGTTATGTGACTCTTTACTCAAAACGGGTAGTTTCGGAACTAAATCATGTATTCGTTGTTAGATATAAGAAGAATTCGGGCTGGTGTGAGCATATGCCATGCATGGGAAGAAAATCAATAAGATGCTGTTCACTTTCGTACTTATCCTGATTTCGGCAGAGCGGCACCGGAATTGTTGAATCAAAATATAATCAGAAACACAAATTAACTCTAGTTTATTAGATCTTAGAGAATACGAAAGCAAAGTGAAAAGGAAATCAACCAAAAATCTATGCGACTTGCGACCTATTCTCGTAAATTCATTTCTTTCACTTCACTTTCTTTTTAGAATGTTGCCAGTAAAAGAGCTCATGTTGGAATCAAGAGAATATTTCGGGAAAAAAACGTAGACTGTTTTTTTCTACTTTCACTTTAATGTTAGTGAAGCACTTTACTGTCTTATAAATAGTAAGTAATGGAAGTCAAATTTCACTTGGTTGGTTGAGCCTCAAATTAGAATTTGCTGTACTGTAGGAATCAGACACTGTATTAAATATATATATACAACACATAAGCATTTGCCCGTTGTGGGACTCGAAACCGCGACCTTCCGTCGAATAGCCAGGGGATCGAGTTGCACTGCCATCTTAATCAACTAATCTAATTACATCAGTAAGTGGTTACCGTCGCTCATTGACGTCACTAATGCCAGGGGTAGAGCCAAGCAGTTGCCTACCGCTTAATACTTTCCACAAGCCTCGTTTGAAGAAGAACATGTCATAGCGCTCGGGTAAAACCGTGGATCATTCCAAAGCCGGATAGTACGTGACAAAAATGATTTCTGGAAACGCACTGTGGTGAACGCAGCGGCACCTGGTAGTATGGATGTACTCTACTCCGGTGGGGGGCGGTGCGATAGTCAAAACAAGATGATGGTGTCAACTCAAATAATTCCTCAGAGGACTCCCAGAGTACTCTCGTAGGAACATACGGTACAAAATACAAAGGGAACTGAAGTCCCTCTGCAGACCCAGAGGTTCCAAAAGATTCGTGAAAATGGGATTATCGTCAATTCGAACGGCTCTCTTATGTACATACATTATTAGACATTAAGATGAGAATACATTCGGAAAATGAAATCACGATATTAAGACCAATAGATGTTGGAAACTATTAGTGGCATCGCAGCGGCTCAAGAAAGCTGTTGTCCAAAATCATAATATTAATCTTTATTTCTTCGCTGGAAGTCTGCTACTATGTATTCTCTAAATTATAATTGAATGCCTACTTGCATGAAATAAACCAGAACAAAAGTTACATGAGCTGCTTTACTCCACTTAATATATTTTATTAACTATTTCCAAGATAATTTACCTGTAATGAACAATTTAGTTTGTTCAAAAATTACAAATGGCTATCATTTATTTTGCAAAAAATAAATTGTGAAATAAAACTTGACATGGAGTCTTTTTTTTTAATTTTATGGGATAAGAACTCAGTGTCTTGAAAAGTGTACTTTTGATTCTTAAAATTCAAGATTCAAATTATGATATTTGGGCGTTCTTAGTTTTCAGAACTTTGCCTGAAGTGCAAACTTTGACTGTATTCCTTGCAACATTAAAATAGAACAACCAACATTACACAAAAACTTGATTTTGCCAACTTAACCAATCAATAATCAACCAGTTTACGAAGAGTGATTTTCACATGAAGTGTTTAATTTATGAATGAAATTTGAATGATAATCACATTTTAAAATTTAGTAGTCAAACAAAAGAAAGCATTTACTGTATGGAATGTAATGTCTTTAAAAATCTAAAATAATAATTTATGTTAGTTACAGTGACATCTATTGAAATAATATCAGTAACTATACTTACATTATACTTGGTGCGACATTTGGGCGCGTAATTCAAAGCTTTGCAAAAGTCATATATTTTGTCAAATTTCATATATTTTTTCTCTTCTATAAGTCCAACAGTTAATTCTTTATTTAAAAGCATTAGTATTCTCAATTTAAAAAAAAACAGTTGCATTTTCTTCTCTGTTAAAATGCTTTACGAATAGGTTTTTATTGAACATTAATTACTAAACAAAATAGAAACTGATCACTCTATATCTTGAGATATCAGTGATTATGGCCGGGTTTCATACTAACATCATTGAACGGACGATATTTTAAATAATATGGTAAAATTGGGATCTAGCCGTTAACTTTATTTTGATCCCCGTTATTTGACACAGGAAAAATCTTCGATACGAATTAAAATAAAAATAAAGTTTTTGAATGTGTATAGGGCATTATAAAGTGTCAATAAACAAAACCCTACTATTTCTTTGTCCTATTCGTCGACCTCTAGAATAATTTACCCAATTAGTCTCCTTACGATTTCTATCTTAAGTAGGTACTTTTATACGATTTTGTTATAATAATATTTTTTTATATATTGCTTTTCAGTAAATTCAGACAAGCTAAGGACGTGACTATCCGCAGCAATGTAGATATTTTTGTTCCGTGAAAGATGTTCTTTTGTGTAGAATAAAATTATTATTCTATGTACTGCTACATACTATTTGTGAATAATGAAACACTGAGCCGACAGCTCGTGCGCGTTCCTTACAAAGACAAATTCTCTACAGATAATGTTTTCCGCTGGGTAATAATGTAAACTTAGCTACTGGTAGACCATGGTTTGAGCCTACATTTACTCACAAAGTCCGTACAACTCTTGGGCAGTAAACTTTACAAACACGGAGAAATGTTTAATAAACTTTCAGTCTTGGATCGGTCGAAGTCTATAGTGAACAATGAGATACGGATGTGTTACTTACCGCAACGGAGTTTGGACTTGTGACGTCACAATGGAATACCTAATGATTCATTTTTATTGTGTTAAAATAAACGTTTTGTAAATGTAAAAGTAAATGTTTTGAAAAACTTAATAAAATAATGGTAACAGTTAAATTTTTTAGAATATTAGATTAATGGCGTTTATTCTCTGTTTTTTGACGGTGTCGTAGTGAGTGAGGTTAGCGAAACTCGTTTCCAGGTTGTGTTTTGATTTGTCCTTATTGATCGGAGGGTAAGTTCGAAAGTGAAGGTTTATTATATGAGTTACATAGTTGGAGGTAAAAGTCTAAAGTAACTATACACACATAAACCGTTTTTATGTTCACGCGAGGTAATGTACCCACGCCTAGTGCGGATAAGCGCTGAAGGAAGTGGGCGGACCAAAGGGACATCAGTGTGACAAGATCATTAGCAGCAAAAGTGGTTGCATATAATACTAAACGCTGCTGCAATCGCCCACTGAGTTTCTCGCCGGATCTTCTCAGTGGGTCGAGGTTCCGATCCGGTGGTAGATTCTGCGAAGCACTGCTAGTGTTAGCAAAATCTGAGGTTGAGCCCGTGAGCTCACCTACTCGTCAGGGCGTAACTGGAATAGATTCTTAGGCTACCAGTGAAGAGGAAGGAAAAATAATCGAGTAATGGATTTTTTTAATGATGCCTAATGCTCTCTGATAATAATTGAACTGAACTATGTAATTATAAGTCATGAAATTGATGTTCTTTTCTGATTGTCTTATAACCTGGCGTGGATTATTTCCCAAATAAATATAACCTGATCAAAATGAATCCGATCAAATGTAATGTTAATGTATTATTTTTATTTTTTTCAATAAAGAAGTGCAGTTTTCAAAATTTTTGTTAGTTAGTGAAAATGTAATAATCTGGATTTCATAATTTTTTTAATTTTTGGAGTTTACTCCTTTAGAATCGATTTACATATATAGGCCCGGGGTATGAAAATTATGGGGACCAAAATCGTACTAGCATGTCACACGAAATGCGTTATGCGCCTGATTGCGCATGTCACACGAAATGCGGGTGACGCCGGGCTGCTGCGCCGGCAGTCCGCCACAAAGCCTCGTACTGATCGCGCGTTTCTCTCATTATTGTATTTTCATATATTTGTTAGTCGTTTGTTTTGTGTCTCGTTAATTTGTTAATAATCTGTAGTGTATCGTGTTGTCGTAATATAGAACTATTTCTCGTATTGTTTCGTTTAATTTTTGGAGTTTACTCCTTTAGAATCGATTTACATATATAGGCCCGGGGTATGAAAATTATGGGGACCAAAATCGTACTAGCATGTCACACGAAATGCGTTATGCGCCTGATTGCGCATGTCACACGAAATGCGTTATCGCAGGTGACGCCGGGCTGCTGCGCCGGCAGTCCGCCACAAAGCCTCGTACTGATCGCGCGTTTCTCTCATTATTGTATTTTCATATATTTGTTAGTCGTTTGTTTTGTGTCTCGTTAATTTGTTAATAATCTGTAGTGTATCGTGTTGTCGTAATATAGAACTATTTCTCGTATTGTTTCGTTTAATTTTTTATATCCAGTAAACTCCAGTCGTGCGTCGGAGCGGACACACACACTTTTTTATTCTATTTTTTAATTATTCTTATTTTTTTTAGTTTCAAGATGTTGTCAACTCTTGCACTGTGGATTGTACCTATATTTGAGGTGACATTTGTTACGTACCTACATACTTCTTGTCATTTTTCGATGTTTGTATATCGATGATCAAATAATATGTGTATAATCTATATCGATGAGAGCTTTGTTGGTGCAACTGAATAAATAAATAAAATAAATAATTATTTCATAGCTGCTAAATTCCCAATATTTATTCCTTTGTTTTTATATCCTTCAAGCCGGAAAATGTATTTGCTTTGGAAGAATTTTTATTTTCATCAGATTTTAATACATATCAAGTACAAGATACAATTAAGCAATAATAACCTAATAATAAGCTAATATTATGAATAGCGGCTCATGTAAACTATGATTATTAACAAAAAGGTTCAATATCCGGCACGCTCGTATTTTACAAGGCTACCAACATTGCAACAAGCAGTGCATGCATGAATATAGTTTTAATACAATACATCAATAAAAGGCGTTAAAAAAATTAATAACCCAACTATTATACTATTGTTAATAACATTGTTTTCTATGTTATTATTTAACTTTACTTATTAAATTTAAAACGTGACAAATACGTGTAATTTGTATTACTTTTTTTTATTTAAGGTTAAGTTCACCTTGAGCGTTTTTTCATGAGGGACCGCTCGACTTTATTGGCCACGATTTACAGTCACCGTTTATTATGCCAGCCATCTTAAATAAATAAAAAAAAACGTGATGCGAATTATACATTATAATTTAATGCTAATACATTTTGATTGGCATGAGAAAGAGACGTCCGAAAAGACTTGAAAGGACTGTGCGAAAGAGGATATGCGAGAGAAGGTTGTGAGTACAGGGATGACATTTGATAGAGCTGAATGTAAAAACAGGCCAGGGTGCAGGCCAGGGTATGCGGCACTTTCAATGAACCTGTTACAGTAGTAGTAGTTTTATTTTTCCAACTGGAATGGCAAAGGTGTCATAGCATACAGCCTAAACTTACCGGGGTCCCTTAGCCTGCTCCTAGTGTTAGAGTTGAAGGCGTCTAATGCAAAGGTATTGGATCTGATGTATCCGTAAGGACATGAGCACACATCCCTCAGGCTAGGGACAGTAGAGTCACCCGAAATCAATTTTAACGTCCTTTTTAAATACGTATTGACCTTCAAAAATAATATATTGCTGGTTCCAAAAAACTGTTAAAATTAACAAAAGATTAAATTTAAATCTTGAATTAGCGATTTTTTTTTTACTTTGATGGGTCGACGAAGCAGAAATAGGCAGGGTCCGTTCATTTTCCGTTCAAAATTTCATATCCACCAGATATGAAATTGTACAATTAATCTCCGTTCTCTTTTAAATTGCACCATACCGTCGAACTTTCCCCACACAACGTGGTCTCGCCTTGTCGTGGCGGTGGGGCTTAAGCGTGCACCCCGATACCGTGGAGCAGCGTTGTCTGCACAGGGGTGCCGCGAACTAAGAAGACTGCACACCGTGTTCCCTTTTCCCACCTTTGCTAAGCAAAGGGTGCGTGAAGAGGGAGAGGGCTCCCTTCTGGAGCCCTCCTGTATGCTAGGCCATGTCCCCGGCGGCTCTCTGGCTGTTAAAGGGGAAGGCCCTCCAGAGGGGGGTACCGGTACGCCGGCGTGGCCACAACGTGGTCAGACGTGTGGGTCTGTCAGTAATGGTAGACCCACGTGGATGAGAAGTGAACCGGAGGGCATTCCCTTCCGGTCGCTGGTCGCCATGTCCCCGGCTGCCTCTTGGTGGCTACAGGGGAAGGCCCTCCAGAGGGGGGTACCGGTTTACCGGCGTGGCTTCGTAGAAGCATACCGTAATCCCTACCGAGTAGGAGGCGGGGGCCGCTGCCTAGCAGGGGCCGCGAGGATGCGAACCTCTATAAAAAATGCCCTAATCTTAAGCTTGTGACGTGTCCGGTGATGAGATGAGTGGCTGGAGGGAGTCCAGTCGTGAGGACCGTCCCAGGGGACCGACCCCTGGTTAAATAAAAAGGAACAAATATAATGATGGCAAACTTCAAACAAAAATTACCCCAGGAGGGTACCACCTTAGGTGGAGAATCCCTCCGTGCTTCCACCTCGGTGGGAGCACGCTGCCCCGCGTATTCTGGGGGGGGCAAAGAATGCCAAGATGAAGGGGGCTGTGCGACGGGCAGCGGAAAACCCGTCGAACCGAGGTGTGCCAGCGCTGGCTCGACGCGCTCTGCGCTCGTCAGCGACGGCGAGGCAGTTGATCCAAAAGGGACAACCGCCAAGAAGATCAGGCGGAAGAGGAAGTCGTGGCGAGTTTCCTCTCGTGAGGGGGTAGGGGAGCCAGCGTCGTCCTCTGGTGCGGATGCCCCACCGGAGAAAGTGCTGGTAGTCTCCGAAGCGGCCTCTGCTGCGGAGGAGATGCCGCCCCCTAAAGGGAGACCCGCCCGTAGAAGAGGCGCACCGTCACCGGCACCATCATCAGTGTCGATGTCTGTCGCCTCACTAGACGGGCAGACGACGGAGGAGGAAGAGGGTGGTCTTCAGGACCCTGCCTTGGTCATAGACAGGGCCATGAAGACCATCAAATCATATGCGGCCAACGGCACCAAAACCAAAGCTGCTGGCCGAAAACTGCGAGAAGTGGTCTCGCAGGTCTCGAAGGTTCTGCCTTCGGTTGCTTCTGCCAATGACCAGGTAGTACCACTCACACACAGGTAGTGACACTCGCGGGGCCACGGATGTTGGCTCCGCCAGAACCAGCAAACTTCAGCCTGGACGAGGTCATCAGCCGCACTGTCCAGGCTGTAATAGAAAGGCTGGGCGGCAGGTTGGCAGCTCTCGAGGCGAAAGTCTCGGTCTCGGCTGACACTAGGCGGCCGGCGGTGTCGGGTGCTTTGGCCACTCGTCCTGCTCCCGTACGAGCTCCGGCCACCAAGTCGGGCCCGGGACGGGCTAAAACCAAGCGAGGGGGTGGCGCTATAGCGAATCCTCCACTACAAGCACCCCAGTCCCGTCCACTGCCTCCGCCTCCGTCAAATATGGACGAGGGGTGGAACGTGGTGGCCAGGCGGGGCACCAGAAAGGCCCCACCGGCAGCTCCTCAAATGGGTAGAGCGCCGGCGGCCAAGGCGGCTCAAGCTGCACCCCAACAGGGTCGAGCGTCTGAAGCCGCCAAGAAAAACCAAAAAAAGAAGTTACCGCGCGCGCCTCGGTCGGCAGCAGTGGTTCTTACCCTACTGCCAGCCGCTGAAGCCAAGGGCATGACATACAGAGATGTCATCGCCCGGGCGCGTGCGGCAGTTGACCTGGGCGAGATTGGGGCGGAGGAGGGCCTCCGCTGCAGGCAGACGGCCAACGGGGCCAAGCTGCTAGAATGTCCCGTTGCCGATAGTGCCGGCATCGCGGAGCGTCTGGTGGCGAAGCTCCGTATGGTCCTACCTGAGGAGGAGGTGCGGGTGCACAGGCCGGTGAAAATGGCCGAATTAAGAGTAACCGGCCTGGACGACTGTACCACCAGGGATGAGGTGATGGCGGCTGTCGCTGTCCAGGGCAAATGCGCACTGGAAAATGTAACCGTAGGCGAGCCGCGCCGCGGTTATACCGGGGCCAGCTCGGTGTGGGTGCGTTGCCCGGTGGAGGCGGCTGCCTCCCTGGCTGCTCCCCCGCCCGGGAGACCATCAGGAAATCCAGGCATACTGCGCGTGGGCTGGATAGCGGCCCACGTACGCTTGCTTGAGTCACGCGCCTGGCGATGCCTTCGGTGCTTTAGCACTGGACATGGCTTCGCCAGGTGCACCAGCTCGGTTGACCGCAGCGGTCTATGTTTCCGCTGCGGCCAACCTGGTCATAAAGCGGCGTCCTGCACGGCCGCCCCGCACTGCGCTCTGTGCGCTGCGGCCGGGCGTAGGGCAAACCACCGGGCGGGAGGCAAGGCTTGCTTCCCGTCCGGTGTTAATACTGAACGCAACCGGCGCCGAAAATCAAGGCGCCGGCAGAAGAGAAGGTTGGCCAGAGGAGCACTGGCCAATGTTGCAATCCCCGCTGCGGCGCCGGTGCCGGAGGGTGGGGGCAGCGGTGAAGAGGAGGGGGCGATGGATGTGGTTCAACAGTAATGGACCACACCTATCGCTTCCTCCAAGGAAACCTGAACCACTCCGCCAGAGCTCAGGACATGCTGTCTCAGAGCATGGTGGAGTGGTCCATAGACGTGGCTGTGGTCGCCGAGCCGTACTTCGTTCCCCCGGCAAATGATTGCTGGTTCGGGGACGATGGCGGCCTGGCGGCCATAGTCATAAGAAGAGACGCGACGATCCCCCCCTTGGCGATGGTGACCAGGGGCCAAGGGTTCGTCGCGGTGCAGCTGGAAGGGACCGTCGTGATCGGGGCGTACTTCTCTCCGAATAGGCCTACTGTCGAGTTCGGGCATTTCCTGGACGGGATCGGGGCGATTGCTCGCCGCCTCGCTCCTCGTCCAGTGATTCTCGCGGGGGACCTCAATGCGAAGTCTGTCGCATGGGGCTCCCCCCGCTCGGACGCTCGTGGTAGGCTGTTGGAGAGGTGGGCGAACGTGGCCGGCCTCTATTTGTTGAATAGAGGGTCGGTTGCGACGTGCGTGCGGTGGCAGGGCGAGTCTATTGTGGACGTTACGTTCGCGAGCCCGGCCATCGCGCGCCGTATTCGCGACTGGAGGGTTCTGGAGGGGGCGGAGACGCTGTCAGATCACCGGTATATTCGATTTGATCTCTCCGCCCGCTCCACAGTCGCGGTCGCCTACGGGGACCACCCCCGTGGTGCATCCCGGTCATTCCCCAGGTGGGCACTGAAGCGCTTGAATAAGGCGCTACTGATGGAAGCTTCTACGGTGGCGGCGTGGGCGCCCATGCGTCCACATCCAGTTGAGGTCGAGGACGAAGCGGGGTGGTTCCGGGACACGATGCGTCGCATCTGTGACGTGTCGATGCCCCGGATTAGCCCTCGACCTCCCAATCGCCAAGTGTACTGGTGGTCGCCCGAAATCGCGCAACTCCGTGTGGAGTGCGTTCGGGCGAGGCGCCAGTGTGCGAGGCATCGCCGCCGTCGCCTGCCGCGGCGCAACGATCCGGTGGCGTTCGCGGTGGTAGAGGCCCAGCTGTACGGCGCATTTCGCGTCGCACAGAGGGCGTTGCAGCTGGCCATCAGAAGAGCCAAGGACCAACACATGGAGGGTCTCCTGGAGACGCTGGATGAGGATCCGTGGGGGCGACCCTATCACATGGTGCGCAATAAAATGCGCCCATGGGCCCCCCCAATCACGGAGCGTCTCCAGCCTCAGCAGCTGCGGGACATCGTCTCGGCGCTGTTCCCGCAGGAGCAGGGGGGATTTGTCGCTCCCGCTATGGGCGCGCCGCCGGAATACGACGGCGACGCCCCTGCTGAGGTGCCCCATATAACAGGGGCGGAGCTCCGTGTGGCAGTACGCAAAATGTGCGCAAAGGACACTGCACCTGGCCCGGACGGCGTCCATGGCCGGGTTTGGGCCTTGGCTCTTGGTGCCCTAGGGGACCGACTCTTGAGACTTTATAACTCCTGCCTCGAGTCGGGACGGTTTCCTTCATCGTGGAGGACGGGCAGACTTGTGCTGTTGAGAAAGGAGGGGCGCCCGGCGGATACTGCCGCCGGGTACCGTCCCATCGTGTTGCTGGATGAGGTGGGCAAACTGCTGGAACGCATTCTGGCAGCCCGCATCATCCAGCATCTGCTCGGGGTGGGACCCGATCTGTCGGCGGAGCAGTATGGCTTCCGAGAGGGCCGCTCAACGGTGGACGCGATCCTTCGCGTGCGGGCCCTCTCGGAGGAGGCCGTCTGCGGGGGTGGGGTGGCCTTGGCGGTGTCGCTCGACATCGCCAATGCGTTTAACACCCTGCCCTGGTCCGTGATAGGGGGGGCGCTGGAAAGACACGGAGTGCCCCTCTACCTTCGCCGGCTGGTCGGCTCCTACTTGGAGGACAGATCGGTCACGTGTACCGGACACGGTGGGGTCGTGCATCGGTTCCCGGTCGTGCGCGGTGTTCCACAGGGGTCGGTACTCGGCCCTCTTTTGTGGAATATCGGGTATGACTGGGTGCTGAGGGGTGCCCTCCTCCCGGGCCTAAGCGTAATCTGTTACGCAGACGACACGCTGGTCGTGGCCCGGGGAGGGAGCTTTGCTGAGTCTGCTCGTCTTGCCACCGCTGGGGTAGCGCATGTCGTCGGCAAAATCAGGAGATTGGGCCTCGACGTGGCGCTCAGTAAATCCGAGGCCATGTGGTTCCACAGGCCCCGGAGAGTGCCACCTGTCGATGCCCATATCGTGGTTGGAGGCGTCCGGATCGGGGTCGGGGTGCAGTTAAAGTACCTCGGCCTCATTCTGGACAGTCGTTGGACCTTCCGTGCTCATTTTCAGCACCTGGTCCCTCGTTTGTTGGGGGTGGCCGGCGCGTTAAGCCGGCTTCTTCCCAACATCGGGGGGCCTGACCAGGTGACGCGCCGTCTCTATACGGGGGTGGTGCGGTCAATGGCCTTATACGGGGCACCCGTGTGGGGCCAGTCCCTGGCCGTGGGGGTAGCGAAGTTGCTGCAACGGCCGCAACGCACCATCGCGGTCAGGGTCATCCGTGGTTATCGCACCATCTCTTTTGAGGCGGCGTGTGTACTGGCTGGGACGCCGCCTTGGGTCCTGGAGGCGGAGGCGCTCGCTGCTGACTATCAGTGGCGGGCTAACCTTCGTGCCCGGGGCGTGGCGCGTCCCAGCCCCAGTGTGGTCAGAGCGCGGAGGGCCCAATCTCGGCGGTCCGTGCTGGAGTCATGGTCCAGACGGCTGGCTGATCCTTCGGCTGGTCGTAGGACCGTCGAGGCGATTCGCCCGATTCTTGTGGATTGGGTGAATCGTGACAGAGGACGCCTCACTTTCCGGCTCACGCAGGTGCTCACT
Source organism: Bombyx mori (assembly GCF_030269925.1). Lineage (NCBI taxonomy): Eukaryota > Metazoa > Arthropoda > Insecta > Lepidoptera > Bombycidae > Bombyx > Bombyx mori. Next base: position 16,507,996 of record NC_085118.1, read on the forward strand.
GGGCATGGTTGCTTCGGTGAGTTCCTGCACCGGATCGGAGCCGAGCCGACGGCAGGGTGTTACCATTGTGGTTGCGACTTGGATACGGCGGAGCACACGCTCGTTGCCTGCCCCGCATGGGAGGGGTGGCGCCGTGTCCTCGTCGCGAAAATAGGAAACGACTTGTCGTTGCCGAGTGTTGTGGCATCGATGCTCGGCGACGACGAGTCGTGGAAGGCGATGCTCGACTTCTGCGAGTGCACCATCTCGCAGAAGGAGGCGGCGGGGCGCGTGAGAGACGCACAAGCCCGCCGCCGTCGAGCGGGGGCCAGGGAGGCGGATCTCGCCCAAGCCCTGGCCCTCTAAGTGTTTCGGGTCCCCCTCATATGTCGGTCTGGGGCCCGGCGAAGGGGGCCTAAGAAGACGACGTGCAAGCTGCTCTGCACGCGTTTTACGCAAGAGCATCCGGGTGATGGAAGGCCGGCTATCCTCGACCCACGCTGGTTCTGACCCAGCGGGGTATTTCGTAGGATAACCCATTCAAACCGGCGCCATCTAGGCGGGCTTCGGACAGCCTGCCGACCGAGAGGGCTGGTGGTCGTGGCGCCGACGATCGCTGGCCTGGCGTCCCGAGGGGGAGGGTGATGAGAGAGATGTGCTCCGCACTAAACGCTTCACTTTCCTCCCTTTGCCTCTTCATGAGTTCTGTCTCATGCGAGGTTTGGACGTTGGTTGTTGAGCGACAGGAGGTTTTAGTCGGTTCGACTCCGACATGCCCCACCCCCCATCCCCAGTGGAGGGTGGGAGTCCGGCGATTTCCTTCTGACCAAAAAAAAAAAAAAAAAAAAAAAAAAAAAACCGTCGAACTTTACGTTTATGCGAGTACAAACTGAGTGCATGCGCACCGAAATCGGAACGCGAATGCGTAACCGGCAGAACTGTCGTTTGACATACTGTCTTTGATTTCAACGCAATAGCCCATTAATGTTAATCATTGATTCGCGAATCCCGGTCACACGATTAAAAGGGCATCATGTAAGCCCTCTCTGTTGAGTATGTCAGCTGAGGCACTAACTTTTCTTTTTTTTCTTTTTTATTGCATAGATGGATGGACGAGCTCACAGCCCACCTGGTGCTACTTGGCTACCGGAGCCCATACATATCTACAACGTAAATGCCGCCACTCACCTTCAGATATAAGTTCTAAGGTCTCAGTATAATTACAACGGCTGCGGCACCCTTCAAACTGAAACGGATTACTGCTTCACAGCAGAAATAGGCAGGGTGGTGGTACCTACCCGTGCGGACTCACAAAAGCTCCTACCACCAGTTTTCTGGTTTGTTATTGAGTATGTAATGAGTTACAAATAAGTTACAACGTAGATTTATCGGTCTTAATAAGCACGGCCAAGCTAAGTTACGCCGTATTTATTAGTAATAGGGGTTATTGTACAAGGTTACGAGATTGTTTAAAAAACAAACAAGTGTGCGTTTGCCTTAGTTTCGGTACACGTGCACTAAATGCACTTAAATTGACAATTGTCAATGAACTTGAGAGAGAAAAAAAAAAAAAATATGTGGTGTCGTGGGACACCAGGTAGGAACGAAGTTCCTTCGGCTAATGTAGAATCGACACAAATTGCAAAAAAAATCGTGCTCAATTTTATGTAGGTTTTTTTGATTTTTCTCTTAAATTTTGCTGATTAGTTTTTATTTAAGTACAAGAAAGTATTTAGGAAATTCAGTATTTTAGGAAATAATAAATTACTTAAAATAAAAAAAAACATCATAATTCAAATTATCAACTAAAATAACAAAATATGTCTCTTTATTTTTGTTTGACAACATAAAATGACATAGAAATAGAAAAATAGAAATAATAATAGAAAGAGAATGGATGAGAGAACGAAAAGAAACAGGGAGAAAGAGAAAGGTATTATACACTACTCCCTTGTGTATGCGACTGTGGCGCCTGCGCACGTCTCATTTAACGGTTTTATTCCACGCACTTTTTTGCACGGATTTTTTCTTACAGTTTTACTATCACATTTTTTTCAGTTCGGTCGCGCAGCAAAATCCCTATCCCCTCCAAGCCGTAAGGAACTTCGTTCCAAAAAATTGTATTGAAATCATGATGTAAGTAATGTCAATACATACTTGTTTTAATTTAGAAAACATACCCTGTATTTAGAGGTATTTATCTCATCTCACTTTAACGGAGTAGATGACGGAGTTGATCATTAAAAATAAATTTTATTTTTATTGCCCTTGTAGGCATACGAGCACACGGCCCACCTGATGGTGAGTGGTTACCGTCGCCCATGGACTTCAGCAATGCCAGGGGCAGAGCCAAGAGCACCCGCGGCGAGATCTCATCGCGGTGCTGGGGAGGGACCTCTCCTTGCGGGCTGTCATTGCCCGCATGCTAGAGGACGAGAGTTCGTGGGAGGCCATGGCCAGATTTTGCGACCTGGTCATGGCGTTCCGCGAGGCTGAGGAGCGTGAAAGGGAGTGGAATCCCTCTTCGGCTCCTCAGCGAAGAAGGCGGGGTGGGCGACGCGGGCACGACGCCCCCGTTAATCTCCCGTAGGGACTGTTGGGTACTGGGTGCGGGAGCGCCCGGTGCTCTGGTGTCGGTTCCGTGGTGAGGCAGCGCAAGGTGGCTCCTATGCGCCACTCACGGTGTGTCTCCCGAGACGACGTCCTGCGGGATCTTCCCGGGGATTGGATCCCGTCCTATTGTCAGGACGGGTACCGGCGACGGAGAGCCTGCGGCGCGCATTGTGCGGTACCGTAGGTTTCGTGGAGTCGGAGTGGTGGAGCTCGATGGGGTTTAGTCGGTAGTCGGTTTTGCGGGGCGGGTCCTGCGTGGTAGACGCCACGCAGCGCCTCGCGCGCCTTTCTCAAGGCGTAGTCTCCCGGTAGGAATTGGAAGAAGAGGAGGACTTTGGTCTTCCTCTTCTCCCTCTTCTTCTCTGGAGGCGCCGGAGTCCGACATAACCCGGTCTATTACCCCTCTCGACCGGGAATCCGTAAATGGATTCCCAGGCGTTAAAGAAAAAAAAAAAAAAAGGGGCGGGGCCAAGCCGCTGCCTACCGCCAAACAAATATATTTGGTGAAACAAATATATTTTTTTGTTTTATTTAAATATCGTTTCGAGTCGTACAATTATTGTCCCTTATCAAACCATTATAAAGGTCCGAAATCATAAAGCTTTCTGAATTTTTTCGGTGGACCCACTGATTTTTGATACGATAGGGCCACTTTCGAATGATCGACCCATTGACCGCACAAGAAGACATTACGTTATATATCTACCTGTGTTGATTACTACATTGTCGAATTTTCCACGAAATCGAATATCAAAATGGCTCTGACACTTGACACTTTTATTACTCTAGTGCTCGCCCTGTGGTCGAAATTCGATAATTCATTCATTTTAACAATAATATTGTTCTATTGTAACATTTCTATTTTAATAATTGTTATACAATCAAAGCCATAGATAATACACATAAATTAGTTATAGCTAAGCAACTCAAGCACTCAACAATAATGTTTACGGGCGGCGGCCACTAGATGGCTTCGCTTCGTTTAGTTTCTCATTGTAGATGGCAGTAACATATTACCTATACTATATTTTATTTTTAATAACCGATTTTGTAAATTTTCAGAAACTACAAATTGATAAAATGTAATGAATTTTTCTATAACAAATAAATACTTGTATGATTTATATATTTTTTAATTTCTGCATTTTGTTATGCAATAATTAAATGCCTTAACTTTAGTCGTCGTGGTCTAAAGGATAAGACGTCCGGTGCATTCGTATCTAGTGATGCAACGGTGTTTGATTCCCGCAGGCGGGTACCAATTTTTCTGATGTAACACGTACTTAACAAATATTCACGATTGACTTTCACGATGAAGGAATAACATCGTGTAATAAAAATCAAACCCGCAAAATTATAATTTGCGTAATTACTGGTGGTACGACCTTTTGTGAGTCCGCACGGGTAGGTACCACTACCCCGCCTATTTCTGCCATGAATCAGTAATGCGTTTCGGTTTGAAGGGTGGGGCAGCTGTTGTAACTATACTGATACCTTAGAACTCATATCCCAAGGTGGGGGCGCCATTTATGGGCTCTGCTTAACACCAGGTTGGCTGTGAGCTCGTTCACCAATCTAAGCTATAAAAAAAAAACGCGATTTTAAATCGTGAAGGTACTTCTGATTATCTCAATTGTGTTAACCGCTGATCCAATCTTAAAAACGGAGTATCTTTCGGTATTTTATTCGGTACTATGAGAATTGAAAAGTGCATATCTATAGTATTACGAAACCATCTTGCCGAGTACACTTCCCAGTTGGAGTTTAGTAAGAATCGCCTTGCCGGTGCATTGAGTGCGCGCGCACCCGGCCAGCATAGCAAACTCTTTGGGCACGGTTCAAAGACCTCACCAGGCCCTTGCGCGCTTTATTGCAACTGTTATTCTAATTCAGACAAAGGGAAACTTATGTTTTTAAACGTTGCCTACAAACTCAGCACATTCGTCTTGTTTAGTCGTCCGCACATGGCTTATGTTGCAAGCCAGTTTTTTTTTTTTACTTGTTGTTATTATTTGTGTATCTTTTTAGCTTATAATGTGTATTGTATGTCTAATAAAAAATAAAAAATAAAAACTCTGGGGTAGCTTTCGAAAATTTCATGACTGCATGTTTCTTAGTTGACGGAAACAATTTATAAACATTTAAGCTTTTTGTGTTTAGACATACACTAGAGGATGACATTTTTTGTTGTTGATAAATTGTTTTTTAGAAATTATATTTAAATACGAATTACATATTGATATTATTTGTTATTTTCTTTCAATAAAAAAAAAGTTTATGTTTAAGTTGATTATCGAAAACACGAATAAAACAACATTTTCTGAAAATAAATCGTAGCTAGATCGATTTATCGCCCCCGAAATCCCCTGTATACTAAGTTTTATGAAAATCGTTGGAGCCGTTTCCGAGGTTCAGATTATATATATTTATACGATGTTTACATATTGGATCGGAACACAAACAGGAAGAGAGTTGATCACTTAACTTAAAAAGTACAAGCGTTCATTTCAGAGAAATTCTTGAGCCGAGGTTTCATGTACCTGCAGTTTCCATTTGATTGCACATAGCAAAGGACCAATCGGATTTCTCTAGATTTTGATCTATAGAGCCCTCAGAGCCTCTGGGTCCTCAAAGGGCACTCTCATGGAACTTCAGATCTCATAATATTTTGTGTTGTTCCACTGAGGGTACTCTGAAAAATTGTTCGATGTGATGCCATGATTATATTGGCATGTTTTTTTTTATTGCTTTGATGGGTGGATCAGATCACAGCCCACCTGGTGTAAAGTGGTCACTGCAACCCATAGACACCTACAACGTAAACGCACCACCCACCTTGAGATATAAGTTGTAAGGTCTCAAGTATAGTTACAACGGCTGCACCACCCTCAAGCCGAAACACATTACTACTTCACGGCAGAAATAGGCGGGGTGGTGGTACCTACCCGTGCGGACTCACAAGAGGTCCTACCACCAGCAAAAATGCTCAAGCTCTTCTTGAGCTCTCATGCTCAAGTTCATTTACCAACGCACGCATCACCAGAGCAGCATTCGTTTTTATTACCTGGACCTTTGAGCTCATCTACGGTCCGATCCAAGATGCTGAGGCAGATTAACAAGCTGACTACCCATCTGTTGTTATGGTTACAGGAACCCATAGACATCGCAACGTAAATACCAACACTCATCTTGAAACATGAGGTTGGAGTCTCAAATGTCTTGTACAACGGCTATCCCACTGCTCGAACTAACAGACTGTTTCACGCCAGAAACAGAACGGACGATGATATCTACTTATGGTGGTTTAAAATTCGCCCCATCACCAGTAATTACGTAAAAAGTCTGACTTCTGTAACATTTTCATCTTGAACGTGATTCGAAGAGAACCATTATCTGCCAACTCTCTCAGCGACTCGAATATACCCCTGCCGTGGATGTTCATCAGTGATGGTAACTAGCACCAAAGACGCCGAAATCTCATTTGCCACGTTGAGCACTAACAAATAAATATGGCGGACGTACTATAGTAGGCGATTCCCATCGAACCCGTCTACCGGAATTCGACAGGTAATAAATAAAGGATTCGACGAGTAAACTACCACAGACACAGCCCATTTCGCCGGATCTTCTCAGTGGGTCGCGTTGCCGATACAGTGGTAGATTCTACGAAGCACTGCTCTTGCTAGGGCTAGTGTTAGCAACGCCCCCAGGTTAGGGCCCCGGAGCTCACCTACTTGTTAGGTTAATCTGGCATAGCCTCTAAAGGAAGCTTAGGTTGGAAAAAAAAGTAGGTGATTCCCGATAGTTTAGTTACTTACCTAAAAAATGAGCTCAAATTTATTCTATTCAATATTAGAATTACGTTAAAAGTATATGGAAAGTTTCTTTTTGTTTGATGACACAGTTCCACATTGGGTCTGAATAGCGAACACTCGTTTGTATCAACAATAATGAAGAGTACACACACATGTACGTCATTTGCGAGATAAACTCCTCTAAACAAAAAACATATCAACAAATAATACTTTAGATGTTGCCTTATAATATATTTAACTTAAAAAACAGAATTATATTAGTTTGTCTCTCTCCTCCTTAGTTTTTATTCCTCAATGCTAAGTGTCGGACCACCCTTCTGGATCATTTTCTCTTTCTCCATCTGCTTCTGTATCTGGAGTCTACGAATAAATTATTTATTCGTAGACTGGAGTTGTGAAATTTGGATTCACGAGCGGTGCGGATCTGGTCGGACCAACATATTGGGCTGCGCCTTTTTTATATCCCTTATAGGTCGACGAGCATACCTGATGGTAAGTGGTTACCGTCGCTCATGCACGTCAGGAATGCGCGCAGCCTACCGTTTCCCATCCACTTCATTAGGATTTATCTGTGAAATAATTAAATTTCATCACAAAAAGAAAACATTTCATAGCCAAAGACAGATTTTTAAATAATCTGGGATTAACATATCATCCGTTTTTAATTAAATCATGGCAACCTCGATGCTTATGGCTACCAAAGCTACATATTAAGAATCCGAAACGTGTAAAATAAATGAAGTAACAAAACAAATACGAGTTTCAACCGCAATTAAAATGTTTTCACTTGCGTCATGAAAACAAAAAAGAATAATTAGGCACATACGTCTTATTTTTTGTGCACTTCCAAAATTAATGTGCCATGTTAGGAGAGGCTTTGTCCTTGCTATTGATGACGTCATCATCGGCGACCACTCCGAATCAGATGGTCCATTTCTACTTTATCTAAATTGCAATTTATAAACAACCACTCATGCTCCTGAAACCTTAAACAAAACTCTGTCGAATAACATCGCATGGTCTGATGAATCTTCGCTCAAGACAGATATTCTATTGAAATTTGCATGAAACATAAAGCAGCTATACGCACATTTATTTTTATTTTTATTGCCCTTGTAGGCAGACGAGCATACGGCCCACCCGATGGTGAGTGGTTACCGTCGCCATGGACTTCAGCAACGCCAGGGGTAGAGCCAAGCCGCTGCCTACCCTTTAAGTACTCTCCACAAGCCTCGTTTGAAGAAGGACATGTCATAGTGCTCGGGAAACATTTTGGAGGGGAGTTCATTCCAAAGCCGCATGGTACGTGGTAAAAAAAAACCTCTACTCCCGTGGCGGGCGGTACGCTGGTAAAAACGAGATGATAGAATCATCTCAAATAATTCCTCAGAGCACAATGAATCTCTTGTGAGTTCGCGCGGGTAGGTACCACCCCCCTGCCTATTTCTGCTGTGAAATAGTAATGCGTTTCGGTTTCAAGGGTGGGGCAGCTGTTGTAACTATACTGAGACCTTATCTCAAGGTGGGTGGCGCATTAAGGTTGTAGATGTCTATGGGCTCCAGTAACCACTTAATACCAGGTGGGCTGTGAGCTCGTCCACCCATCTAAGCAATAAAAAATAATAATCGATGTCTACGTAGTTTTGCTAATAGGTTCATAATTATTCAGACGGCCGATGTATTTTTCAGAGTTAAACTCCAAAGCCAAACTATGTTTATATTATAATAAAAAAGCGCCTTTGTTACAAAGACCACTATGAATTCCAGCCATTCTGTCGGTACCGGTATACATACTGTATTATAATTTATAGCAATGTTTGTTTACACAGTTGATGAAAGCCCTACATACAAGTACGTACGATTCTGGTACATTTTAAGTGCACACGCACCGCAACTATTTCTAGCCGATTCCAACGTAACTCTCATTAAACGACAAAGTTCATGTAGAGTGACCATGAGTTTGTTGATAATATTATGATTCAAGGCAAAATGTATGTGATAAAACATTCGATTTTTTAATAAACATGTCACGGAAATAGTATTTGAATTGATTAATTCATTTCAATCCGTATGGGGTAATGATAATAATCTAATTTTTAAATACAATGCACACTAGTCCTTAGTGTCATTATTGCAACTGATCTGAAAGAAATATTCATAATCTTCTATCTTCTTCTTCTATTGTATATATAAAAATGAATTGCTGTTCGTTAGTCTCGCTAAAACTCGAGAACGGCTGAACCGATTTGGCTAATATTGGTCTTGAATTATTTGTGGGAGTCCAGAGAAGGTTTAAAAGGTAGATAAGAAATAAACGTGTGGCACTCGGGAACTGCCGCGGTAAAGCTATTGCATAGCATTTTATATCAACTTATGCAATTATAATTAGACAATGATAATTTAATATTAAAACAATAATAAAACAAGACCACGCTATATTAAACATGAATAAAAGCAAAACCTTAACTGTCCCCTTCACACTCATAAGCTAGACCGCGCGAGAGAGAGATGGGCAGACTTTTCATGATACGCATGCAGTGTGCCGTCACGTCACGCGCTTATTCACAAACACTACACAAGCGCAACGTGTGAATGTGTTGAACGCGAGCTACATGGTAGGCGGAGTGAGGGGTGTAAGGTTTTTTTTGTTACGGAATTTCATGATTACAGTAAACCGCGCTCAAGGCCCGCGATAAAAGCTATGCAATAGCTTAATAAGAAAATGCTCGAAATTAAACAAAAATAACAATTTTGTTTTTCCTTTGATGTGTCCCCGGTCGGACCGATTCCTTTTGTTTGTTTAAAGTTTATTTTATACAAACGTTTAGTCTTTTATTTATCGATTGAGGCACTACGAAGTCTGCCGGGTCAGCTAGTACACAATAAGAATCTTAGGCGCCCAAGAAATGCGTTAAGCTCCACTATGTCTAAGAGAAATGAAGGCATTTTAAAAACTCCGTAGAAACAACACAATAAGAAGAGATTGTTATCGACCAATAAGATTACCTATGCTACGTTCTAATATGGATTTATTGTTTATTGAATACAATCGCCTATTGTTACAGGTACATATACGTATGTGACAGTTTATCTGATTCTTTAAAATGTAGGCTTCTATTTCCGTTTATCGCACCTTCAGAGTTTCACTTTTACGCGAGGTTCAAAAGTGAGTATGTTTGAATTTTTGAACTATTCGGTTTGCAAACGCGGAGTAATGTACTGACATAACAACTTAAGGTTTTTAGGCGAATTATAATTATATATCGTTTCCCTAAATAACGAATTTGAAAAACAAACATAAATAACAATATTTTGTAATTAAGGAAATGTTCTACATATAATTAAAAACCATGGTCGCCCGACTTCATCTTACATGCGGCAATTATTCTAAGATTACAATCATGTTAAGAACTTGTATTTTACATTTTTCAATGGCATGGAATAATACAGAACTTAATGGGGCTCACGGATGTTTCTTATGTAATATCGTTGGTGATCCATCACATAGTATTTTCAAACTATTTATTAGTAATCTTGAAATAAATGTAATAAAGTAATATAAATCGCTAATACGGCTTTAATAAATTCCATAGCTTAAAGCTAGGATTACACATTACATTAGCGTTTTCTTGGATTTTAAAGGACAATTAATACTTTTTATTTCACCCCCAAAGCGAAGAGCATCATTGAACCTTTGTAGTAATAAGTACTCTGGCAAAGATTCGAGTATATCGATTTTGGGGATATAGGGACTATTTATCATCTTCCTCTAATTCCAGCTAGTTGTGAGCATAAGTCCACATCGGTTGGTCGATTATATCCCAAACTATCATGCATTCAGGTCTGAAGAGTAAGACAGTCTATATTATAATACTTTATTTTTTGAGATTTCGACCTTAACTCTCAAGGTGGATACTAGCATACACGCTGTGGTATCCATTTTTTATTTTATTGCTTAGATGGGTAGACGAGCTCACAGCCCGCCTGATGTTAAGTGGTTATTGGAGCCCATAGACATCTACAAGGTAAATGTGCCACCCACCTTGAGATATGAGTTCTAAGGTCTCAGTATAGTTACAACGGCTGCCACACCCTTCAAACCGAAACGCATTACTGCTTCACGGCAGAAATAGGCAGGGCGGTGGTACCTACCCATGCGGACTCACAAGAAATCCTACCACTAGTAATTACCCGGTCTTTGATGACTGGGTGAATCGTTGCGAGGGACGTCTCACCTTTCGTCTGGTGCAGGTGCTGACCGGGCACGGATGCTTCGGGAAGTACCTGCGCCGGATAGGGGCTGAGCCGACGACGAGGTGTCACCATTGTGGACACGACCTGGACACGGCGGAGCATACGCTCGCTGTCTGCCCCGCTTGGGAGGTGCAGCGCCGTGTCCTGGTCGCAAAGATAGGACCTGACTTGTCGCTGCCTGGCGTCGTGGCGTCGATGCTTGGCAGCGATGAGTCATGGAAGGCTATGCTCGACTTCTGCGAGTGCACCATCTCGCAGAAGGAGGCGGCGGGGCGAGTGAGGGAAAGCTCTCCTCACTACGCAGAAACCCGCCGCCGCCGAGCAGGGGGTCGGGACTGGGGTCGTATCCGTGACCTGGCCCCCTAAGAGCTAGGGGTCCCACCCGTTTTGTGCGGGGAGGGACCCAGACGAGGGGTGGCGTGCTCTGCACGCTCACCCGCAATAGGAAGCCGGGTGATGGTAGACCGCGTTCCCCCGACCGCTCTGGGGGAAGGTGTAACGCGGCGCCATCAAAGCGGGCTCTCGGCCCGCTGAACGAGGGAACCGGTGGTCGTTTCGCTGGCGGCCACCGGTCCGGCGTCCGTGGGACGGTGGGATGGATGTAATGTGCTCTGCGTCAACCCTGTCCCGCCGTTTCAATAGCCCCGACTGGGCTCCGGCCCGGTCCGAGGTAGGGCGCCGGTTGTGAGCGGCAGGAGTTTTTAGTGAGGTTCAACTCCCACATACCCCACCTGCCGCGCGGGTGGGGATCCGGCGATTTTCTCCTGTGGAAAAAAAAAAAAAAAAAAAAACCACTAGTAATTACGCAAATTATGAATTTGCGGGTTTGATTTTTTTTACACGATGTTATTCCCTCACCGTGGAAGTCAATCATGAACCTTTGTTAAGTGCGTATTTCATTAGAAAAATTGATACCCGCCGGCGAGGTTCGAACACCGATGCATCGTTCAACACGAATGCACCGGACGTCTTATCCTTTAGGCCACGACGACTTGCTTTGACCTTGTTGTCGTATAAAATATAAATTATGTTTATAAAATAAAGAAAAGAAATATTATAATAGCATAACACTTCAGACGTTGTTTACACATCTGTTAAATATTGTGTACACAAACACGTGGTCTGCTTTACGCTAAGAAGGTTAACGTGCTGGAGTACCTTGTAGAGTATCTAAATTATTTTAAGCCGTGTTGTCACTGGACAAACAATTGGCCAACGCTTCGACCCTTAGGACCTTTTCCGTCGAACCTTTAAACTTGGTCTGAGAGGGCACGGAAGTAGTTTGGGGTATGGGTGAATTCGGCCTCAAAGGGCTTTAAATATTGAGAAAATCGATCGAAGCCTGCACGAGTAGGCCAACATCTGTACAATTTTTGCTGCCAACGTTCGGTTATTACACCTTGTCCCGAGTTTTGTGTTCTGCAGTCGCGGCCTGAATGATAAACTCTTATCAAGCGATACAACGATGTCTGTGTAGAAATCCCTACAATGGTTATTTTTTTAAAAAAAACCTTAATGACTAATTTATCACGAAATTTCGTATGAGCTAAAATAGAGCGTTTAAGAGATGTGATGATTATTGAGAAAATTAGCTGACAGAAACAGTGGGTAAAGAGTTTTTAAGTAAGTACTGTAAGCTATCTGTTTTGATTTAAGTTCTCATCTGAATTCAAGTTTTCATTATTACTAGTCAAACCTGACCCGTTTCGCTGGCCTATCTTAGATTTGACTTTGATCCGATCGGTACGAAAAGTCATAGGTTCATTAAACCAATCTGAAGATTTGCTGAAAATTTAATCAAAATCGGTCCAGCCGTTTGGGGGTCTATATAAAGTATACATATAGACACATCGTCTTTATAGTATACTAGCTGCGTTCGCGAATTCGCCTCCAAGAAAATCCAATATTACATTGAAACACAAAAGGCATAAAAAACGATTCAGAAAGCTAACAACGTGCATGCAACTAGCGTATGGAAATGGTAGTGCAAGGTAGATGGGGAAGAGGTCGACCGAAGAAGACATGGATGGAGTGTGTGAATGACGATATGAGAGAGAGAGAGGAGTGAGTGTTGAGCTGACTGCTGATAGAAGATAATGGTATAGAGCAATTCGCTGTGCCGACCCCACCTAGTGCGATAAGGTGGAGAAAAACAAGAAGAAGAAAACGGTCTGTGCGATGTTTTTTTTTTTAGATATGTGGACGAGCTCACAGCCCACCTGGTGTTAAGTGGTTACTGGAGCCCATGGACATCTACAACGTAAATGCGCCACTCACCTTGAGATATAAGTTCTAAGATCTCAGTATAGTTACAACGGCTGCCTTCAAGCCGAAACGCATTACTGCTTCACGGTAGAAATAGGCAGGGCGGTGGTAACCACCTGCGCGGACTCACAAGAGGTCCTACCACAAGATGGTAAAAACGAGATGACGCGATCATCTCAAAGAATTCCTTAGAGTATTCTCTGTAGAATATACAAAACTTAAAGAGAACATAAGTCCCACCATAGACCAAAATATTCAAAGCGACTTGTGAGGCTCCTGTTAGAGAGCTGTTTTCATGCAAGTCACCCTAAATCTCGAAACGCTTACTTTGAAATTGTTGAAACAAAGCGATGGTTTACTGTAAAATGTAACAGGAATATAAATAATTATATATTTTCTAAGTTTCTTAGTTCTTTCTTGGTTTTTTCTTGGTTCTTTCTTAGTTCTTTATTACACCAAGGCGACTCATGACCTACCTGATGCTAAGTGATTTTCGCTTACGCATTGCCCATTATTATATGATATACAAACCGTTCTCGTCGCCCAACCCGTCGCTTGCTACGAAGGGTTAGGCGAGGAAAACCAACCCACAGACACAGCCTATTCAGTTTCTTGCTGGATCTTCTCAGTGGGTTGCGTTTCCGATCCGGCGGTAGATTCTGCGAAGCACTGCTCTTGCTAGGGCTAATGCTAGCAACGTCCATAGGCTAGAGCTTCGAGAGCTCATCTACTCGCCCGGTGAATCAAGTATGACCCCTCGAAGTCACTAGAATAGGTAGAAAAAAAAATTGAATACATATGATAATATCTCATTGATATTGCTAATGACATTATCTATGGTTAATTATGGGTTAATTATAAAAGAGCTAGACAAGTTGGCAACACATGATTCATTGAACATCTGCAGCTGTCCATCAGCACTGCTCTAATTAACGAACGTTTATATGCAAGACTAAGCCAGTTAAATACTTCTATTTTTTTAATAAATACCGTTTATTCTTAGAAATAAGTCTTATAGTAATAATAATAAATACATTGGGCTCCATGTTATTCCCTGTGTTTTTGGCAACAGAGGCGGATAAGCACACTTATATGTGTTTAAATATATACATACATGTGGGGTTTTTTATTCAGCTTGGGCCAGTGTGTCAGTTGATGACTTCACACAAACATGATTTTTATTACGTCTTTCTAAATCTATGCAACTAAAATATAAACGACCTTTTTTTTTTTTTTTTTTTTTTTTCGGGTAGAGGGCCGAACCTCCTACGAGGTCCCCGCGCAAAAGGGGCGCGCGGGGTATGTGAGACTCAACGATCTGCATGGTGTTGTGAGCAGACCGCGGGCCCAAGGATTTTAGAGCCCACCCACTAAACGACTCCCCTGCACTCTTACACCCGACGTCCGATCCCCTCCGAGGTCAGACCCGGATGAGGTAGGGGGGCTACCGCGGTCAACACTACAACCAGACGGCGCGGCTCACCCCAAGGACGCCCAGCCGACGGAGCCTTCGAGGCGAATCGAAGGCTCTGAAACGTCGGCCGTCTCGGTACGGCAGCCCGTCGGGCCGCCCAGACGGTGCCGCTGGTGTCCCGGAATACCCCGCTGGACCAGAACCAGCCTGCCGGGTCGGGACGCGATACACCGTCGACCGGTCGCTCTATTCACTCCACGGCAGCGCGCTAGAGTGCTGGTAGCGCGCCGCGCGGCCTCACCCCCTCAGGTCGCCCCTTGACCTTCACCGGGGGGAAAAAAACGACCTACGTCTTTGTTTTTTTTTTATTGCCCTTGTAGGCAGACGAGCATATGACCCACTTGATGGTGAGTGTTTACCGTCGCCCATGGACTTCAGCAATACCAGGGGCAGAGCCAAGCCGCTGCCTACCGTTGAGTACTCTCCACAAGCCTCGTTTGAAGAAGGACAAGTCCATAGCACTCGGGAAACACCGTGGAGGGGAGCTCATTCCAAAGCCGGATGGTACGTGGCAAAAAAGATCTCTGACGTCTTCCGAGTTACACCGCGTCTGTCTGTCGTTGCATTCTGTAACTACCCTCTTCTCACTTAAAAAATAAAACTTAGTGTTCGCCGTCGCATTCATTCGCCGTCTTTCTTACTTCCTAACACGACATCTCCTATTTCTCTCACTCAGTCATGCTCTATATCTGTCATTCAGCCATACTGTTCCGTTCCTACATACATATATAGATAATAAACACCCAGACAACAGAGAGCAAACATTCCTATTCATCGCACAATGTTTGCCCGATCTGGGAATCGAACCCACGACCTTCGGCGCAATAGTCGCGACCGCTAACTACTGTACCACTGAGTCGGTCTTCTTTCTTCTTCTTCCAGTGCCTCTTCAATCCTGAAGGTTGGCCGTTAGCTTTCTGTATTCCTTTCTGTCAGCAGCCAGCCGGAACAGCTGTTCGACGGAGGCAATAAAAGTCGGTCTAGTGAGATCAAAATTGAATTTTTTTTATTAACAAAATTAATTTTATAATAAATTAATTCTGCATTGATAAGTACCATCACAGTAGCCATTTCGGCTGTCGACCACAAAAGCGTCAAAAGCAAAAATATTCCTATTAGGACAGCCATGTTGCACAATTTTATTGTGACTTAGATCTCGTGCCTCAAGTTGGGAGGCATTTACAAATATTGCCGTGCTTATATTCTACGGATGCTTCTTAATATCAGGTGAGCAGTTCATGTAAGTCTACACAAAAAACAAAAACTAGGAAAGGTTCGAAGATACAATCTATTACATTTTATCTTTTGTCTATAATATCTTCAAGTAGCGTATCTTTGTGATATATACATGTCGGCACACGTCAGGGATGGCTGAGCGGTAGGTTCCGTCATCACTCGTATTCGATTGAACTCAGTTTAGTCAATAAAACTTTTCAATAATAATTATTGAAACTCAACACACACAACTTTCACAATGACAGGATAAACCGACAGTTTCGTTGCATATACCGACAGACCGACTGACCGACTGACAGAGACTCACTGACTGAGACGGACGGAATTACTGTCTGACACGGAATGCCACGACTCTGTCCACGTACCGCCATTTTATACTGTGGCGTTACGGAGTCTACCCTTCATTTTGTGATATTTATCAAAACAACATTTCATCATTTAAAATAATAATCAAAACCACCGTCTTAATATTACTAAAAGTCGTTATCCACGACAACTAAAAGTCGTTATCCACGACACGGCCATTCTGACATGTCACACGTCCCTGTGTGACGCTCCTGCGAGAAAAACAACCTTTCGCAATATCAAACAGGTTTCGTCTCGGCCAATCCTGATACATTCACGATTGAGGATTGGGATTCCTTTCATTACAAACCATAACGTTAGCTCTCAACAAGATCTTTAACAGACTATGTTAACCTGTGTGAGTAGATAACTTAATTACCTAATTATTAGTAATACACTATACAACTGAAATTTTTTATTAATGCTCAATAAGCATTAGAAACCCGAGTTATTACAAAACAACTCAATCTGAGCAGTATTTCATCAGTATTATGTATCAACCACAAACTATCATTACGATTACTTCCATCTAGTGAGAGTAACTCATGCCACCTATATCGAGTGACGATAACCCAGTTCAAGTGCCGCCTCCATCGAGTAGCTCTTGAATACTTATTGCCTCCATCCGGCAAATAAGTAGGACTTCCATCCAGTACCCACTTCAACCATAAAACACATCGCAATGCCTCCATCCGGCAATAAAACGAACACATCACCTAAATCGAGCGATGTGTTCAATTACCAGTCATAAATGACACCGAATACTGTTCTTTACTAATCACACAAAATAGAACAACAAAATCCTTACTTTAATCAATCAGTTGTATCGTGGTCATTTGATCCTACATCTTCTACATCACTAGAGTCAACAAAATCGTATAGAACGCTCCTGGCCTAGCTGCCGGCGCAGCTAGTGACATTGCCACCCACATTATCATTAAAACAAATGATAAAACCAATACACATCATTTCACAATATAGAGTCAAAGTCATTACTAGACCAACACAACAATAGTCTCCATTGAGACCCAGGTCTCCGCTGTACCAATCGATGGAGATACTCTCACCTCACTGATCAGTCTCGTCAGTAGCACTACTTAGAGGCAACCTTAATGAAGGGGCTCGCCTCTGTTATTCTTATGGTAGAAAAATTTAAAAAAAAAAAAAAAAAAAAATGTGTGCAATTCACACGTGGTAGAAGTGAAACCTTCCAAAATTAAAATACAATTATCCTAAACGTCTTAAGTAAATGTAAAATTTTGTCATTAGTAAATAATTGTAAGGTAGCGCCCTCTGTGAATTGATATTTTAATTTCACGTATAATCCTAAATTAAAATTCACTACAAGAGCTTTCATACACACGTTAGTATTAAAAAATCTCACAGATGGCGCTGTATTAAATAGTATGTTGTATATTTCTGTCTCATTCTTTGCTGGCTTCATCCTACACATTTTTGTATTTGTGTCTCTTACCTGTCGTTTTTTTTTTCGTTGCATCCGGTTTGAACTCACAACGATTCTAAAGAAGTTTTCACCTCAAAAGATGTACGGCTTCTAGCACTTCTTGTCAAGAACAATTCCATGAGCTCATCGCGAGCTTGGTCATCAATAACGCAAGTCTGGGCTTCGAATAAGGACACTAGATTTAAGAGTTCTATTTCGCTGAATGCTCAATCTCACTGAACCGATTAAAACAACTATCAGGTAGTACATGACATACAATAGGTAAGCAATAAACCATCGCATAGGATTTGTTCCGTACAGTTTTGAGTCAAAACAACAGAAACCTTTTATGAGAACCATCGTATAAAATTGCTGAATTATGAAGCTACTACTAATAGATTTCTTGACAGAGAGCATTCGGCACCAGAATCCAAATAAAAATAATACGACTCACAAGATTGTTCTTATTTACCAAAAATACCGATATTACGCAGCTACCGGCACGTCGCTCCGCTCGGCCGGTGAATAGTTGACCCATCGAGCGCCGACAGACTGTGCTTGCGTCCCATATCTCGTATTGGTTGCAGCAATCACGTATTGATTGCGACATGGTCTTCCTGATTGTACATGTCCTCGTGTGATGGTTAACCTACAATCAAAAACATCCACGAGAACACTTGTTCCGCTCGATCACTCCTGACTACACTTTACGACTTATCGGAAACTTTAAAGTCATCAAAGCTTTAAACTGTTTTAATACCATTTTAACCAAATCAAACAATAGGGTATACAAAGTTCACTATTCAGCAGCCAGAGCACGTACCACAGTCGTTCATCAAACTTCAAATTTACTCTGTACAAATCAGGCATAGCTTACAGGAACTCAGATCAAACAAAACTTCCGAGTAAAAATATCTAACGCCACGGCTCTCCAGCCGACCAGCAATCGCAATTGCCCTCATGATGCGCATCCACAGCGTGGATCGCCCGTGTGCATCACCCGCTGACTACACACGATGGTCTTTACAGACCCCGACCTCCGCCAGAGCCAAACGCGCACCGCGCACCCACGGACTACTTGAGTTGCCTCAAGAGACACCGATTTCTACCGGGCTACGACTACGTAATAGCTACTGGTACGGTCGAACACAATACGGCCGATAGACTATCCTTACTCGAGTTTTCACCACAATTTAAGCTTGCTCTTCATCATCATCATTTACATCAACCTCGACTGGTATGTGTCATGCTGGCATTTTTCTTAGCCTATCATGTGGGTATTTGTAAGTACGTTTTAAATTTAAAGCTTTCAATGTGTAACGGTCACCATCCAATACTTCAACTACTTTAAACGGCCCTTTAAACTTCGTATCTAATTTCGTTTGATTACGCTCTTCGATTTAATGTGTGGACGAGCTCACAGCCCACCTTGTGTTAAGTGGTTACTGGAACCCATAGACATCCACAGCGTAAACGCACCACACACCTTGAGATAGAAGTTCTAAGGTCTCAGTATAGTTACAACCGCTGCCCCACCCTTCAAACCGAAATACACCACTGCTTCACGGCAGAAATAGGCAGGGTGATGGTACCTGTGCGGTCGATGGCACTATACGGAGCACCCGTCTGGTGACACGTCCTTACCCACGGGAACGTCGCCGCGCTGTGACGCCGGCAGCGCGCGATCGTAGTCAGAGTCATTCAAGGATACCTCACAGTCTCCTATGAGGCCGCGCGCCCTAGCGCAAGTGCAGCCGGAGCGCGGGGGCTCCAATCTCGGCAGTCCGTGCTGGAGGCGTGGTTTCGTCGTTTGGCGGACCCGTCGGCCGGCCTCCGTACCGTCGAGGCGATCTGCCCGGTTCTCGCGGACTGGGTGGGCCGCGACCGCGGAAGTCTCACCTCCGGCTACCTGTGCAGACTCACAAGACATTTTACCACCGTGCAAACTTCTTACCGCAACAAATCTTACCAGCCACCACGCAAACTACAATTTTACGGGTTCCACCTCTCCTACACGATGTTACTCCCATACTGCGGAAACCAACCGCGAACACTTGTCAAGCACGCACAAGCACGCACTTCACCGGAAAAATCTGCATCCGTCAGCGGGACCCGAACACCGCCGCATCGCCAGACACGAACGCACCGGACGTCTTATCTTACAGGTCACGACGACTTCAGATGTGTACATTTTTCTTCCCCACGGAAACTTGCTTGCTTTCTTGTTTGCTTGCTTGCTTGCTGGAGCCCGAAGTCATCGAACGTGTAGTGTTATTGGTATTGAATCTAGTAGATTCTAAAGTTTCAGCGACAATTCACAGTCTCATGTCCTGGTTTACTGCACTAGTGCCACGTAACTCTAGCAGAAGTCAGCCGCTTAAAATAATTCTTGTCGGAACTACCCACTCGTCATGACAGATCCATTATTGCGATCGAAGTTTCACTTGAGATTTGCACTTGCCTTAATTTCTTGCAATAGCTTGTTACGTGTGTATTTCCGCTAGTAAATGCCATGTAATGAAGTCGACAGTCAAACTGGGCAACATGAGCCAGAACGTAAGATGTGACGATTTCTTCGTGGCTCAGATCTTCCATCGAGGTAACAGAAACGTTATTACACGACTTACGTATGCTGCATTCACGCTCTTGTGGCGTACCACTACTAGTATTCTGATCTGCATCATGTTTTTTTTGCTGTACTTCGAACATGTTCAAACACGTCACGCCAGTGAGAGTAGAGTCCTGATCCCACTTCTGATGTCGGCACACGTCAGGGATGGCTGAGCGGTAGGTTCCGTCATCACTCGTATTCGATTGAACTCAGTTTAGTCAATAAAACTTTTCAATAATAATTATTGAAACTCAACACACACAACTTTCACAATGACAGGATAAACCGACAGTTTCGTTGCATATACCGACAGACCGACTGACCGACTGACAGAGACTCACTGACTGAGACGGACGGAATTACTGTCTGACACGGAATGCCACGACTCTGTCCACGTACCGCCATTTTATACTGTGGCGTTACGGAGTCTACCCTTCATTTTGTGATATTTATCAAAACAACATTTCATCATTTAAAATAATAATCAAAACCACCGTCTTAATATTACTAAAAGTCGTTATCCACGACAACTAAAAGTCGTTATCCACGACATACATATGTATATGTCTCCACAAAAAATTAAATAATCGCAAGGGGACACGGGTATGTAGCGGTTTAACTCTGTCCCTGACATTGCTGCTGTCCATCACCGACGGTAACCACTCACCATTAAGAGGGCCGTATGCTCATCTGCCTACAAGGGTAAGAAAAAAAAATTACAAAAAAAAACCATATTTAGATTTTAGATGGTAAAATATCTTTTTTGTAGACTGAATCTCTCTCGCATAACTCTGTCCCAATTCTCAACGAAGTTAAGATCATTGAGCAAAACAATTGTTCGTCAATTGAATAGCGTCTCATAAATTGTTTTGTATCGTTGTATCCGACCAACCAATAATTATTATTATGACAGGATTTTTTCATGGGTTTTTCTAAGCTATCGGCTTCATTTGTGGAAAATGGCAACAATGAGATCACTAAAGCCAAGAACTTTAAGGTTTTAGGGTGAAAGCTATTAATTACTCAATACTTCATTAATAAGGCAAGACCATTTTGGAGGTTGATACTGTAGAGATGTGACTTCATACCACGCTCTGTAGGTATTTTGCAAAGATAGCTAGGGATGTTATTGACGAGTGCTTCCTGTGGGCTATGTCATGTTCTTCTTCAACAGAAACCTACAAATGGTCCCGCGTGGTAAGCAAAGGCTCAGCTATGCCCCTGGTATTGCTCTTATCTATGAGCATAATTGACCTCTTTAGTGGGGCTTAAAGGTCGTTTGCCTTTGATGGCAAAAAAACAGGTGCCAAGGTATTTTGTTTTTATTGCTTAGATGGGTGGACGAGCTCACAGCCCACCTGGTGTTAAGTGGTTACTGGAGCCCATAGACATCTACGACGTAAATGCAAGAGATCCTAACACTAGTAATTACGCAAATTATAATTTTGCGGGTTTGATTTTTATTACACCATGTTATTCCTTTACCGTGGAAGTCAATCGTGAACATTTATTTGTTGACTACGTATTTCATTGGAAAAATTGGTACCCGCCTGGGATTCGAACACCGGTGCAGTTTGGAGGGGGCCATCTTCTTCTTTATGTGCCACTGTAAATTGGTCTTCGCACTTATCTTTATCTACCACCAACTAACTGGCTCTACACTGACGATTTCCACTTCCTGTTCTTTAACATATTTCAGGGTATTTATTGTCATTTAACTTGCCTATAATGACCAGTTAAAAAAGTTGATGGATTGCAAACCGATAGCACAATGAAGTATCGCGGAAGAACACAACTTACATTCTACGTATTATACAGTCGTCAGCTAATGACGCATCAACAATACATGATCACAATAACAATTAGAACGGAACAAAGGATTGAACTTTGCATTGTAAAAATGATCCAGTTGTCAGCTATCGAGATAACTAAACAGCTGCGATGTAGAGATACAGTTGTGACGAGTTGTTGTTTCATTAACTCTATAAAATAGACGGTAATGTGAGGAGGGGGTGTATTAGAAACACTGGGAGGGATTGTGTGAAAGGGGATTTGCGAGAAAAGTATGTGAGTGCTAAGGTGACGTATGATAGGCCTGAATGCAAAAATAGGGCATGCTGCGGAGATTCCACGTAGTGGGAAAGGACTTGATGAAGAAGACTTTATACTGACTGGTGTGGAGAGTATTCTGTGTCTGTGCTGGTAGGATCATCCCGTCTATTACTGTCGTGAAATGTCTTCCGGTTTGAAAAGTGGAATATCCACTATACATTAGAGGTCTTTGATCCATTACGGTCCAAAAATTACCTAAAATAAATAAATACATAATTGAGAACAGATCACACATGGCCGTCCGGCTATAGGTACTAGGATTCTTCTTAGGAACCAGAGATTGATATATATTTAAATAAATACATATATTAAACACCCAGACAAAGAGTTAGAGCTTCATCACACTAAAGTTTGGTGAAAGAATCGACCTTACGTACTTCGACCCAGCAGTGGAGGCCTTAGCATACCTATGAGCCACCAAGTCAGTCAGCTTATAAACGGGACTTTTTGACAGGAACGCGAGGAGTAAAGTTGTGTGATTTGTTTTATTTTGTCTATTTAGTGTTTCTTCAGGTTTAAATGTGTAATAATGGTGGTTTATTAACTTTTTGATATCTGTGAAAGTGCACAAATGTGGGAAAATAAAACAAAGCCACTGGACGTAACTTTTCGGGATCCTCCAAAAAGTCCACTGAAAAAAATCTTGGTAAATGACCACCATTTTACTGAGATTATATTTCATCCCATATCAGCTCATCTCATTTCATTTAATTTCATCCCAGTTGATTAATGTCTCAAATTAATCATCTTCATTTCATTTCATATTATGGAAATATCATTTTTCATAAAAAAATGACTATAAATTAAAATAAGACATGACTTAAAGGTCTTAGTTACCAGGTCATAAAATCCCTTAAAATAAGCTAATAAACGAAAATTCCTCTGTTGATCTAGATAAACAAGCTTTATTGATATAAAACAAATTCAATTGATAATGCAATTAGATCATTACATTTCAGTTAGATAGATAATAGTTCTGTAGGTTATCATCAGTTTAGTGTTGTTTAATTTTGTCAATAGTATTATTTATGATTTGTGATATATTTATTGTCACCAGAACTAAAGGGACCTAAGTATAAATTACTTATTTACGAAAACTAGCTATATGAAGATTCTAAAAGAGTTAATATTGTTTTGCGTATTGGTTTTGCGTAAACCAA
The DNA here is from genome assembly GCF_030269925.1 of Bombyx mori. Classification (NCBI taxonomy): domain Eukaryota; kingdom Metazoa; phylum Arthropoda; class Insecta; order Lepidoptera; family Bombycidae; genus Bombyx; species Bombyx mori. The sequence continues at coordinate 16,531,304 of NC_085118.1, forward strand.
ACAGAAAATATAATGGTATATAAAGTAAATCTAAACCTTGAGGTACTAGTGCTTATGGTTGAATTTAAGCCATTCGGTCATAACAAATCTTTACAAGACAGCGTCTCGAACAATTCCCTTCACAGCAGAATCACAAGGTCGGTTGTCCAATTTTTGCAATCTTCATGTTAAACGCCTTCTATATATGTATAGTTATACACAGTGAATGCGAATGACAGGGCTGTTTGTATACAATGACTGCTTCAGATCAATCAGGTTGTTGTGTTAAATAACTTGTTTTTCTTAAAGAGAGCGAAGATTTCACTTATTGTAGTAATAACGTTACAACCTCTACCTTGAGATTAATGTCTCAACAACTGCGACCTGTGTTTTCGTTCTCTCTGTGTTTTGTACTGTACGTAGTGCAGGGAGTGCTTGAGTATGAGCAATTAAAAAAAGTTATTATAAAATAGTACCATTGAAATTACGTAAATTAAATTTAATAAAATCGAGGTACATTTTTTATCGATGACGTTTTATATGAGTTCGATGATTTGTTTTTATTGTTTTTTTTTTAATTTTATTTCTGGTGACCCGGAAGCATCTTCAGTTTCACCATTAAGGGTGAGATTGTCTTACTGCTGCTGCCCTGCACTGCCCAACCATCTCTGAAGTTCAACGGCATTTGTTTTGCGCGTGCATTTCTTACCGGAACGGAAAATCGATTCGCTGAAAATGTCTCACGAAAAACTCGGCAGGTCATACGATGCTGTATGACTGCCACTCAAACATCTTACTAACATCCATGCCATTTAAAAATTTCATAGCTAAATGATTGCTACGCCTAAGAACACGCAAATGCAGTTTACGTAAAAAATGTGAAATTTCAGTCAAAACAATTAAATGTATTACGGTTTGAAGAGTGCTACTTCAAACTGAATGTCCGCGTGCCTCAAGAGCAGTGGTGTGGTTTAGAGGGCTCCACTGGTCGTTTGATATCGAATTCGCTAGCCCGTGATCCTTTTGAGGCAGAAGTCAGATGGTGGTACGCGAATTGAATACGAATTCAATTGGAAATTGCTCATTCCTCACCCGCGTAGTACTCATGTAGGATGCGGTAAAGTGACCTAGTGAACTTAATGTCAATTTGTGTATTAATGTATTATTTATCTATAATATATTATATTAATACGTGGAGCAAAAAATTTGTATCCCTTTTTACGAAAATTGCGCGGACGGAGGAGTATGAAATTTCCCACACTTATAGAGAATATAGAGTGCAGAATGTTAATATTTTTTAAATTATGCATAAAAATAAATTAAATCAATTTAAAAAAAACATTACACCCACTACCATGTATTTGACACAAACATGCATGCATACTATTTGTTTATTGTCAAACTTTTCTTAATGCTTAAAGTCTGTGGTCAAATTGAGAATAGATTAAAAAAATGTGTGCGTGTACTAGTGTACACACGTAAGAAGTGAAACTTGTTTATGGCCTTATTTTTCGAAAAATGATCTACATGCAACTTTCTAGAAATTGGTTAAATAAAGTTAAATTAGATAAAGTTTAAACAAAAGGATTTTATTATCATAGACATGAATACAAATAATACAATTATTTCACTTTACCTTTTTGCTACTAAGATTATTACAGCATTTTAATAATACATCTCTTTGATATCATAATACCCTGGTACTTTTCTTCCTATAAATTAATAATAATAGCACGGTCCACGTGGTGTTAAATGGGGTTCCTGAGGTTCGTGAAGTTTGACCCACCTTGAGACATGAGGTCGATTTCTCAAATCCGAAACCATGCTTCAGAACATACCGCCGTTAATTATTAATAAATCTCTTTGCTATCATAATACCCTGGTACTTTTCTTCCTATTATTTTACGTAATAACAGTAATAAATAGCACGGTCCACGTGATATTATTAAGTGGGCTCCCTGAGATTATTGGAATTACAAAATGATTTCCGTAATCCACCTGGAGACATGAGGTCAATTTCTCAAATCGGAATCCATACTTCAGAACATACAGCCGTTAATTAATAAAGAAGGCTGTACGTCAGAGTAAAGTTATAATAATACATCTCTTTGATATCATAATACCCTGGTACTTTTCTTCCTATTATTTTACGTAATAACAATAATAGTACGGTCCACGTGATATTAAGTGGGTTACCTGGGATTATTGCAATTACAAAATGTATTCCGTGACCCACCTTGAGACATGAGGTCGGTTTCTCAAATGCGCATCCATACTTCAGAACATACAGCCGTTAATTAAAAGATGGCGCGTAACGGAAAAATGTGACGCGTAACCGAAAAATGTGACGGTAAATTTTTTTCCAACGCCGATAAGGAAGTTTCACTTCAATATTGTTTGTCTTTATTCATATTTGTCTAAAGTGTAATCTTAGCGAAATCTGTGAGTAAAGAAGTATATTAGTCTTTGACAATAGAATCGTACCTAATAGTGTACAAGCTTATAATTTTTTATTCGAATTTAGAATTCGAAGTCGAATTTCGACTATCAATGGACCATTAGTTAATAAGAAAAACTTGAACATAATTGACTTTTTGCAAATCTGTTTTAGATTTTATGAAGATGGTTTCGTGTTTCTTTTTGCGATCAAAAAGGTTTAGCGGTAGGCAGCGGCTTGGCTCTGCCCTTGGCATTGCTGAAGTCCATGGGCGACGGTAACCACTCACCATCAGGTGGGCCGTATGCTCGTCTGCTTACAAAGGCAACAAAAAAAAAAAAGGAAATGTGGTGTCGTGGGACACCAGGTAGGAACGAAGTTCCTTCGGCCAATGTAGAATCGACACAATTTGCAAAAAGAAATCGTGCTCAATTTTATGTTGGTTTTCTTGATTTTTCCCTTAACTTTTGCTGATTAGTTTTTATTTAAGTACAGGAAAGTATTTAGGAAATTCAGTATTTTAGGAAATAATAAATTACGTAAAATAAAAATAAAATCGTAATTCAAATTATCAATTAAAATAACAAAATATGTCTCTTTATTTTTGTTTGACAACATAAAATTACATAGAAATAGAAATAATTACAAAATAGAGAGAGAAGGGATGGGAGAACGAAAAGAAAGAGGGAGAAAGAGAAAGGTATTATACACTACTCGCTTGTGTATGCGACTGTCGCGCCTGCGCACGTCTCATTTAACGGTTTTATTCCACGCACTTTTTTCCACGGATTTTTTCTTACGGTTTTACTATCACATTTTTTTCAGTTCGGTCGCGCAGCAAAATCCCTATCCCCTCCAAGCCTGCCGTAAGGAACTTCGTTCCAAAAAACCATCTTAAATGTAATTCGCTTTAAAGTGTGAAATATTGACTTGGCCTAAACCGGTGGACTTAAATGGTTTGCAGGTAATTGCCCGGTCAACGAACTTATGTCACCCGGCTGAAACACCATGCCTTCGTTACAGCTGACGACATGATTTGTCGTTACGACTTCCTTAGTTGTGATTAACTGTAAAATGAAGCTGTAAAACACTTTCCAATTAAAATTTTATACTAAAACAAACCAAATCTAGAAATCGTAAAGACACTTTTATTACTTCAAGACGTATTATTACTTCAAGAATTAAAAAAAATATATAAATAAAGATGTGTGGTGTCGTGGGACACTAAATAGGAACGAAGTTCCTTATTATAAAAATATTAATTTGAAGTTCTATTCGAGGTATAAAGAAAATAAAACTGGAGGTTTCGCAACAACCCACGGTCATTCGGTAGCGAGCGAACTTATTGTGGTACACTTCATTCACGGTTGTTGGCATAAGAGTTAGTGTATTGCGCAAACGAACACTCTGAGATCGTGGTCAATGAATAATAAAAAAATATGTTGTTTTTTGTACGTTATTACAAAGTTAAGTCGTACACTTTGTGCATTACTAATAAAAATCTTACGTTACGGACGTTTTTTCTCGGTTAGGGTACCCCTCCGCATCGTCCCATAAGGAACTTCGTTCCAAAAACTTCAAGAACAAAAACAATATAAACAATTTATGTCCCTGTAATTACATAATTACAAATATAAACTTTATAACATCTAGCAGATTTTTCAAATATTCCTTTACATTATTTATGCCAACAAGTGCAGACATGAAAACCGAGAATTATCTTACGATTAATCGTAAGTTTTAAAACTTGCTATCAAATTCAGGTCAGAAACCTAGTTACGTTAGACGCTTTTCTATGCTGTTGCACGGTGGTTTTGCTTCAACCCTAGTTTTTAGGTCATATTTGATTTTCAGTTTTTCTCCACGAAAACGTTTATTTTTATTTTTTTATTGCATAGATTGGTAGACGAGCTCACAGCCTACCTAGTATTAAGTGGTTACCGGAGCCCATAGATTTCAACAACGTAAATGCCGCCACCCACCTTGAGATATGAGTTCTAAGGTCTCAGCATAGTTATAATTTTTTTCCTTATCTTTAAGCCGAAACGCATTACTGCCTCACGGCAGAAATAGGCAGGGCGGTGGTACCTATCCGTGCGGACTCACAAAAGGTCCTGCCACCAGTAATTACGTAAATTATAATTTTGCGGGTTTGATTTTTATTACACGATATTATTCCTTCACCGCGGAAGTCAATCGTGAACATTTGTTAAGTACGTATTTCATTACAAAAATTGGCATCGCTCGACACGAACGTACCGGACGTCTTATCCTTTAAGCCACGACTTCTTAAAGTACATCTTCGACTTCGTCCTAAGCCATATATCGTACCTGTTAAAAAACGTAAGCAGCTATAAGTCATAATCTAACCACAGATATACTTGTAAATTTGGCTACATCTCAAAAACCATATAAACTGAGACACTGAAATGAAACTTTCAAAGTTTAGCCGAAATCCAGATTGATTACCGAGATAATGATTAAAGATATACCTTTTCAAACGTAACGTATGAACATGTTAACTTCTATCACTACGGCCGTTTTCAATAACCTATCTATCCCTAGTTTCGGTTACTAAAGATAGACAAATCTATATTTTTGTCCTTACTTACGTTCCAATAACCTATCGACGGGCAGCAGTTCCTATCGGATTTATCTATCCATCGTCAGGAGGACGGATAGCCTGCTAAAGATAGAACGCTCATACAAATCGTGCTTACTTCCGTTTCAATATGAGTTTTAAGTAACTCTCCGGTAGGCGGCGCTATCTCTAGTATGGGCATTCGCTTATCTGTCAAAATCGGCCGGTTACATGTTTATCTTTCGAAAGTAAATCGCTATAATTTAATAATTGTTTCTCTTCATATTGGCATATTGTAGCAGTGATGATAGTGATATGGAATTATTTCAAATGATAATGGATTGTGATGCAGATAGTGATAGTGAGGCCGATATCATATGGTTAGGAAAACAAAGATCGTCTGAATTACATGGCGAAGATCAATAATTACGAATTTGACTATAGATTTCTGAGCAAAGGTGTTGTGAATGAATTGATTAATTTAATGAGACCATATTTGAGTGTAACGTCAAAAAGGTAAGATAAATTTTAACCATAAAAGTACTCGTTATTACAACTTATATTTGTTTATAGCAATAGCAAAATTATACCTAATTTTTGTTGTGTTACAAAATCACACTCAACAGGAATTCTATATTATCTGCTGGATTCCCATGGTGCCCTAAATGACATTCATATACTAATACTATAACCTGGTAGGCTATTTACCTTCATTCTTATTACACACTGATACCTCTACATTATATATTTGTGTTACAGATTCAAATATAGGAGAGGAATTTAGAAATAGAAAAAGAGTATTTTGAATGTGTAATTTGTGTGCAATGCATCATTGATGTTTCAAAATGTTGTTGCTTGATGGCCTGGGTCTACTCATGATACAACTATAATTAACCATTCCGATTGAAAAGGTATTTCTTATTTATATTACCTTATTTATATTATTATTATTATATATTATTATTATATTTTTATTTATTTATATTATATATTTAGGTGTTTATATGAATTTAATATGACACTATTATAATAAATTATCTACATATCAAGAGAACATTGATAACAAGGTGGACTTGGAAATTACTATTTGCTTGCCGATAGAGGCTATCCCCACAACCCTATCTTTTAACGTGATTAATTAACCCACATACTCAATGGGAACGATTTAAAATGAATCACATATTAAAACAAGAAATACTATAGAGAGGTAATCTTTTTTTTTAGTTAAGAGCTTGTCATTTTTTTTTTTTTTTTTTTTTTTTTTTATAACAACTGAGAGGCAAACGAGCAAGACGGGTCACCTGATGGTAAGTGATTCACCGCCGCCCACGGTCACCAGCGTTTGCACCAGTGCGTTGCCTACCCTTCAGATAAGAATATGCTCTTTTCTTAAATAACCCAATGTCGCAGTTGTTGGGGAAGACCGCTGATGGCAACGAATTCCAGAAATTTACTGTGCGTGGCAGAAAACTGTTTTTAAAACGCATTGTAGTGGAACGCCAACCATCCAGATGGTGCGGATGATAGTTCCGGCGAGACGATCGGTTGCGAAAATCAGCGGCTTCTATTAAATTGAACAACTCCTCGGAACACTCCCCATTGTAGATTCTGTAAAGTATGCATAGGGAAGATAGATCCCTACGCAGTGCCAAAGGATCTAGCCGATCGGTAAGTTCAGGATCGTCGACAATCCGAGATGCCCTACGTTGGATTCGGTCAAATGGAGATAGCTGATAACCCGGAGCCCCGGCCCAAAGGTGGCAACAATACTCCATGTGAGGCCTCACCTGCGCCTTATACAGCTTAAGGCGGTGAGCCGGCTTGAAGTACTGTTTGGCCCTGTTGAGTACTCCGAGTTTTTTGGAGGCCATTTTAGCCTTGCTCTCCAAATGACCGCCAAACTGGACAACACTCGAAATGTCTACGCCCAGAATGCCCATGTTCGGCTTGGCACAAAGGTGAGTGTTTCCAAAGAGTGGCGATGCGACAAAGGGGGCTTTTTTAGCGGTAAACGCGCAAACTTGAGTCTTAGAAGGGTTAAACTGGACTAGATTTAGTCCCCCCCAATCGGAAATCTTCATAAGGGATGATTCGATTTCAGACACAAGTTTGTTCCGACACTCATCGACGTGATCCCGAGAGATATTGCTGCGGCCGAAATACAGTGCATCCACGGTACTGTCATCCGCATAGCAATGAATGCCACTGGTATGCAATAAATCATTGATATGCAGAATGAACAATGTCGGGGATAACACGCAGCCTTGGGGAACACCAGCATTTACGGTCCGGGGGTCCGAGCATGAGCCGTCTACGACGACTTTAACTCTCCGTTCCGCAAGGAAACTGCCGATCCACCTACAAAGTCTCTCAGGAAGCCCATAGGAAGGAAGCTTCGATAGTAGGGCTTTATGCCAAACCCGATCGAAGGCTTTCGCAATGTCCAAACTAACGCCTAGTGCCTCACCCCTACTCTCAACCGCCTGCGCCCAACGGTGAGTTAGTAAAGCCAAAAGATCACCAGCTGATCGGCCTTTGCGGAAGCCATATTGGCGGTCGCTGATCAGCTGGTGCTCTTCCAGGTAGCCCATGAGCTGGCGGTTGATTATGGATTCCATAATTTTGGAGAGTAAGGAGGTGATAGCGATAGGCCTGTAGTTGGACGGTACTGAGCGGTCGCCTTTTTTAGGGATCGGGTGTACTAGAGCCGTCTTCCATGAATGTGGGACAACGCCGAGGACATAAGAGTGTCTGAATAAGCGCGTTAAAGCCGGTGCCAGCTCTGGAGCACACACCTTCAGCACAATAGGAGATATTCCATCGGGCCCACTCGACTTGTTGACATCCAGGGAGAATAGTGCTTTCCGCACAGCACACTGTGTGAAGCGGATGTCCGCCATTGTGGTTTCACACCTCGGGATGGTAGGAGGAGTGTTCCCCCTGTCGTCAAGAGTCGAGTTTTCCGCAAAGATAGAGCCAAGAAGATCGGCTTTCTCCCTTGCGGAATAGGCCAATGAACCATCCTCCCCGCGCAAAGGTGGAAGCGTCGACCGACAGAAATTACCCTGGACAGCCTTGGCGAGAGACCAGAACGCACGAGAGCCAGATGGCAGGCGTGCCAGTCTCTCGCCAATTCTCCCAACGTAATTTGATTTTGCCAATGCAATTTGCCTCTTAAAGCACCTGGAAGCAGAGTTGTACTTCTTCTTGAGTGAGTCAGAGTTTACATCCTTAGCGGCCTTTGCCCTAGCCCAAGCCTGGTAGCATTCCCGCTTGCGACGATGTGCGTCACGGCAGGACCCACCAAACCAGGGCCGAGACCTGCCACCGACGGGTACAGCTGAGCTAGGAACAAACAATTCCATGCCCTGCAGCACGACGCCGACAACCGAGTCAGCGCAGGTGCTAGGATCCTCTGACTTGAAGCAAATCTGCCCCCATGGGTAGGATGCAAAGAAAGAGCGCATCCCGTCCCAGTCTGCCGACCTGTAGTGCCAAACACGTCGTCTACCAGATGGAGGTGGTTGCGACGAGACGGTGAGAGGCACCACGCTCCGAACTAGGCAATGGTCCGATGACCCGAGAGGAGCATCGACCCATACCCGAATGGGTTCGGGGCGAGAGGTCAGCAGAAGGTCCAATAAAGAAGGCGAATGGTCTTCCACATCCGGCACACGTGTGGGAGAAGGTACCATCTGCGTCAGACCATTGGCAATGGCAAAGTCGTGAGCAGACCTTCCCGCATGGTCAGTACGTGTTGACCCAAGCCAGTCAGAGTGGTGGGCATTAAAGTCGCCCAAAACCACAATTTCTGCGGTAGGAATCTGCTCAAGTATTTTGTCAGTGGACACCTGCAGGTGCTCGAAGAGCCGGTCAATTTCCGAATTTCCGCTATGAGACCTGTAAAGGCACGCGTAGACGCGAATGTGATCCTCACAATCGACGCGCACCCAAAGGGTCGACAGGTCTCTGCCTTCAAGACTGCTGAGCCTACGGTAACAAATTCCCTCCCTGACGTACACACAGACGCCTGCGCGTGGCACAAAAATATGCTCCAAGCTATAGGCCGGGTACTTTAGATATGAAGTGTCAGTTGGGGAGGAAATCTGCGTCTCCGTCAGGAAAAGCAAATCTGGCCTCTCCGTCTCGAGATGTCCTCTCCGTCATACTGTATTGTAAAATAATTTAAGCGAATAATGTATAATTTTCAGATGCATTGGTGTTTGTAAAAGAAGACTCCCTGTATATCATTGAAAAGTAGATTAAAACTAGAAAATATGCAAGCTGTTATTATAGCTGCCATGCTGCATAATATCGTCAGAAGTATGAATTTAGAAGAATTAGAATCAGAAATTTCAGTCGCAGATACATTACAGGAAAATAATATAATTGTTCGTAACAATTTTTCAAAACTTACATCTGAAATACAACTATGTACTTATAAATAATTGCTTCCAAAGATAATTTATAAAATAAACTCCAAAGATAATTTGACTATTTTTTATTTTCCAAAATGATAATTACATGGTAGTTAGTACATGCAAGATATTTAATTTTGAATTTGTACATATACTTAAAAAACTATCTAACATAAAATTATTATTGCCTACTTAATTTATGAAATTTAATATTCCTTTTAAGTAATTTTTAATTTTTTAAATTATCTAAATCTAACTTAACTTTTGCTAAAACAATCTCCTTTTCTTTATTTTCCAAGTCAAGTCTCTTTTTTGCTATTAGATATTCTGCTAATGCATTGTCCCTATGCTAGCCTTGCATTTCTTTTCTTCCATCTTGTTTCCGCTTGGCTGTAAAAGTGTTAAAAATATTATATGTGACCTACAACAATGTTCATGCTTTATCCAAAATTTCATCTGCAATCCTTACCACCTCCAGCCTGTAACAAAGAGCATAATTATTTCAAATACTACGGCAACCTGAAGAAAAAATCATGTTTATCAATGTGTTATTAGAGACAAACAATCAACTAATTATACTAACCTTACTAAGGTTGTTTCTTATGTTGTCGTAGCGTTCTTTAAGTTTTCCCATTTTAGTCGAAGCTGCGATGGAGTTCGTGGGAAACGACGAATCGACGAATTAAAATCATTTACAAGGGTTTGCCAAGCCTGCTTCTTCAATTTATTGTTTGTGGCATTTGTTGCCTTATTATTGAAATGTTTTTTCGCCGCCACAAGTTCTGCTAGAATCATCGTCTCATCTTTTGTCATGGGTGCTGCCTTTCTTGACTGAAAAAGATATATTTTCTAAACTTCAACTCAAAGTTTTCAAAGTAAAATTATTATTATCAATGTAGTTCATAGATACTTACAGAATTCATTTTATTTCACTGTAGCTCTTTAATTATAAACACACATAGAATTATAAACGAAAGTTTTAAAGCGTTTTGGAGGTAAGTCATCACTAATATAGTAGGTAAACAATAGAAAAACAAACAAAAGAAACTGATCACTGCTTATTGGCAAACGGACTATCAAAACGTTTCGTTTCATAATTTCGACTAGGATAAAAATAGCAATACGTCCAATTTAAAAAAATCTACATATGTTTTTATTACTTTTTGTTATAAACAAATGTGTTTATGATAGTCTACAATATGCTGGTTAAATTATAGTTATAATTTAGAATAAAATAAAATAAGTCTTGATCCTGATGTTGTTTCGTATTTGTAGTAGAACGAAACGTATCAAGAGGCTCGGATAAATCGGAGGGAAGAAGCTATCTACTGTTGGTTAAAGAGAGATAGCACTTATCCGTGATTGTGAAACGCAAACTAAGGATAGATACGCTCTTGCTGATATTCGGAGATAGCTATCTATCCGAAAACTCAGATACGTTATTGAAAACGGCCGTAAGTCGTTGCTAATCGACCATTACACACATCCCACGTAACGCCTACAATAATTACCTTCTAATGACATGTTATCTTACAAAGCAAAATTCACCATGTCAGAAAATCAATATGGTCACAGATCATCGGCACAATAAATACAATGTTAGGTATGTTTAACTTGCTTTTCAGAGATTTTAGCTGGATACTTGTTGGTCTGGTAACATTGAGGATAAAAAGCTGAGCAAATAAAATTCCAAGCGATCGACCAGCTAGTATTGGAGCAACAAAAGATACCCCTTAGTACAATTTTCCATCAGGCCTGTGAGAGATTTTTTTTGGAAAACGGTCGCATAAAAACAATCACGATCTTCAGTATTGTGAGTATGATGTAGGGCACCGAAAACGTCTGATATGACGTCATTAGATCTTTTTCTGCAAGATGGGCAGACCATATGACGGACAGTCCGAACTCATCAAGGACTAGACGTCACAGCGTGAGAATGCCGCCAATCATCATCATGTTGCCAAGCAATTGTATATTATGGTTTGAAAAGTTAGACCTCATGTCATAAAGTAGATGGCAATACTCCCGTAGCTACCTACCACATTAGTCTGCGGAGGTCTCGTCGCACCAACTGGTCTGTGAGCTCATTCATCTGTAGCGAAAAACCACGAACTGAGTTTGCAATTGATGAATTAATTGTGGCCTAAATTAATGACACATAAAATTTTATTAAGGGCTTGCTTATTCGAAATTGACGGTGTCAGTAATGCGTAGCTTTATAACCAGCTTCTAGAAGAGAATCTCCATTTATTATTCATTACGTATTTTGTCCTAAAAAAATTTCGCCATAAATAAACAGATCACGTTAATACTTGTTAGATTTTGTTTCTTAAATTATTCCTTTATAAATATGCGATATACGTACAGATTCCCCATTTATTCTCAATAATGTTCCGGATTCCGGTCACCGTTCTCGTCGAAGCCGTCGCTTGCGACGAAGGGCTCGACGAGTAAATTAATCCTCAGACACAACCCACTGAGTTTCTCGCCGGATCTTCTCAGTGGGTCGCGTTTCCGATCCGGTGGTAGATTTTCCGGTGGTAGGGTTCGTATTAGCAACGTCGTCAGGTTTGAGCCCCGTGAGCTCACCTACTAGTTAAGGTTCCGCTGAAATAGCCTCTCAAGGCTATCAGCTTAGGTAGGAAAAAAAGAAGCTCCGGAGTGAGAAACTCCTTTTTACATATATCAGGTTGCTTATTAACATTGGCAATTCTTTAAGAAACAGCAATGGTTTTTGTAGTCGGTATTCCATTTTTTGAGTTGCTGTGTGATTTATGCGATGTAAGAGAAGATTTTAGAGGGTTTTATATTATTACTCTTATTAAAGAAATTATTAACATTTTTTTTTTATTTATATGCCGAAACCTTTCTTTTAAATTAATTAATTTAGGAATCATTCTTAAGTAATCAGATAGATTAAAAGGATCCATCAAATTAATTTGATATTAAGTGAAATAAATGAACTATTGAACTCATCACTTGGTATTGAGTTTAACCGTAATAAAAATAATAACAATATGTATTTATTTCAAAGCTCATTCAGTTATTTCAATGTAAGACTGTGATTTATTCTATAAATAACTTGTTTTCGGATAACTATAAAAGCAGTTCATAATAATTAATAAAAAAAAAAAATGTGTGCGTGTACTAGTGTACACACGTAAGAAGTGAAACTTGTTTATGGCCTTATTTTTCGAAAAATGATCTACATGCAACTTTCTAGAAATTGGTTAAATAAAGTTAAATTAGATAAAGTTTAAACAAAAGGATTTTATTATCATAGACATGAATACAAATAATACAATTATTTCACTTTACCTTTTTGCTACTAAGATTATTACAGCATTTTAATAATACATCTCTTTGATATCATAATACCCTGGTACTTTTCTTCCTATAAATTAATAATAATAGCACGGTCCACGTGGTGTTAAATGGGGTTCCTGAGGTTCGTGAAGTTTGACCCACCTTGAGACATGAGGTCGATTTCTCAAATCCGAAACCATGCTTCAGAACATACCGCCGTTAATTATTAATAAATCTCTTTGCTATCATAATACCCTGGTACTTTTCTTCCTATTATTTTACGTAATAACAGTAATAAATAGCACGGTCCACGTGATATTATTAAGTGGGCTCCCTGAGATTATTGGAATTACAAAATGATTTCCGTAATCCACCTGGAGACATGAGGTCAATTTCTCAAATCGGAATCCATACTTCAGAACATACAGCCGTTAATTAATAAAGAAGGCTGTACGTCAGAGTAAAGTTATAATAATACATCTCTTTGATATCATAATACCCTGGTACTTTTCTTCCTATTATTTTACGTAATAACAATAATAGCACGGTCCACGTGATATTAAGTGGGTTACCTGGGATTATTGCAATTACAAAATGTATTCCGTGACCCACCTTGAGACATGAGGTCGGTTTCTCAAATGCGCATCCATACTTCAGAACATACAGCCGTTAATTAAAAGATGGCGCGTAACGGAAAAATGTGACGCGTAACCGAAAAATGTGACGGTAAATTTTTTTCCAACGCCGATAAGGAAGTTTCACTTCAAAAATCGGTATTTGAAACCAATCACAAGTATCAAAGTTCACGGTCGTTCTAATTATTATTTATATAACTAAGCGTTGCGTGTTTTATTTAGGTGTATCAAGATTTTCCACGATTCGATATGATAAGAAAGTTTTTATGATTAGATCTCACGTTTATTTCGTTCATCGAATATTTTACAGTTTTATTAGTCACCGATGTATTCCGACTAATTAGGACGATCACGAGACAGGCCACCTCGTGTTCAACAGTCATCAGTGCTCATAGCCACTACAATGTAGAAGATGCTCCCATGCTGAAGCTACAGATTCAATTTTTTTTTTTCTTAGATGGGTGGACGAGCTGACAGCCCTCCTGGTGTTAAGTTGTTACTGGAGCCCATAGACATCTACGACGTAAATGCGCCAACCACCTTAAGATCTAACTTCTAATGTCTCAGTATAGTTACAACGGCTACCCCACCCTTCAAACCGAAATGCATTACTACTTCACGGCAGGAATAGGCGGGATGGTGATACCTACCCGTACGGACTCACAAGAAGTCCTGCGTTTCGGTTTGAAGGGTGGGGCAGCTGTTGTACCTATACTGAGACCTTAGAAGTTAGATCTTAAGGTGGGTGGCACATTTACGTCGTATATGTCTATGGGCTCCAGTAACAACTTAACACCAGGAGGGCTATGAGCTCGTCCACCCATCTAAGCAATAAAAAAATAAAAACATGTATATACGTTCTAACTCCAACCAATTATGTAAATATAAATACGTACATATTTCAAAGTACACAAAATAAAATCGTTCATGTTCTTGTTAAAAACATCCGTCAGTCTATTCAAACATGTCCAAATAGGAGATTAAATTGATAATATTCCGGAGAAAACAATGCATCTTTAGCCCAAAGCCAGTCAAAGAAGTCCGCAGTGCGCGGTTTTGGCTTAAACGAGACAGCGAACGTAGGAGAGTGTTGGTAAATCGATGTTAGAACGAAACAGACGTGTACCCGTCTCGCTCGACGCCAGTACGTCTGCACTGAACGCACTCGCAGTTCCTTTCAGCGTGCGTGTTGTACCAGTTTTGCACTTAGTTTTTTTTTTTTTTGCTAATTTTTTTATTCCATTATTAAATTATCAGCAGGATGTCTTTGTATCTTTCTGATTAAATTACTTAATCAACAATTATTTCATTTTCACGATTATAATTCGACGCTTACAAAATTACCTTTGGAAATATGAATTGTGAATGTCCATTGTACTGTGATTTGTAGATGTACATTATTAAACGTCTAAAAAAGCATAAGAAGTTTTTATTAGTGGAACTAACCGGTGTTCGGTAATTTGAATTCATAAATAACGTATTGGGTAACGTCATTCATCAAATCCTTAAAACTGATACTTAAGATTACTCACAACAGAAATTGTCAGGACGGTATAACTAAACTATATTTAACAGGAGAGGGTCTGTTAGATAGATATTTAAATAGGAAATAAAATGAAATAAGGTTCTTAGTACATTTTAGGGTTTCCACTTCTTTCGGATTATCGGAAAATTGCGAAGCTATAAGCAGTCGATTCATTTTTAGCATTTTTTTATTTATTTCAATTGCCTATCCCTTTCATTGGTTATTTCTTTATTAAGCATACAAATTGAATTTTTGAAAAAATACGGTTCTATTTTAGTCAGGACAAAACGTATACGCCTTTTTATGTTTACTATTTGTTTAGTTAATGAAAGTCTAGACTAAAAACAATGGTTAGATAAGTTTTATTTTTAGTTTTTGTGTAACCTTATAATTTGGTATGTAATAAAATTATTACCGATACTTTTTCAAATTTACGGATCGAATTATTGGAGTACGGTATCGTTGCTAATGTTACGTCACTAGTTGGTTGTCAATCGATTGGGTGCGTCGGGTTCACAAACATTAAACAGCTGTAGCGCTTCGGGCGTCCCCGTCTTTGTTCGCCGCCAGTACATGTACACACAATGCGGAATCTATAGTGTTTCATTCACTCACATCGCTCTAAATGGTATAAATCGTACTCTAAGTTTTAAAGAGTCAAAGACAGTGTTAAAGTTTTAAGACGCCGTGGCCTATATTATTATTAATAGCTGTAAACTTTTGCGTCAGTTGGAGAACTTGAAGAGTGGGAGAGCTGTCACACAAAATTGAGTCTTCGGTCTCAGGTTTCAAGGTGGCCGGTGTCGTTTATGATATCTATGCACTGGTATTATCAACGGATAACCCATCTAGTGCAATATAAATAAAGGGTTCAAATTGACTTTTTCTGTTCAAAATTAGGTTTATTAGTTATATTTAATGATGTTGTTATGAATCAATTTACAGTTTTTATTGTTATAGACAATCTGACTAAATTCGGTCAGGGGTGCGATAAACTAACCGTTTTTTTAAAGTCAATGTATGCCATGCATTTTTTTGAAGATCCGGATCTAAAACCTACTTAGAATATGATATGTACATAGTATACTAAACATATACAAATATAATCAAAAAGACAGACATAGATGCAATGAGCAGTCAAGCGAGCGAAACATACGGGAATAAATTAAAACTTTCCATTATTCCGTAGGTATTAAAGTTGTCTGCAAACATTTTTACCTTAGAACTTATATCTCAAGGTGGGTGGCCATTTACGTTGTGCATGTCTATGGGCTCCAGTAACCACTTAACACCAGGTGGGCTGCGAGCTCGTCCATCCATCTAAGCAATAAAAAAAAAAAGTAATAAATACATAATTAATTTCAAAGAAATATAGCACTATAAAATAATTTTTTCGAGAGGTATACAAGAGGAAAGAGGTTATTAATAAAGCGAGATAAATGCATAATTGAAATACTAGCCTATAGATTATGGTCACAGTCTGAATCGAGTTCGTTGCCGCGTTTCGACTCAGTGCCTCGTGAGTGCTGCCAACAGGAGGTCTTGCCAATACCTCTACCGTAAATTATTGACAGGACAAGCGCGTGTGACATTCCCGTGACGGTGCGGTGACAGTAATGTGAGGACAGTTTGTTGGGTGAGTGAAGACAACGATTTTAGGGGAGATGTGAATTAAAAAAAAAAGAGTTTAATTCGTCGAATGTAGAGTTTACTTTTTTTTATATTTTATGTCTTGGAGTTTACAGATTGGAATCATAATATGAGTATTTTTGTTTTAATTTTTGTATTCGAACGAGTCGATAAGTGTTTCTTCGAAATTAGAATTTGACAATCGAGTAGTCTTTTTTTTAGTAATACAATGTAAAGTGTTAACAAAGAGAGTTGAAATTTCATGAAAATGAATTCAGTAAGTAGAACTTTAGTCACTGAGTTTTTTTAATGTACTCTACATTTTTCTTGTTCATTTTGGCTAGATATTTGCTGTTTAGCTGTAAATTAAACATTACTAACGTAGACAACGCGGAAAGTCAAACAAAGAGAACTAAGCAAGTGCTCTATTTTTCTTATATCTAGAATTATTCTTGAAAATATAGCAGAAATTATATGTTTTAATGTCGAATTTGAAAAAAATAGAGTCAATATAGAGTCATTAATTAATGTAAATTATATTTAGTTACTGCGGATTTCATAAATTGTTTTGTGGATGTATTTCTATTTATATGTGTGCGGTGTATACTCGTAGCTCTGGGATCTGAAGAATAATTGTACTTGTGAATAATCAATTAGATTCATTGTTGGCTGTCACTTGTAAAGTTGATGGGTTACTTTGTCATTACGTCAATAGTTTTTCTATTACCATTGTTACCACGATAGAGATGAAACAACAAGCACTATGACTTATTTCTTTGACTTCAATTAATAAAAATGGAACTAAACCAGAATAATTGTGGGTTGTTCGAACATAAAATAGTTGTTGAGATATGAAATTTCATACATATTAATTTTAATAGAGTGATAGAGTACATTGTAGTTATATAGCGCTCAGAGTCAACACTTGAAAGTAAAGTCAATGTAGAGTTGATGAACTGCTTTTTTCAGTACATCCTCACTGTTGTGCTCAATATAATAAAGAAACTAGTAATTTTTATTTAGCTTCATTATATGAAAACCTAAATCCAGTAAGCTAAATATTTGTATCGTGACTAATAAACGTTCCGTTAATGAAAACAAACGCGACCTATTTAATTAACGTAATTTGGAAACGCTACGTAGTGTTTTACAATTGTTTCTCGACTCTATATAGAGCTCTACTTATATTCATTAGTATTTTTAAAATTTCAAATAAAAATAACATTTAGATTATTCTAATACGGCTTATGATTGACATTAATTCCATATATAGAGCTCAGGAACGTGTTCAGAAAAATATTTTGGTACTTCATGTAGAGCAATTTACTATATTATGAAGTTTAAAAAATTTAGTACTAGTTAGTATTTGTATGACTACTAACTAGAAGATGTGTGACTTCAGTTATCTATCCTGTGGCTATTTCCCCACCATCTGGACTCAGTATAATTCTTGTCATTTCGCAACTTTATCCGTTTCGTAACTCCTGTACTGATGGTAGCATTTGTATGGGTCGATGCAAGACCTACCATTCTTAAGAGGAGCTAATAAGCTCTTTTCGGTAGGCAGCGGCTTGGCTCTGACCCTGGTATTGCTGAAGTCCATGGGCGACGGTAACCACTCACCATCAGGTGGGCCGTATGCTCGTCTGCCTACAAGGGCAATAATTTTTTTTTTTTTTTACGTTGTTTTAAGAAACCTGAACTGTAAAAGAAAATATGACTAATTTATCTGCAATTTTGGGTATCGTAAGGTTGACTTTTGATTGGCTGCCAAGCGACAGTCGAACCATAAACCAACGAAGGCCTAGCGTTCTAACAGACAGTACTGCGCTCCCTTACGACCCTATTCTATTCGCATAACAACGAGAGTTTTTAAATTTACTGTTAGTATCAACCCTGCACGCATACCCCTCCACTCTGGCTATTTCTGTTAAAACATCCCAAGGTGAATGGTAAACTAAATGTAATGTTGTTATAACGTGCTACGGTAAATTATGAAAACCGCGGGAACTTGGCCACTTTTGAGCATAATATGTAAAAGATTTTCTCTTGAATATTTTCCTTTGTGTCTACTCTGGGTTATGGGATGCGAACGAGAAAATTTTATGAGAACATTATGTTTTATCCGCAACCAGGATATGGCGAGATTATGAACGCTAATTTTCTCTCTTATACTTATTACGTAATTCAGTAACGAGGAAGCTTCAATAGGAATTGAGCTTTTGAAACTATGGGACAGGGCGGAATATTACGAACAGAGCTTAAAGTTTTGCGAGTCATAATTTATCTTTATTTGTAAAGTTCAACGGCAAGTTTTATAATGAAAGCCTATGCGTTACATGATATCTTCGATAGGCAACAATATAGCGCAGGGTTTTATTAAAAATAAGATAATAGGGATTATGACGAAACTAATTAAGTGATTTAAAAAAATCATGAGTATCTATCTACATGAACAATGAAACACTGAAATGTTTTACTCTTTACATTACTAAGCTCTACATATCGTATTGAAAGTATGCCATGTATACATATTTTGTAAATGTTTGTTTTTGGATGATTTCTGGCGGAGGGTGGCGAGAAAGGAATAACCGCTTCAAAAGCACTACCTTTTGGTCAAATAGACGAGACTGTTGTTATACCGTGCATGAAGCAAGCCATGCAAGTGCAGACAGACAACATGGACGGACAGCAAAAAATAGATTGATAGACCAGACCTAAACAGCAGACCGCAAAAAACCAGACGCTCCAACTAAATTGATCCACATTGCTCGAATATAAACCGATTAGATCCGGCAAACAACTTGTAATAGTTATACTCATTTATTACTTTGTTTTTTAAGCATAGATTAATAGACGAAATCGCTACTTAACCATCATTAAATGTGGTCACAGAAGCTCAATTAAACTCTTAACGCCCTTTCTGAAGCATTAGTTCTAAATCTTATTATAATAATTTGTATATTCAAAATTTATTATATGTTACACAATACTCCTTATCTTTGGTTTCAAGATTTAATCTACAACAGAAACAGTAAAAATCACCATCCTTTGCCTAATTATCCAAACCGTCAAAGTTCTATTTGAGCAAATTCAATGAATCAGTGGCATCTTGGTTTGATACATTTGTGACTGCGTCCGTGACTGATTTATTTTGTTTTCTACAAATAAAGCCCGGCCACGCTCCGCTGTGACTATCGGTATGAGAAAAGAAAATTGCTAAATATGTTTTTTTTTTTTTTTTATTGCCCTTGTAGGCAGACGAGCATACGGCCCACCTGATGGTGAGTGGTTACCGTCGCTCATGGACTTCAGCAATGCCAGGGGCAGAGCCAAGCCGCTGCCTACCGCTTAATACTCTCCATAAGCCTCGTTTGAAGAAGGACATGTCATAGCGCTCGAGAAACACCGTGGAGGGGAGCTCATTCCATAGCCGGATGGTGCGTGGCAAAAAAGATCTCTGGAAGCGCACTGTGGATGACCGCAGTGGCTCCAGGTAGTATGGATGAACTCTACTCCGGTGGCGAACGGTGCGGTGGTAAAAACGAGATGCCGGTATCATCTCGAATAATTCCTCAGAGCAATTCCTGTTAAAATTAATCGCGTACCATCAGTCGAATATTGATGGTACTATAGCTGAAATATTTCCTAGAGAGCCAAGAAACAATCAACCTTCATCACAATCTGATGTATGGCTCAGAGAAGCAGGCATGAAATATTTCATTTTAATGACGGTTCGGATTGTTGTGCTCAATTGAGAGTCCATAACTATACGAATGTGCGGTCAAATATTGATTTAAATTGCGATTGATTGGAAAGAAATTTTCATTCGTACTATGACGTCTTCGGGAACTACGATGTTTGTTAGAGCTACTTTATCTGCCAAGGTCTCCTCAAGTCGTCAACACGATGAAAAAAATTTTACGGTTTGATGTCTCCTTTATTCAATCATTGTAAACGATTCGGAAATTTTAGAGTTTTCTATTAAGGTAATAAGTATTATAGTTATAATGTAATTTTGTTATATTTTTTTAAAAGCATAATTAAAATGTTCAAGTTTTAATCTTCCATAAAGTTTTTAATCGTTTTTTAATAACTTGACAGTCCGATGAGCTTATGGTCCGTGTGATGGTAGATAGTTATCGTAACGCATAGGGATCAGCAATACCACTGGCAAAGCCAAGCCACTGCTTAGGGCTGTGGTTTAGAGTATAGGTAATATTTTCTTATCTAACATATACCAAGCTGTAATAAATACAATAATTACATCTCCGATTCGCGTGAGCGCGTACATTTTTGTATTTCATTAGAGAGTTTCTTTTTTCTATTCTACTAGTAATTATTGTACTTACTCTTTTATTCTGTAAATAGTATAAAAGAAATTTGCTCTGCGCCCCTTTTTATTTCTCTGCTCATTTCTTTGAAATCACGCAACTAATTTCGATAAGTATGGAAGGTTAATGTTTGTAATTTGTAAATGTTTTTCACAAAATAGCTGTCATATAACGATATTATAACTAAAAAAAAACTATTTTCGTGCGCATACATACATGGCTATAGCTAATCAAATTTTGAAAGAACTTGCAAATAATAAGCAAAACCAATCAATAAAGCAAAACCAATAACCAATAAATTCGAGAGAATAAGCAAAACCAAACAATTACCATCAATCCGGTACCACTGTAGGCTTTTCACCGCCTCTTACAATATCGTACTCTATTTACGGACGTGTCCTTCAATACCTTTATTGCTGCCCTAAGTAACGATCAATAGTAAGCAAACTTCAATACTACGTACAAATTGTTGAAGAAATATTATACTTTAGAAAATCAAACACATAACATCGAAAGTGGCAAACAATTATCACCATATAAACCTTATTTAACGGATTTTTACAATGATTTTTATAATTTTATTTTTTTAATACACAGATGGCTAAATGAGCTCACAGCCAATCTGCTGTTAAGTAGCTGTCGAAGTCCATAGACAGCGTAGATGCCATCACATACCTTGAGACATGATTTAAGTCTAAGTTAGATAGTACAATGGCTGCCTTATCCTTTAAACCAGAACGCATTAGTGCTTCTTAGAGTGGTGATAGCTACTCGTGTGGGCTCATAAGACGCCCTACCACCAGTAAAAAGAGCTCTGCAAATTTCCCTGCTCTTGCAAGCGCCATGAGTAGGAATAGATTGGGGATATGATATTACGATAAGATGACTCTGTGGTCGCGACATGTGGTCGCGATCCTCGGCAGTGAGGGATCGGTGAAGAAGAAGAACTCTGTCCACCCTTTTTCTAGTTCGTTTTTTGGATTTACCACTAGAACTAGATGACTCGGGTCCAATAATGTAGTCATGTTATCACATGGTTTTTTCTAAAATTAGTACTTTTAAATATCACTTTAATTTTCTTGCTTAAGAGAGTTCAATTTTTGTTAAAACAATGTTTCTGTTACTCATATTATTAGATTTTGCGTCCTGTGATTATGATTAAATTTGCCCACAAGCGACAAGATTACATTTATTATTTAAGAAAAATAATCGCAAATCTATTGCTTATTAGTATGTTAAGCAGTATTCACCTAAGCTTTTAGCTATTTCCTTTATTGAAGTGGCACCAAAATTTTTTGCTTCAGACCGTAAAAATTATGATTTAAAAATAAAACTTCCAGGGATGCCTTAAAATTTTTTTATTCATATGTTAAAAGACCTCGTAAGGTCGCTTCGGTCAACGAACTCTTGTTATCATCGAGAAGCTCAAAGCTTTAAGTTTTTCGATTCTTTTTCGTGTCGTCGTATATATTTTAATGTGTTTGACCTACATATTGTTGACGAGAATTTAGTTTAGTCACGAGACCTAGTATGAGGTTTCTGCGATTACTTATTTTTGTGTTGTGAATAGGCGCCGCTTATGTTTGTTAACACGGTCACCGCGGTACGAGGTCATACTGAGCGAGCACTGCTGCCAAAGAATGGTAGTCATTTCAAATCTAGAGTATCTTGTGATACACTTGACATTGAATAAAAATGACCTAATGCAATAAAATAACCTATTTAAGTAAAACCTAATGCAATTACTGGTGGTAGGACGTCTTGTGAGTCTGAATTGTTGGAATATTTGTTAAAGAATAGTTTGTAACACTAGTCTGTGGAACATGAATCTGTATAATCTACACTGCTCTATGGTAACAAAATAAAAAGTACTCCGTGATGGCTGATTAAAACAATTCTTTTTATTTCTCTGATCGACCGCTATAACGCTGCATAAAACTCAACAGGTTATGGGCCCAGAGTACCCAAAGTGCCTAGAAATTTCGCAAGGTGAGAAAAGTAGTACAAGTTGGAATATAATGTAAAAATAATAGTGTCCATTGTTCGAAATATTTTGTAAAAAACAAAAAAACAAAAAAAAAATGGCGTCAACAGTTCCAGTAACAAACGCCATAAATTATTACCCACAACTTAACGTGGAAAATTACAATAGCTGGAAGTTTCGACTGAGATGTCTATTAGACGAAAAATCTTTGTTAGAGGTAGCGTCAAGTGGCGTTATAGAATTAAAACAAAAAACTGCTGATGCGGCTGCAAAAGCCTTAATAGTAAAATGTGTACCCGATAAGTACTTGGACATCATAAAAGATGCAACAACTAGCTACACAATGTTAGCCAGTCTGGATAAAGTTTTTGAGAGAAAAGGTATTTTCACTAAATTACACTTGCGAAGAAAGTTATTGTCTCTTAAGCTGAGGGATGATAAATTGGAAGACTATTTCATGAGATTTGAAAGTCTGATTAGAGAAATAGAAAATATTGATAAAAAGATGGATGAAGAAGATAAAATATGTTATTTGCTGACGGGTATGTCGGAAAAGTACAACACAGTGATAACTGCTATTGAAACAATGTCTGCAGATAAAATTGACATGGAGTTTGTCAAGGCTCGGTTATTGGACGAAGAACTCAAACTGAATAATAAAGGTGAAGAGTATAATGATACAAAGAATGATGTAAGTTTTACTGCCTCAAGTGTAGAATGTTATCGTTGCCACAAAAAGGGCCATTTTGCACGTGAATGTAGAAGCAGAGGTCGTGGCTATTCAAGGAGAAACATTAATAATAAAGGTATATGTGGTAAAAACAGAACTGGAGAACAAAATAATATGACAGAAAGCATCCCAGAGAATAAATATAATTTTCTAGCAATAACGGAGTGTAATCTAAGTAGAGAAGACAAATTTATAGAATTTATAATAGATTCAGGAGCTACAGAAAATCTTATCAAGGAAGAATTAGAGAAATACATGTATGAAATTAAAAAACTACCAGATAAAATAAAAATTAAGATTGCAAATGGAGAAATATTAGAGGCTGACAAGAAAGGAAAGATAACCATAAGAGATAAAAATAATAATAC
This sequence comes from Bombyx mori, assembly GCF_030269925.1. NCBI lineage: Eukaryota > Metazoa > Arthropoda > Insecta > Lepidoptera > Bombycidae > Bombyx > Bombyx mori. Next base: position 16,555,230 of record NC_085118.1, read on the forward strand.
TATAAATATAGAAGCGTTAATGGTCCCAGGGATTTATCATAATATAATATCTGTAAGAAACTTAAATATGAAAGGAAATAAAGTTGTTTTTACAAAATTTGGAGCACAAATAATAAATGGAAGAAAAGTCTTAAAATGTTCAGATAGAAATGGTTTATATATAGTACAAGGCGAAATAATACTAATAGAAGAAGCGAACTCAAGTGTACAGCAAGACAAAAATATTTGGCACCAACGTCTCGGACACTTAAATAGGAAATCATTAAAAATTATGGGTTTACCTGTGTCTGATGAAACATGTGGTCCTTGCATGAAGGGAAAATCTACTCGTTTACCATTCTATCCAGTTGACAGGCCAAGAAGTAGAAAAATAGGAGAATTATTGCATACAGATATTGGAGGTCCTGTATCACCAATTTCTTATGATGAAAAACAATATTACCAGACCATAACTGATGATTTTTCTCATTTTGTGACTGTTTATCTATTAAAGAATAAATCTGAAGCCACAAGAAATTTAATAAATCATATAAAGGAGTTAGAAAGACAAAAGGAAACTAAAGTTAAACGCATAAGATGTGATAATGGTGGAGAGTTCACCGCTGGCTGTTTGAAGCAATTTTGTATGGAAAATGGAATTATAATAGAGTATAGTCAACCTTACACACCACAACAAAATGGTGTGGCAGAGAGGCTAAACAGAACATTACTAGATAAGTCAAGAACTTTATTAAGTGAAACTGGATTACCTAAATATTTGTGGTCTGAGGCTATAATGTGTGCAGCATATCAATTGAATCGATGCCCATCAAGATCTATAAAGTATAAGATACCAGCTGAAATATACTACGGACTAGAAAATGTTAACTTGAACAAGTTAAAGGTATTTGGTTCTAAAGCATGGTATACGTGTGTCCCACAGAATAAGAAATTAGATAATAGAGCTGAAGAAGCCATTATGGTTGGCTATGGCAAACAAGGTTATAGATTATGGAATCCAAAAACAACAGAAATAATATTCTGCAGAGATGTCAAGTTTGATGAAAAGTACTATGAACATAAAAACAGTATTAAAAATAACAACTATATTTATTTACCAGAAGAGGACACACAAAATGAAGTTATGTGCAATGATAAAAATAAAATTGAGGAAGAAAAAGTAATACAGAAAAATGAAGAGACAGACACAAAAAGAACTAGATCAGGAAGGATAATAAAGCAACCTGATTATCTAAAGAATTTTGGGACGTACACAGCATATTGTTACTTAGTGTGTAATGACCCAGAAAGCTATGAAGAAGCGATAAAAGAAGTTTCATGGAAAGAAGCGATACATAAGGAATTAGCAGCACTTGAGAACTTACAAAGCTGGGAAGAGACTAAACTACCGAAAGGAAAATTAGCTATAGACACTAAGTGGGTTTTTAGAACGAAAGACGATGGCACTAAGAAAGCCAGATTAGTCGCTCGAGGTTTTCAAATAAAAAATTATGAGAATGAAATATTCTACAGTCCTGTAGTAAGAATGTCTACGATAAGAGCATTTTTTGTAAAAGCTATCCAAGAAGGATACAAATTAAGGCAATTGGATATTCCTACAGCCTTTCTCAATGGATTTCTTGATAGTGAAGTTTATATAAAAATACCCAAAGGCAAAGAAAACAAAGATGGAATAGTTTTGAGGTTAAAGAGAGCATTGTATGGATTAAAAGAAAGCCCTAAATGCTGGAACATGAGATTTGATGAATTTGCAAGAAAGAATGGATTGATACAGTCATTACATGATTGTTGTCTATACACAGATAAAAATATATGGCTTATAATATTTGTAGATGATATTTTATTAATTGGAATGGAAAAGGATACAGAAAAAATTATTAATAAATTGAAGCAAGAATTTAAAGCTAAAGATTTAGGACAGATTGAGAAATATCTTGGTATGGAAATTAAACAGGAAGAAAGTAAATTAACGATTAAACAAGAAAAGATAATTGAGAAGATACTAGAAAAATTTGGAATGTCAGAATGTAAAGGTATAGGAACACCTATGGAGGTAAATTTTCAAATAAACAAAAATGAGAAGATTATTGATGTACCATATCGACAACTCATAGGAAGCATAATGTATTTGGCTACTATGTCCAGACCAGATCTGCAGTTTGCTGTATCATATCTTAGCAGATACCTAGACTGTCCTACTCAACAGACTTGGAAAGCTGGAAAGAGAATTCTGCAATACCTAAAAGCTACAAAAGACAAAATGTTAGTTTTTCAAAAAAGGAATAATCTAGATGTGGATTTATGTGCATATTCAGACTCTGATTGGGCAGGTGATATTGTTGATCGCAAAAGTGTCAGTGGGGGTATCATAATGTGTAGTGATAATCCTGTATTTTGGTACTCTAGAAAACAAAGTTGTGTTGCATTATCGACAGCAGAATCAGAGTACATTGCTAGTGCTTGTTGTGCTCAAGAGTTAATGTATTTGAAAGGTGTACTGTGTGATTTTGGATATGAATGTAAATTGACTTTATTTATGGATAATAAGGGAGCAATATGTTTAGCGAAGTCAAATGAAAACTCTAAAAGGAGTAAGCATATTGATATAAGGATGCACTATATTAAGGACTTGGTGAGGAATAATGTATTAGATATTGAATATGTGTCATCTGATAAAAATATTGCTGATATTTGTACAAAATCTTTATGCAAAGAAAAGTTTGTATTTTTTAGAAGTTTGTTACTAAAGTAATGAAAGATATTTGAAACGTAAACATTAATGTGTAGATTAATATTAGATAAGATACATTGTTAAAGTTCTTTAATTTGCAATGTATGTGTAACTTGGTTGTACTGGATGATTATTTCAAGTATATAATTGTTAAATAAGCTGTGAGTGAGACAGCAGTATTAATATTGTTTTATGTTGTCCGATGGCAAGTTTATACATTTATAATTTTAGTTAAATAAGATTTGAGTTTAAAGAAACTTGTCATCGAAGGGGGGTGTTGGAATATTTGTTAAAGAATAGTTTGTAACACTAGTCTGTGGAACATGAATCTGTATAATCTACACTGCTCTATGGTAACAAAATAAAAAGTACTCCGTGATGGCTGATTAAAACAATTCTTTTTATTTCTCTGATCGACCGCTATAACGCTGCATAAAATTCAACATGAATGAGTAGGTACCACCACCCTGCCTATTTCTGCCGCGAAGCGTAATGCGTTTCGGTTTAAAGGGCAGGGTAGCCATTGTACTGTTAAAAGTGAGAACTTACAACTGATGTCTCAAGGTGGGTGACGGCATTTACATTGTAGATGTCTCTTATAGACATCCACCATCCTCCGGTAACAACTTAATACCAGGTTTGGCTAAGTTTTCGACATATCGAGGGGTGAAAGGCGAACGGCTTAAGCGACATTTCGACTTAGTACTCGACATTTATTTTATTTTGTAATTAAAGATGCGTTTTATTTGGTATTAGCATCAACAATCGATATTTATAATTGAACTTCAATTATATTTATTCCATTCAAATAGCTAAATTTTAAACTTTGAATGGCTCTCTCGTAATGTTGCAAAAATTTCGCTTGAACCAAATGAAAACCTTTCACCCCTCGATATGCTTACTACACATACTGCACTGACTGAGTTTTTACAAAAATACGTAGCGTGTTCAAGAAAGCACTGTATCTTTTTGCCTGTTCACACACTGATCTCTGAGTATAGTAAATCAGATTGAAAAGACAAACGGTATTTTCGTAATGGCTTCCGACTGAATATCATTGTTTTTCTCACTGGGTCACAATAGCGTGGAGCCTATTTGCAAATACTCACATACGCAATAATGTTTAAACAGTGAATTCCGAACGAGCGAGTAATGGAATACCAATGCGCTTGTTGGCAAGTCAATGACCTTTTTGTTTGCCTTTTTCGGAATAAACGAACAAATAAACTAAATGACCTGTAACGAAAACATCTTGAAGTCGTCGTGGCCTAAAGGATAAGACGTCGCGCATTCGTATCGAGCGATTTACCGATGTTCGAATCCCGCAGGCGGGTACCAATTTTTCTAATGAATTACGTACTTAATACATGTTCCCGATTGACTTCTACGGTGAAGGAATAACACCGTGTAATAAAAATCAAACCCGCAAAATTATAATTTGCGTAATAACTGGTGGTAGGACCTCTTGTGAGTCCGCACGGGTAGGTACCACCGCCTTGCCTATTTCTGCCGTGAAGCAGTAATGCGTTTCGGTTTGAAGGGTGGGGCCGTTGTGACTATACTGAGACCTTAGAACTATATGTTAAGGTGTGTGGCGCATTTACGTTGTAGATGTCTGTGGGCTCCAGTAACCACTTAACACCAGTGGGCTGTGAGCTCATCCACACATCTAAGCAAAAAAAAAATTTTTTTTTGCCACGTACCATCCGGCTTTGGAATGAGCTCCCCTCCACGGTGTTTCCCGAGCGCTATGCCATGTCCTTCTTCAAACGAGGCTTGTGGAGAGTACTTAACGGTAGGCAGCGGCTTGGCTCTGACTCTGATATTGCTGGTTCATGGGCGACAGTAACCATTCACCATCAGGTGGGTCGTATGCTCGTCTGCCTTCAAGGGCAATAAAAAAAAGATATTATAAAAGAAATCAGTGAACGGCGCTAACATATTATTCCATATATAAAATTGTACAATTTCAATCATGATCACTCGTGAACACATTTCGCGGTACCATTTTTGTTAGTGAATATCACTTAAGCTTTTGTTACTTTTGTTTTGCTAATATTATTCTGTGCTGAACACATTAAGTTAGTGAAATAACGCTAAATACCTCACTCTGTTCATAAAAATATGCAAAAAATTCACCTCATAATAATGGAAGGCTAATCTTCATAGTTAGACCTTAAGATTGGAACAAGACTTCGTCTTATGTTAGTTGCTTTCTTGAGCGTTGAAGACATTAATTTATTACTATTTTGTTTTATTATATTCATGTTTTTTCTTACAACACAGTCATGCGTATGTGAAGTAATTTACGTCACATTATTTCACGTTGTAATCAATAATTAAATAATCTGCAAAATTATTAATACTGATACATACATTTTAGTCCGTGACCTCAGTGCAATCGCGGCTAAAATATTATAGTTTATTTTTATTTTACATTGTACATATGCGTTGTGTGTGAGGTAAATGTAAATATGAGATCTACTACATATATTCTTTCTTGTCTTTTTTACTGTTTAGGTTTTTTTTTTTTTTATTGCTTAGATGGGTGGACGAGCTCACAGCCCACCTGGTGTTAAGTGGTTACTGGAGCCCATAGACATCTGCAACGTAAATGCGCCACCCACCTCGAGATATAAGTTCTAAGATCTCAGTATAGTTACAACGGCTATCCCACCCTTCGAACCGAAACGCATTACTGCTTCACGGCGGAAATAGGCGTGGTGGTGGTACCTACCCGTGCGGACTCACAAGAGGTCCTACCACCAGTGAAGGTAGGGGGTTGAGCTCACAGTCCACTTGGTGTTAAGTTGTTAGCGCAGCCCATAGACAAACAACGTAAGTCCCACCGCCCACCTCGAGACATGAGTTCTAGGTCTCCGTTTTATAGTACAACCGCTACCTCGTCCTTCAAATCGAAACGCATTACTTTTTTAGGGTAGAAATAGGCGGGTGTAGCAACTTCTCAGTGGGTCGCCTTTCCGATCCGGTGATAGATTCTGCGAAACATTGCTCTTGCTAGGGCTAATGTTAGCAACGTCCTCAGGTTACAGCCCTGTGAGCTCACCTAATCGCTCGGTAAATCTAGTATGACCCCTCGAGGTCACTAGAGGTCACTAAATTTTAATAGGTAGGGAAAAAAAGACAATAGAGGTATTTAGCCGTGTGGGCTCACAAGACGCCTACCACCAGTAAACAGTATGTGTCAGAGGTCATGAAGACTTTGGAATTGAACAAGATCCACTTTTTTTATATTTCACTATTAAGTAGTGAAACATGGCCTTCATTAATTGTGCTCTATCTAGTAATGTATTTATGAAAAGTATCCGATAGTTAAACTATTCACGCGCCATCTGTAGTACGTTGATGGTACTATGACGAAAGTTAAGAAGCCTCGATAAAACTTATACAATTTTAATTCAGTGCAAGATGTGCAAACTGTATGTATGCGTACTGTATGTTCCCATACAGTCTAACACACAAACATTTATTTTCACATAATATTAGAATAGAGAGATATTAAAATGTTTTTCTTTTAATACACTTGTCACTGTCAGCATATTACTGAATGTATCAGCAGATTGCCATTATTTAAAAAAAAAAAAAAAAAATCGATTAACTTACTCACAACATTTTCTATGTTTCTATATTAATTAAAACTGTTTCACGATATAATCTCAGTGTTAATTAATTTTTCAATTTTCGAGACTCGAGAATTTACTATATTTTGAATTTTTATTGTAATCATAAAAATGTGGGTCGACTTTTATTATTGACTGTACTAACGCAATTTGTTTCGCGATATAAAGATAAAAAGGACATTGACGTTTCAAGTATCAGTCATTCTTTTAGGATTTAAGTGTTTTATCGCGGCCCAGATCATTGCTCGCTATCGTCGCGCGGTTTTTACGGAGATTTGTGACCGCGTGGTGTAAGACTGTCTGACGATCTTGAAAAATTTATGGTAACTGGTAAGGTTGCTGGCAAAAGATCACGTGGTCGCAATCCAATGCGTTGTTCTGACCAAATCAACACTGGATACCCCCGTGTACGATGCCATACACACCGCCGAGAACAGAGGAAGATGACGAAAGAGCATCCAGAGAAGGATAGTGGGAGGAGATAGTGGCCGGAATAAGACCACGAGGTAGAGGCGCAACACCATATGACCATATCCGCACTACCTTCGACACCACAGTTCACAGTGCTCTACACTCGGCGGCAGATAGGAGCAAATGGCGTAGAATAAGCTCTTGTTGCGAGGAGGTGGCCATGACCCTCAGTATTGAGGGCACTGAAGTGAGAAGAAGAAGGTCATGACCCTTAGACATGAAGAATGGAGGAGGTGTAAGAATAAGTGAAGCTACGGGTTGGATAGGAACATCTCGCGGGAATAGAAGCTATCGATTACGAATATTTATTACGAAAGTATCATATTCTGTCAGTTACGTTTTCCCGCTTCAAATACTGATTTGATTCTGACGTAATTCAGCATGTAAATAGTTCGAACGCTAGAAAGTATACTGTCGTTTTGGCAGAATGATAGTTAAGAATAAATCCTTTTCATTTAAGCTAGTTTTTTTCGTAAATGAGCAAGGTAATCTCAGCGTGACGTCGACGCTACGATTGATTGTGACACGGCTTAAGCTCCGAAATATATTTAAAAGAGATTTTAGAAAATATCTTTTATTATTTGCAATATTATTAATGTTGTCGTTTAAGTAAAGGCTTTCTTAAATTAATTATATTATTACGAAATGTATCGATGCCGCTATCTTGTGTACTTCAGACGCAAATAAGCTTTAGATCATCAACGATGTTGAGTTGGAGATCTCGCGAATTCTGTTCTTTCTAATCGTTTCTTGTATGTTTAGAGAAATATGACCACGGATACTTACAGTTGACAGACAATACTTCATACTTAAGATAGTTCTTATATTAGAAACCCCCTAATTTAATAATAATATTACTAGAGAAAATCTTTCAGACATCTTTGATACGTATTTTAAGGAAAAAATAGATAGCTTTTTTGTCTAGATGGGCAGCTGCCACGGCTCATCAGATGTTAAGCCATTGTAGAAACCTATTAACACCACAAGACAAATATCACCGCGCCATAAAATTTTAACATGAAAGTACATGGTGTACATGTACATGAAAGTACATGAAAGTATGGTAGGCAGCGGCTTGGCTCTGCCCCTGGCATTGCTGAAGTCCATGGGTGACGGTAACCACTCACCATCAGGTGGGCCGTATGCTCGTCTGCCTACAAGGGCAATAAAAAAAAAAAAAAAAAAAAACATTACAACCCAGAAATTAATTAGATAGATAGAAATCATAATTATTAGTATGTAGCAGATTAGGAGCAGATTTAGCTACTGTTGCCGTGTAGGGCAATGATAAGATATGATCCGGTATCGGTAAGCTAGGCGTTTGATTTCCACAAACATACCTACGTTTGTATTAGTGCGACGTTTTTATTTCATACCGGACGTATTTTTGTATATAGGCTGTTTTATTAAGTGTAATGTTGGCGAGTGTGAGTGCAACATGGGTGCAGGTCGGTGTAATTACTGGCAATAACTATTTTCACACATAAACTTCATATTCGAATATTGCAATTGGTATATTTCTTAACTACGGGCAGCCTCAGACACCTCTGTTAACGAAAACTAGATGTTTTTTTTGTTGTTGATAACGCCATCTTGTTGTGTCTTTAAAGCGGTTAGTTGCCCTCAATTAAGAAAAATAGTATTATTATTCGCCAATAGATGTCGGGAAGAGTTCATTATTGGAAACACGAATAAAAAAACATTTTCTGAAAATAAATCGTAGCTAAATCGATTTATCGCCCCCGAATTCCCCTGTATACTAAATTTTATGAAAATCGTTGGAGCCGTTTCCGAGATTCAGATTATACATATATATATATATATATATTTTATTGCCCTTGTAGTCAGACGAGCATACGGCCCACCTGATGGTGAGTGGTTACCGTTGCCCATGGACTTCAGCAATGCCAGGGGCAGAGCCAAGCCGCTGCCTACCGCTTAATACTCTCCACAAGCCTCGTTTGAAGAAGGACATGTCATAGCGCTCGGGAAACACCGTGGAGGGGAGCTCATTCCATAGCCGGATGGTACGTGGCAAAAAAGATCTCTGGAAACGCACTGTGGATGACCGCAGTGGCTCCAGGTAGTACGGATGAACTCTACTCTACTACTATATAACTAGTCAGGTCATAAGTATTGTCACACAGTAAAAACTTTTCTTTTAGAATGCTGCCCACAAAAAAGTTTATTGAATTCGAATTTCAAATTGTTCATGAAAATAAAAATGTATACCTTTTAGAATTTTACTCATTTTTAAATATGGAGTGGACGCTTAAAGAAGACCGTGTTGAAGTAATTGCGTTGCATCGTTGCGGTTACGCGTCAATTCAAATTTTTAACATACTGAAAATTTTGAATATAACTAAAAGATTCGTTTATCGTACCATCAAACGATACAATGAAGACTCTAGTGTAGATGACAGGTCAAGAAGTGGTCGCCCTCGGTTTGTTAGGACTCCAGCAGTGATAAAAGCTGTGAAGGCGCGAATTCAAAGAAATCCCAAACGTAAGCAGAAACTGTTGGCCCTTCAGATGGGGTTAAGCAGAACCACGGTGAAAAGGGTGTTAAATGAAGACTTAGGGCTTCGGGCATATCGAAGAAAAACAGGGCATCGTTTCAATGCTCGTCTAATGGACCTGAGACTGAAGAGATGCCGCGCTTTGTTGAAGCGGTACCCGGGAAAAAAATATCGGGAAATTCTTTTTTCGGATGAAAACATTTTTACCGTAGAAGAGAGCTACAACAAACAAAATGATAAGGTGTACGCACACAGTAGTGAAGAAGCGAGCAACCGTATTCCGCGTGTCCAACGAGGTCATTTTCCATCCTCGCTCATGGTATGGTTGGGAGTTTCTTATTGGGGCTTAACAGAGGTACATTTTTGTGAGAAAGGTGTAAAAACGAATGCAGTTGTGTATCAAAATACAGTCCTGACGAACCTTGTGGAACCTGTTTCTCATACCATGTTCAATATCAGGCACTGGGTATTCCAACAAGATTCGGCGCCAGCTCATAGAGCGAAGAGCACACAAGACTGGCTGGCGGCGCGTGAAATCGACTTCATCCGGCACGAAGACTGGCCCTCCTCCAGTCCAGATTTGAATCCGTTAGATTACAAGATATGGCAACACTTGGAGGAAAAGGCGTGCTCAAAGCCTCATCCCAATTTGGAGTCACTCAAGACATCCTTGATTAAGGCAGCCGCCGATATTGACATGGACCTCGTTCGTGCTGCGATAGACGACTGGCCGCGCAGATTGAAGGCCTGTATTCAAAATCACGGAGGTCATTTTGAATAAACTTTAGTGTCATAAGAATCTATGTTTTGTTAAGTTCATTTTGGTATATGAATGGTTACATAATGAATAAACTTGTTTCAATTATTTTACATTAAACATGTGACAGAATTTATGACCTGACTAGGTATATATATATACAAGAATTGCTCGTTTAAAGGTAAAAAATAAGATAAAAGATTACGTCCATGATAATTAATTAGCATCTTTGTATCGGTTTCTATGTAGTCAGCTAAGTGCTAATTTTTTATTATCAATTAAAACTGTATTGTAATTAAATTATCGATGTCTGAGCCGTAACGCCACACGTTCAAACGAAAACCATCTTTACAAATATTTCTTTATTTGGCTATACGTTAAATTTTACGGGTTGAATTTTATACGAAGGTGTGGTATATAAATTAGTTTTGAGACATGATGAATATTGATTGATGTATGTTTTGCTTCGCGGTGGAAATGGGCTGGTTGAAGGGTTGCCCCGTGCCAGCCCACAACACGCTACTCCGCCGTGATATCAAAACGCGTTCATCGACAGTGCGTTTCCAAAGATCTTTTCTGCCACGCACCATCCGGCTTTGGAATGAACTCCCCTCCACGGTGTTTTCCGAGCGCAATGTCATGTCGTAGGCAGCGACTTGGCTCTGCCCCTGGCATTGCTGACGTCCATGAGCGACGGTGACCACTTACCATCAGGTGGGCCGTATGCTCGTCTGCCTGCAATGGAAATAAAAAACAAAAAGTATTTTCTTCGGTCTTCGCGAGCTGTAGACAAAATTGAAGCCACTTTCACTGGTTAATTGTACGTTTTTTTTAAATTATCATTGTATTATTTTCAAGGCGTCGAACAATTTCCAGTATCCTTGGTCACGGTTGACTGAGGCGCTATTTATCGACATTTGAATACTGTACCACACAATATTCCGTAACTGTAAAGGAAATTTACGAAATGTAAAGTTTTAACAAGAAAGAAAACCGAATTCTTCAACAAAAAGAAAAATGTGAATATCATCAACAGAACTGTAGTCGAAGTCATTTTTGTTTTCCTTTATTATTTATAAGTATATTATATTATTCCTTTATTATGGATAGGTCAGGATAACTCAAAACTTACTGATCAGATCTTAATCTATACTAATATTATAAAGAGGAAAGATTTGTTTGTTTGTTTGTTTCGAATAGGCTCCGAAACTACTGGACCGATTTGAAAAATTCTTTTTCCATTAGAAGCAGACATTGTCCCTGATGAACATAGGCTACTTTTTTTTATTTTTTTTTTATTTTATTTTTTTGGTTTCATGTGTGTTTTAATGTTTCCGAAGCGAAGCGAGGGCGGGTCGCTTGTAATATTTAAAGTGGATCACATGAGATTTACCAGCTGTCAAACAATAAAACCTACAATCGAATCACCTAGAAAAAAATGGTGCGTGTATACCTTGGTGTACGTAAAAGAAGTGAAACTTCTCTTGCAGTATGTAGTACAGTGGTTTTCTTCGTTTTTGATCCTTAAATCTAATTTGTCTTATGATAGATAATGCTGTGTATAAGAGAAACGACCTAGTTGGCTTTGTCCTTTCCCTCTCCACGGTCGAGTGGTTCGCGAGGCGCTCTGTCTATTTTCTCACTCTCACTCTTCCTAAATTGTATCTTTTCTCTTTAGCCGTAACGAAGCTGGCGCGTGTTAAATTTTATTCTTAAAGAGCCTAAAGAAGTTTCACTTTAAAAAGTCTAATTCAGAATTTCTTTTTTGGAATCAGTTAAAACTGTAAATTGTTTGAGACATCAAAAAAAATATGTCGACACTAAAATCGTAAACTCGTAAAAGTAGTATTAATTACGTGTTGACATAGTAAAGAAACGCTCACCGAATTTTTCTTACTCTAATAGTCAAAGAACGTCAATTTTGCGGATGTCAAAAGTATTCGTCAGTTCCCTTTGTATTTAAAGTGTGTGCACGCACTGTGCTACCTCGCGTCAGGAAGTGATTGCATCACAATACATGTAGTATGTACGTGAATTGTAATCTTTGGTTCATTGTGAATCGAATTCGCGCACTGTTATCGATTAAAAGAGATAAAAAATAATCTACTTGAATTTTTATGCCGTAATCCTAATAATAATTGTAAGTCTAAATAAATCGTTGATTTGTAGATCGGTTACAAAATACAGGCGAGTGCAATAAGTTTGTGTCGACTCGACTCTTACTTTTTTCAAATCGGTGGTAGAATTATCATGCTTTGACTTTTTTTTTATTGCTTAGATGTGTGGATCAGCTCACAGTCCACCTGGTGTTAAGTGATTACTGGAGCCCATAGACATCTACAACGTAAATGCGCTACCCACCTTGAGATATAAGTTCTAAGGTCTCAGTATAGTTACAACGGCTGCCCCGCCCTTCGAACCGAAACGCATTACTGCTTCACGGCTGAAATTGGCGGAGTGGTGGTACCTCCCCGCGCGGACTCACAAGTGGTCCTACCACCAGTAAAGAAAACTTTGACTTGAAACAAATGTCTTAAAATGACATTTAAGTATTTATTTTTAAATAATGCTTTTAATAATCGAAGCTCCTGATTCGCATTCACGTTACTGCAATTTTTTTTTTACTAATTTGTATACGGCCAGCGGAATTCGGCATTTTTACACTTTCACCTACTTCGTAGATCTTGGAATGATTGTTGCCATGGTTAGATATTTAAAAATTACGAATATTTCAATATGGGCAATAACCGTATTTTAGGTTTACTAGCGTAAGGGGTAGCAAGGGAGACGCGATCTTCATTTTTCACAACGGTACTCTCAGATAAGTAATCGGTAGAATGTTTTCATTGACTATGAAATTGCCCGAACGCCATTTAAATTGATGTAACTAAACCATGAATAAAATATGAAGAATCGAAACGCGCAGACAACGTTTCCGTTGCAGACTCAAGATGAAATGTCAAAGTCAAATTTAACAGTAAAATAGTTTTTCCGGACTTATCGGACGGTCAATCACCTTGTGACGCAGTGCATTAGGAGTTACAACATGAGTACCGTCGCCAACCTTGAATGCTGGTATCTGAATAGCATTTAAGAACGGTTACTATTTGAATAGGAACAAATAAACTGCTTTGTGGCAGACTTAATAAAAAAAAAAACAAGTTTCAAAGTCTAATCTATACTAATATTATAAAGCTGAAGAGTTTGTTTGTTTGTTTTGTTGAACGCGTCAATCTCAGGAACTACTGGTCCGAATTGAAAAAATCTTTCAATGTTAGATAGCTCACTTATTGAGAAAGGCTATAGGCTATATAACATCACGATGAGACTTATACGAGCGGAACACTAATAAAGAATGTATCGAAATCGGGATTTTTCCTTTTGATAGCTTCCGTTGCGTGCCCTACGGAAACGGTTAAAGTTTCGGTAAAATAATGTATGACAAAATTGTTCCTCTTTAAAAGTTCTAAAAAAAAATCCGCGACAGCATATGTCTATATTTTGAGGTTGGCTCACTATAACCTTTTTTATGCTAACCAAATTTGTTTTGAAATAAAGCATTATTTGTGAAGGTGTTTTTATAAAGAATCATTATCCAAATAAATACATTATTTATTATAAGTACATAGTTTAAAAGAAATTTGCCCTTTTCATTATTTCATTTTAATCTATACTAATATTATAAAGCTGAAGAGTTTGTTTGTTTGGTTGAACGCGCTAGTATAGAACAAGACGCTTAGTATCTTAATAATAATTTCAGCTTTGATTAAAAATGTCGTCCAGTACAAAAACCGCTGTTCGAATTCCATGTAAAGTTAAATGAGAAATTGGTTTCAAGTAAATATTTGTGGAGCGGTGTTGTTGTGACTCACCTTGTTCACCCGGAAGCAGACAAGGAGCAATAACTAGTTTTAGTTCGCCGCTCTTTGTGATGAAACGTGTTTTGCAGTATTAGACGCATCAGCTCCGCGGCTAGAAACAAGTTGCAAATTTATTAAAATCCAACTATATCTATACCACTGGTGGTGGGACGTCTTGTGTGTCCGCACGGATAGGTACCACCAACCCGCCTATTTCTGCCGTGAAGCAGTAATGCGTTTCGGTTTGAAGGGTGGGGCAGCCGCTGTAACTATACTGAGACCTTAGAACTTATATCTCAAGGTGGGTGGCGCATTTACGTTGTGGATGTCTATGGGCTCCAGTAACCACTTAACACCAGGTGGGCTGTGAGCTCGTCCACCCATCTAAGCAATAAAAAAACCAGTAAAAGTCAATACGTTACGTAGCTTTTTTTTTAGCTGATAGCCTTGAGAGGGTATTTCAGCTTCACCCTAACATGTAGGTGAGCTCACGGGGCTCAAACTGGAATGTTGCTAACACTGGCCCTAGCAAAAGCAGTGCTTCGCAGAATATAACAGCGGATCGGAAACGCGACCCACTGAGAAGAGGCGGTGAGAAACTCAGTGGGCATTACGTAGGCTTAGGACTAAGCTATATATGAGTCGTCTATTATCAAAGGTGGCAATCTGTGCATTTGGACAAAAAAAATTTATTGATATGTCAATACAGATTGATTTGAATATAATCGTCTCCTTCAAAGAATACCGTTCAAAACCTGCATTAAATAAAGGTTAATAGTTAACCTGTTATCTATCTAAGATGTCGTTCCGAAGAGTTTTGTGACTGCCAATGGAATACAAAGTCAATAATTCGTTTTTCTGATTTACCAATCATTGTCCAAAAGTCAGATTGCCGGCTTTGATAATAGTCGACTCATATGTATATATTACCGATACTAAGATGCATTTCGCGTAGACGGGCATTCCGCCTATTTTTACCGCGAACCAGTCATGTCTCCTGGAAAGTTCATCCTCATATCTCCAGGTGGGTGGCATTAACGTCATAATCCTTAAAATCAAATCAAATCAAATCAAAAAAAAAATTCTACATAAATGAAAGTACATACTTGTTGAACTTCAAAAAAACTATCGCCAATTCACAAAAACTAGCCCCCGTCCTGAGAAGAACTGGCAAGAAACTCAGCGGGCAAAAACAGATGGACCTCAAACTAGTATATTATTAATAGCAATTAAAAAAAAAACTAAAAGGTCAGCTGGTTAAATATAAAAAGATTTTTTTTTACCAAGATTTTTTAAAAAGATTTTACACCTTCTATAATTATTAGTGGAAACTTATTTGATTATTGTTTACCTACCTTTAAAATACTACATATATGGATGCATTGTACTGCTCGTTTCCTAAGTAAAGAATAAATAGTAGAGAAGTATAAGAATAAATAAAAATAAGTTGAATGTTAGCAGCGGTTATGTTAATTTATTATCAAGCTTGATATTGTTACACTGAATAAAAAGCTACAATTATGCTTAGAGGTCGAATTTTAAAATCATTCTTGTTCTAATATTTTATAAATGACATTAGATATCTGCGATGCAAGAGCGAGTTTTGAAAGTGAATGGAAATTTTAAAAACCTAAATTAAAACTAGTTTTCAATGTGATCGAAATCTTGCAAATTTGTTGAGAAAAAATTATTTTAATTCGACGAGGCTATACTCACACAAAGTTTTGTGTTTCTAGCATATAATACAAGTCAAAAGATGCATTAATAAAATTCAATTACCCTCAAAATCTTTTGCGTATGATATTAAGAAATCGGCATAGTCTGCTTAGCATCGTAACGTACAAGACATTTTTCAGTTTACGTACAATTAAATGTAATGGATGAATTAAATCGTAAATACATATTTTATCGAATCGTAATGCGGTAGGATTATTTTGTTATCACATTGACGCCTGAATCTCAAATCACATCCTGAACAAACGATAAGTTGTTTTTATTACGGACCGACATTAGGGGCTATGTTTGTTAAGGCATTATTACTATTATTTTGATTTTAAAAAGTCGGCCCTGTTTACGGGATTCGAATGCATAAAATATAACCTCTGCTATTACAAAAATGTATAATCAAAGTGTAACCTGCAAAAATTCTAATTTGCGTTAATATTCGTAATAGGGATAGAGTAATAAGAATAAGCATTCGTAATAAGGTAACCCCGTCCGGGTAAATTCCACCATTTTGCATCGAAGCAGTCACGCGATCCGATTGGCACCCGATTTACTAAGCCTTGATTTGCTTGAAGATAGGTTGCGGCATTTACAAAGTTATTTCTATAGGGTCCGTAACCAATTACCAAAAGCCGTGAATTCGTTCATTAGTCTATGCAATAAAAAATATTTCGTAATTGTCCTAATGCCAATTTAGGTAAGATATTGACCTCTTATTTCAATTGGTACCCTGAATATTATTGTCTATGTGATCCGAGAACCACTTAATACTCGATGGACTGTTAACGAGTCCGCCCTCAAAATGCATTTTTTTTAAATTCCCATCTATTTTTATCTTTCAACTAGCTGACCCGGCAGACTTCGTACTGCCTCAATCGATAAATAAAAGACCCAAACTTTTGGGGGACACATCAAAGGAAAAACAAAATTGTTTGTTTTTATATAATTCCGAGCGTTTTCATATTTTTTCACCTTTTAAACCTTCTCTGGACTTCCACGAATAATTCAAGACCAAAATTAGCCAAATCGGTTCAGCCGTTCTCGAATTTTAGCGAGTCTAACGAACGGCAATTCATTTTTATATAATAATATATACCTAGTCAGGTCATAAATTCTGTCACATGTTTAATGTAAAATAATTGAAACAAGTTTATTCATTATGTAATCATTCATATACCAAAATGAACTTAACAAAACATAGATTCTTATGACACTAAAGTTTATTCAAAATGACCTCCGTGATTTTGAATACAGGCCTTCAATCTGCGCGGCCAGTCGTCTATCGCAGCACGAACGAGGTCCATGTCAATATCGGCGGCTGCCTTAATCAAGGATGTCTTGAAGGACTCCAAATTGGGATGAGGCTTTGAGCACGCCTTTTCCTCCAAGTGTTGCCATATCTTGTAATCTAACAGATTCAAATCTGGACTGGAGGAGGGCCAGTCTTCGTGCCGGATGAAGTCGATTTCACGCGCCGCCAGCCAGTCTTGTGTGCTCTTCGCTCTATGAGCTGGCGCCGAATCTTGTTGGAATACCCAGTGCCTGTTATTGAACATGGTATGAGAAACAGGTTCCACAAGGTTCGTCAGGACTGTATTTTGATACACAACTGCATTCGTTTTTACACCTTTCTCACAAAAATGTACCTCTGTTAAGCCCCAATAAGAAACTCCCAACCATACCATGAGCGAGGATGGAAAATGACCTCGTTGGACACGCGGAATACGGATGCTCGCTTCTTCACTACTGTGTGCGTACACCTTATGATTTTGTTTGTTGTAGCTCTCTTCTACGGTAAAAAATTTTTCATCCGATAAAAGAATTTCCCGATTTTTTTTCCCGCGTATCGCTTCAACAAAACGCGGCATCTCTTCAGTCTCAGGTCCATTAGACGAGCATTCAAACGATGTCCTGTTTTTCTTCGATATGCCCGAAGCCCTAAGTCTTCATTTAACACCCTTTTCACCGTGGTTCTGCTTAACCCATCTGAAGGGCCAACAGTTTCTGCTTACGTTTGGGATTTCTTTGAATTCGCGCCTTCACAGCTTTTATCACTGCTGGAGTCCTAACAGACCGAGGGCGACCACTTCTTGACCTGTCATCTACACTAGAGTCTTCATTGTATCGTTTGATGGTACGATAAACGAATCTTTTGGTTATATTCAAATTTTTCAGTATGTTAAAAATTTGAGTTGGCGCGTAACCGCAACGATGCAACGCAATAACTGCAACACGGTCTTATTTAAGCGTCCACTCCATATTTAAAAATGAGTAAAATTCTAAAAGTATACATTTTTATTTTCATGAACAATTCGAAATTCGAATTCAATAAACTTTTTTGTGGCCAGCATTCTAAAAGAAAAGTTTTTACTGTGTGACAATACTTATGACCTGACTAGTTATAAATGAGTAATTTAATAATGTTTACATATTTCTTAATAAACACTGCAAAAATATTTTAAGTCTTGATTGACTACAGAAACTGAAGAGATTCGAAGCCTTGTATTTTTGGGTTTCGTTGACATTGGCAAGCGTATCTGGAAAGCACACAACTAAAATGTGTAGTTACCAGAGCTCATAGACATCTTGTCAACGCCACAGATTTCCTGAAGATGTGAGGTGAAATCGCCAACAGTTATACGGCCATTATAACCAGTATGATCTACGTCACCCTCAGTCCTAACCCCACTGTCTACGAATTGTGATAAGACAACACTCGTCTTATAATATATTATGTAGGCAGCGGCTTGGCTCTGCCCCTGGCATTGCTGAAGTCCATGGGCGACGGTAACCACTCACCATCAGGTGGGCCGTATGCCCGTCTGCCTACAAAGGCAATAAAAAAAAAAAAAAAAAAAAAAACATATTACCAGTAAGACCACGACCGATAAGTGAAGTCCGCGAATCAGACAAGCACCTCATTTATATGCATGATACACAAAAACGTGGCTTTACAAGGAATGTTTGTATAATTCATATCATATTCCTTGTTCTTAGTTAGAGGTCACACTGCATTATAGGTCATTGTGTTGTTGCTACATACACGCACACTCACACACACCTCACACAATCACACACGAGTATGCTCTTCTACGGAACACATTTCATTGGCGTATCGTGAGATCAAAAGCCTTCTCCAGTTGTTCTTTTGATCCTCGCTTCCCCAAATATACGGGTCATTCAGTATGACCACACAGAGAAAGACTCCGCATAATTTTCTTGATCATCTAATTATGTTCATACAGGCCTTGCGTGTGGATTTCACCATTTCTACCGCCAAAAATCCACGCGGCTTGCTCTGAAGTCTAGAAGGGTCATATTAAGCAAACAAGATTTTCATCCTAAATCAAATTGAGCGTTAGCTATGTTGTGACCACTAATGACTAGTCAAACGTGAGCGCAGCTGACCATCTAAGCAAGATAAATTCATGAAATCTGCTTTAAAAGTAAACATGATCATGGTAACAAGCGGTGCGAATTCGCAATTCTTTTTTTTATTTATTGCTCAGATGCGTGGACCAGCTCACAGCCCACCTGGTATTAAGTGGTTACTGGAGCCCATGGACATCTACAACGTAAATGCGTCACCCACCTTGAGATATAAGTTCTAAGATCTCAGTATAGTTACAACGGCTGCCCTACCCTTCAAACGCATTACTGCTTCACGGCAGAAATAGGCAGGGCGGTGGTATCTACCCGCGCGGACTCACAAGAGGTCCTACCACCAGTAAGAGTGTTTCGCAAGTAACCTCTCCAGTCCAATCATCATCCAATTGCTCCATTTCAAATATGTATATCTGACATCGTAATTATACTTTATCATTATAAACAACAGACAATTAGGTCAGTTACGATTGTGTTTATTTTCCTGTTCGACCGACATTTGGTTTATCGTTGACCAAAAAATTGCGGTTCCAAATTTTTATAGGAAACTATAAATTATTCTTTCGAGTGTATGGTATTACAGTATAATTGGATTATCTATCTATCTATATATATATATATATATATATATATATATAAATGAATTGCTGTTCGTTAGTCTTGCTTAAACTCGAGAACGGCTGGACCGATTAGGCTAATTTTGGTCTTGAATTATTTGTGGAAGCCCAGAGAAGGTTTAAAATTTAAAAGGTAGATAAATACGAAAATGCTTGGAATTAAATAAAAATAACAATTTTGTTTTCACTTTGATTTGTCCTCCGTCGAAAGGATTCCTTTTGTTTGTTTTAAGTTTATTTTATGCAAAAGTTTAGGTCTTTTATTTGTCGATTGAGGCACTGCGAAGTCTGCCCGGTCAGCTAGTATTAAATAAATTTTTGGAGTTAGTAGAGTCGCTCAGATCTACACATGAGACTTGGAAGTCCGTCTCAAGGTCGAACGTTGATGTCGTGATATGTATGGGCTTGATCACTTAACACCGGGTGGATCATGCTCTTGTTTGTCCACCTGTAGCCAAAAGTCACCTTGCTATAATTAACGGCTATCTAATACTTGGCACAGCACGAGATGTCTTCGTAGCAGGAATAAGCTGGTGGTAGGACTTCTTGTGAGTCCGCGCGAGTAGGTATCACCACCCTGCATATTTCTGCCATGAAGCAGTAATGCGTTTCAGTTTGAAGGGTGGGGCAGCCGTTGTAACTATACTTGAGATCTTAGGACTTATATCTCAAGGTGGGTGGCGCATTTGCGTCGTAGATGTCTATGGGCTCCAGTAACCACTTAACATCAGGTTGGCTGTGAGCTTGTCCACCCATTTACTACTGTCCTACCCGCGCGCGAATCACGAGGACTGCCTGACGACGAAGAATGTGGGTGATGTTAGCAGCCCCAGAACGGGGAGAATGCTAGTGGAGTGAAGGGGACGGTGTTAGTTTGTAGAACCGATCGGTACCTTGGTGCCGTGAAGTTCATGCTTCGGTCCTAATAACCGCAAGGTTGGTGGGACCATGGGAGGTGGTGGGAATGTCCTACCCGCGCGGACTCACAATAGGTCCTACCACCAAATCCGTTATGCAGTATAAATGCATTAAAAATGTATCTGACATCGAATTTCCTCTTTCCAGGGCATCAGGACACATGATGGTAATTGCGCGATGACGCCCGGCCTGAAAATGGAATCGAAAGGCACCCAGATACACTTACCGCTGATGGGGCGTGGGAGCAGAGGCGAGCTCAATGATAAAGTCACGTTCTCCCAGGGCAAAACCTTCACGGAGCAGCTCAATAATGGCCAAGTACTTGGGTGAGTATCAGCAACAATTACTTAATACTTTTTGATATTTTTTCTTTGGATATTATCCGTACTGGTTGGTGGGTTTATTCCTGCACTGGTGCTATGGTCAGAAGCATTCACAATAAAATCCGAAGCTCATGTGCTCCTGTAGCCACTTAATATCGGATGAAAGGCGTGACGCAAATACAATATGAAAATCAGCATTTATTGAAGAAAACACAAATAAATATTGATACACTTATGTATAATTCAAAGAGTATCTACATTTTTCAAAAGTCTATGCGTATATTTTACTGTAATGAATTTGAAGTGGCCAATGATGACTTCAGCGTGACCTTGAGGCATGAGGTTCCAGTTTCGACTAATGTGATACAATAGCCAAAATATACTAATATAATGGTAGGCAGCGACTTGGCTCTGCGCCTGGCGTTGCTGAAGTCCAAGAGCGACGGTAACCACTCATCATCAAGTGGACCGTATGCTCGTCCGCCCACAAGGGCAAAAAAATGTTTATTATATTAAAGAAACAAATGTCAGAGAATATACTGAGCACTAGATACGCATGATTAGGTATGCATAGAACATGATTGAAACAAGCACGAAATTCTACACTAAAAATGATTTTGACCCACGTAAAAACAGATACATTACCTGCCACAAAGGGCGAATCGTTGGATATCTATCTATCTATCTATATATCTATATATATACCTAGTCAGGTCATAAATTCTGTCACATGTTTAATGTAAAATAATTGAAACAAGTTTATTCATTATGTAACCATTCATATACCAAAATGAACTTAACAAAACATAGATTCTTATGACACTAAAGTTTATTCAAAATGACCTCCGTGATTTTGAATACAGGCCTTCAATCTGCGCGGCCAGTCGTCTATCGCAGCACGAACGAGGTCCATGTCAATATCGACGGCTGCCTTAATCAAGGATGTCTTGAGTGACTCCAAATTGGGATGAGGCTTTGATCACGCCTTTTCCTCCAAGTGTTGCCATGTCTTTTAATCTAACGGATTCAAATCTGGACTGGAGGAGGGCCAGTCTTCGTGCCGGATGAAGTCGATTTCACGCGCCGCAAGCCAGTCTTGTGTGCTCTTCGCTCTATGAGCTGGCGCCGAATCTTGTTGGAATACCCAGTGCCTGTTATTGAACATGGTATGAGAAACAGGTTCCACAAGGTTCGTCAGGACTGTATTTTGATACACAACTGCATTCGTTTTTACACCTTTCTCACAAAAATGTACCTCTGTTAAGCCCCAATAAGAAACTCCCAACCATACCATGAGCGAAGATGGAAAATGACCTCGTTGGACACGCGGAATACGGTTGGTCGCTTCTTCACTACTGTGTGCGTACACCTTATGATTTTGTTTGTTGTAGCTCTCTTCTACGGTAAAAATTTTTTCATCAGAAAAAAGAATTTCCCGATATTTTTTTCCCGCGTACCGCTTCAACAAAGCGCGGCATCTCTTCAGTCTCAGGTCCATTAGACGAGCATTCAAGCGATGTCCTGTTTTTCCTCGATATGCCCGAAGCCCTAAGTCTTCATTTAACACCCTTTTCACCGTGGTTTTGCTTAACCCCATCTGAAGGGCCAACAGTTTCTGCTTACGTTTGGGATTTCTTTGAATTCGCGCCTTCACAGCTTTTATCACTGCTGGAGTCCTAACAGACCGAGGGCGACCACTTCATGACCTGTCATCTACACTAGAGTCTTCATTGTATCGTTTGATGGTACGATAAACGAATCTTTTGGTTATATTCAAATTTTTCAGTATGTTAAAAATTTGAATTGGCGCGTAACCGCAACGATGCAACGCAATAACTGCAACACGGTCTTCTTTAAGCGTCCACTCCATATTTAAAAATGAGTAAAATTCTAAAAGTATACATTTTTATTTTCATGAACAATTCGAAATTCGAATTCAATAAACTTTTTTCTGGCCAGCATTCTAAAAGAAAAGTTTTTACTGTGTGACAATACTTATGACCTGACTAGGTATATATAAATGAATTGCTGTTCGTTAGTCTCGCTAAAACTCGAGAACGGCTGGACCGATTTGGCTAATTTTGGTCTTGAATGATTTGTTGAAGTTCAGAGAAGGTTTAAAAAATAAATATGAAAATGTTCGGAATTAAATAAAAATAACAATTTTGTTTTTCCTTTGATGTGTCCCCCGTCGGACGGATTCCTTTTGTTTGTTTTAAGTTTATTTTATACAAAAATTTAGGTCTTTTATTTATCGATTGGGGCACTACGAAGTCTGCCGGGTCAGCTGGTCAGTGTATAAATAAAACACCTCCAACTATTTGGTATTCTTAGAAGAAATTCAACCATAATATTTCATACTTAATAGGTTTGTGTTCTTAGAAAAAATCCGTTCACGCACCTAAGCTGGCCATTGTTATACATGAAGGAACAATCCCCAAAACAAACTAACATAATTCAATGGTGCTCGTTACATAAAAATGTCCTTCGGCACGCGATCGAGGGCACACAAACAAACTTGATGTATACTTATATGTATGTACTGGTGGTAGGACCTCTTGTGAGTCCGCGCGGGTGGGTACCACCAACCTGCCTATTTCTGCCGTGAAGCAGTAATGCGTTTCGGTTTGAAGGGTGGGGCAGCCGTTGTAACTATACTTGAGACCTTAGAACTTATATCTCAAGGTTGGTGGCGCATTTACGTCGTAAATGTTTATGGGCTTCAGTAACCACTTAACACCGTAGGCTGTGAGCTCGTCCACACACCTAAGCAATGAAAAAAATGTGTATTAGAGAAAAAAAGATGGTAATGGTTCGCAAGTGTGTAAGGCTTTGAAGTGACTATTATTCGAAGATTTAGTTCGAGTAAGAAGCGGCGTAGTTATGTTTCCGACATTGCTGATGTTCGCGGTCATCATTGACTAATCCCCATGTAGTGGATCCTATGCAGTGACAGTATAAAGTTTTACATAACTAATTAAACATGTTATTATGCTATTGAATTCCTAAAAAAACATTCACATAAACTTAATTTCTCAACGAGAATTTTTTCATTAAAGCTACCAACACAATACGTAGCAATTCATAAAGAAATGCGAACAAGAACTGTTATTTTTCCATGAAAACCTGTTTCAGGGTGCACGCTAAAATGAGCCTTAAAACAAAGTTAAACAAAGGCTAGTCTCGTGTGCTGTCAGTCTTGGATCAATTTAGCAGTGCGCTGTAACTTCAGTTTGGCTCTGTGCCAACGCTCTGTCGTTCTGAATAGGTGATGCGACGTAGATTTTTGTTAGAATATGCAACGAATTTTGATGTAATTGGTGGTTTAAAATTTTTTTATGGCCTAATAGATTACATGGAGTGTGATAATAATGTGGATCGATCTCGTTATAAAGAGTTTATACATATACTAGCGACCCGCCCACGCTTTGCTTCGGAAACTGTAATTTATTATTGATTTCTCTACTACTTAATGGATGTTATTATATATATAAACCTTCCTCTACAATCACTCTATCTATTGAAAAAAACCGCATCAAAATCCGTTTGCGTAGCTTTAATGATTTAAGCATACATAGGGATATAGGGGCAGAGAAAGCGACTTTGTTTTATTCTATGTAGTGATGCTAATGTAAAATAAATTCTGTTTGTCTGAGAGATATCTGGCGTGGATTTTGAATGAAATTCAATTAAATTATGAACAAAATTATTATATAACAGGCTTCTACCACGATGTTTACCTTTTACTATTGCAAGCGCCATGATCACTTGTGGACTGAAAACTACCCGTAGGGTGTTAGGATGCTGTCTATCATTATTAAATGTTTCTTGGAGGCTATTGTAGAATCAATTTCCCATCAAAAATTCTAACCATGACTATCCAGACCGTAAGGTTATCTAGGCCATTATCCCCGAATATTGTCAAATTTACCGATCCAAACAGATGAAGATGCAGAGAAAAATGACTAAAAACATCCTTAAATATTTAAATTTTGCGCAAATAATTATCCAATTCCTGAAACTTTAAAATAAGTAATTTAGAACCCTCGCTAGATCAGCAGGATATTTAGTATAAATTCTTGTAGACTTCAATAGGTTACTGTGGGTTTTGGTCTTTACATAATTTCTCGATTTTTTATCCTTCTAAGTCGTGATAACTTTCTCTTGTGACGTCATCCATTGGTGACGTAAGAAGCCTGAAGCCCACAACCAGGTGTAGCGTGGGCGAGGATAAATTGTTAATGCTCTATCCGAAAATAGCCTTAGTCGGCATTGGAAGAGCACTGTCTTCACGAATACTCCAGTTATTTTCGAGTCGTTAAGCTAATGTCGACATTTAGTTAGGGATACAAAGTAATTGTTGGTCGTATAATCTAATACTGCTGCATTACGTATTATTAGAGGTTTTTGTGAACTAATTGTTTAAATTTGGAATTTAGACTTATCTACTTAATCAGATAAAGCGTTTTTGAGTTTTCAAACATTAGTGCCCTTACTACAATCTTAAGCCAACTAATATTTCTTTGGTAAAAAAATCGATATGTACCTATAATACATATTTCAAATTTTTATATTCTAAAGATAAGGCAATTGGGAACACGAAGGAATAATTAAAAGTAAAGTGTTAAAGCTATAATAGAAATATGTATGTGTAGTGTATTTAAAGTTTATTTTCTATGATTATACCGATCACAGCCACAAAGACAGGGTTAATTTATTTTATGATTCTGCCAGCTTTTGCATTTTAGAATAGGATATGATAAATGGATATAGGACAACATTTAGCAATGTTTTGCCACACTTTTACCAAGGCCAAAATGTATGGCAACCAGTTTAAGCTCTACATATAATATATTTAATTATTCCGTATCTGAATTGTTTTAGTGGCTCCCAAATGAACCTATGCAATGGCGCTGCGGGTGCAGCAGGAATCACAACTCTCGTTCCCAAGATCCCAAATGGCTATGGAGATCAGAAAAAACCAATGGCGACTCTCACACACCTGCCAAAAAGACCTCCAGTGGACATAGAGTTCTCTGATTTATCCTATTCAGTCAGCGAGGGCAGGAAGAGAGGTTACAAGTCCTTGCTTAAATGTATCAATGGTACCTTTCGATCAGGGGAGCTGACAGCCATTATGGGACCTTCGGGGGCAGGGAAGAGCACACTCATGAACATTCTAGCCGGATATAAGTAAGTAGGCTTTATGTTATCAAAATAGATTATAATGATTATCAGTGTTATGTTATTTACCATTAAGTTGTAATTATTAGCACTATAAATTGGATAGTACAGCACCTGGAGTTTACTAAGTAATTAATTAATTTTTTTATGGGCTTAAACATTCTTTTATAATATTTTTTTTTCGAATATTATTGATATTGTTGTTCGTTCACTTTGTTTATTTTCATCTCATCCACATCCGTTATTATTTCAAATAATAATAATAATATAATTTATGTTAATGTTAAATCACATAATCTCAAAATATTCTAAAATATGTCTAGCGTACGAAAATAAGTTTTCATTTTGGTCTCGACACAAACTACATTTGTGTCTGCAGCCATGACCCGAAGACAGAAATAGAATTATAGTTTGTGGATGTTCAGTTAGAGGTCCGAAATAATCTGCTTTATACAGTTCTTTCAGTCGCCGATCCAAATCACTTCATTAGTCACTGAAATGCTTACAAATATTAATTATTTATTTTTGTGGTCTTAAAATCTAGATTCTAGACATCTAGATTGTTGAAGTTTAATTAGGTCATAAAAATGGGTATGTGGGGCTAGCTGACAGTGATTAGGTATTGCTTCTGCAATTTTTCGTGTAAAAATATCACACACTATATCGTTTAAAATATAAACGGAAATAAAACTATAATTGGCTGAACGCCAGGTTAACTTGAATATATTAAAGGCTATTTCAATTTTTGAATCCTTTCAGAACATCAAACGTCAGCGGATCAATCCTGATAAACGGAAAAGAAAGAAATTTGAGAAGATTCAGAAAACTATCCTGTTATATAATGCAGGATGACTGCCTTCTACCACATTTGACGGTCCGGGAGGCGATGTATGTATCAGCTAACCTGAAACTAGGGAAGGACATGACAGCTACAACAAAGAAGATAGTCATCGATGAAATATTAGAAATGCTCGGTCTTATCGAGGCCGGTGATACTAGGACCATAAATCTATCAGGAGGACAGAAAAAAAGACTATCAATAGCCTTGGAGCTAGTTAACAATCCACCGGTAATGTTCTTTGATGAACCAACTTCTGGATTGGATAGTTCCTCGTGTTTCCAATGCATATCATTATTAAAATCTTTGGCTAGAGGCGGCAGGACGATAATCTGTACTATCCATCAACCGTCTGCCCGATTATTTGAGATGTTTGACTTTTTATACACGTTGACCGATGGGCAGTGTATCTACCAAGGGAAGGTCACGGGTCTCGTGCCATTTTTGTCGTCGATGGGGCTCCACTGCCCAAGCTACCATAACCCTGCTGATTATTGTAAGTTATGTTGTTTTTTTTATGTATACTTATTTCAGGGTTGTATGTTAGTCGATGCTAAACGTATTAATTTCTTATTCCAGTAATGGAGGTAGCAAGCGGTGAACACGGTGAGTGGGTTCACAAGCTAGTAAGAGCCGTGAATAAAGGAAACTGCGGACGGGGACAGTCTTCTTCCACATCATCATCATCATCGTCCGTGCCTCAGAATGTAAATTACAATAATCAACCGAATAAAAATAATACTCAGAAAGAAGCTCTTTCTATAGTTGTTGGTGAGTATTTACATAAATATGCTTCTACTAGGTGAAGGCCAGACGATGTTTGTTATTTTGGGGTTTTGTGGAATTTACGCCTCGATTACTGAAGAATGAGTGGTCTATCCCTAGTATTATTTTTACTGCTAATAAGTCAATTACTCGTGTTAGTTTAAGAGGGATATTCCTAGGATAGGCCAATATTGACAACTTATTATCGAAGATATCTCAACTCTCAGGTTTATCAGTGTTTGTTTACCTACTTGAAATTCCAGTTTAATGCTCTTAAGATTCTATCATCATCTTTTTATCATCACTATCTTTATCACACCATCATTGTTGGTATTAGTCTAGAGCGCAATGTAAAAAAGTTTAAAAAGAGTTTTTAGATGTGCGTGTGTCATCTCCAATAGCACTAGTGACGGCGTACGTAATTTATTTATCTTACAAACAATCATTTACAGACAAACCAACGTGTACTGTGATAGACATGTCAGAACCGGTACTCAATACCGAAAAGCAGAACATTCCAAACTCTACGAACCTCGCTCCTGTAACCTGCACCACTTCACTATTAGACTCCAGCGAGAGTTTCACAAAGAAGCCAGTTAAAACCGGTTTCCCGACGTCAGGGTGGAAGCAATTTTGGATCTTATTGAAGCGAACCTTCCGAAGTATTCTTAGAGACCAGACATTGACGCATTTAAGACTATGTTCGCATACGATCGTGGGATTGTTGATTGGCTTCCTCTATTACGATATAGGGAACGATGCCGCCAAAGTGATGAGCAATGCTGGATGCATTTTTTTTACCGTGATGTTCACCATGTTTACTGCCATGATGCCTACCATACTCACATGTGAGTTCTTTATTTTAATTAAAATAGATTCTAATATGAATAATTGGTGACCACATACTCGAATATGATAAAGAAGGCGGCCTACACATAACGCAGCGAGAAAGTTGTCCGCGCGAGTGGGTACCACCGCCCTGCTTATTTCTACCGTGAAGCAGTAATGCGTTTCGGTTTGAAGGGTGGGGCAGCCGTTGTAACTATACTTGAGACCTTAGAACTTATATCTCAAGGTGGGTGGCGCATTTACGTTGTGGATGTCTATGGGCTCCAGTGACCACTTAACACCAGGTGGGCTCGTCCACCCATCTAAGCAATAAAAAAAAAAACAGTGCTCATTTCCAAAATCAGACATGAAGTCGAAATCTCAAGCGAAAAGCAACCATGAATACATCTTCATGATAATGATGGTAACTGGTGGGTTTGGACAAAATTGCGGTAAACTTTTTTTGGGAAACTTTTAATGGGTTTTGAAGATTACCAGACTAAGGCTCTGTATACCCAAGCGCGCACTTGGATGACTTCGTTTTACAATATTAGCATAATATGTTTTTATTTTTTCAGTCCCGACAGAGATGAGCGTATTCGTGAGAGAACATTTAAATTACTGGTATTCGTTGAAGGCTTTCTATTTCGCAAAAACAATGGCAGATCTACCATTTCAGGTAATTTTATTTGTAGACTAGCTTTTGCCCGCGACTCCATCCGCGTGGAATAGTTACTTTGGCATAACGCTAAATTTTACTCCCACTTCATTTACGTAGAAATGTTAAGGAGCTATTTAAACTTCTATTGAGAAACATTCTTTATTGGTGCTCCACTTGTATTGCCTTACCGTAATCCTATATAGCCTACAGCCTTCCTCAATAAATGGGTTATCTAACACTGAAAGAACTTTTCAAATCAGACCAGTAGTTCCTGAGATTAGCGCGTTCAAACAAACAAACTCTTCAGCTTTATAATATTAGTATAGATTAACTAGGTTATTCCACAATATTTTGTACTATTCTTTCAATCCGGTAGTAAAAACAAAATTCGTAAAAACTATAAATTTGTATTAAAGAGTCAAAGGACAGCATTTTCTAAACAGTGAACCTACAAGAGCTGATGCATCATGTCTTCAGCATCATTTACTTTAAATTCTCCCGTGAAACCCTTGGTCGCTTCACATAACCCGTAAGGGAATAAATAGATGGTGGTGCTGCTATATTAAGGTAACACCCAATTAAAAAGAAACATGGCAGTCGTTACTAAGACTACGATTCAATTTGGAAAGTGGCATTCAAATTGCGATATGTCCTCCACTAACCATTTCAAACTGAGTAAGTCAAGAGTTTGAGCGCCGATGTGGATCAAACTTAATGGTCAGACTTCTCACTCTGTTACTATTCACGGTGAATTCTTTAAAATAATTTTTCCATGTCCCTTTCCAGATAATATTCAGTGGCGTCTACGTGATCATAGTGTACTTCATGACGGGCCAGCCGATGCAGACCGATCGAGTGCTGATGTTCACGACCATCAACATACTCACGGCGCTAGTCTCCCAGTCTCTAGGACTTCTCATCGGTGCCGCCATGAAGATCGAGACTGGGGTGTACCTGGGACCGGTCACGACAATACCCGTCGTCTTATTCTCCGGTTTCTTCGTGAACTTCAACGCAATACCAAACTACCTTCGATGGCTGACGTACTTAAGCTATGTTAGATATGGCTTCGAAGGAGCCATGCTGTCGGTTTACGGGTTCGGAAGGGAGAAGCTGTATTGTTCGGAAGCATACTGCCATTTCCGGAACCCAGATCTCTTCTTGAAGGAAATGACGATGGATAAATCGAACTTTTGGATCGACGTTGGAGCTTTAAGCGCTCTGTTCGTCTTCATAAGAGTAATCTCATATTTAGTTCTAAGGTTTAAGTTGAAGATGATGCAATAATGAATCGGTTGAAGTTTTTTGTTTCAATCGAGATTACCAGATCTCGTTTGGAGTCGGGATATCCGGTCCCGTTGAAAGGTCATTTACGCTCAAACGCTAGCTTTCCGATAGTGTTTTCGTTAGGAAAGGTCACGATAAATCGCGAGATAAACTAGATAGCTAGGCAGCACGTGTGCGGCAGTTGTACGCCCATTACATGTCACGGGAGATACCTTCAGAGTATATTTTAGTTAGTATCGACACATTTATGAATGACAACCAGTTATTATCGAATAATTTTGTTTATGTTTTATCATAAAAGGAATCAACATAACAATAATTAATTATGTTTACAATGTGATGACATCAGCAATGGTGGCTATAAGCCCATTTTCGCCCGAAAACGTAAGGCAATAATGATAATAATCGTGGCATTTACATTTTGGTGTGTAATTAATTAAATTAACAATTAATTCGCACTACGTGTAATATAGTCAGGTGAATTAATTTGCCTATTTAATTATGATAATAATGACACGATCTATCATTGAATAAGCTTGATGTTTAGACGGCGCAATAGTGTTATTCTGTTAATTCTGTACAGACGAATGCTCAAGCGATCACCGCGCGTGATAAATTCACTTAAAGATTAAAAAAAAATTACAAGTTTGCCTGTTAATTCTAGTTTTTAGTTGTGTAACATCACCGCGCGTGATTTATTCACTTAAAATTTGTTAAAAAAAATAACAGGTTCTCCTGGTAATTCTAGAATGTTAGTTGTGTAAGAAATAATGAATTGAAAAAGCTGTTGTTTACTTTCGAGTGCTAAGATCAAACTATTTCAATGCGACGCTGCCATGATAAGTACAGGCAACTTGCTAATTTTTATGAAATCACCAAATAGAATTTCATGAAAATTGAGATCTTAAATGTTAAATAATCACTGTTGACCGTATCTATTAAAAGCGTGCAATAATGACATAGCTCGTGTGTCAAGACTACAGTGCGTGATCCTCATTCATCAGCGTGAGTTTTTTTAACAGAATAACACGCCGTCGATACATAAACCAAGCAAATTAAAGTTATAAATTCAGGCATTATGCCGTAAACCAATGATTTCAATATTTGTAAAAATTATCTTGTAGTCCGTTAATCAATAAAAATGTTCTAATCGGTTAAGAAAACGATGGATTCATATAAACCATGTGTGAAATACAATTAGATCTATTAATTTGCCTCTAATGTCTACAAAGATAACTTCGTTTATTCCAGTTTATTTTATATGTATGATCTAATGACCATGCTTCATTAATTAAATTAATAAATTTAATTAGAATACCCAATTTTCATTATTATACAAGTTATTTCTTTGCACTTGTATTACAGTACGGAATATCAATGTAGTTACTACACATTTTATAACTAACATAAGTAAATCTACTGAAATGTTTTTCTGTGATTTTGAAACATTCAATCGTTCCGTCTTTGTCGTGGCATCCAAATAATAGTAAGAGAAAAAAAGACAATTGCTTGTTGAGTTATCAGAATATTGAATGTTTCGAGTTTCTTAAGAAAATCAAGTTGGTATTATAAGTTTTGAAATTAATATCAGGTGCGGTCGTGAACTTAAATTCGTGTGGTCGTGGTTCAAATTCGTATATACGTTTGCATATTGAGTGTGGCGTGAGATTACTGATAGTTACATTATAATGTAAGCCTTAGGAGTTGGAACGGGTTGAAAATCACAGTTTTACTATTCAAGTAGGAACATTGAGTTATTAATTTTAAAAAAGGTGACCAGTGGTACTGGTGGAGACCAGAGATAAGTTAACAGTTGGAACATTTTAGTAAACTAGTATTATATCGAAGGATTAAAGGATATATGGCTTAAGCGACATTTTTGCAACTTTACAGGACACGTAATTAAAGTTTAAAATTGGGAAAAATATATCATAACGTTTGAATGGGGTAAACTTAATTGAAGTACAATTAAAAACATCGAATTGTTGATGCTAATGCCAAATAAAACGGGCATTTTATTACAAAGATAAATGTCAAGCAAAATGTCACTTAAACCAAACAAACAGTCTTGCAAACCTCGATATTCATTCTTCGGTTGCTACTTCGCGGTCGTACGTAGACTTAGTAAATAAAACTAGTATTGCGGATTAATATCGCGTTCATTAAATGTAATTATTAATTGAGTCGCCGCAGCCGCAAAAACTGTAAAGCATTTCGACGCTTGAAAGGCAAACGTGACTAAGCGACAATGCGTGAACTTTACAGTAGACTAATTTAAAGTTGAAATACCTGAAAAAAAATCTATTTTAACGAATCTAGCTGTAGGATTGAAATGATTTTAATAGACCTAGAAATATATATTTTTTTGCGCATCGAATATGGTTATTGCCTATCATTTATGTACAAAGCAGCTATTGTCGCGCGTAGTCACGTTTGCCTTTCAAGCGTCGATTTGAAGCGTCTACATACTAAATGTGGTTTGAGACAATCGTTAACATGTTTACTGCGTGATGCGGCTTAAAAAGCCCCATGAGTGAATATCACCTCCTATGCCACACTATGCTATGTGTGTATTCATAAACGGACTTTTGTGAGGCCTATAATGTCTCAAGCGCACTATAAAGAAGTCCAATCTTGTCTCAAAAATACCTCATATACGCTGCCTGAAAGTCCCTCAAAAATTATCCCGCAGGCAGGGTGTTAAAGTATTGGACTCTCGCCTTGAAGACGCTTGCCTCCTGGCTACCAGCAATCCCTTCATTCTACAAAACGTACCTACCTATTGCGTTCACACTACAAGTCTATGTTCGCTTAAAAGTTAAGACAAACCTTTATGAAGTCGAAAACAAAAATGCAAACACTTGTTAAAATGAAAAAAATCTATTGTCTGTAAAGTCGGTTTACTGACGATAGTTGAACGTGACAACGTCATAAGAAAATACTGATGGAATGGTTTCATTTTTCAAAAGAAAAATTTAATTTTATTTGTTTGATATATATTTTGTATGGACAATTGACCACACTCACTTTTCACTGAACTTCATACTTGACGAAAACATGTAAAATTAAAGGTATTATTGTCGATGTGCCGATGTGGCGATGTGCGGAGGCCGATTGTGCCTCTTTGTCGCTCGTTGCGCGCTCTCGCTTGCATTTCAAGCCTTAAATGGAACGCCTCAATGATTCATGTTTTTTCGTGCGTGCAGCCGGCTCCATCGAATTATAAGTCGTTGTCACGTCAAAAATAAGCTCATATTTCAAACGAAAGCTTCACTCAGCTCGTTCAAACTCCTCTGGCTCTGATGGATATAAGCCTTATTGTAAACACCCTAAGCTCTAAATAGACACGTAGAATATTGATACGGTTTTTAAACAATTAGCTTCATAGGTGGCAGATTTGTAATAAATAGTTTTATAATTGCCAGTTAAGATTAACAAGACCTAAGTTATGGGTTAGCAGTCCTTTGCAACTCCTTAGCTGTCCACCAGGAGACGAGCCCACGGCAAGTGTTTAATGAGTCAATAGAAATCATATCGTAATTGTCCCCACTAGCCTTTGAACGTGTGATAAAAAAAAATACTGGTGGTAGGTCCTCTTGTGAGTCCGCACAGGTAGGTACCACCACTCTGCCTATTTCAGCCGTGAAGCAGTAATGCGTTTCGGTTTGAAGGGTGGGACATTTACGTTGTAGATGTCTATGGGCTCCAGTAACCACTTAACACCAGGTGGGCTGTGAGCTCGTCTACCCATATAAGCAATAAAAAAAAAAACTCAATTAAATTGTAGTACCTAATCATATTCAACCTTATGTCTCGTGGTTAGTGGTAGCATTTACTTTGGGATGTGAATTTGGACGACACGTTAAGTGTGCAGTATTCATTGCTGGCTAATTTTAATGTGTAATAAATTATATCGGTGTTAATTCGTTATCTTATCGCAAAAATCCAAGTATAGTTTTTGTAATACAATTATTTTCTGATTGTGTAATATGAAGCGTGCAATTCACTAGGACTATAATATACCTTACATTTAATACCATTACATTACAGAATTTAGTTACTAAAATATATCAAATTTCTAGAACAAAAGCCGGCTTTGGAATCTATACTAATATTATAAAGAGGAAAGATTTGTTTGTTTGTTTGTTTCGAATAGGCTCCGAAACTACTGG
Organism: Bombyx mori; assembly: GCF_030269925.1. NCBI lineage: Eukaryota > Metazoa > Arthropoda > Insecta > Lepidoptera > Bombycidae > Bombyx > Bombyx mori. The sequence continues at coordinate 16,589,911 of NC_085118.1, forward strand.
ACCGATTTGAAAAATTCTTTTTCCATTAGAAGCCGACATTGTCCCTGATGAACATAGGCTTTTTTTTTTTTTTAATTTTTTTTTTTTGGTTTCATTTGTGTTTTAATGTTTCCGAAGCGAAGCGAGGGCGGGTCGCTAGTATGTAATACAATTATCGTCCCTTCGCAATCAGTCACTGTATAAAATTAATTGGCAATTATGAAACGATTTTCTAGTTATCGATACTTTAAGATTTTTTGTTAAGGAAAAAAAAAATCGGGCCCATGACTTATTGATAAGTTCCTTTCACGTTTAAAAACATTAGTATTTTTCATCGATCGTATTTATAAAAATGTACACGACAATCTTAGAGTTATTTTAGACGTCTTTAGCTTATGAAAATCAATTATTTAAAATATAGTGTAAAATAATTTTAGAATAATGTTTTATGGATAATTTTAATTGCGCTACGTATGGTTTCTATTCGTTTAAATCCCCTATGGCTATTCTGATTACCAGTATTTATCGATAAATACACGACTGTGATTTTTATAAATAATTTTTGTTTTAATTGTTAACCTCTAACGAACGCCAAACACATAATTATAACAACCTCTACAGTTTAATCTCGTGTTTATATGTTTCCTGTTATATCCTTTCAGACTTTTTATTGCTTAGATGGTTGGACGAGCTCACAGCCCACCTGGTGGCAAGTGGTTACTGGAGGCCATAGACATCTACCATGTAAATGCGCCACCCACCTTGAGGTATAAGTTCTAAGGTCTCAGTATAGTTACAACGGCTGCCCCACCCTTCAAACCGAAACGCATTACTGCTTCACGGCAGAAATAGGCAGTGCGGTGGTACCTAACCGTGTGGACTCACAAGAGGTTCTACCACTAGTAGAGGTATGATATTAATAGATACATTTTAGTCGGAGTTGTCGTTAGGCTTGTTGAGGGTCGCGGGAACCAACTGGATGCAGGCGGCGCAGGTCCGGTCGTTGTGGCGAATCTTGGGCGAGGTCTATGTCCAGCAGTGGGCGTGTGTGGGCTAGGGTGGAAAGATAGAAGAAAGATAGAGTTTAACTCTGAAATGGAGTAGGTACGTTTTTTTAATCCTAACTATGCTGATAGCCTTGAGAGCTTCAGCTTCAACCTAACGTGTGTAGGTGAGCTCACGGGGCTCAAGCCGGAGTGTTGCTAACACTGACCCTAGTAAGAGCAGTGCTTCGCAGAATCTACCACCGGATCGGAAACGCGACCCGCTGAGAAGATCCGACGAGAAACTCAATGGGCTGTGTTTATGGGTTAATTCATTCGTCGAGTCCTTCGTCGCAAGCGACGGGTTCGACGAGGACGGTGACCGGTGCTTGTGGTACCTTAAAGCACCGTTCATGGATCGGGTGGAGTACGTGCTATGGTTAATACAATAGGACGCTCTTCGATAAAGTAAACAGCCAATTTGACGAAAATCAAAGATCATATTGGTAGGTATGACGTGCCTCTAATAAGTCTATGCGATGTTAAGTGGCTCCTGTATTAGCTGCATCGCTTGGTGTTAAATGACTTCTTAAGTCACCATTACAGATATTGGAACGTGTGTTCACTTCGTTGCTTAAATAGACAGATTGGCACATAAACTGGTGCGCTTACAGTATGCTGTACCATCTGTAAAATTGAATTACAGTACAACTAGTAGTAGTAATTTTATTACAACCGAGAACACAATCGCAATGCCACCTGCCGGATTTAATTTTAAGCCTGAAACTGTTCAAAATCTGCAAAAATAAAAATCGCATGTTCGCAGTCCAGTGGAAATTCTAAAATCTTCATTGCTAGTCGATTTGAGTGTCAAATATGAGAAAGCGCCATCTAGTGCAATTATACTAAACTACGAGTAAGATTAGAGAAAGCGCCATCTAGTATGCAGATACTAAACTACGAGCACAAGACTATTAGATGCAGTTGTAGTACTAGCAAATTAAAGAGGGTGGTGCTAAGTTACATAATTTGTGTTGGCTGAAAATTTTCAGTTCTCAATTTTTCTTTCAATTGATTGAATAATTATATTTTAGCAATAGGTGTTAAAGGTGTCGGATGATGTCATAATACACAATCTAACGAAATATTTAGGTCTATGTCTAAAACTATCTATGCTGATGATCTCATAAAATCTATATGATATCCACGTTTTGCCCGTTAGCATCAGCTATTTGGAGGCTGTTATCGGGCTATATATCCGAAGATGTATTGAAATTTTATAATATAAATAAAAGTCTATAAAAGTTAAAGTTTAGTTAATTTTATCCGAAGTGTGGATAAAATGTTAGCGTTGCACAATATTGTCATCAAATAAAATGTTAAATACCTAATAAAAATATTTCTATGTTAAGATGGCCAGTATTCACTGATTCTAATGCAACATGGTTTCATTACAATTTAAATCTTAACAAAATGATGCGTGTCATAGCGTCATTACGATAGATATTTATAAATGGACTTTAATAAAAAATAAATCGACAGAAAACTGTTACAATATTTTTTTGTGTGTTTGTCACCCAATTTTTTTGTTCAGTAGTTTTTTTTCGTCAAAAATCAATGAACAGAACTGAAATGTTGTCGATAAAAACTTTGCAAATATTAGGTTTTTCTTTCAAAACTTCAAGAAAACAGGCGATAAAATTGGATGAAAAAAAAAAAAGTCGATCATTAGGTGATCACTAGTACTTAACCAACATATTCATCCTTATATGGGATCGGGGCACTAAATTAGAAGAGATCACTCTACTTTCTTTCACCTTTAACTTCCAATCTCAAGCACAAAATATATACATAGTCTATTTACTTAATTCTTCATTTGATAGCTCTCCTTTTCTGAGTTGGCTGTCATACCTCGTTTGTGATTGCGGTGTTGTCGTCATTGAAATTATGTGAATCATCCGACACTTATATTATCTATTAGGTAAATTAAACATTTTCGTCTTACGTACACGCTCAATTTTTTTATATATTAACGACCGAATCAAGAAATTCCGCAACGAGAATAAAACCTAACACCCACAGTCCGCCTACCATGTTGCTCGCGTTCTACACGTTCACACGTTGCGCTTGTGTAGTGTTTGTAAATAAGCGCGCGGCGTGACGTCGCACTACATGCGCATCATGAAAAGTCTGCCCATCTCTCTCTCGCCGGGTCTAGCTTATGAGTGTGAAGGGAGTAGCTAATGTTTTGCTTTTGTAAATTTTTATAAATATAGCGTGGTCTTATTTTATTATTGTTTTAATATTAAATTATTATTGTCTAATTATAACTGCACAAGTTGATAAAAAATGCTATGCAATAGCTTTACCGCGGCAGTTCCCGAGTGCCACACGTGTTTTTCGTTTTGTTATATTGTTGGTATTTTTGTTCATTCTTTCTAGTCCGTTCTATTCGCTGAGCCGCGTCCTCGCATCGTCAGCGTCGGTCCCAGTTCAAGTCCATCCAGCGTTGCGCAGTTCGACTCAGCTGGCACTATAAATGTGTGAGTAGCCGTCAGCTTAATCTAAATTCGAAATGAGGACCCGATGCATATAAACGTATGAAAACACACATTCAGCTACAGTACGTGTAAATTTCACGAGCGCTGTAACAGCAAATATTCGTTTACTAATTGCATTCTAGATCCGTGTCGATACTGGTGCAGACATGGTGTTGAGATTCTTTTCAGACTCATCGATATATCGATAAAAAAATTTGAGAAGATCCGGTGAGAAATTCAGTGATCGTTCGAATAGGGCACTTTTTGCTTTAAATTGTCCAGATTGCTAATAGTTTTGTGAGGAGTTGTTTAAGATGTTGACGTCGTCTCGTTTTTACTATCACACCATCATCCGTCGGGGCATAGCTGGAATATCCCCTGATGCCGCCAACGAATAGGTAGCCAAAAAAAAGCGTCTGCCATTGGTTTTTCGATGCTATTTAGAACTACTGCGTGCATCCACAGTTCACTTCCAGATAACATGTTCCCACATGCAATCCAGCCATGGAATGAATTTTTATACATGGTGTTCCCTGAATTTTGTGGTTATGTCCTTTTTAAAATTTTCACTTTTGCAGGATAGTTAACGGCAGGCAGCGGCCTGATTGTGTCCCTGGCGTTGCTGACGACCAAGAACGATGGTAACCACCTATCATCAGATGTGGCGTCCGCTCGTCTGGCAATAAAACCACCAAATTACCACATGCACTAAATTATTGTGCTCAATAAGCTCGCCTGGACTCAATACATATTTTGAGAATTAACATCAAACACGGGTCTAGGGAATAGGATAAAGTTCTGTCGGCTAGCAAGAGAGCTAACACCACCAGTAAATAACTCGTGTCGCTGTAACGTATGAAGTCGTCGTGGCCTAAAGGATAAGGCACCCGGTGCATTCGTATGTAGCGATGCATCGGTGTTCGGATTTCGCCGGCAAGTACCAATTTTTCCAATGAAATAAGTACTTAACAAATGTTCACGATTGACTTCCACTGTGTAGGAATAACATGGTGCAATAAAAATCAAAGCCGCAATAACTTTGCGTAATTTGCGTAATTGCTGGTGGTAGGACGTCTTTTGAGTCCGCACGGATGGGTACCACCACCTTGCCTACTTCTACCGTGAAACAGTAATGCGTTTCGGTTTGAAGGGTGGGGCAGCCGTTGTAACTATACTGGTGACATTAGAAATTATATCTCAAGGTGGGTGGCGGCATTTACGTTGTAGATGTCTATGGGCTGCGGTAACCACTCAATACCAAGTGGGCCGTGAGCTCGTTCACCTATCTAAGCAATAAATAAAAAAAATAACGTATACCATCCATAACGACATACTACTTATGTAAAATATATAAAATATATTATAATTGGAGCTCTGGTCGCATGCCTCTATGCAATCATAAATTATAGGAGCTATCGAAATTGACATTACAAAAATCATTTTATTCCCTTCACTATCAAAGCCCGGGTTATGCGATGCGAAATTAATTGAATCACCACTCATCAAGCCGAGGTGTGAATGTGTGCACATTATTATATAAAATTTCACAGGCACATTCTCACTTATAATTAATCTGATAGGCCCACCTCAAACATGATTTTTGCCTTTCAGATAAATAAAATAGAATTCCAGACAAGGTAATTTTTTATTTCAGTTTTGATTACTGTGGATGCATAAAACTCATGTGCTTATGGACTATCTTACGATAAGATGTCAATAGTAATCACTTGGCGTAAATTGTAATTGAAGAAAAATAGGGTATAAGACCCAATTTCCCAAAAACCGAAATTTTCGTCTCTATGTATGTTGAAAAACCTAATTAGAAATGGCAAAACCGATTTTTTACGTATATTTATTTATGGAAAACTTAATCTAAACTCATATCAAAGTGGGTGTACTTTATTTTATTTCACTTTCACGGTAGTGTTGCCAATGTTTGACCATCGTTTTATAAATTTTCTGAATAAAATATCGGTTACATCTGACATTACCAATGGTATTCGGTTTCGTTAGCGTATCAATATGAGTTTTGTCAGTGAATAATAATATGTGTGCATGTAGCTTATAGTCTTCGCAAAAGTTTAACTTACCTTTGTACTTCGTAAAGGTTCGCAAATTAATTGCTAACATTTAACTGTCGTAATATTATAAGTTTCAATTAAGCTGCATTGACTATCTTAAATACTATTCCTCCTCCTCCTTGCGTCGTATTTCTCATTGCTGAGGGTCGTGACCACCCTTTTGTATCACCTTCGCACGCACGATCTTTCTCCATCCATTCTTGTCTCTGGCGGTGTGGAGGGCGTTGTGAAACGTGGAATCAAGAGCGGTGCGGATCTGGTCGGACCAACGTATTGGGCTGCGCCCCGAGGTCTTTTCCCATCTACCTTACCAGTCACGATAAGCCTCTCGAGATTGCTACCATCCTTCCGTGCGATGTGACCAAAGTATTCAAGGACTCTGCGAAGACACTCGGATGACAGCCGCGAGGAGATTTTGAGTTCTTGCAAGATTGATACGTTGGTCCGAAATGCTGTCCACGGAATACGCAGCATCTTTCTCCAGCACCACATCTCAAAGGCGTCAATGCGTCTGCGGTTTGCAGATTTCAGTGACCAGGTCTCAGCGCCATACGAAAAAATCGAGAAAACTAGAGTCCGTACTAGTTTGGTTTTGGTCTTTACGGATATGTAAATACTATTAGTTTATACTTAAATAAATTACTGATATGGTGTTGAAATTGTTGGTACTGATTTAAGTTGCGAGTAGAAGGGCATCTTGTGAACCCACAGAGATAGGTATCACCACCCTGTCTATTTTCTACCACGGAGTTGTGATTCGTTCCAGCTTGAAGGGTGGGCAGCCGCTGTATGATAGAACTACGATTTAGAACTCTTGCCTCAAGGTCTCTTTGGTAGTCTACGCTACGGTGCTTATGGTCTCCCGTAACCACTTGGATCAGGTAAAGCTATTGCACAGAATTTTTTATCAACTTATGCAATTATAATTAGACAATGATAATTTAATATTAAAACAATAATAAAACAAGACCACGCTATATTAAACATTAATAAAAGCAAAACATTAACTGTCCCCTTCACACTCATAAGCTAGACCGCGCGAGAGAGAGACGGGCAGACTTTTCATGATGCGGATGCAGTGTGACGTCACGCCACGCGCTTATTCACAAACACTACACACGTGTTGAACGCGAGCTACATCGTAGGCGGAGTGAGGGGTGCTAGGTTTTTTTCGTTACGGAATTTCATGATTTGGTCGCCGCGCTCAAGGCCCGGGATAAAAGCTATGCAATAGCTTAAAAAAGTCCTCTCTTACAAAATCCAGATGACGAGGGCTGGCAACACATTGCAGTGCGAAACGCAATTTGTCGGAAACGACGCCGACTGCGCGTCCTGATTGGGAGCCAAATTGAAAATCGAATGTACCACGCCAATCGGTTTGTTGGAAACCTTACTACTATATAGGGTGTTCGAGAATCTCAACCGTTTCAATTTGAAAGCATAAAAGAGCTTACGGCCGATCCAGTGTCTAGTCATCAGCCTGTATCTCTCCAATGCTGGATGCTCACGCATCTGCCACCCTTGAAATTATTGTATCTGTATTTTGTTATTGGTATTATTGTATAAATTTTCGTCACCAAAAATCGAGCTGTGTGTGACGCAAGAAACATGTGCGGTTGCAATTGGTTAAGAATAATATTCCCTGACCCCACTATCCTGTAAAACTGAACGATTCCTGATCCAGAATACACACGCCGACTTCTTTTGACAAAAGATGACAAACATGACCATCTTTTAGTTTCACTGAAATTTCAAGTCCAGAAATATTAATAGCAATTTCAAGTGCAGCATATCTATTGCCGCTACACTGGATGTAGGCTTCTCGTATAGTCTATCTCAGTGAACTGTCCTCTGTCTTTCGCATCCAATTTCTTTCTGCTTCGGTCATCAGTTCTGCGATACATATGTCAGGCTTATTGCCACTACACCTGTTAATCTTAGGGGTGTGTCGGTTATTTTGGGTCTTCGACGGATTTCTTCGTTTCTGAGCGACTTTGATCAAGCTCACGGTCGATGTCTATGTTACAGCGCCATGTGTCATGATCGGTAGCACGCAAGCATTGAAGACCTTTGTCTTAAAAATTTCGGGATTGCTGAAGTGAAGATATAATGGAGATTCCAATAGGCAACTTGAATTCTATATGCTTCTTGAGACAGGTAGGTAGGCAGCTGTTGGCAGGCAGCGGCTTGGCTCTGCCCCTGGCATTGCTTAAGTCCATGGGCAACGGTAACCACTCACCATCAGGTGGGCCGTATGCTCGTCTGCCTACAAGGGCAATAAAAAAAAAACATGAAGATGAAATGTCAATAACAGCTTAAAAGCTAATTAGATGTCGAGTTAGAAATATGCAAGATTCTACAGCTCTTAATATCTATTAGCAGTTTAAACTTTTGTCAACTGAATTTCTTATGCCCAATTTAGAACGACCTGTATAATACACGTCAGATTTTCAGAAACGTTGGACGATTAATAAAAAAGTACTTATTAGGTTTCCACATTACAGACGATAAATTCAAGATCAAAAGGGTTAATTTATTTGCTTACTGTAACCAAAACAAAAATTCACGGATATAAGGAAATTGGATTCTATTTGTTCATAAGTAGGAGTGTTCGTTTGTTTCATGGGCAACGAGTTCTCGTGTTCTTGCAAATAAAATGTCGGTCGATATTTTTAGCACCCACTGTAATAAGCTTTACGATTTATCAATAGAGGACATCACACAAAATCTACCTGGCTTAAAACCGAAATTAGTTTACAGGGAAGGACATAGAGTAAATCTCTTACTTCTGGTCGGTAGATCGAAAACCTATATGGGGTCATTTCAAACTAGCCATTACACGATTTATTTAGAACTAGCTGACCCGGCAGACTTCGTAGTGTGACCCCCGTCGCTCCCTGTCCCCGTGCCACGCCGTCGCCGCGCCCGGTGGCACAAACGAGAATTCAGGCCCCTCCTCCGTTGATTCTTCAAGAGAAGGCTGCTTGGGACCGTATCTCCCTGGCCCTTAAGGCCAAAAACATAAATTTTGTCAGTGCCCGTAACCTCGCGAACGGGATACAGATAAAAGTAGCAACACCCGACGACCATAGGGCCCTCTCAAGCTACCTCCGAAAGGAGCGTATAAGTTATCATACGTATACGCTCCAGGAGGAGCGTGAGCTCCGTGCAGTCATACGTGGCATCCCCAAGGAGTTAGATGCCGAGCTCGTAAAGGCCTTCCTACTCGAACAAGGCCTACCCGTAAACTCCGTGCACCGCATGCACACAGGACGCGGGAGGGAGCCATACAATATGGTTCTCGTCGCCCTCCAGTCTACCCCCGAGGGTAAGAAAATCTTTAACGTCCGAACTGTCTGTAGGCTTTCCGGAATCACCGTGGAAACCCCTCATAAAAAAGGCACTCCGAGCCAGTGCCACAATTGTCAGTTGTACGGGCATTCTTCCCGTAATTGTCACGCGCGCCCTCGATGCGTCAAGTGTTTGGACGATCACGCCACGACTCTTTGCACTCGCGATCAAAAAACCGCGACGGAACCACCTAGCTGCGTCCTGTGCCGAACACAGGGTCACCCCGCGAATTACCGTGGATGCCCTCGAGCCCCTAAAATAAATCGCCGCGTCGCGCGTCAAAACCGCCTCCGAGCTTCCGGCCCTGACATCAAAGCCACGGCACCCTCTGTGCTGAAGGCTAAGCCTGCCTTCGTGCCGGCGCCGGTGCCCAGCGGCTCGGCCTGGGCTAAACCGTTGCCGTACACGAACACAGCTGTAGCTCCCTCCCCCGCGATTCGTCCCGTCCCCGCGATACGTCCCTCCCCCGTGATTCGTTCTTCCCCCGCGACCAGCACTCCGACCGCGTCCGACAATCTCGCTCTAGCGATCGACTTTTTTCAGTCGATCAACTTTGAGCGTGTTAATGCTTTGGGTGACGCCATTCGCGCCGCCTCCACTGCACAACACTTCATCGCCGTTGTGCAAGAATACGCTGACGTATACGCGTCGTTAAATACGTACGTCCTCCCCTCGCTCCACCGGTAATCAATGGCGTACATAAGTAGAATAAAGCCCCTATCCGTAACGATAGGATTTTTTAACGCTTACGGTCTCGCAAATCAACGTGATCAGGTTTGTGATTTTTTGCGTGACCATCAAATTGACATCTTTTTGGTGCAGGAGACCCTGCTTAAGCCCGCGCGCCGCGACCCTAAAATCGCGAACTATAACATGGTTAGGAACGACAGGCTCACTGCTCGTGGTGGTGGTACCGTCATTTACTATAGACGAGCCCTGCACTGCGTCCCACTCGACCCCCCCGCGCTTTCTAACATCGAAGCATCAGTATGCCGAATCTCACTGACTGGACACGCGCCGATCGTTATCGCGTCCGTTTATCTTCCACCGGATAAGATCGTTCTAAGCAGTGATATCGAGGCGCTGCTCGGCATGGGAAGCTCTGTCATTCTGGCAGGCGACCTAAATTGTAAACACGTCAGGTGGAACTCACACACCACAACCCCGAATGGCAGGCGGCTTGACGCGTTAGTCGATGATCTCGCCTTCGATATCGTCGCTCCCCTAACCCCGACTCACTACCCGCTAAATATCGCGCATCGCCCGGATATACTCGACATAGCGTTATTAAAAAACGTAACTCTGCGCTTACACTCGATCGAAGTAGTTTCAGAGTTAGATTCAGACCATCGTCCCGTCGTTATGAAGCTCGGTCGCGCTCCCGATTCCGTTCCCGTCACGAGGACTGTGGTGGATTGGCACACGCTGGGCATCAGCTTGACTGAATCTGATCCACCATCGCTCCCGTTGAGCCCGGACTCTACCCCGTCTCCTCAGGATACCGCTGAAGCCATAGACATCTTAACGTCACACATCACCTCGACATTAGATAGGTCATCGAAGCAAGTTGTAGCGGAGGACTTCCTTCACCGCTTCAAATTGCCCGACGATATTAGGGAACTCCTTAGAGCTAAGAACACCTCGATCCGCGCCTACGATAGGTATCCTACCGTGGATAATCGTATTCGAATGCGTGCCCTACAACGCGACGTAAAGTCTCGCATCGCTGAAGTCCGAGATGCTAGATGGTCTGATTTCTTAGAAAGACTCGCGCCCTCCCAAAGGTCTTACTACCGCTTAGCTCGTACTCTCAAATCGGATACGGTAGTAACTATGCCCCCCCTCGTAGGCCCCTCAGGCCGACTCGCGGCGTTCGATGATGACGAAAAAGCAGAGCTGCTGGCCGATACATTGCAAACCCAGTGCACGCCCAGCACTCAATCCGTGGACCCTGTTCATGTAGAATTAGTAGACAGTGAGGTAGAACGCAGAGCCTCCTTGCCACCCTCGGATGCGTTACCACCCGTCACCCCGATGGAAGTTAAAGACTTGATCAAAGACCTACGTCCTCGCAAGGCTCCCGGTTCCGACGGTATATCTAACCGCGTTATTAAACTTCTACCCGTCCAACTCATCGTGATGTTGGCATCTATTTTCAATGCCGCTATGGCGAACTGTATCTTTCCTGCGGTGTGGAAAGAAGCGGACGTTATCGGCATACATAAACCCGGTAAACCAAAAAATCATCCGACGAGCTACCGCCCGATTAGCCTCCTCATGTCTCTAGGCAAACTGTATGAGCGTCTGCTCTACAAACGCCTCAGAGACTTCGTCTCATCCAAGGGCATTCTCATCGATGAACAATTCGGATTCCGTACAAATCACTCATGCGTTCAACAGGTGCACCGCCTCACGGAGCACATTCTTGTGGGGCTTAATCGACCAAAACCGTTATACACGGGTGCTCTCTTCTTCGACGTCGCAAAAGCGTTCGACAAAGTCTGGCACAATGGTTTGATTTTCAAACTATTCAACATGGGCGTGCCGGATAGTCTCGTGCTCATCATACGGGACTACTTGTCGAACCGCTCTTTTCGATATCGAGTCGAGGGAACCCGCTCCTCCCCACGACCTCTCACAGCTGGAGTCCCGCAAGGCTCTGTCCTCTCACCCCTCCTATTTAGCTTATTCGTCAACGATATTCCCCGGTCGCCGCCGACCCATTTAGCTTTATTCGCCGACGACACGACTGTTTACTATTCCAGTAGAAACAAGTCCCTAATCGCGAAGAAGCTTCAGAGCGCAGCCCTAGCCCTAGGACAGTGGTTCCGAAAATGGCGCATAGACATCAACCCAGCGAAAAGTACTGCGGTGCTATTTCAGAGGGGAAGCTCCACACGGATTTCCTCCCGGATTAGGAGGAGGAATCTCACACCCCCGATTACTCTCTTTAGACAACCCATACCCTGGGCTAAGAAGGTCAAGTACCTGGGCGTTACCCTGGATGCATCGATGACATTCCGCCCGCATATAAAATCAGTCCGTGACCGTGCCGCGTTTATTCTCGGTAGACTCTACCCCATGATCTGTAAGCGGAGTAAAATGTCCCTTCGGAACAAGGTGACACTTTACAAAACTTGCATAAGGCCCGTCATGACTTACGCGAGTGTGGTGTTCGCTCACGCGGCCCGCACACACATAGACACCCTCCAATCCCTACAATCCCGCTTTTGCAGGTTAGCTGTCGGGGCTCCGTGGTTCGTGAGGAACGTTGACCTACACGACGACCTGAGCCTCGAATCAATTCGGAAATACATGAAGTCAGCGTCGGAACGATACTTCGATAAGGCTATGCGTCATGATAATCGCCTTATCGTTGCCGCCGCTGACTACTCCCCGAATCCTGATCATGCAGGAGCCAGTCACCGTCGACGCCCTAGACACGTCCTTACGGATCCATCGGATCCAATAACCTTTGCATTAGATGCCTTCAGCTCTAATACTAGGGGCAGGCTTAGGGACCCCGGTAACCGTACTCGTCGAACTCGACACAGAGGACGACGTGCAACCTAACCCATGCATCAGCCCGCTGAGTTTCTCGCCGGATCTTCTCAGCGGGTCGCGATTCCGATCCGGTAGTAGATTCATTCGCGAAACAATTGCTCTTGAGTTGTTAGGTCTCCTTCGGAGGCGCTCGGGCAGTTATTAGCAAAAATCCCACCCCTCTTGGCTGAGCCTTTGCTCGCCCACCTGTCCTGGTGAAACTGGAAAGGCCTCCGGGCCACCAGTAATCTTTCAAACATAAAAAAAAAAAAAAAAAAAAAAAAAAAAAAAAAAAAAAAAAAAAAAAAAAAAAAAAAAAAAAAAAAAAAAAAACTTCGTAGTGTCTCAATCGATAAATAAAATATCTAAACTTTTGTATAATAAAATAAACTTAAAACGAACAAAAGGAATCCGTCCGACGGGGGACACATCAAAGGAAAAACAAAATTGTTATTTTTATTTAATTTCGAGAATTTTCATATTTATCTACTTTTTAAGCCTTCTCTGGACTTCCAAAAATAATTCAAGTCCAAAATTAGCCAAATCGGTCCAGCCGCTCTCGAGTTTTAGCGAGACTAACGAACAGCAATTCATTTTTATATATAGATAGATTATCGTTAGTAAGATTCAAGATTTTGGTAGATTTCTTTTAAACCGTTAACTACCGCTGCTAGTTAAAAGTAATGTTGTTTTCAATAAAATTTAAGAGAATATCGAGACTGAAGTTTCAAATGTGAAATTTATCTATTTTTTCAAATTAAATAGATCTAGACAGTATAATATACTTATAGTTTTCTTTATCGCGTGTTTTAAAATTCCTTAAACAATGAACTTTAATATTTTCTTCCATCTTCGCGAGTCGTAGACATAATTAAAACTAATTTTATGATTCGAAATAAATTTCGAAACGTCTGGAATACTAAAATGAAAATATTAAATGCGAAATTAAACCATAAAAGCTGTTTTAATAATAAAATTTAAGTTATATTACCCAATCTGTTCACAAAAGTATAGCACGCGATTACTCGCTCTTAAAAAGTCAAAAATATTAAGCTATTGCATAGCTTTTATCGCGGGCCTTGAGCGCGGCGACCGAATCATGAAATTCTGTGACGAAAAAAACCTAACACCACCCACTCCGCCTACCATATAGCTCGCGTTCAATACATTCACACTTTGGGCTTGTGTAGTGTTTGTGAATAGCCGCGTGGCGTGACGTCACACACGTCACACACGACGTGTGCACACTGCATGCGCATCATGAAAAGTCTGCCCATCTCTCTCTCGCGCGGTCTAGCTTATGAGTGTATAGAGGACAGTTAAGGTTTTGCTTTTATTAATGTTTAATATAGCGTGGTCTTGTTTTATTATTGTTTTAATATTAAATTATAATAATTATTAAATTTTTTTCCCTTGTAGGCAGACGAGCATACGGCCCACCTGATGGTGAGTGGTTACCGTCGCCCATGGACTTCAGCAATGCCAGGGGCAGAGCCAAGGCGCTACCTACCGCTGTGTAATTATAATTGCATAAGTTGATAAAAAATACTATGCAATAGTTTTACCGCGGCAGTTTCCGAGTGCCACACGTTTTGTTTTTTTTGTTGGAGGCCTTGAAGAAGCAATGATATCCAGGCGCCAAAAAAAAGGGCTCTTCATATAAGAAAGAAACAGACAAAATGTATTAGTGAAAACCGTGCACTGCTACAAGACTTAAACTTAATGTGTCGAACTTTATACTTCTTTCTGTCGACATATTTAATTATTCAAGTACACAAAATCAAGTAATGTTAGTTGAATGTAAAGCATATGACATAGAAAGACAATTTTGTAAACTCCCTGATAATTTAACGGACTGTCTGACTCAAGATGTGTATAAGCAGACCCTTAGTTTTTTAAAGATCATTGATTTGTATAATTTAGTATGATGTTGAAGTCAATGTAACTTAAAATGATACTGTAAACTGTGGTCGTTAATGACGCTAGATGTAAAAAAGCGACCTTAAATAAATAAATAAAAAAAACAAGTAACTTAAATACTAAACAATTTTGTCAACTAATTTATACCGGAGGATTTTGGGAAAACACGCTTAGTAATTTGGTTTAGATTAATTAATCTTACCTACAGTTAAGTTTTTTGAAATTTTGTGATGTTACTTCGTTTTCCTTTCCTAGAAATTTAATCAAAATGCAGAGTACAGAAGCCTATGAAATGTTATAATCAAATGTTGTAATTCATCGTAAAATTCAAAATTCATTCAATCGCATCGGAGTCATTCTATTCGAACGATCCAAATTTATTTGCTTCAAAACAAAAATGATTCGTGAAAAAATAGCTTTTGACAAATTTAATTAAATAAAAAGGTCTCTAGGAATTGATTTCACACAGCATTAAATTTAAACAAGACTCAACCTTATTGAAATACGAAAACAGTCGAGATTTAACTGGCTGTAACCCGCATCGACTGTTGCCGAATCCATACTTGTTTTACTGGCAGCGATCATTAATTATTTTCCTATCCGCTGTCAAACGTAAAAGTGTACCAAACATTTTCATAGCAGATATATATTAATTCCTTATGAACTCGTTCTTCTGTGGAGTAAATACGAAATAATTTACGAAGAAAACTTTTTTCAACGTCAAAAACATTTGTTATTGACAGCTGACATTGAGCGGGAAAACGTCGACCATTTAAAAAAAAAATCTGGAGAAAACAAGTTATGAGTTTGTCAAAAATGTTTGATTTGTAATATCGATCCTTAGGTACATGGTGGAAAATTATCGTCGCGACAGACCCAATCACTAATAGGCTAATCTTGATTGTCCTTGAAATAAATAAATCCTAACTGCTACAATTTTTGCAACAAAACAGACAAAAATTAAAAAAAAATGTGTGCGTGTACTAGTGTACACACGTAAGAAGTGAAACTTCTTTATGGCCTTATTTTTCGAAAAATGATCTACATGCAACTTTCTAGAAATTGGTTAAATAAAGTTAAATTAGATAAAGTTTAAACAAAAGGATTTTATTATCATAGACATGAATACAAAAAAATGTGTGCGTGTACTAGTGTACACACGTAAGAAGTGAAACTTCTTTATGGCCTTATTTTTCGAAAAATGATCTACATGCAACTTTCTAGAAATTGGTTAAATAAAGTTAAATTAGATAAAGTTTAAACAAAAGGATTTTATTATCATAGACATGAATACAAAAAAGTTAAATTAGATAAAGTTTAAACAAAAGGATTTTATTATCATAGACATGAATACAAAAAAGATGGCGCGTAACGGAAAAATGTGACGCGTAACCGAAAAATGTGACGGTAAATTTTTTTCCAACGCCGATAAAGAAGTTTCACTTCAAAAAAGATGGCGCGTAACGGAAAAATGTGACGCGTAACCGAAAAATGTGACGGTAAATTTTTTTCCAACGCCGATAAGGAAGTTTCACTTCAAAAAGTTAAATTAGATAAAGTTTAAACAAAAGGATTTTATTATCATAGACATGAATACAAAAAAGATGGCGCGTAACGGAAAAATGTGACGCGTAACCGAAAAATGTGACGGTAAATTTTTTTCCAACGCCGATAAAGAAGTTTCACTTCAATACTTTAACAGTTACTTCTCGGAATAAAATAAAAAGAAAATACGCCCATTTGAAATAATTTAAACAACTGATTATTAGATCATTTTTCAATTATATATCATTTATCATGCCTAACTGATAAATTCATTTTTGAATTTCATCTAATAGCTTGTTATCAGAAAAATCACAGACAACATAACTGTCAAAATAACATACGAATTAATAAAATTACTTTATTAGTTATTAAATATTATGCCGACCCCACATAGTGGGATAAGGTGGAGAAAAAAAAAAAAAAAGAAGAAGAAGTTATGAAATATTATGTATTATACTAGCCGTACTCGCCCGCTTCGGTGGGCATTTAAAATTAACATTATTATTTACTGTCATTATTATTAGGGACTCCAACACTCATATAAATATTAGCCTATCCATTAAGTACATGTAATTTCTACATGAATACCAAGTTTCAAGTCAAGCGGATGCATAGTTTAGTAGTTATAACGGAACATCTGTAAAAACCACTGTAGATTTATATATTAGTATAGATTAGTTATTATTAAAATAGTTAGTTATTAATTAATAAATTTATAATTTATTTATAATTCAACGAATTTTATACGTATGTACATACATTTAATTGGTATATAATATTTCAATTCAAGTACCAAATACAAAATATACTAAAAATTAGTGATCATTATCTGAGATAGTTTCAAACAATATTTTTATTTTCTTTCATCAAATTCTAGTTGTTTCGACCATCCATTAATTTTTTTCAACGACCAAACAATAGGTACCCTTCTTCTAGCCTAGACAGAAACAAAGCTTGCATTAGTCATGTCCAAAAAGACTTTTAGTTTTGCCACGACTGGCCGATTTTCTATTGATAAAGAAAATACAGCAGAGAAGTGAGTATACGTTGTTCGGACACAGTGGAAGAAAAATATTAGTTATTTCCAATTGTATGTAGAGTTTCTGATCTTCAAATGCTAGCAGTGAACGATCGTGAACATACTCTGCTTTCAGGAAAATATATAGAATACCGAAATGTTCTTAAAAACTATGATACTTCACTGACTCACCATATGATATTAGTGCCCGTTAACATAAATAGTAATGACTTAAATTCGTTAGAGACAGACAAAATTGAGTTTTAATATATTTATTTGCCGTCAGAATCTCTGGGCTACGAAAACCGACCTTACAGATCCTTTTGATCCAGATGTAACCTTTACAGATCAAAGGTCGTTTTTTTTTTTTTTTTTTTTTTTTTTTTTTTTTTTTTTTTTTTTTTTTTTTTTTTTTTTTTTTTTTTTTTTTTTTCCGACGCCGGACCGGTGACCGCCAGCGACACGACCACCGGTTCCCTCGTTCAGCGGGCCGAGAGCCCGCTTTGATGGCGCCGCGTTACACCTTCCCCCAGAGCGGTCGGGGGAACGCGGTCTACCATCACCCGGCTTCCTATTGCGGGTGGGCGTGCAAAGCACGCCACCCTACGTCTGGGTCTCTCCCCGCACAAAACGGGTGGGACCCCTAGCTCTTAGGGGGCCAGGTCACGGATACGACCCCGGTCCCGACCCCCTGCTCGGCGGCGGCGGGTTTCTGCGTAGTGAAGAGAGCTTTCCCTCACTCGCCCCGCCGCCTCCTTCTGCGAGATGAGATCAAATGTCTTAGACAAATCTTAGAAAAAAAAGTCTTAGAAAAATCTATGATATTTGAGATAAGCTTGTAAGCTCTGAGTATATTCTGCTTGTCATTAAAATTTTCAAAGTTAGTTCTCGCAATATTTAATATAGGAATATAGAATGGTTTCGAGACAGCGACTGGATACAAAGAAGTAGCTTCACGGCTGGGTGACTGAGATATAAAAAAAATATATTTCTTACCAGCACTTAAGACTCTTCGTTTAAAAATCTTGCTCTTTAAAGGTCCTACTATGCAAAAAGGATGGTCCATATACAGAGCATATTAAATGTTATCAATAAACAGAGCCATCCAAAATAAATTTGCTTATAGCGTACAAATTCATATCAATTTATGATTCGCGATCGAAAATTTGAAATTCAAATAGAAGGGGAATTCATAAGCGGAAATTGTCATTTACATCATCATCGCATTCAAATTCCGTTAATTACTATAATAAAGCGATTACTTAAATTGACATTCGTTCGTGAATAAAAATAGCGCATAAATTATGTAAATATCCCGATATAAAAATAAAAATACAATATATTTTTTTTCTACCTGTGCTTAAGTGCCTTGAGAGGCTATTTCAACTTCGCCCTAACGTGTAGGTGAGCTCACGGGGCTCTAACCGGAGTGTTGCTAACACTGGCTTTAGCATGAGCAGTGCTTTGCAGACTTTACCACCGGATCTGAAACGCGACCCACTGAGAAGATCCGGTGAGAAACTCAGTGGGCTGTGTCTATGGGTTAAGAATAATAATACTAATAACTGGGAATAAATCCCGCACGGTCATCCGGCCCCAATTTAGGATTCTCTGTGTTATGGATACTAGAGACTGACAAACATACTTATATACGTTTAAATATATATGAAGGAGCTGGTGGTTCCACGGTGTTTTAAAATGATGACGTCAGCGTCGCTGACGCCATTCTCTTTCTCATTATCGTTGCTTTCCAAAGTGACAATAATTAAAACTTACTTTTCCAATCCATTTATTACATATCAAGTGTACAACCATAACAACAGAGAGCTCCGCTCCATTCGGTTGCTCGAGTCTGAATGTTTTGAGCTTCTTTTTTTTTTCTACCTATGCTGATAGCCTTGAGAGGCTATATCAGCTTCTCCTTGACGTGTAGGTGAGCTCACGGGGTTCAAATCGGGTATGTGTTTTGACCGACAACATTCACTCGTATTTATAGTAGAAAGTGGGGGCAGATTAGTCATGAATTTTCTTGAATATCGCCTTAAGCAGTTGTTGTCATAGGAACAAACATTAAGGAAGTAATTAACTATTTTTAGTTAATTGCTTCCTAATAGTGACGTTGCGTCAAAATATACTTAAATAGATAATTCACAATCAAACAAACAGCAAACAAACCTGGTCATCACACAATGCTTATCCGATGAGGGATTCGAACCCACGACACTCGGCACAAGAGTTAGGGGGCAAACTACTGCACCACCGAGTCAGTCAAACATGAAACGATAAAATGAAAAAGAGAAAAAAAAGCTTTAAGTACATATTCGATGTTGAATTGGACTGAACTATTTGGTGGTAATTTAGACTGTTGCAAGAATATAGGTTACAAGCGCATTTTTTGTTACTCCAAGTCCTCGTAGTAAATAGCCTCATTCCGCCGATTGTTTGTAAAGAAATATGGCATCTTAGACGTTTTTAAAGATTTGACGATAAAGTTTGATAAATACGAAATTATCGTATATCTTAAATATTATGAAAACTTAATTCAGTTAGTCGAATTACGTCACAAACGTGAACCTAATAAAAAAAAATCCGAGTCTAAATTTATTTAAACCATTGCTTAAAACTACAGATATATTGATTTGGCGATAGTAATTTCCGCGATCGAATACAAATGACGACTTAAAATCTATTACTATCTACTGTTTGGGATACTTTAGGCCGTGTGGAAAGTAGTTTAGTAGCTAATTGTAATCAAACTGATTATAATAACTTCACAAAATGACTGCTACGCTAAAGCGATTTTCGTTAACGCACAATATTGGTTAATATTCGAAATCTCCATTCTGCATTACAACACACATCATTTTCATCGGAAATAATATATATGTACGTAATAAAGAGCCCCAAATACTCATTTAAGTCAATAGAAACTAAGGTTTCGTTTCATGGGAAAACAAATTTCACTTACACGAAATTCGTGAACCATAAGGTTAAAATTACTTTTGAGGTTTGTCATATATTTTGTGGTGATTGTATGAATCCAATCTTTTTCATCGGATTCATACAATCAGCATCGTCTCATCGGATATCGACAAGTTTTAAAACGGTGAACAAGGAAGACAATATTAAAAAAAAGAAGAAAAAAACTATCTGCTAATTCAAACGCTATAAAAAAAGATATGTGGTATCGTGGTACACCGGATAGGAACGAAGTTTCATATTATAAAAATATTAATTTTAAGTTCTATTCGAGGTATAAAAAAAATAATTATTCGGGTATACATTTTTTATTGATAAAAATAAAAATAATCGCAAGGGTCAACCATCAACCACTCCGCAGTGCAATAGAGCAGCCTCACCCTGGGGGAACCGCCTGCATGATCACGGAATCCCTCTATGCCAGGTAAGTATGATTTAGCAACAGAAATACGAGAACGGCTATCAACTCTGTAACATCACGTCACCGCGATTCAGGAATTGTTGAATTTACGTGCAGCGACATCTGTTGGTAACAAACTAAATAGAAAAAATATTATGTTACGGACGTTTTTTCCCGGTTAGGGTACCCCTTCGCATCGTCCCATAAGGAACTTCGTTCCAAAAACCTCCATATATATTTCTATTTTATTTCACTGTTTCGCAGGCTGCAGATAATAAAGATGGCCAATATGCTTGTCCCTATATGATGTCGCTCTTCCGTTTCATCAATTTTCAAACAAATAACATTGTTGAATAAGCTTTCCTTTCAATAATGATTTACATTGTTTGTTAATGGGTAAAGCTCGCTCAGAGAATTCTACAATTGTAATAGTGTGTCCGGCTAGTCTTCGGGGAATATTACAGATATCGAGTCACAATCTAGCTTCTATTACTGTTAAACTGTATTTGCTTATATATTATATTTCTATTAATTGACAAACAAACAGCGCTAAATTTTTAATTACGTAGGCGGATGAACAGCTCATGTGATGGTGAGTAATCGCCATCGTTTATGGACATTAGTAATGTCAGGGCCACAGTTAAGCCGTTGTACGGTGAAGTCTCCCGTC
The DNA here is from genome assembly GCF_030269925.1 of Bombyx mori. Classification (NCBI taxonomy): domain Eukaryota; kingdom Metazoa; phylum Arthropoda; class Insecta; order Lepidoptera; family Bombycidae; genus Bombyx; species Bombyx mori. The sequence continues at coordinate 16,610,920 of NC_085118.1, forward strand.
AAAGAACCTCTTGTGAGTCCGCACGGGTAGATATCACCGTCCCGCCTATTTCTACCGGGAAGCAGTAATGCGTTTCGGTTCGAAGGGCGGGGCAGCTGTTGTAACTATACTTGAGACCTTAGAACTTATATCTCAAGGTGTGTGGCGCATTTATGTTGTAGATGTCTATGGACTTCGGTAACCACTTAACACCAGGTGGGCTGTGAGTTCGTCTAGCCATCTAAGCAATAAAAAATAAAATAAAATCTTTTTGAAGACATGTCATAGAGTTCGGGAAACGCCATAGAGAAGAGTTCATTGCAAAAAGAGTATCTTGGAACGCACTGTATGAACTACAGTACAGAACGTACTGATGAAAGTAGTTCCAGATAACATGGATGAACTCCACTCCGGGAGTAGTGGGATGATAAAAGAAAGGAGGACGGCCATACGGTCCATCTGATAGTGAGTGCTTACCGCCACGTATGGACGTCAGCAATGCTAGGGGCTCAGCCAAAGCGCTGCCTGCCAGTAAAGGGAATTATTTCGCCATGGATAGTATAAGACACAACGATAACGGAGCTCCCTCCGTAGACCCAGAGGTGCCTAACAATCTGACAAGCTTCAAAGCCTGATTGAGCATAAGTATGCAGGCCGTTGTTAGCTCACGTGACTTATCATTAGTAGTAAAACTTACATTTAAAATTATTCTGTAGTTCGTACCGAGTTTATAAGCGGCCGGACTGATTGTGTTGGTTTTTGTCTTTATTTGAGTTGGTCTTAGAATCTTTAGAATTGAAACATTTGACAAACTATTTTAAGGCGTTCTTAAATTTTTTAAGTTTTTCACAAAACACCCATACATCTTAACACATTCGCTGCCGTGTAGGTCACCGGTGCTCTACGTGGCGCACTGAAGTAATTATGTCGATTTCTGTTACTATGCGCCTGAATTGCCTAACTTTGCCTTCTTTTGTTTGATAATATTTTTTTTAATTTCTTAGGTCTCTTAGAAATACTAGATATACCGGCGCCTTAGTAAAAAAGAACAAAGGAATAAATCGACGTAGTTACTTCAGTGCGCCGCGTAGGGCACCGGTGACCTACATGGCAGTCAACGTGTTAATATTTGAACCCTAAATATAAATTTATAGGGCTGGTGTTTTCGCAATAGCTAAACATTAAGTTTTTATGAACAAACTTGATGGTTTAAATTATTTACCACATAAAAACCATTGTGCATAAACTCTGATTTAATAATATTTTAATATATCTAATAATAAAAATCCATTAACTTGATTTGAGTTTTTTTGGGACAAAGTACAATTATTAGTGGACCCGATAAGTTCTATTGAAGTTCCCCAATATAGTACAAAGTACCTAACAAAGTTTCCGATTTCAAGTAAAGTCATATAAGTTAAAACATGTACAGAATCCCACTTAATCTCAGTTATGACTGTAAGTTTCACGCCTCATTCTAGATTGTGAGTAACAGACAGTGAATTTCGAAGTACCACCTAGATAATATAATATATATCTTCAACTGGGAATCGTGGCTTTGTTGAAGTTTGTGTTCGGGAAACGGTTATTATGTATGACGTGTAAGATGCGCGACTGATGTGCGTTAACACTACGTTTTTGTTTTTTGAAAAGCTTTTTTTTTTTTTTTTTTGTCAGGAGGAAATCGCCGGACTTCCGCCCTTCACTGGGGATGGAGGGCGGGGCATGTCGGAGTCGAACCGACTAAAACCTCCTGTCTCTCAACAACCAACGTCCAAACCTCGCATGAGACAAAACTCATGAAAAGGCAAGGGGGGGAAAGTGAAGCGTTTAGTGCGGAGCACATCTCTCCCATCACCCTCTCCCTCGGGACGCCGGACTGGCGGTCGTCGGCGCCACGACCACCAGCCCTCTCGGTCGGCAGGCTATCCGAAGCCCGCCTAGATGGCGCCGGTTAGAATGGTCTATCCTACGGAATACCCCGCTGGGTCAGAACCAGCGTGGGTTGAGGATAGCCGGCCTTCCATCACCCGGATGCTCATGCATAAAACGCGTGCAGAGCAGCTTGCACGTCGTCTTCTTAGGCCCCCTTCGTCGGTCCCCAGGCCGACATGTGAGGGAGACCCGAAACACTTAGAGGGCCAGGGCTTGGGCGAGATCCGCCTCCCTGGCCCCCGCTCGACGGCGGCGGGCCTGTGCGTCTCTCACGCGCCCCGCCGCCTCCTTCTGCGAGATGGTGCACTCGCAGAAGTCGAGCATCGCCTTCCACGACTCGTCGTCGCCGAGCATCGATGCCACAACACTCGGCAACGACAAGTCGTTTCCTATTTTTGCGACGAGGACACGGCGCCACCCCTCCCATGCGGGGCAGGCAACGAGCGTGTGCTCCGCCGTGTCCAAGTCGCAACCACAATGGTGGCACTCTGCCGTCGGCTCGGCTCCGATCCGGTGCAGGAACTCACCGAAGCAACCATGCCCAGTGAGCACCTGCGTGAGCCGGAAAGTGAGGCGTCCTCTGTCACGATTCACCCAGTTCACAAGAACCGGGCGAATCGCCTCGACGGTCCTACGACCAGCCGAAGGATCGGCCAGCCGTCTGGACCATGACTCCAGCACGGACCGCCGAGATTGGGCCCTCCGCGCTCTGACCACACTGGGGCTGAGACGTGCCACGCCCCGGGCACGAAGGTCAGCCCGCCACTGATAGTCAGCGGCGAGCGCCTCCGCCTCCAGGACCCAAGGCGGCGTCCCAGCCAGTACACACGCCGCCTCGAAGGAGATGGTGCGATAGCCACGGATGACCCTGACCGCGATGGTGCGTTGCGGCCGTTGCAGCAGCTTCGCTACCCCCACGGCCAGGGACTGGCCCCACACGGGCGCCCCGTATAGGGCCATTGATCGCACCACCCCCGTATAGAGACGGCGCGTCACCTGGTCAGGCCCCCCCACGTTGGGCAGAAGCCGGCTTAACGCACCGGCCACCCCCAACAAACGAGGGACCAGGTTCTGAAAGTGAGCACGGAAGGTCCAACGACTGTCCAGAATGAGGCCGAGGTACTTCAACTGCACCCCGACCTCGATACGGACGCCTCCAACCATGATATGGCCATCGACAGGTGGCACTCTCCGGGGCCTGTGGAACCACATGGCCTCGGATTTACTGAGCGCCACGTCGAGGCCCAATCTCCTGATTTTGCCGACGACATGCGCCACCCCAGCGGTGGCAAGACGAGCAGACTCAGCAAAACTCCCCCCCCGGGCCACGACCAGCGTGTCGTCTGCGTAACAGATTACGCTTAGGCCCGGGAGGAGGGCACCCCTCAGTACCCAGTCATACCCGATATTCCACAAAAGGGGGCCGAGCACCGACCCCTGTGGAACACCGCGCACGACCGGGAACCTGTGCACGATCCCACCGTGTCCGGTACACGTGACCGATCTGTCCTCCAAGTAGGAACCCACCAGTCGGCGAAGGTAGAGAGGCACTCCGTGTCTTTCCAGTGTCCCCCCTATCACGGACCAGGGCAGGGTGTTAAACGCATTGGCGATGTCGAGCGACACCGCCAAGGCCACCCCACCCCTGGAGACGGCTTCTTCCGAGAGAGCCCGTACGCGAAGGATCGCGTCCACCGTTGAGCGGCCCTCTCGAAAGCCATACTGCTCCGCCGACAGATCGGGTCCCACCCCGACCAGATGCTGAATGATGCGGACCGCCAGAATGCGTTCCAGCAGCTTGCCCACCTCATCCAGCAACACGATGGGACGGTACCCGGCGGCAGTATCCGCCGGGCGCCCCTCCTTTCTCAACAGCACGAGTCTGCCCGTCCTCCACGATGAAGGAAACCGTCCCGACTCGAGGCAGGAGTTGTAAAGCCTCAAGAGTCGGTCCCCCAGGGCACCAAGAGCCAAGGCCCAAACCCGGCCATGGACGCCGTCCGGACCGGGCGCAGTGTCCTTCGCGCACATTTTACGCACGGCCACATGGAGCTCCGCCCCCGTTATATGGGGCACCTCAGCAGAGGCGTCGCCGCCGTTTTCCGACGGGACGTCCATAGCGGGAGCGATAAATCCCTCCCGCTCCTGCGGGAACAGCGCCGAGACGATGTCCCGCAACTGCTGAGGCTGGAGACGCTCCGTGATTGGGGGGGCCCATGGGCGCATTTTATTGCGCACCATATGATAGGGTCGCCCCCACGGATCCTCATCCAGCGTCTCCAAGAGACCCTCCATGTGTTGGTTCTTGGCTCTTCTGATGGCCAGCTGCAAAGCCCTCTGCGCGACGCGAAATGTGCCGTACAGCCGGGCCTCCACCACCGCGAACGCAACCGGATCGTTGCGCCGCGGCAAGCGACGGCGGCGATGCCTGGCGCACTCGCGCCTCGCCCGAACGCACTCCACGCGGAGTTGCGCGATTTCGGGCGACCACCAGTACACCTGGCGATTGGGAGGCCGAGGGCTGATCCGGGGCATCGATACGTCGCAGATGCGTTGCATCGTGTCCCGGAACCACCCCGCTTCGCGCTCGACCTCAACCGGATATGGACGCATGGGCGTCCACGCCGCCACCGTAGAGGCTTCCATCAGTAGCGCCTTATTCAGGCGCTTCAATGCCCACCTGGGGAATGACCGGGGCACACCATGTGGGTAGTCACCGTGGGCGTCCGCGACTGCGGAGCGGGCGGAGAGATCAAACCGAATATATCGGTGATCTGACAGCGTCTCCGCCCCCTCCAGAACCCTCCAGTCGCGGATACGGCGCGCGATGGCCGGGCTCGCAAAAGTAACGTCCACAATGGACTCGCCCTGCCACCGCACGCACGTCGCAACCGACCCTCTATTCAACAAACAGAGGCCGGCCGCGTTCGCCCACCTCTCCAGTAGCCTACCCCGAGCGTCCGAGCGGGGGGAGCCCCATGCGACAGACTTCGCATTGAGGTCCCCCGCGAGAATCACTGGACGAGGAGCGAGGCGGCGAGCAATCGCCCCGATCCTGCCCAGGAAATGCCCGAACTCGACGGTAGGCCTGTTCGGAGAGAAGTATGCCCCGATCACGACGGTCCCTTCCAGCTGCACTGCGACGAACCCTTGGCCCCTGGTCACCATCGCCAGGGGGGGGATCGCCGCGTCTCTTCTTATGACTATGGCCGCCAGGCCGCCATCGTCCCCAAACCAGCAATCATTTGCCGGGGGAACGAAGTACGGCTCGGCGACCACAGCCACATCTATGGACCACTCCGCCATGCTCTGAGACAGCATGTCCTGAGCTCTGGCGGAGTGGTTATGGTTTCCTTGGAGGAAGCGATAGGTGCGGTCCATTACTGTTGGACCACATCCATCGCCCCCTCCCCTTCACCGCTGCCCCCGCTCTCCGGCACCGGCGCCGCAACGGGGATTACAACGTTGGCCAGTGCTCCTCTGGCCAACCTTCTCTTTTGCCGGCGCTTTGATTTCCGGCGCCGGTTTCGTTCTGTTATAGCGGGATTCGCTACGTAGATTTTAAAAAATGAAATACGAAGTTATGGAGGTCCGACGACAGTCACGCGCACTGATTTAGTAGGACAGGAGAAGACTTGACCGCTCAGGTCGGGAGGTTGTAGAAGACTTGACCGCTCGGGTCGAAAGATTGTACAAGACTGTCTGTTTGCGGGGCGGACGGAACAGGAGAGCTCGGGAATGCTGATCGTGCAGCATGGTTAGGGCTGTCAGCCAAATAGTATTCATACTAGGGTTATAACACCTCCCCCCATGGGAAAATAAACTTAGGGGCTTGATCCTCTAAGTTTATTGATTTGGAAATGATGCAGTGGATCTGGAAGAGGATTTAGTAGATTTGGTAGGGGATGCCGTTATTATAGGGGTTGATGAAGAGAAGGCGAGGGTGCCGTGGTTCTAGAGGTTACGGCGAGTCTTGGGTAATGGAGTATTTTGTGCTTCTGGATTTGGAATGGGTTGTTCTGGATTGTTTACGATGATCATTGGGATCTCTGTGCGATCGTGAGCGTCGTTGGGCTTATTTATTTTATAATAGCGATACAGTTTACATAAAGATACAATAATTAGGATTAGAATTAGAAATAACACAAAGGAGGAATAATGTGCGCCATATTTTGTAAAATGATTAGGGTGTTCAATTATTTTATCTAGTTCTGGAATTAAATTTGAATTGTTTTCTAATAGATGGTTAAGTAAGTTAAGGTCAAGTTGGTTTAGTTTAATGTGGGGCACGTTATTCTCGGCTTCTTTGAATTTAGCAAAGTTACAACATGAATCATTTAATATGTTAAAATCTAACTTAATAGTAGGATGACTTATATTAAGGACATTAGAATTGGGAAATAGTCGGGTATCTTTACAGAAACCTTTACATGTTATCGGGATAGTTACAATTCCCGTGCCTGATATAATATAGTCTTTTATCTCTAGGTTCTTACAATCGATTGACAGTTTACTTGGTTTGGATTGAACAAATATCCATTTATTGTTATTGAGTGGTTCCCATACATCTATGATTCCGTGGATAAATTTAGTTTTACATAGAGTTGGCAAGGTGGTAATGGCTTTAGAAACTAATTCGCTTTCACAGGATGGATTGGCGTTTGTAGAGAGAATTTTTACAATTTTGCAAATGTAGTATACATAATTGATTGATTTACATTGGCTTAGGGATCTTAAATTACTATATCGGGTTTTGTCCTTAGTTATAATTAGGTACTTCTCATTCGGAATTACGGTGCTGAAGGAGTCTATGTTTGTAGCGTTATGAGGTACAGGTAATGGGATACAGAGGTATACATTGAATTCTTGGGGTTCTACTAACGGAATTTGTAAAACGAACATGATCTTATCATTAAAGAAATAACTTATAACATTAGAAATTTTCATTAAAGTATGTATGTGTTTTAAATCGAGACTCGTGGCTAATTCTAAGTCGCTAGGTAGGTGTCGGTGATTCTCGACAAGTTCTTGGTGTAATTGATACGGCGTTAGAATAGATGGGTGTATAATATTTAATTTACTAAAAAGAATGGAATTTGTAATATCTTCCAATTGGAAGGACAAACATAAGAGGGCAGTTTCTAGATTGCTAAATACGATATTGAATTGGGAACTGATTAATATATTACTAGATGTTCGCGATAAGTTTCCCAATTGAGTGGAAAGCCTTTCGATGGCCACGTTGAGTTTTTCTTCATTTTCTTTTATGACATTGAAAGTTTCATTGAACGTTTGTATAGTTGATTTGGTTACAAGAATTTGTTCCTTAGTTAATGAAGCTAGCCTCTTTTGTTCGTTTTGGATATCATTTATGGCGTTTTCATATTTCAAAGCATCATTTTCGTCCAGGGTACCGAAAATTGATTTCATTGCTATGCCGATGCCGCTTATCCAAGCGCGCTTTGCTCTATTATTCATTAGATGTGATATAGAAGAATATTCTTTCAAAAGGTCTAAATAACGAGTTTGTAAGGGGTGGATCATACTTTGGCATTCTGAATTGTCAGTTTTTCTGATTTGCCTGCAGAGGGTTTTTACTGTTTCAAGTGTTTGAAATATGTTTTCGACATAGGGTTTAATTCGGGATATGTCTACAGGAATTAGTACATTTAAGTGACCATTTGCTAGTTTTGTTTTTCCGACGTGATGGAAATATATACCTGGACTGGAAGAGATCTGAGTAACGATTTGCGGAGTTGTGCAACTTGATGCTCTGGAAATGGACGATTTGTGTTTATAGATTTAGAGATTAATTTATGTTTTAGTAACGATGCAGCGGTGCTTATTTAATTAAGGGATTAGTAGGAAATAGTATGACATAGTAAAAGTCGTACGAGTTAGTAAGAGATGATAAAAATGTAACTAGTTAACTAAATTAATTAAAATTGAGTAGATATAGCTTACGACTAATATAGTTGATTTTAGAATATAGTAAACATGAGTAATGTAAATATTAAAAATAATGTAAAATATAAAAATTTTTGAACTAATTGCTAGGAGTGGCACTTGCCAGTTTTATTTCGTCAAAATGGTGCCTTACATGTCTTCTGTTTATTAATAGAGTGACATTGTTGTTGTTGTGAACTTGAATCACTTTATATGGGCCTTTCCATATTGGCGAGAGGGCTTTTCGAAGTCTTAAATGGTTTTTTAGATAAACGAAGTCTCCAACCTTATATTTTATAGGACGAGTTTTGTTATCATAGTAGGATTTTGATCTGTCTTTGGATTTGTCGATGTTTTCGGCTGCTTTGGCCCAAGATTGTTTGAGACGATGTTGGAGCATTCTGACATAGTCAGGGTAAGTAGTAAGGTCTTGTTTATAAATGGAGTCAGGAATAAATGCCTTGTGGCCGAATAATAATTCGTATGGGGAGAAGTTGGTAGTGGAGTGAATGGCCGTATTATAGCTTAGCATTGCTGTGTAAACATATCGGGGCCAGTCATCTTGATTGTCGTTCACAAATGATTTTAGGTACTCTTTGAGTGTGGAATGGCTTCTCTCTAAAGCTCCTTGGGATTGGGGATGGTATGGCGTCGACCAAAGGTTTTTTATTTTCAGGAAGGAACAAGTGCTTTTGAAAAGGTCTGAAGTGAAGTTAGTGCCTTGGTCGGTGAAGATAGTATTAGGTATTCCGAAAAGGGATATGAAGTGGATCAAACAGTCTGTAGTTTCTTCAGCTGATACACTACGCAATGGGTAAGCTGCTGAATATTTAGTAAGGTCGTCTTGGAGTGTCATGACATATTTGAGTTTCGCTGTTCCTGATTCGGGTAAGGGTCCGACGATATCGAGTGAGACTCTTTGGAAAGGGCTAGTGGAAGTAGTAGTGATCTGCATCGGTGCTCGATTGCACCTTCTAAGGGCTTTGTTTTCTTGACATAGGGTACAATTTTTGATATAATTTTCGACATCGGATTTTATTCCCTTCCAATAGTATTTTTCTTTTATTCTGCTTAACATTCGGTTACCGCCTAAATGGCCAGCTATAGGAATATCGTGGTTTTCTTTTAGTATTTTCTTAATTTCACTAAGCGAGGGATATATGATGCTGTTATGATATATGTTAACGATTATGTTCGTGTTGTGGAATATATATACTAGGATATTGTAGATCTTGGCGAATGAGTGTGACTCGAAAGGGTTTTTGAAGTCTGGGATAGCAATTTCAGTTATAGGAGGATTCAGTGTTATTAAATGATTTCTAGTTGTTTTGAGAGTTTGAAATATTTCGGGATAGGAACAATCGTCGAAGTGGTGTACTTTGACGAACATGAGGTATGTTACTTTGTTGCCGAAGGGGACCTCTTCGAAGGAGTACAGTTGTTTTTCACGGTATAGTGTTTCGTCGGGATTGGAAAGGGTTTCCATTATTTCAGGAACATAGGGGTTGGATTCGTCCATGTCTATTGAGGTCGGGACTAGTATCGTCTGGCAATGAGTTTTTAAGAGGTTTTGGTTTTGGTCAATAACTTTAGTATTGAATGTCGTATTCTTGTTAATCTCTTTTAAGAATTTGGAATAGTCGTCTTCTAGGATGTTGTCGGGGTTCGAGTTTGGGCTTTGTGGAGTCAGTGGGGTTGCTGTAGTGGGCAACGGTTCATGATCAATAGGATTTGGAATGTCATTAGAGTTAGTAGGATTGGTAGGATTGGCAGATTCAGAGGATTCAGCGGATTTAGATTGGAGTAGTATGTCATTGTCTTGTTCTAGTAGGTCGATACAGGGTAGTTCGTTACTGTCTTGGTCGGAAATAGCAGGAAGATTCACGGTAAGGTCCTCTAGCGTGATAGGACTGAATGGTAAGTTGTCATGATTTTCGTCAGGAGACAGAGGTTCTGGATTCAGAGTTTCATCACTGGATTCAGAGGGAATTATTGGATTCACGGGATATCGAGAAAGAGCGTCGGCTGCTGAATTAAGTTTGCCTTTGCGGTAAATGATTTCGTAGTCGAACTCTTCGAGTTTAAGACGCCAGCGTTGCATTTTACTGCTTGGGTCTTTGTGGTTGAATAGCCACTTTAGTGGTCTATGGTCAGTAATGATTTGGAATTTTCTGCCATAGAGGTATGGCCTAAAGGTTTTGCATCCGAACAATATTGCTAGTAATTCTTTTTCCGTGGTGCTGTAATGGACTTCGCTTCGGTTAAGTGTTCGAGAGGCAAACGCGATGGGTCTGTCTTTTCCGACAGGTCCTTGAGATAGTACGGATCCGACGGCATGATTTGATGCGTCACAGGTTAGAAGGAAAGGTTGGGAGAAATCGGGATAGGCGAGCACAGGGGCAGTAGTGAGTTTTTGTTTTAGGAGATCGAATGATATTTGTTGTTGGTTCTCCCAATTGAATGGAGTTTCTTTCTTTAGTAAGGAGGTAAGAGGTTTGGCAATTTTTGAAAAGTCGGGGATGAACCGGCGATAGTAGGAAACGAGACCAAGAAAAGACTTAATGTCTTTGGGATTAGAAGGCGTAGGGAATTCAACGACTGCCTTTATTTTATCTGGGTTAGGTTTGACTCCGTCAGTGGAGATTATGTGTCCTAAGTAAGCGACTTCTCGTCGTAGGAATTCGCACTTGTCAGGTTGTAGTTTGAGATTGAAGTTTCTGAGTCTCTGAAAGATCTCAGCGAGATTTTGAATTTGAGTTTTTAAGTCAGAGGAATAGCAGACGATGTCATCTAGATATACGAAACAGCGTAGACCTTGTAAACCGGATAGAGCCGTGTTCATTAGACGTTGGAAGGTAGAAGGGGCGTTTTTGAGTCCGAAGCTCATGCGGGCAAATTGGAAATGACCTTGAGGGACGCTGAAGGCTGTTTTTTCAGGTTGATTTACGAGAATTTGATGGAATCCGGAGGCTAAGTCTAAAGTGGAGAAGTATGTGCTTTTTCCTAATTGGTCTAGGATTTCTGTGATTTGGGGAATGGGATAGGTATCTCCAATAGTTATGTCATTCAGTTTTCTATAGTCTATAACTATACGCCACTTTTGTTGGCCTGATGCATCGAGTTTCTTTGGTACAACCCAAATAGGTGAGGACCAAGGGGATATTGAAGGTTCTATTATGCCTTGCTCTAACATATCATTAATTTGTTTGTCTACTTCCTTTTTATGGATCTCGGGGAATCTATAAGTTTTTGTGTGAATTGGAACTTCTGATGTGGTTTTAATATCGTGTTGAATAGCATTAGTGTATGTTAGTTTTTCATTAGGAAGATGGAAGATGTCGGAGTAGTCTGTACAAAGTTCTAAAAGAGCAGAGGTTTCTTCATTATTTAAATGAGATGTACGTAGCATGCTTAATACTTGGTTTGTTCTCTGGATTGAATTCGTTTCGTTAGAATTAGTATAATTTATAATGTTGGATTTAGTATGGTGATGATTAGGGATAGTGTCAATGGGATCGAGTCTTAATTTCAAATTGTTTCTTAAAGTTATATCGGATTCGGAGATATTGACTACAGTGATGTTGGCTCTATTGTTTGCCTTTGTTTTTACGAGACAGTTAGCTACTAAGAGATCGTCAGAGATATTTTGATCTAGGATGAGGCCTTCTTTTAGTTCTGGATTGGAAATGGAACATTCTACGACGACTTCGGATCTAGCAGGTATAATGAGGGTTGGTTCATGAAATTGGAGTTTGAAGCTTAGGTCGCCAAGGGTGAGTATTTCTTTGGAGTAATCGATTTGGGAATTGAATGCGGAGAGGAAGTCGTTGCCTATTATTCCGTCATAAGGGAAGTCTAGGTCTGGGATTAAATGGAACCGGTGTTGGGCTGATAGGATGTTAATTAGGATGTGGCCTAGGGAGTGTATTACATTCTCTGATGACCCTAAACCGTTGAACGCGATTACTTCTTTTGCGATTTTTGGCATTTTTTGAATAGATGTTGCCTTTATGAGACTGATTGATGCGCCACTGTCTATGAGTAGCTTGAACGGAACAGAGGATAGAGTCGTTTTTGTTTCGATGAATGGTAAGTGTTGTTTAGCAGGATTAGTAGTAATGTTGTATGTTTGCAGAATGGATTCAGTGGATGACTTTGAATTTGATTGTTTAGATTTAGGAGATACAGTGGATTTTTGATTCATTGAATCGGATACAGAGGATACAGTGAGTTTATATTGATTCGGCGAATCGGATACAGAGGATACAGCGATTTTCTTTTGATTCGGTGAATTGGATACAGAGGATACAGAGGATACAGCGATTTTCTTTTGATTCGGTGAATCGGATACAGAGGATACAGCTAGTTTCTTTTGATACAGTGAGATTGTTTTTGAATGATTGGTGTCGTTTTGAATTGGCACGAGAGAGTGTCTTGCTGCTGGACTCTCGTGACACCGGCGGGAGTCCATTATGCGTTTAAATTTTCTTGTTTTGGAATTTCGTTATAGTCTACCGTGTCATATCCGTTTTGTTCGGTAATTAGATTAACCTTCCTAAATTGATTAGGTGCTTGGTAGGAAGTGGAAGGACCAGGAATGGACTGGTTTTTGAATTTGTTATTATACTCTCTCTTTCTACAGTTCTCGATCGTGTGACCCGGATTTTTGCAATAACGACACACTAAATTGGAATTGGTATTTTGTGGATTGTAACGCGGAGTTTGAGGGTTAGTTGTTGTATTGATTACGGTTTTCGCGAGACATGTTAGGATTATTTGATATTATTCTTCGCGGGCGTACGTGTTCTATGGGCGCGTTGCGTCTATACAGAGTTTGTTGAATTTTCTCTTCGGATATAGCAAAGTTAATCGCTTCGTTCAGCGTACGGGGTGACTTACACCTAATGATGTTTGATATTCTCGGGTGTAGTCCCATTAGAAAGTGGTGAAGGGCTAACTCCTCCATCATTGCGACGCGGCCATGAATTTCTTTATTCTTTGTAGTGTTGAGCGAGATTTCCGTAAGAAGTTGAGATAACAGAGTTTCGATTTTAAGCGCATATTGACTAATGTTTTCGTTTGTCTGTTGCTTACTTTCCTGTAATTCTGTTAGTAAGTAGGAGTAATGCTTCCGTTCACTAAATTGTGTTTTAAGAAATGTTTTTAATTGTTCCCAGTTATTGAATTCCTTAATGGAGCATGCGATTTCAGCTCGACCTTGCAGTTGACATAGGATGTATTTGAAAACAATTGGTTTTTGAATTTTATTCGCGAGCTCGTAGGCGTTGTTGCAATTTATTAAAAATGAATTGAGGGTTTCCTTACTCCCATCGTATGGTTTAATGAATTTTAAAAGTATGCTTAGGTCTAATTGCATTTGTGAGGATTTTTTGATTTTTTCTTTTTCGAATGAGTCAAGAGGCCTATCGTCTTCTGATTCAGAGGGTAGATCAACTTGGAGAGGAAGCGACAAAGTTTCTTTCGGTACCTTGGAGTCCGATGGCATTGTAACAAATTTATTAAAGTTTTAAAATAGAAATAGAATTTGAATTAGGATGTAGAAAATATAACAATAGGTTTGGTTGAAACGATTAAGAACAAGGGTTGATTGTTTTGCTTTGAAATTATTGTCGGAAGTACTGCGGCGAATTCTTGATACGATTTGTTTATATTATAATGTTAGAACAAAGAACGGCTTACTGTAACAATGTTGCGCAGGCGACGAATATTGTAGCTCGAAGTCTCAGCATTCCGGTGATAAGGCGATTGAGGCTCGGCTCGGATTGACAGGAAACGGCCTGGTTGATGCTTGATTTTTTCGGAATGTGATGATGATGAGGAATTCTTCTTTCGGGATACGGTGGTTTTTCTTTCATGATACAGTGATGTTTTCTTTTTTCAGGATACAGTGGTTGATTCTTCCGTCAGGATACAGTGGGTTTTTTTCTTTTCTTTCAGGACACAGTGGGTTTTTTCTTTCAGGATACAGTGATTTTCTTCTTTGATTCAGTGGATATAGTATGTGGATACAGTGGTTGAGTCTTCTTTCAGGATACAGTGGTTGAGTCTTCTTTCAGGATACAGTGGTTGAGTCTTCTTGGATTCAGTGGATGTAGTATGGCGCGGACTGGTTCTGGACAGACTTAGTGATTTCTTTTTGTTTTCTTCAGGATACGGCGATGAGCTTTTCAAGTAGACGGAGACGATCCGAGGACCCGTGTTTTTGGATCCCTTAACGCTGCCACCAAAATGTTATAGCGGGATTCGCTACGTAGATTTTAAAAAATGAAATACGAAGTTATGGAGGTCCGACGACAGTCACGCGCACTGATTTAGTAGGACAGGAGAAGACTTGACCGCTCAGGTCGGGAGGTTGTAGAAGACTTGACCGCTCGGGTCGAAAGATTGTACAAGACTGTCCGTTTGCGGGGCGGACGGAACAGGAGAGCTCGGGAATGCTGATCGTGCAGCTTGGTTAGGGCTGTCAGCCAAATAGTATTCATACTAGGGTTATAACAGTTCGGTGTTATCACCGGACGGGAAACACGCCTTGCCTCCCGCCCGGTGGTTTGCCCTGCGCCCGGCCGCAGCGCACAGAGCGCAGTGCGGGGCGGCCGTGCAGGACGCCGCTTTGTGGCCCGGTTGGCCGCAACGGAAGCACAGACCGCTGCGGTCAACCGAGCTGGTGCACCTAGCGAGGCCGTGCCCCGTGCTGAAGCATCGGAGGCATCGCCAGGCACGTGGTTCTTGGAGACGCACGTGGGCCGCTATCCAGCCCACGCGCAGTCTCCCCGGATCCCCCGTCGATCTTCCCGGTGGAGGGGTGGCCAAAGAAGTGGCCGCCTCCACAGGGCAGCGCGCCCACGCCGACCTGGCCCCGGAGTACCCTGAGCGAAGTTCGCCCACGGTCACGCTTTCCGGGGCACATCCCCCCTGGGCGGCTATTGCGGCTGCCACCTCCTCCTTGGTGGCGCAGTCGTCCAGGCCGGTGACCCTAATCTCGGCCATCCTCACCGGCCTGTGCACGCGCACCTCTTCCTCCGGCAACGCCACGCGGAGCGTCGCCACTAGTTTGTCCGCGATGCCAGAACTATCGGCACCGGGACATTCCAGCAGCTTCGCCCCATTGGCGGTATGCCGGAAGCGTAGACCTTCCTCTGTCCCGATTTCTGTCAGGTTTACGGCTGCGCGCGCCCGGGCCATCACCTCATTGTAGGTGAGGCCCTTTTCGGCGGCGCCCGGCAGCAAAGTCACTACCACGGCAGCTGACCCCGCTGCGCGCGGTTTCTTCTTTCTGTTTTTCTTCTTGCTAGCGGCCGGTGCTCGACCCTCGCAGGGAGCAGCCACGGCCGCCAGCGCTGTATTTCGGGCTGCAGCGGTCGGCGCTCGACCCTCTTGGGGAGCTGCCAGAGCTGCTGTCTGTCGCCGTGCTTTGGTACCCCGCTTCACCACTTCTGTCCAGCCCTCGTCCATGCTTGACGGGGGAGGAGGAAGGGGACGAGGCTGTGGTTGGGATCTCGGGGCGGGATTCTTGGCTCCCGCACCTCTGATATTCTGGTTCCGGCCTCCACGTCGTGCCACCCTCGCGGATGGGGTAGAAGTGGAGGTCGGCTGCGCGGCCCAGTCCCGTATGGCGGTCGTGGCTTTTGGTGCCGGGACGCAATTTCCGGAACCATTCGAGGAGCGGAGCATCTCCTCGAGGCCAGCAAAGTGTTTGCGGACCTCATCCGCCACCGCCCGCGAGATGCAGGCCACCATTTCTTCTCTGCTTGGCGGCTCCGCAGGCCTGGGCCGCGACAGCGCCGGCCACTCGTCTACAATCCTCGCCAGTGGCGAGCGGATGTCTTCAGCCTGCGCTGGTGCAGGCCTTAACCTTCCTCTCTGCATGGACGCAGGGATGGCCGATATTTGGGGAGGCGGCGCAGGCCTTAACTCAACCCTCCGCGGGGGTGAGGGAGCGCGGGAGTAGGCACTCGTGAAACAGGGGCCACAGAAGTGCGCGCTGGCATGGGCGCCGCCACACTCATCACAGCTCGTGAGGGCATGCTGGTGTCCATCTTCCTCGCGGGGGGCCCAGAGTGTGCCAGCGCAGGCATCGGCGACAAGGGAGTCCCATCTCGCAAGACCGGGGAGTCCTCCAGAATGCGACTCTCCCTGGAGTCAAGCTGCCCGACGAGTTTGGACATGGTGGGGATCAGCTTTGTCCTAACCATAGCGGCTCCCTCCCGGAGCCTTTTCCTGTAGCTGCTGCCTGGCTCAGCGCCCTTGGCAGCCACAGTCGACAGCAGCTTCGCCAGATTGACCAGCGCAAGGTCGAGGTCGCGGAATGCCTCGTCCCCGCTAGCCAGGGACGCGGCCGACGTCGACATCGATTCCACCGACGTCGCTGGTGACACTGCGCCTCTCCTCCTTACTGGTGGCCGCTGGGGAGCGGGCATCGTGGTTTTCGTTGTGGCAGGCCCCGCAACCACCGGAGCCACCTCCTCGATGGCCATCGTCTTTTCCGGCACCTCGATACTGGAAGATGACGCGCCGCCGTCGTCGGACGTTGTTAGTTGGGTCTTCCTTCGCCCCCTCTTTTTCCCTACCGATGGTCTGGTGGTGTTGATCGCACCCGACTCGCTGGCGAGCGCAGAGCGCATCGAGCCGGCGATCGGGGAGCGCCTCGGTTCGACGGGAATTCCGCTGCCCGTCGCACAGCCTCCTTCATCCTGGCAATTGTTGCCCCCCCCAGAATACGTGGGGCAGCGTGCTTCCACTGAGGTAGAAGCACGGAGGGATTCTCCGCCCGACTCGCGGGCGGTACCCTCCTGGGGTACTAACTTTGTACAATTGTCCATCATCATGAAATTTCTTTTTTTATTAACCAGGGGTTTGGTCCCCTGGGATCTATGACACCCTCGGGACTGGAAACCCTCCAGCCATACATCCCATCGCCGGGTGTCGAGCTTGGGATTGGGGCATTTTTGAAGAGGTTTGCGTCCTCGCGGCTCCGACCAGTAAAGGCAGGAGCCCCCGTTCCCCATGACTGGGGTTTACGGTTTGGCCGACGGTGGCCGAAGCCTGTCCGTCGCCCACAACGCGGTGTGGAGCCACGCCGGCGAGCCGGTACCTTCCATATCTGGAAGGCTTTCCCCTGTAGCCAAAGCCGGGGACATGGCAACCCGCAGCCGGAAGACACCAAAGTGCCGCCGGCTCATCAGGCTCCCGAGAGCCAACCCCTCATCCCCTAAATGCCACACTTTGCCAGTGCAAAGGGCGTGGGGAGAGGGTCCCTCACTCTCTCTCAAGCATCCCCCGCAGAACGCGGAGGCGGCTGCGGAGAGCTGGGCGCAGTTCTCTTGGTCGCGGCGTCCCACACAGATTCCTCTGCACGCGATTTTAGGGACGCACGCTTAAGCCCCACCGCCACGACAAGGCGGAACTACATTCGGTGGGGTTTTTGAAAAGCTAGTCTATTTTAATACGCTTTTATTAGCTTCTGTATGTATGTATGTATTACTATTATGTAGGTAGGTATTATGTAGTATGTATTACTATTATGAAAGTGATATTTGAGCTGGTTGTAAGTATTTTTGTTCTTTTAGCCTACAGACGTCCACTACTCATTTAATAGGCCTCCACAACGACCAGTCTTGCGCTATCTGCATCCAGCGTATTCCCGCGACCCTCAATAGTTTTTCGGTCCACCTTGTCGGAGGCTTATCTACACTATGTCTTCCAGTACGCGGTCGCCATTGCAGAACTTTTCAGTTCCGGTAGCCATCTGTTCTACGAACAATGTATCCTGCTCATTGCCACTTTTACGTCTCAATTCTTCAGGCTATGTCGGCTACCATGTTTTTGCTTCGAATCTCGCAGGAAAACTCCTAGCATAGTCCTCTCCAGTGCTCTTGATCCTCCTGATAAGGGCCATAGTGAGCGACCGCATTTCTGTACCATAAGTCATCACTGGCAACACCCACTGGTCAAAGACTTTCGTCTTGAGACATTGCGGCTTTGGTGGGGAGAATATTTTACGTACCGACGACGAACGTTGCTCATTTGAGATGGATTCGAAGATCGACCCTTTTTAGAAGTTGGACCTACATAGTTGGGCAGTTTGCCCCAGGCAAATATACACGTCAATAACTTCGAGCCGCCGATCAGCTGATCTTAACTGGCGTATTAATGTCAAATTTTTCAATTAATTTTCATAACACAATTAACATGCAATTTTTGCTACAAGTGCTATATACAAAAAAACATTTTATAATTTCTTTTCTTTCTTTCTAAACTCAGTATATACTTTTATCATTAGCAATCTCTAGTCTTATTCATTTAACTTCATGTAATAGCCTCGTCTTTGTTCGTGGTTGCTTCACTACTCCAAGGCGAGTTGATGTCTAAGTGTCGACTGAATTATATGCTCCAATTACATTAAAAGAAACTTGTTTTTGGGGATACGAGTTAATCCAATGGTAGATGTGTGTTCGCTTACATGTTTAATTGAATATAAATTGATTTATATTTAGTTTGTTTAGTGAATCGTTAAAGCGTGGTATGGACATGTGATGCGTAGAGAGAAGATGCATGTGACTAGGAAATGTATGGAAATGGTAGTGCAAGGTAGAGGGGGAAGAGGTCGACCGAAGAAGATATGGATGGAGTGTGTGAATGACGATATGAGAGAGAAAGAGAGGAGTGAGTGTTGAGATGACGGCTGATAGAAGAGAATGGAAGAGAAAAGTTAGCTGAGCCGACCCCACCTAGTGGGATAAGGTGGAGAAAAAGAAGAAGTGAATCGTCAAAGACACCTCACCTTATGCAGACACTGACCAGGAATGGTTGCTTCAGGAAGAACCTGCACCGGGTCGGAGCCGAGCCCACAGCAGTGTGCCATCAATACGGGTGCAGCTTGAACACGATGAAGCACAAACTTGCAGTCTGTTCCTGTCGGTGGGGTGGCTTCGGCTTGATGAATCACAGCCACAACACTTGGCAGCGATGAATCGTCGAGGAAAACGTTCGATTTTGGAATGTAGACCATATTGCATAAGCAAGCGGCTGAGCTTGAGAGGGAGCGTTAACTCCTTTCCGCACCAACCCCTCACTGTCGAGGCGAAAACGGAGTTAAGTATATTACCTGACTCCTGTCCTTCCAGAAGTTTCGTCCTCTGTACTCCGCTTAGGGGCCCGGCGAGGAGAACCCAACAAGACGACATAAATATAAGTTGCTGTACGTGTTTCCTGTATGCGACGCAAGACCACACTCCCCACCCCGACCCCACGATGGTTCTGACTCTTCTTACATAATAATATAATCTAGCTTGAGAGGCTTGATGATTGTGGCAACGACGATTACCACTGACTCGAACCGACCCGGTGTCCCGAGGAGTAGGCAAGGTACCAAGTAAAGATGCGGTCCATACTAAACTTTTCGCTTTGCCTCCTTTTTTTTTTTTTTTCGGTGAGTTGAACCTCATGCATGAGGTTCTCGCGCCGAGGAGCCACGCACTTTCTTATCCAATGTTCGATTTCCACCTGGAGGCAGAGTAGGATGTTCCCGCGGTCAACACTACAACCCGACTAACGGTGCCACCCCGAGTTCGCCCGACCGACCGGTCACCAGGCGGTGTCCAGATCCAGAACCAGCCTCCCGAGTCGGAATCATGCACCGCAAGCCGGGTTGCGCTTCCAGATTACCAGGCCGCAGTCGCCAACGTCAGACCCTTCCTACTGTTGTCATGGCGCTAGAGTGGTCACCTTGCTCCCTGGCGGCCTCGTTCGTTTCCGGTCAGGATGAGATTCATTGTTTTTGAAAAATTTTCGCTAGTATAAATTAGTGACGTTGATATAGAACGGACAACAAATCACTATAATTACTTTATTGTATTTTAAATACCTGCCTATTTCATAAAATAAACAATAGCACTCATATGTAAGAAAATTTTCCACGCTCTACAGAATGCTCAGTAGACCACAACACACTTGTCCCTTTTATTTAGATTTTCCAAAGAAACTAAGGTACCACGTCATATCCAATTAGTGTTGCGTGAGGAAATAGAACAAGAGGAAATAAGATAGGGAAAAATATTTTTATATCATGACCCTTCGACGCGTATGGGTATATTGGGTTGACACCTAATTATGTTGCGGAGGGAATTTCGTGTACAATGTCCTAATTTGTTGATAGGGTGTGACGGGTGCCTGAGTGGAATGATGAAGGACTTATTTACCATATTTACCATAATATACATTATCTGTCAGTAAGAAGTAGATCGACATCAATCCGGCTATTAGTTTTGGAAATTATCTTAAATCAACACAGGCCGCTCAAACACTGCAGTGCAGTCAAAACTATCGAACTAGGACGATTCCAAACAAAACATGGCCACCACAGAATTCCGGCTCGAACTAGTTTAGATCGGTTCGGGGCGGTTATAACCCGTAAGTTTTCGAGAATACTCACTCCCTTGCTGGATGTAACTCCCACGCGGCTTAAGTTTATTTAGATATTGGCTTGAAAAATGATTTTCCGTTTTTTTAGGATCTTGTTACTAATCTCTTTGGCCTGGGATCAGTTAAATTAATAAAAAGTTTAATCTTTCCTAAAATCTAGCAGATACAGTGGGTCAAGGGTCAAGGGTGGTACTTTAATTTTGAAACTATTGCATTTTTATTTGCGCTTCGGGCTGTTGCGATCTAAATAACAAATGGTAGGACCGATTTTAATACTTTTAATTTTTTAATATTTTTCCCTATATATAAAGAAAATGACCTTAATTAATTAATATCATCATCAGCTATTTTCCTCATTATGAGAGGAATCTCGGACAATTTATAGACTAATATATAGCATTTATTAAGTTGGAAAAATGATCTACTTATTGGTTGAGGAGCCGATTGGGATATTGAAGAGATATAACATCGACTTCGTTGAATCATATTTGACGATATTATTTCTATGTCGTGGAAATTATTCGTGAAGACGTTATCAGGTATGGTTTTTCTTTAGAAAAAATACGCACCTACTTGCAAAACATATATATCGCAGAATGGGCCGATATCTTTATTATTTTTTGACATATTGGGCGTATGGTGGGTAGTCGTGCAAAGAGATTGCGCCACATAACGATAAAATAAGAAATTTTATATAAGCAATCTAAATCGATATCAAAGTCAATAAATAATATACAACCCAAGACAGACGGCTGACCTGACGTGACAATGACATTTGGTGCGCTAAACATGGCGGATTTTCGGCCTCATTAGGCATTTACGTATATTCATGTTTCATTTTATGTACGCACTGAAATACTGTTATA
Organism: Bombyx mori; assembly: GCF_030269925.1. NCBI lineage: Eukaryota > Metazoa > Arthropoda > Insecta > Lepidoptera > Bombycidae > Bombyx > Bombyx mori. The sequence continues at coordinate 16,632,087 of NC_085118.1, forward strand.
TTGTTTTCCTGCGAGTTACAGTGCTGAGTAAGAACGAGATAGATATATGTTTATGTGTGTGCCTTCAAAATGGGTGCTATTTGTATAAGCAATTGTACGTATAGAAAGAACAATATGTCGCGTCCCCACTTTAAGGTTATATGGATTGCGCAGCACAAAACGATGACAGTACCGAGACATCTTCAGTCTTCCCAAGTCAGGCAACGAAAATAGATAATACACATAAATTATTTATAGATAAGCAACTCAAACACTCAACAAACATGTTTACGGGCGTCGGCCACTAGATGGCTTCACTTCGATTAGTTTATCATTTTTAGTGTAGAATATGGCAGTGACATATTAATTATACTATATTTTATTTTTAATGAAGGATTTTGAAAATGTTCAGTAACCACAAATTGATAAAATTTAATCATTTTGTCTATAACAAATAAAGACTTGTATGATTTATTATTTTTTTATTTTTTGTGTTTAGTTATACAATATTTAAATGCCTTAACTTAAACAACATATAAGTTTAGGGGCGTCTGCTAAAAGATTTCGCTAGTTTCCATACAACAAAATATTTTTCTTAAAGTATCGCAGATTCAGAGCCCTGCTTCCCAAGTCAGACAACGAATGTTCTTCGATTTGACCCGAGCGATGACACCTCGATTTTGCCGAAGCACACCATCTGAATTGAGCCGATGTTTGACGAGTAGTTACAGCTCGCATTTTTTTTATTGCCTTTGTAGGCAGACGAGCGTACGGCCCACCTGATGGTTAGTGGTTATCGTCGTCCATGGACTTCAGCAATGCCAGGAGAAGAGCCAAGCCGCTGCCTACTGCTTAATACTACCTATCCCTGTCCCTTAATATTCCCTTAGGTGGCACGATTCGCTTCGTTTATCGTGTCCGGATGCGACATATTATGTAATTTAAGTTGAATCACTCGCTACGAGTATGTAGGTACACCAGGTGTATTGTTGTATAGATCAAGGAAGTTTCATTTATTTGCGAAAGGCTTGGCATTGACCATGAGCAATAGTAATCGCTTACTATCTAGGCTATATAGGCTGTTTGCTCGTCTGCCTTTTTTGTATTGCTAAATGAGTGGACGAGCTCACAGCCCACCTGGCGTTAAGTGGTTACTGGAGCCCATAGACATTCACAACGTAAATGCGCCACCCACCTTGAGATACAAGTTCTAAGGTCTCAAGTATAGTTACAACGGCTGCCCCACCCTTCAAACCGAAACGCATTACAGCTTCACGGCAGAAATAGGCAGGGCGGTGGTACCCACCCGCGCGGACTCACAAGAGGTCCTACCACCAGTAAGAGCCTTAAGCGGCTATTAACACTTTAAAGAAGCAAACTGGTTTTTAAATGTGAGCTAACTAATTATACAAAAAAGTTAAAAATCTTGACGAAAGCATATACCATATTTATAATGATTTTTTTTACATGTATTCGTTTTTAGTTATTAGGTACTTGGAATCTCGATATCTAGAACCTTAGAATCCTTTATGCATGAGCTATTTAAATAATTATTATCTTAAAAAGAGCCACATAGACTTACATGAATAATACATTAGAATCATATACCACACACAATATTCGAATTTATTCAATGTGGAAATTCGCTTTCATACCGACCTTATGTGTCTGGTATTAGATTTAATTTTTAATAATTCGATGAGGTTGCTTGAGGCGAATTTGCTAAGTTTCAGCTCAAACTTCAGATATTATCTCGCTCACGTTACAAAACTTAGTTTTGTATAATACATGTTTGGTTTATGATAACTACGCAAGAGTATAGTTTTGAAGATAATTTATCTTGTAATAAATCGGGACCGTGTATGTAGTTGAAATATGTAATTTCATGTCACGATTAATCTATATAATATAATAGTAGCAGACCCGGCCACACGTTGCTGTGGCTAAGGTTTTTGTTTCTAAATAACACGAGGCCGGCTTTGCTTATACAAAAAATTGACAAAGTAAGAACAATCGTATATCACTCTATTGCGTTTACTACCAAATAAATTTCATTTATACTTTAACCTCAGCAACACGTGGTGTTTATGCCATTAAATTGTAGCTTATGTGAAACGTTGGTATTTTTAAAACAGCGCCATCTATGAGATCTTACTGTCAGACAGTATTACAATTGTCTGTTAAAACTGATTTAAGGCGCCATCTGTTTTAAACTTATGAAACTTACAATTAATAACAAAAATCAACATAAGAAATCATTTTATTGTTAATTAATAAATATTGCGACCATTAATCGAAATAAAAACCATCCTATCTTTCAAATTGGATCAAACTGCACACGGTGTGCAAATTTAATTTAAAATCGGTTAAGTAGTTTAGGAGTCCATCGCGGACAAACAACGGTGACACGTGATTCATATAATGATATATATATTAATTATTATGTGAAACAAAAACTCTGTATCAATGAATAAAAAAAAATTATACATACTACTATTTATCACACACACACATATATACTCTTTTGTTTATTGTTAAAGTCTGATGTCAAATTGAGTACAGAAATATTATTTTCTCTTTAATACTATTTGACTATAGTAACCTTGCGAAATCTGCTATAATAGAAGTATCGTCTTTGACAATAGAACCTTAATAATTTTAAAACTTATAATTTAAATTAATAATTATGGCCGGAGTTCGACCACTGGATGACCACTACCACTAATGCACTGACGTATTAAGTTATGCTATAATTGCTTTAAAAAATAAAAAAAGCGATATGGCTTGTTTGTCTTACTTATACTGTGTATATAGTTCTTAGGGTATAAAATATTTATAATCTTCAGTATCTTTTTTTTTATGATTGAAAGTTTACTGATGGCCCGAAGGCCTTTCCGGTTTCATCAGGACAGGTGGGCGAGCAAAGGCTCAGCCAAGAGGGGCGGGATTTGCTAACAACTGCCCGAGCGCCTCCGAAGGAGACCTAACAACTCAAGAGCAATTGCTTCGCGAATGAGTCTACTACCGGATCGGAATCGCGACCCGCTTAGAAGATTCGGCGAGAAACTCAGCGGGCTGATGCATGGATTAGGTTGCACGTCGACCTCTTTTTCGAGTTCAACGAGTACGGTTACTCTTCAGTATCATTTTCTAAGGAGGTATATAATAAACTGTACATCAGATCGTCAGTTTTACTTGCCTGTTTACGTTATTTCAAATTCACGTATTATTTCGTTATACTGAAAATAAACCATTTCAAGATTTATATTATGGACACAGACTTACATTTTTGAGAAGATTTAGTTTATGTGTACTTAAAGTTAAGACATCTATGAAGTTATGAAACCAATTTCCTTAAGTGAGAAGCTAACGTACTTAAGAAATGACTACAACTTACTATTTAAACTAGGCTCTCTTATCCGAGGAATTAGTATTAAGCAGAGGCTTTTAATCCAATTGCTTTTGTCAGTTATCACTTTAAACTAGTCGATCATCTCATTAAATTGCATTAGATGGGCAGTAACTATACTGAGACCTTAGAACTTATATCTCAAGGTGGGTGGCGCATTTACGTTGTAAATGTCTATGTGCTCCAGTAATCACTTAACACCAGGTGGGCTGTGAGCTCGTCCACCCATCTAAGCAATAAAAATAAAAAAATTTTTTTAATTGACCTTGTAGGCAGACAAAAATACCGCCCACCTGGCGGTGAGTGGTTACCTCTGCCCATGGATTTCAGCAATGCCAGGCCAGCCAAGTCGCTGCCTACCGTTAAGTACTCTCCACAAGCCTTGTTTGAAGAAGGACATGTCATAGCGCTCGGGAAACACCGTGGAGAAGAGCTCATTCCATAGCCGGATGGTGCGTGCCAAGTAAAGATCTCTGGAAACGCACTGTAGATTTTTTTATTGTCGTTGTAGGGAGGTGTACTGTTAATTAGACGTGTTGTGAGTCTTCCCGGGTAGGGACTACCACTCCACCTATTTGTGCCGCGAAACAGGCATGCGTTCGGTTTATAGGTTGGGTCAGCCGTAAAAACGTAGACTTAAAACTCATGTCCCAAGTTAGATAGCGGTATTTACGTTGTTAACGTCTATAAGATTTGGTAACCACTTAACAACAGATGGGCCGTGAGCGAGCTTCAACCGTATAAACAATAAAAAAAGAATTATCGCACGTCACGTCTGATCTAGTCACCATTGAGGTTCTATATCGACAATGCTTGAGACACAACTAAATCACTGCTTAAAATTAGTAATTACTTGTGGTAGGACTTCTTGTGAGTCCGCACGGGTAGGTACCGCCACCCTGCCTATTTCTTCCGTGAAGCAGTAATGCGTTTCGGTTTGAAGGGTGGAGCAGCCGTTGTAACCATACTGAGACCTTAGAACTTATATCTCAAGGTAGGTGGCGCATTTACGTTGTAAATGTCTATGTGCTCCAGTAATCACTTAACACCAGGTGAGCTGTGAGCTCGTCCAACCATGTAAGTAATGAAAAATAATAATAAAATTCTAGGCTGTGACAGTTGTTGTAGAATACAATTAGAGACTTCGATTTCAAACCTCAGGTTGGCTTGCAGTCTCCGTTGTAATAGCTATAAGTTATGGTACCTGGTCTACTTAATACTAGATAGTCCGTGAACTCGTTGTAGCATTAATACAAAATTAACACTCCTTGTTATTTTAATTTACAAAAAAGAACAACGAAATTTAATTGACTTAGTTACAACTAATTAAAATTCTACAGTGTCCTCTAGTCTTAATGATGGCGGTTGTAACAAGAATATTACTCATTTTTAATCCTTTCAAGCATCCTAATTAATACGGGCAGAACCGACATTCAGCGCGAGTTAAGGCAACTGATTGAGCACCAATTATGGCCTATTGTGTTAGTTAGGCAACTTATTCTGATGCTCAACTGGTTAATTAATTTGTGATTGAGGAAAAATGGCAGGCTATCAATTTACTAAGAGGCGGAGATACAGAGAGCATCTAAGAGTAAAGTATAAAAATCAAAGATTTAGGTTTTACGACTAGACAATTTGGGTACTTCGGTTGCGAAGGGAAACAGGATTAAAATTTTGTTAAGCATGCGTAATTCTTTTTCTATATACTAATATTATAAAGAGGAAAGATTTGTTTGTTTGTTTGTTTCGAATAGGCTCCGAAACTACTGGACCGATTTGAAAAATTCTTTTTCCATTAGAAGCCGACATTGTCCCTGATGAACATAGGCTACTTTAAAAAAAAATATATATATTTTATTTTTTTGGTTTCATGTGTGTTTTAATGTTTCCGAAGCGAAGCGAGGGCGGGTCGCTAGTTATTTATTAAGTGTATTATTTTGTACTTATATACTATATCGAAAATCATGATTTTGAAGGTTGAAGAGTTAATTTTTTTATTTTAAAATTTGTTTAAATTTCGTATCCTTATATTTTATTTCTATAACTATTACCCGTTAGATAATAGGCATCGATCCTTATTGTTTGCTGTAACCACCACGCAACCACAGCTCATAAACACTATGCAGGCCATCCCGACCGAGGTACTCTCAATGTTATTAAGATGGTCGTCTTAGTTTTCAAATAGATGCTTACTAATGCTTTCAATGCACCATATTGCGAACCTAATAAAACAAATGAAGAACAAAAGCATGTTTTAAACAGTACGCCACTGACTGCTCTTATCACATGATTATAGGACTCATGCGTATTGTTATATCCTTTTCTAATACTGTTAATGTGCTGAACAAGCAGCTGACATGAACATGTTATATATATTCTTTCGTCACTCCACTAATTTGCTAAGGCAGTATAGAGTAATATAAAGACAGAGGTGGCCTCGTGGGCGCCAGTCATCGTGCTGGTCTTAGTCAGAGTCATCGTGTCAATCTTACAGTCAGCGGGCCAGTCTCTTGCTTAGTCTCGGTCAGTCCGAGTCACAGTGCAGTAAAAGCCAGTTTAGTCGTAAATAGTATTGCGAGTGTCTCATTTTTTAAAACAACTTAAACAGTTATAAAATATTATCCCTGATACTGTATGGATTCGTAATAATCGTAACGCTTTCAAACTTACCTGATATTAAACCAGCGACCGTATGATTAAAAAAAGATGTGTGGTGTCGTGGGATACGATAGAACGAACGGGATAGGAACGAAGTTCCTTATTATAAAAATACTAATTTTAAGTTCTATTCGAGGTATATGAAAAATAAAACTGGAGGCTTCGCAACAACCCACGGTCATTCGGTAACGTGCGAACTTATTGTGGTACACTTCATTCACGGTTGTTTGCATATGAGTTAGTGTATTGCGCAAACGAACGCTCTGAGATCGTGGTCAATGAATGATAAAAAATATGTTATTGTTTGTACGTTATTACAAAGTTAAGTCGTACACTGTGTGCATTACTAATAAAAAACTTACGTTACGGACGTTTTTTTCCGGTTAGGTTACCCCTCCGCATCGTCCCATAAGGGACTTCGTTCCAGAAAAATAATAAAAGAAACAGAGTTGTTAAGCAAACATTTATTGTGAGCGTTTTTGAATAAAACAGTGTTGCAGAAAAGGACTTGTGTTTTTTAAAAAGACTGACGCCAGCCGCAGCCTAACAGTACGTTCGGATGACAAACGCTTGAGTTTCGACTCAAGACGACATACAGAAATCAAAATTATAAATTACATCTAACGAACATTAATAAGAGCATACAGCACCACCTCAAACCATCAAACATTCGTACAAACACCCAATTTACGCAAGGGCTCACATCTCATTATGTTCACGCGCGGAATTGGAGTTGAAAAGCTTCATTTCGCTACAGAATGATGTACCTGAATACCCACATTTAGTATACGTATGGCGCAATAAACTCCAAGATGAGATTACCTCCGTCTCTGGGGCGGCAACTCGTTGACAATTATCACTGTGTCATATTTGCGTGTGCTTCGAGGGTACATTGAAATTCGCGAAGCCAGCAATATAAACTTAATATTATAATTCCAAATAGGCATGGTAAAATAGTTAATTAAATAGTTTAATCAATAATAATTTTTTTAAGTTTTATTTTTATTTGTAACTAGCTGATCCGGTAGACTTCGTAGTGCCTCAATCGATAAACAAAAGGAATCCGTCCGACGGGGGACACATCAAAGTGAAACCAAAATTGTTATTTTTATTTAATTCCGAGATTTTCATATTTATTTACCTTTTAAACCTACTCTGGACTTCCACAAATAATTCAAGACCAAAATTAGCCAAATCGGTCCAGCCGTTCTCGAGTTTTAGCGAGACTATATATTTTATATAGATTATTTCATTATATTTGCAAGTAATTCATTTTTTGTTCAATTAAGGAAATACAAATATAATTAAATTAAAAAGACGTGCGGCACTCGGGGTAGGCGCGGTAAAGCTATTGCATAGCATTTTTTATCAACTTATGCAATTATAAATCGACAATAATAATTTAATATTAAAACAACAATAAAATAAGACCACGCTATATTTATAAACATAAACTATATTTATTTATTCGCCGTCCCAGTCATTGCCGAACTGGGCACTTTCAATTTTTTTTTCCTAACGATGCGGACAGTCTTGAGAGGCTATTTAAGGCTTCTCCTTGACGTGTAAGTGAGCTCACGGGGCTTAAGCCGGAGTGTTGCCAACACTGGCCCTATCAATGGCAGTGATTCGCAGAATCTACCATCGGATCGGAAACGCTGATAGGATCCGGCGAGAAACTCAGTGGGCTAACTTTCAATGAATCTGCTACATTGTGAGTATTCCATTTTGACCGCGCACTCACTAGAGGGCGCTACATGGGATAGAGACACGCCTTTGGAAGCTAGTTCTAACTCTCATTCGCCCAGAATCAACGGTTTAGCTAGTTTATTTTTAATGCCACTCCAATCACTGAATGAGTAGTAGCAGTAGTAATAAAATTCTTCGACTAAGCGATAGAAAGTGGCACGCCCAACGCATTGTAATGTAATATAATTTTCTATTTTACAGTTCAGTTTGTCGCCGATAGATGGCGCTTGACGAAAAGCTGAATCGCGCTATCGTTGTGTTACCCACATATTTTGATAGTTCAAAAATCGATTTTTAGACTTCTTACTTTAAACACTACACAAGCGCAACGTGTGAATGTGTTGAACGCGAGCTACATAGTAGGCGTTGTGGGAGTGTCAGGTTATTTTCGTTATGGAATTTCTTGATTCAGTCGCCGCACTCATGGCTCGCGATAGAAGTTTTGCAATAGCTTAAAAAAAGTGAATGAAAATGTACGATTCAATAGCCAATCTAATGATTGTTTATGTGAAGTGAATAGAATCATCACAATGAATGTTGATAATATGTGAGTTGGTCCAACTTACTTCATAAAACAAATTTCGAGTCTCACAATACGCCTTTCCATAACAAAGGGACATTTTATAAGTTGCTGGTACCATAACGATTAGGCTTATCGTTCATAATCATACATTTCGAAAATAAAATAATTTAATAAAGGAGCATTAAATAAAAATTTTGTTCAGCAGAACAAGTGATTTTTTTTTTTTTATTTTTTTTTTATTGCCTTTGTGTAAGTACAGTTTTTGTAAGTACAGTGTTTGTATATCATACGAAACGTTATGTCTAGAATATTTTTTATTGCTTAGATGGGTGGACGAGCTCACCGCCCACCTGGTGCTAAGTGGTTACTAGAGCCCATAGACATCTACAACGTAAATGCAGCACCCACCTTGAGATATAAGTTCTAAGGTCTCAATTACTGCTTCACGGCAGAAATAGGCAGGGTGGTTGTACCTACTCACGTGGACTCACAAGAGGTACTACCAGTAATTACGCAAATTATAATTTACACTGTTTAGACTATACATAATGCTTATGTCATTAATCTTATACGTCTTTCAGTAATGTGAGATCTATTTTACAATTTAATATTTTTTACCAGAATACTTTAATTAAATATCTTTAGCTATTTGAGGTCGGTTTTTGTTCTTGACCCGTATTCGTATATTTCCGACATTCAATACTGGGTAAAACATTTACAAATACTTTTCTGTGATATATAGAAACTGCGTTGCGGCTATCATTTGGCATTTGTTCCATTCAGCCTGGTTGACAAATGAAAATCTATAACAATTTGAAGTGAATACCGAACTGGATTTGCTTTATAGCACTTTATATTTATGTATTCCAATACGAATGAAGCTTAAAATGAAATGCATAGCCCGTAGGAAAAGCTTTTAAAAATGTTTAAAACGAATACGTCACTTATACAATTCTCGACATTGTAACTTAGACCTTAAATTTAAGGAATTAGACCGTAAAAATAATCACTTTTTAACGAAGCTCCCGATTTTTTCCCGTTTCATAAATAAAATAATCTCGTAGTTCATAATGTATTAAGGTCCGCTTATAGCCTGCGATCAAATTTAACAAACTGGTGGTCGTGTTTTTTTCTCATTAAGTTACATTTATATTTACCGTAAGGTCGTTATGTATTTTGGTTCTAAACTTTTGATTTTCCTTACGTGTCCCATTTTTGAAATTCAAGGTATCGAGTTTCGCTTATGTTTATCATTGGAGGAGTCCTTAACTCGAGAAGAGGTTCGTGCAAATCAGTAAAAGAAAGAGAGTAGTTATATAATATATATATATATATGTGTGGGATGGTATGGCGAAATCTAGTGGATATTTAGTTAAACAACAAAATCTTTTATTTTTCCAAAAAATACTACGTACATATTCGTAACATCGGTATGTCAATATTATTATCGACCAGAAGTGAGGTAGTTAACAAAAAGAAATAAATAACACAGAACGGGCCTAATTATATATAACTGAATTAACAAAACTTCTAACAAAATGATTTCGATTTACTATTAACGAAAACTGTTAAAATTACACAAGTCTCAAACATTTTTCAACAAGAACCGCACACACGAACGCCACGCACAAAAAAGAGGCAAAGGCGCAGCGAGGGATCGTTTTTATAGTTTTAGCGCTGGCTCTCGGTCGGGGGTTGCCAGGATTCGGTAACACGGCCGTTCCTGATGGCGAGGCGTCCTCGACCGCTTCATCTCTCAGCAGAAGCATATCTCTTCCAGCTACGTCAGAGCTTGCATCAACAAGGTCACCCTCTGTAACGTAACAAAAAAAAATACACCCAGACCTTAATGCTCTAAAACTTTCTAAAATTTAGAATTCCTACTACAGACGCAAGCGTGCACTCTTACATCTGCAGCGAGGACGAGCCAAAGATAAACATTTGAAGTGAGAAGAATGGATATCGCACAACTGTCCCAAACTGCGCAATTTGAGACACCTGCACGATTCCTTTACTGAGTTAGCCCGTACAGGAAACGTCTAAAACAGTAGCGCGCTGTTGTCGGCAATATTCACCGATACAGGTACTGAACATTACCGACACAACACAGCTAAACAGTAGGGACGCAAGATCCGGCCGAATCCGCATCTACCATACTGCTCAAAAAAAAATAAACGGGAAGTAAAGCACCGTCGTGCCCACCTCAACCTCAAAAATGGGAAGTAAAGCACCGAAGTGCCCACCTCAACCTCAAAAATGGGAAGTAAAGCACCGAAGTGCCCACCTCAACCTCAAAAATGGGAAGTAAAGCACCGAAGTGCCCACCTCGACCTTCACATATTAATTTCGAAGAAAAGGCTGCATGTCACCGGGGTCCACTCGTAAGGATGATGTGGAAGCAGGGCAGCCGTCCCAGCTCCAGTCTGCTCCCATGATGTGAGGTTGCACCACGTGTGGCGGGCGTCCCGCTCGACCGTCCTGATAGATAATCCGTTGGGTAGTCCGCAGCAGCAGGCCGCAGACTAAGCGACATCGCCCTCTGCGTCACTGCCAGTCGTACAGCACCGTGCAGTCGGCGGCATGCGAGCAACACGTGCAGTATGCGCGCCAGAAATAGATGAGCGCGCGCAGCCAGCGGTACGCGAGCAGTGCGCGCAGTATGCGCGCCAGAAGTAGATGAGCCCGCGCAGCCAGCGGCACGCGAGCAGTGCGCGCAGTATGCGCGCCAGAAGTAGATGAGCGCGCGCAGCCAGCGGCACGCGAGCAGTGCGTGCAGCCCGCGGTACGCGAGCAGTGCGCGCAGTATGCGCGCGCGCAGCCAGCGGCACGCGAGAAGTGCGCGCAGCCAGCGGCACGCGAGAAGTGCGCGCAGCCAGCGGCACGCGAGAAGTGCGCGCAGCCAGCGGCACGCGAGCAACACGTGCAGTCTGCACGGCTCTGCGCTCTCCTGCTGGAGCACGGCGCCGACTCGCTACTGACCTCACACGTCGGCGACAACGCCCTGCGTCTGTGAACAAATCAGACAGAAGGCGCCTCCATTGTCAAAGTTTAGATAGCACCTGCAATGCTCCAATAATCCTGTTCGTCACGCCGTCCATCTGCTGACCAGCACTGCTACACACACCCGCCGATTTGCATGACGCTGTTCCAGGGTACTCAGGTGCACATGCGTCACCCCCTTCGACGGAAATCGTTGCTGCTGGTGGCAAAAATAACTGCGCGTGGCGTTCGGAACAAGAGTGCGACAGCGTATTGCGATTAGACGGTACCGGTAAAGTGGTCATTAATCTCACGATCTCACGAGTATAATTATGTTCTAAACAACGGTTCCACGGAACTATGCCAGGAGACATCCTGCGGCGTAGGTGTCTTGCTCTTCTTACCCACAGAACGATCGCGACGATATTTAATGCAACAGACTTCTGCATCGAGAATTCGACCGGTCATGACAGCGTCGATGAGAATGATCGCGCCTATATTTTCTACATTGACGTCCCGTCACTTTTCAAAAGAACGTGGTTTTATCCCACTTCTGATATTATCGACCAGAAGTGAGGTAGTTAACAAAAAGAAATAAATAACACAGAACGGGCCTAATTATATTTAACTGAATTAACAAAACTTCTAACAAAATGATTTCGATTTACTATTAACGAAAACTGTTAAAATTACACAAGTCTCAAACATTTTTCAACAAGAACCGCACACACGAACGCCACGCACAAAAAAGAGGCAAAGGCGCAGCGAGGGATCGTTTTTATAGTTTTAGCGCTGGCTCTCGGTCGGGGGTTGCCAGGATTCGGTTTTTTTTTTTTTTTTTTTTTTTTTGTTTTTTTTTTTTTTTTTTTTTTTTTTTTTTTTTTTTTTTTTTTTTTTTTTTTTTTTTTTTTTTTTTTTTTTTTTTTTTTTTTTTTTTTGATCCGGAGGAAATCGCCGGACTTCCGCCCTTTACTGGGGACACTGGGCGGGGTATGTCAGAGTCGAACTGACTAAAACCTCCTGTCGCTCAACAACCAACGTCCAAACCTCGCATGAGACAGAACTCATGACAAGGCAAAGGGGGGAAAGTGAAGCGTTTAGTGCGGAGCACATCTCTCCCATCACCCTCCCCCTCGGGACGCCGGACTGGCGGTCGTCGGCGCCACGACCACCAGCCCTCTCGGTCGGCAGGCTATCCGAAGCCCGCCTATATGGCGCCGGTTAGAATGGTCTATCCTACGGAATACCCCGCTGGGCCAGAACCAGCGTGGGTCGAGGATAGCCGGCCTTCCATCACCCGGATGCTCTTGCGTAAAACGCGTGCAGAGCAGCTTGCACGTCGTCTTCTTAGGCCCCCCTCGCCGGTCCCCAGACCGACATGTGAGGGGGACCCGAAACACTTAGAGGGCCAGGGCTTGGGCGAGATCCGCCTCCCTGGCCCCCGCTCGACGGCGGCGGGATTGTGCGTCTCTCACGCGCCCCGCCGCCTCCTTCTGCGAGATGGTGCACTCGCAGAAGTCGAGCATCGCCTTCCACGACTCGTCGTCGCCGAGCATCGATGCCACAACACTCGGCAACGACAAGTCGGTTCCTATTTTTGCGACGAGGACACGGCGCCACCCCTCCCATGCGGGGCAGGCGACGAGCGTATGCTCTGCCGTGTCCAAGTCGCAACCACAATGGTGGCACTCTGCCGTCGGCTCGGCTGTGATCCGGTGCAGGAACTCACCGAAACAACCATGCCCAGTGAGCACCTGCGTGAGCCGGAAAGTGAGGCGTCCTCTGTCACGATTCACCCAATCCACAAGGACCGGGCGAATCGCCTCGACGGTCCTACGACCAGCCGAAGGATCGGCCAGCCGTCTGGACCATGACTCCAGCACGGACCGCCGAGATTGGCCCCTCCGCGCTCTGACCACACTGGGGCTGGGACGCGCCACGCCCCGGGCACGAAGGTCAGCCCGCCACTTATAGTCAGCGGCGAGCGCCTCCGCTTCCAGAACCCAAGGCGGCGTCCCAGCCAGTACACACGCCGCCTCAAAGGAGATGGTGCGATAACCACGGATGACCCTGACCGCGATGGTGCGTTGCGGCCGTTGCAGCAGCTTCGCCACCCCCACGGCCAGGGACTGGCCCCACACGGGCGCCCCGTATAGGGCCATTGATCGCACCACCCCCGTATAGAGACGGCGCGTCACCTGGTCAGGCCCCCCGACGTTGGGCAGAAGCCGGCTTAACGCGCCGGCCACCCCCAACAAACGAGGGACCAGGTTCTGAAAGTGAGCACGGAAGGTCCAACGACTGTCCAGAATGAGGCCGAGGTACTTCAACTGCACCCCGACCCCGATACGGACGCCTCCAACCACGATATGGGCATCGACAGGTGGCACTCTCCGGGGCCTGTGGAACCACATGGCCTCGGATTTACTGAGCGCCACGTCGAGGCCCAATCTCCTAATTGCCAGGATTCGGTAACAATATTATATCTGTCATTTATATTTTCTTCTTTTAAAATAAAACTATTGTGCCAGTGAGAACTAACCAAAAAGTACCGATCTTCCCACGTATATGTATATATAATATAATGAAATAACAACAATTATTATAATACACATGTATATGTGTATTATAATAATTGTTATTATTTCATTTTGTTTGTATTAAATGTTTATCAATAAACTTTAAAACAGGAAATTGGCTTAGCCTAGTTACACACTTATATGCGTGCAAATCGTTAAAACAGGTGAATAGTTCCATCAAGATAAGTTAGAGAGGTCTAGTATACATTCTATTAAAAAAAAATATGATTGACTCAGTGGTGCTGTAGTTAGCGGCCCTGACACACCGAGGGTCGTGGGTTCGGTTCCCACATCGGGCAAACATTCGTATGATGAAGAGGTATATTTGCTTTTTGTTTGGGTGCTTATTACCTATATACGTATGTACATATTTAAACGTATATAAGTATGTATGTCTATCAGTTTTTGGTACCTATATAACACAGGGCACTAGAGGCCAGATGCCCGTGCGTGATTAACTGCGCAAACAAACCCGCATGTTAGAAGATTTACACTTCATCGTAATTTCTCAAAACTTTGTCAATGACTGTGAACGCACCTTTAGCGAAATCTCATCAACTAAGTCGTTTTATGTAAAAAATGATACTTCATTATAAAAGTCGCGAACAGACTCCCGATAAATTGGATCCTAGATTGAAAAATATTGTATAGAGCATGGCTTTGAGGCTTCGTTAATAATGAGACTGTTGATCTCATCGAAAACTGTTAAAAAAAATTATTTATTTTCTTGTATAGCAACTCAATCCACTAATTACTAATTTACTAATTTACACTAATTTACTGGTGGTAGGACCTCTTGTGAGTCCGCGCGGGTGGGTACCACCACCCTGCCTATTTCTGCCGTGAAGCAGTAATGCGTTTCGGCTTGAAGGGTGGGGCAGCCGCTTGAGACCTTAGAACTTATATCTCAAGGTGGGTGGCGCATTTACGTTGTGGATGTCTATGGGCTCCAGTAACCACTTAAAACCAGGTGGGCTGTGAGCTCGTCCACCCATCTAAGCAATAAATAATAAACTATAAAATAAAAAATCCAAGAAATTACTAAATCTGACAAATGTATCTTGCTAGTTACAAGCAAGCGAATATTTAATGTGTAATAATACATTTTGGGGTTTTGGTCGAAAACTCGCAACTCAAGCTATCAAACTTACATATGCAATTTAATAATTAAGTTGTAGGTATTACTTACTCGGAGCGTCCGAGACCAAATCACCCTCTGAACTCGTCCTCCAACTTGATCCCTTAGTTGTTCATACTTTCTGATTAGATACATATTTACACACCGCACAGTTTCGATTTTAATACTTTAAGCTTTAAAGCCCATTTGAAAGAGATGCAAAGTGCACTTTGTCCTTTTCTAAGCTAAAATTTTTATTTAATTTAGAATTTTAAAATTTTAATTTTATAAACTAACAGAATACATGTTTATAAGTACATAGTTCAAAGTATAAAAATATTTTTCTTATATTAAATTGTTTTGTTAAGATACTTCTATTCTGAATTTCATATTCTATAAAAATACTCATTGTATTTTTACTGTTTTAATTTCATTTCAAGATGCTGTCAACTATTGTACTGTCGATTGCACCCTACTTCAGTGATTGCACCTTGAATTGAGATAACATCTGTCATGTACTTATTGTCAATTTGTCATTGTTTTGTATTGATGATCACTTTGTTGGTGCAACTAAATAAATAAATCAATAAATGTACACTTCCTTCCATGATAACGGTGCAATTGATGTGAAACGAAGTACGCAATTTTAATAGTCACTATCACTTCATAGTATAAAACAAAGTCGCTTTCTCTGTCCCTATATCCCTATGTATGCTTAAATCTTTAAAAGTACGCAACGGATTTTGATGCGGTTTTTTTTAATAGATAGAGTGATTGAAGAGGAAGGTTTATATGTATAATAACACCCATTAAATAATGGAGAAATCAATAATAAATTACAGTTTCCGAAGCGAAGCGAGGGCGGGTCGCTAGTTAAAAAATAAATTTGGGTATTTATAGAGGGTATAGGGTACAAACAAGTGCCTGTGCTTTAATCAACTGCTTCTGCTATGACAAACAACTTTTTTTTTTTCCTTTGTAGGCAGACGAGCATACGGCCCACCTGATGGTGAGTGGTTGCCGTCGCCCATGGACTTCAGCAATGCCAGGGGCAGAGCCAAGCCGCTGCCTACCGCTGTGTGTGTGAACTGTGTTGAAGGTAAAAAAAGGCGAAGGTAACAGAATATGAAGTTGATAAAAATGCGGACGTAAGATTTGTTTTGACTTCTGATGCCATCCAATTAAACGCCAGGTTAGACAATTGCCGTGTAAACTTCTCTGATCTAATTATGATATAATTTTATTCTAAAGCAGGATTTATCGAATCTCTCCATTTTTTTTGTTAATCACTGATTGAAAATAAAAAATAAAGGATAAAAAGTATTTTATTCAACTTATAATAACTTATTATACTTATTTATTATACTACTATTATACTACTACTACCACTTATTTATTATATATTATTAAACTACAACTTATTATATATTATGGGTTCTAATTATAATTCTATTTCAGCGACTAATTATAGAAAAGTCAATTTTAAGGCTACGTAGTAACGTGTTCACTAGAACTTAGTTGCATTATTGATGGCATTGGTAACGGCTGTATTTATAGAATTTCTACTTAGCTAACACAATCTTGGAGCGATTCAAAAAGTTGGATATTACTTAAAAACAAAAGTTTTTTTTTTAATAATTAAATTAAAAGTTTTAGTATTATTGTAACGTAACGCTTCGAAAGCGTCAAGTTTAACTTAAGCCTCTTTCATGGATTTCGATAGAAACTTTTAAATGAATTAATGCTCACGGAAACGTTGACGGAAAAGCCCAATATGTTTTTTTTTATAAATTCATGTTTTATTTTGGTATTATAATTTTTCCCATTTTTATCTATTTTACAAAATCTGGTATCCAATCGATCATCTGTTTATGCAATTTAAAAATTATTGGTCCAGAAAAAGGTCAAAAATATATATCTAAACCAGTAATGAATTCTTTGAAAGCTTAAAAGTAAGCTGTAAGAAAGCCTGGACACGAATGTTTGCTATTTCGAGCTGGTCAGCATAGTTTCGTGTAGTTCGCAGTAACGAGTGGGTTTTACAGGCCCATAGCTCCTAATAATAGCAATAAGGGCGCTACGAATCCCTCGAAGCTACAAGCAATCAATGAAGCAACGATAAGCTAAACATCTCTTTTCTGTATTACTGTATAGTTGGAATTTGGTTTTTTCCACAGAAACAGAACTACTATTTCACTTAAATTCAGACCTGTTATTCTATATACGAGTATGACTAGCCGTACTCGCCTGCTTCGCTGGGAATTTAAAATTAACATTATTTATTGTCATTATTAATAAGGAGTCCAACACTCATATGAATATTAGTCTATCCATTAAGTACAGTATTTTCTACATGGATACCAAATTTCAAGTCAATCGGATGCATCGTTCAATAGTTATAACGGAACATCCGTAAAAAACCACTGTAGATTTATATATTAGTATAGATTTAGCACCACACAAAATTTTAGATCGGGCGTTAAAGATTTGACCGCTACACCTCATTTAAGACTTCTAATAATTTAAGGCTAATTTAGCTTGGTCTTCTAAGTAATCCCCAAACTGGATACAACTATAAGTGTTGACCTTAAAATAATAAATAAATATAAATAAATAAATATTTACTAACAATCACGCCACGTTAACTGCTAAGTTCGTAAAGAACTTGTGTTACAGGTACCAGATAACGGATATAAATGTAAGATTTTTATTATACACATACATAATATATTTAATATACATCCATAACCCTGGCAAATATATTTATATTTATCATACAAATATCTTCCCTTGGCGGGATTCGAACCCGCGACCCCCTTGTGTAGTGACCATGTCACTTACCACTACACCAGACGGCCGTAAAATCACAGTACTCTTGATAGTAAGAGTTATTCTTGGCATTGCAGCGCCATAATGAAATGTTATTTTCCCGTAATGATCGTGTTAACTCGTTCCTTCATTGAATTTCATTGGCAAGCACTGAAGTTGATGCTAATGTTCACAATGCTCCTGTTTGAGAGTTTATTATTGATTTCGACTCAGTTTCTCGACGATCCCTCCCGAAATACGATGATATATCGTCGCATTACAATCGGAGCTTAACGTTTAACTTTGAAAAGCTCTTTCTCTTTTATTTTACATTATTGACTTCTGTAGTGTGCTTTCAAATCTTATCCAATACACATTTGTTAAATTTTTATTTTTATTTTTCAGCCATGGCATATTCATACTGTAATAGATTAAATAAAAAATTATCACATTTAAATCAAATCTGGAACCTGTAATTCTTATATGACTTTTTGTTCAATTTGTGCGCTTAGATGCCAATATTTGTTAAGTTTTATGTATGTCAAATTTGTAGTAAGTATGTGATAAGCATTACAATAAGTAGGTATAGAGCCAATTGTAGCTTTTTAAACTTTATGTACAGTGCTAGCCGCAGTCCAGATATACAACAAAGTAAATGCCGCGATCTACCTTAAGACATCAGCCATAGGTCTCATTCACAAATCATAGATCTGTGGTCTCATTAGTATTGTAATAGAAGCATCCTGTCTAAAGTTTTGTGGCAGATTTAGACATAATAGTAGAACTCACTTATTTAATATGTATTCTCTTAAATTATCTATGTCATAATTTGTCAAATTAAAAGAAGAAGTTTTAAGATGATTTGCGATCGTACATACAGAAGAACATTCCAGTATTTTTACTATGCTTCAAAAACTATTTAACTTCACCATTTTTGGATGTATCGTAACTGGGAAACAAATAATACATATAATAATAATATATATATTTTTTTTATAAACATTAAAATTTTAAAGTGTCTTTTAGAAACCGTTTCAAAAGCAGAAACTGCAAAGAAGGCCTGTCTCGCTATGAGTTACAACCTACTTTACACAAAACCCGTTTGATTTACCGTGCTCAGTGGGTTTTGTTTTTGAAATAGGATTATTTAACATTTTATTATCTTATTCGGACATGCTTTTAAAAGACTATATGCCCCACAGTAAATGAATATTTTCATACAAGGCCTATAAAAGGATTCATTTTAACAAAAGGTATGTTTTAGTGCCCAGGAAAACGTTGAATTTTTTTGGAAACTTTTATTTCTAAGTGCTTGTATCATATCCATGTTTTTAATTAAATTTTTTTTTATTGCATAGATGGGTGGACCAGCTCACAGCCCATCTGGTGTAAAGTGGTTACCGGGGCCCATGGACAACAACAACGTAAATGCCGCCACCCACCTTGAGATATGAGTTCTAAGGTATCAGTATAGTCACAACGGCTGCCCCGCCCTTAAAGCCGAAGCCCAGTAATACTTCACTGCTGAAATAGGCAAGGTACCTATCCGTGCGGCCTCAGAAGAGGTCCTACCACCAGTTTAGTCCTATCTTAAGACTGACCAATTCTCATTGTGTGTTTGGAATAGCCAATAAAGACATAAATAATAACGTCGCGTTAGTTGCGTTGGAATAATCGCTACCAACCCCTGCGCCTGCAATAAGGAATGGAAAAATGTATATTTCAAATAACTTATATTTTAGCCAAACTACCCTATCCTTAACACTTGTCAGCGATAACAGATAAGCAAACGTATACATTTCCTTCCCGGTTCCTGCAGAATTCATGCGCGCGAATAAGGATAAGTGCTCACTGGAAGCTCGACGAATAAATATTTCCGGTTCACTAAAGTGTACAGGCCGCATTATAATACGCGCTTCTTTCAAGTAGATTAAATAAATGTAGATTCGCCAATTTGCAATGTTTTTCTTTTTTTTTTTTGTTGCTTTGATGGACGGACGAGCTCACAGCCCACTTGGTGTTAAGTTGTTACTGGAGCCCATAGACATCTACGACGTAAATGCGCCACCCACTTTGAGATATGAGTTCTAAGGCCTCAGATTTTATTTACAGTATAATGAATACCACACCGTTCAAACCGAAACGCATTACTGCTTCACGGCAGAAATAGGAAGGGTGGTGGTACCTACCCGTGCTCACAAGATGTCCTACCACCATATTACGCAAATTTTAAGTGCTACACTACTTTATACCAGGTGGGCCGTGAGTTCGTCTACCAATCTAATTAGTAAAAAAATTTACAAACGATCACTTAAAGCAGTTTAAAGTCGTCGTGGCCTAAAGGATAAGACGTCCGGTGCATTCGTATGTAGCGATGCACCGGTGTTCGAATCCCGCAGGCGGGTACCAATTTTTCTAGTGAAATACGTACTCAACAAATGTTCACGATTGACTTCCACGGTGAAGGAATAACATCGTGTAATAAAAACCAAACCCGCAAAATTGTAATTTGTGTAATCACTGGTGGTAGGACCTCTTGTGAGTCCGCACGGGTAGGTACCACCACCCCGCCTATTTCCGCCGTGAAGCAGTAATGCGTTTCGGTTCGAAGGGTGGGGTAGCCGTTGTAACTTTACTGAGACCTTAGAACTTATATCTCGAGATGGGTGGCGCATTTACGTTGTAGATGTCTATGGGCTCCAGTAACCACTTAACACCAGGTGGGCTGTGAGCTCGTCCATCCATCTAAGCAATAAAAAATAAAAAAAAAGCAGATTGATCGCTCAAATACATAGAAAGCTTATTCTTTTAGCACTTGTTCGAAAGTCAAAATTGTTATTCAATACGAATGAAAAAGTTATGTTCCTATCAGGACTAGAAGCGTTATCTGTCTACATTCTTGACCAGTTTCCTGATATAACTATTCTATGACACGATCATACGTACATTAGGTCGGCTGTAGACAGTAGTGAAGCAGGCTCCCCGGCCGGTGCTTATGCGAGTCGACCATTTGTATGGATGTCGTTAAGCGTTAGAACGCCAAGTATGTTTACATTTTGTTTTTGGGGTATGAAAATAATTTCATTATCTGTGTTTATAATGCATTATGTTATCTCTGTTCGAATGTTTTCAGTGCTGTGATAATACCTTAAAAGGAAATAAATAAATCTGATTATTTTTTACCATTGTACACTCCACCGGGCTGCAGGGCGGGATCGATGGAGACAGTTGGTTGACGAAATCGGACGAAGTCACGATCCTCAGCAGTGAGGAACCGATCGAAGAGAGAGAGACATTTAGGTTCACGACACACTCTTGATAATATGTTGTTATGCTACATCGGGATTACTCAACTTACACTCCGTTGATATTGAGTAGTTACAAATTCATAGTCCAGAGTTAATGCCACCGCTACCTTATGATTAGAAGTCGAAGCTTTTAATGTATTGCTTCAAACTAAAACGCAAGATTGCTTTAAAATAAAAAATAGATAGGCCGGTGGTAACTATCCGCTCGGATACATAATATTTCCTAACACCAGTAGTTGTCAGGCCGTCTGTAGTTGACGGGCCACACGCAACCCGGTAATTTCAGATTCCAATTTATATACCAATTTATTTTCCTTCCTATTCTAATGACCTCGAGGGGTCATACTAGATTCACCGGGCGAGTAATTAGGTGAGCTCACGGGGCTCTAATCTGAGGACGTTGCTAACACTAGCCTTAGCAAGAGCAGTGCTTCGCAGAATCTCCCACCGGATCGGAAATGCGACCCACTGAGAAGATCCGGCGAGAAACTCACTGGGCTTTATATACCGGTAATTGCTCTCTAACTACGAGTACTTGCAGGAAAATGTGTTGTTTTTCACGACGAGGATTTTCATTATTATTTTTATCTTATCTCTTTTAAGCACAAGTAGGTGAATGAACTCAAAGCTAACCACCATACGGTAGGTGGATATCAGCCATTGCGAAAACATATTTATTTTTGACTTTTAATTCGCGGTCTTATTCCGCCATCGTGAAATTCGATCGCGAGGATGTGTTAAATACGTAATTCCTTAGAAAACATTGTAGCTCCCTAAGGACATCAAGCAGAGATATAGCCGCTTCGCTTGATACGTGTATATCGGGCATCTTTACACTTTAGTACATGCTATTAATAAATTTATGTAATTTCTGATGATATGGTAGTATTTACGGTCTATAGGATCTGTGTGCTTACAGCGCAAACGTAGGCAAACGTTCCGACTCTATACAACTTTGAGTTAACTTTTACGCTATCGAGAACGTTAACTCGCACTAAGCACACTAGTAACCACACAATTGGGCCGTGAGATCTTTCACCCGTATAAGCAATAAAAAGGATATCTTAACAGCCCTGAAGAACTTGACTACAATAGCTGAAGATATTATTATGTAATGATCGGCGGACGCTCCTTTGCACTCTATTTTTTCAGCTAAACACAATGACATAATTATATATAACTAGCTGACCCGGCAGACTTCGCAGTGCCTCAATCGATAAATTAAAGACCTAAACTTTTGTATAAAATAAATTTAAAACAAACAAAAGCAATCCGTCCGACGGGGAACACATCAAAGGGAAAACAAAATTGTTATTTTAATTTGATTCCAAGCATTTTCATATTTATTTACCTTTTAAACCTTCTCTGGACTTCCACAAATAATTCAAGACCAAAATTAGCCAAATCGGTCCAGCCGTTCTCGAGTTTTAGCGAGACTAACGAACAATTTTTATATAAATATAGATATGGAGTCGCTTAACAAAATACTTGACTAAATATTTTACTTTTTTTTTTCTTTGCCATTATTTAGCCGTTTTTATAGGATGCCTCAATTACCCTTGACATGACAGGTAAAAATGGATTTAGTTCCTCTGTAATTTGTCTACGGGGCCTTATTAAAAGCTAAAACGCAACCTAAGTCTGACTAGCAGATGTTAAATTAACAGAAAAAGATAACAGTCACGCAAGCAGTAAATTAATATAATATTTTGTACACAAACAGCTTTGGCTCGGCTTTTGTTTCAAACGTAAATAATTCGCTTGCATGTATGATGTCATTTGAAAGGACGTCGTATGTCCATTATGAAACAAAGAATTTTGACCACTATGAGCTTTCGAATAAGATTGTATTTAGAACTATCTTAAGTTTCCAGTTTAGTATGATGTATGATTCGGCTTTCCGCAAACAAATTGCAGCAAATGAAATTGTATTTCGTATAGAAATTACGGGCTCTTTGTGAGATTCTTGTTAGTTTGACGTTGAGTAGTTTCGGTGATATCTATATATTAATACGTGAAGCAAAAACTTTGTATCCCTTTTTGCGAAAATTGCGCGGACGGAGGAGTGTGAAATTTTCCACACTTATAGAGAATATAGAGAAGAAGTGCACAATGCTAATATTTTTTTAAAATAATGCTTAAAAGAAACATTAAATCAATAAAGAAAACATTACACACACTACATACCATGTATTTGACGCACACACGCATGCATACTATTTATTGTCAAACTTTTGTTCTTGACGTCTGTTGTCAAATTGAGAATAGATTACATTCCGATAGAGGCACCCGTCACGTGCGGACGTGCTCATCGTCCACTCGATCGCCCGGTCTTTGTTCGCCCGGCTTTTGTTAGCCCGGCCATTGTTCGCGCGGCCTGTGTTCGTGGTACATCTGCCGACTAAGTGCTCTTTCTGGAAGTTTTTATTTGTTTTGTTTCCTTTTGTTGTTTCTGTGTTCGTGGTACATCTGCCGACAAAGTGGTTTCCTGCAAGTATTTATTTGTTTTGTTTCTTTTCGTAATTTCTGTTTTGTTGTGCTTTTTCTTTGTCCTGTAGTAATCGCGCCGCATTGCCACCTGTGTTCAATAGAACCGCTCAGGTCCGAGAAGTTGGGGCCTCGCCGCAAGGCGAGTGTTTTCAAGACCCGGGGCCGCCCCACCTGGGTACTCAGCGATCATGGACGCTGTATTCGCGGAATTCCTCCGACTTCGCCACCCACAGCTCGCCTCGGAGTTTTTGGCCTTCAAGGCCAATCACACTGCGAGCCCTCTCGAGGACTCCGCCGCGCTCGCTGCTCCTGCGTCGCCTGTACCTGCGTGCAGAGCTTCTGCATTGAGCACCGCAGCCTCTGTCGTGCCTGCCGCTCCCGTGTCGCCTATACTGGCGAGAAAAGCTGCTGCGTCGTCCGCCGTGACCATCGTTTCAGCTGAGCGATCATCCACGGCCTCCGTCGCGCCCTCTAAAACACCTACACTTGCTCGTAGGTCGCCTGCACCCGCCTCCTCGTGCTCCGACTCTGACTCGGACATGGAGGTCGACCTCGCCCCCGCCTCATCGACGGATGGATTCACCCTGGTACAGAAGGGTAAGAAGCGTGCCGCGGAGTCTCGAGCTCCCGCGGCCGCTAAAATTAGCAAAGCCGTGAACGCGTCGCGCCCCCGCCCTCAGACTCCCGTTGCGCCCCCAGCCCGTGCCACTCCGTCGCCGCGTCCGGTGGCACAAAATAAAACCCAGACCCCTCCCCCGGTTATCCTTCAGGAGAAGGCAGCTTGGGATCGAGTTTGCCTGGCCCTTAAGGCCAAAAATATAAATTTCACGAATGCCCGTAACCTCGCGAACGGCATTCAAATTAAGGTTCAAACACCCGACGACCATAGGGCCCTCTCTTCTTACCTCCGTAAGGAGCGTATAAGTTTCCATACGTATACGCTCCAGGAGGAGCGCGAACTCCGCGTTGTAATACGCGGAATCCCTAAAGAGTTAGATGTAGAGCTCGTAAAAGCCGACCTGTTAGAACAAGGCCTACCAGTGAATTCTGTGCACCGTATGCACACCGGTCGCGGTAGGGAGCCATATAATATGGTTCTAGTCGCTCTCCAGCCTACCCCCGAGGGTAAGAAAATCTTTAACACACAGACCGTCTGTAGGCTCTCTGGTATCGCTGTCGAAGCCCCCCATAAAAAAGGCACTCCTAGCCAGTGCGATAACTGTCAATTGTACGGGCACTCTTCCCGTAACTGTCACGCGCGCCCCCGATGTGTTAAGTGTTTGGGCGATCACGCCACGGCCCTCTGCGCTCGCGACCAAAAAACCGCGACGGAACCGCCTAGCTGCGTCCTGTGTCGAACACAGGGTCACCCCGCGAATTACCGTGGTTGCCCCCGAGCCCCTAAAATAAATCGCCGCGTCGCCCGCCAAAACCGCCTCCGAGCTTCCGGCCCAGACATCAAAGCCTCGGCACCCTCTGCATCGCAGGCTAAGCCAGCGTTCGTTCCGGCGGCGGTGCCCAGTGTCTCGGCCTGGGCAAAACCGCTGCCGTACACGAACACGGCTACAACTCCCTCCTCCGCGATTCGTCCCGCCCCCGCGACTCGTCCCTCTCCCGCGACTTGCCCTCCGACCGCGTCCGACAATCTCGCTTTAGCAATCGACTTCTTTCAGTCGATCAACTTTGAGCGCGTTAACGCTTTGGGCGACGCCATTCGCGCTGCCTCCACTGCACAACACTTTATCGCCGTTGTGCAGGAATACGCCGACGTATACGCGTCATTAAATACGTACGTCCTCCCCTCACTCCGCCGGTAATCAATGGCGTATATAAGTAGAATAAAGCCCCTATCCGTAACGATAGGATTTTTTAACGCTTACGGTCTCGCAAATCAACGTGATCAGGTTTCTGACTTTTTGCGTGACCACCAAATTGATATCTTTTTAGTGCAGGAGACCCTACTTAAGCCCGCGCGCCGTGACCCTAAAATCGCGAACTATAACATGGTCAGGAACGACAGGCTCTCTGCCCGTGGTGGTGGTACCGTCATTTACTATAGAAGAGCCCTGCATTGCGTCCCGCTCGATCCTCCCGCGCTCGCTAATATCGAAGCATCAGTGTGCCGAATCTCACTGACGGGACACGCGCCGATCGTTATCGCGTCCGTTTATCTTCCACCGGATAAGATCGTTCTAAGCAGTGATATCGAGGCGCTGCTCGGTATGGGGAGCTCTGTCATTCTGGCGGGCGACCTAAATTGTAAACACATCAGGTGGAACTCACACACCACAACCCCGAATGGCAGGCGGCTTGACGCGTTAGTCGATGATCTCGCCTTCGATATCGTCGCTCCGCTAACCCCGACTCACTACCCGCTAAATATCGCGCATCGCCCGGATATACTCGCATAGCGTTATTAAAAAACGTAACTCTGCGCTTACACTCGATCGAAATAGTTTCAGAGTTAGATTCAGACCACCGTCCCGTCGTTATGAAGCTCGGTCGCGCTCCCGATTCCGTTCCCGTCACGAGGACTGTGGTGGATTGGCACACGCTGGGCATCAGCCTGGCTGAATCTGATCCACCATCGCTCCCGTTTAACCCGGACTCTATCCCGTCTCCTCAGGATACCGCTGAAGCCATAGACATCTTAACGTCACACATCACCTCGACATTAGATAGGTCATCGAAACAAGTTGTAGCGGAGGACTTCCTTCACCGCTTCAAATTGTCCGACGATATTAGGGAACTCCTTAGAGCTAAGAACGCCTCGATACGCGCCTACGACAGGTATCCTACCGCGGAAAATCGTATTCGAATGCGTGCCCTACAACGCGACGTAAAGTCTCGCATCGCCGAAGTCCGAGATGCCAGATGGTCTGATTTCTTAGAAGGACTCGCGCCCTCCCAAAGGTCTTACTACCGCTTAGCTCGTACTCTCAAATCGGATACGGTAGTAACTATGCCCCCCCTCGTAGGCCCCTCAGGCCGACTCGCAGCGTTCGATGATGATGAAAAAGCAGAGCTGCTGGCCGATACATTGCAAACCCAGTGCACGCCCAGCACTCAATCCGTGGACCCTGTTCATGTAGAATTAGTAGACAGTGAGGTAGAACGCAGAGCCTCCTTGCCACCATCGGATGCGTTACCACCCGTCACCCCGATAGAAGTTAAAGACTTGATCAAAGACCTACGTCCTCGCAAGGCTCCCGGTTCCGACTGTATATCTAACCGCGTTATTAAACTTCTACCCGTCCAACTCATCGTGATGTTGGCATCTATTTTCAATGCCGCTATGGCGAACTGTATCTTTCCCGCGGTGTGGAAAGAAGCGGACGTTATCGGCATACATAAACCCGGTAAACCAAAAAATCATCCGACGAGCTACCGCCCGATTAGCCTCCTCATGTCTCTAGGCAAACTGTATGAGCGTCTGCTCTACAAACGCCTCAGAGACTTCGTCTCATCCAAGGGCATTCTTATCGATGAACAATTCGGATTCCGTACAAATCACTCATGCGTTCAACAGGTGCACCGCCTCACGGAGCACATTCTTGTGGGGCTTAATCGACCAAAACCGTTATACACGGGAGCTCTCTTCTTCGACGTCGCAAAAGCGTTCGACAAAGTCTGGCACAATGGTTTGATTTTCAAACTATTCAACATGGGCGTGCCGGATAGTCTCGTGCTCATCATACGGGACTTCTTGTCGAACCGCTCTTTTCGATATCGAGTCGAGGGAACCCGCTCCTCCCCACGACCTCTCACAGCTGGAGTCCCGCAAGGCTCTGTCCTCTCACCCCTCCTATTTAGCTTATTCGTCAACGATATTCCCCGGTCGCCGCCGACCCATTTAGCTTTATTCGCCGACGACACGACTGTTTACTATTCTAGTAGAAATAAGTCCCTAATCGCGAAGAAGCTTCAGAGCGCAGCCCTAGCCCTAGGACAGTGGTTCCGAAAATGGCGCATAGACATCAACCCAGCGAAAAGTACTGCGGTGCTATTTCAGAGGGGAAGCTCCACACGGATTTCCTCCCGGATTAGGAGGAGGAATCTCACACCCCCGATTACTCTCTTTAGACAACCCATACCCTGGGCCAGGAAGGTCAAGTACCTGGGCGTTACCCTGGATGCATCGATGACATTCCGCCCGCATATAAAATCAGTCCGTGACCGTGCCGCGTTTATTCTCGGTAGACTCTACCCCATGATCTGTAAGCGGAGTAAAATGTCCCTTCGGAACATGGTGACACTTTACAAAACTTGCATAAGGCCCGTCATGACTTACGCGAGTGTGGTGTTCGCTCACGCGGCCCGCACACACATAGACACCCTCCAATCCCTACAATCCCGCTTTTGCAGGTTAGCTGTCGGGGCTCCGTGGTTCGTGAGGAACGTTGACCTACACGACGACCTGGGCCTCGAATCAATTCGGAAATACATGAAGTCAGCGTCGGAACGATACTTCGATAAGGCTATGCGTCATGATAATCGCCTTATCGTTGCCGCCGCTGACTACTCCCCGAATCCTGATCATGCAGGAGCCAGTCACCGTCGACGCCCTAGACACGTCCTTACGGATCCATCAGATCCAATAACCTTTGCATTAGATGCCTTCAGCTCTAATACTAGGGGCAGGCTTAGGGACCCCGGTAACCGTACTCGTCGAACTCGACAAAGAGGTCGACGTGCAACCTAACCCATGCATCAGCCCGCTGAGTTTCTCGCCGGATCTTCTCAGCGGGTCGCGATTCCGATCCGGTAGTAGATTCATTCGCGAAACAATTGCTCTTGAGTTGTTAGGTCTCCTTCGGAGGCGCTCGGGCAGTTGTTAGCAAATCCCACCCCTCTTGGCTGAGCCTTTGCTCGCCCACCTGTCCTGGTGAAACTGGAAAGGCCTTCGGGCCACCAGTAAACTTTCAATCATAAAAAAAAAAAAAAGAATAGATTAAATATTGTTTGTCTTTATTAGTATTTTTTACAGTGTTAGCCTTTGCGAAATTTGTGATTATAGAAGTATAAAATACAATCATAATAGTGTACAAACTTACAATTCCAATTAATTATAGTCGAATTTCGACTACTGCGGGAACTCTAGTAATCATTTATTTATACTGGTGGTAGGACCTCTTGTGAGTCCGCGCGGGTGGGTACCACCACCCTGCCTATTTCTGCCGTGAAGCAGTAATGCGTTTCGGTTTGTAGGGTGGGGCAGCCGTCGTTACTATACTTGAGACCTTAGAACTTGTATCTCAAGGTGGGTGGCGCATTTACGTTGTGGATGTCTATGGGCTCCAGTAACCACTTAACATCAGGTGGGCTGTGAGCTCGTCCACCCATCTAAGCAATAAAAAAAAAAAAAAAAAAAAAAAAAAAAAATATAGCTTTTATTGTGCACCAGAGTTTCAATATTAAATTTATTTTGATGATAGCGTATTGACATATACAAAACATTATGTTATAATTGAAGGTGGCATAATTTATGCTGGTTTCTTGTCACTTCTATAGGAATGTAGAGCTACATTGGTTTATGTGCTGTGTTTAGTTCTATGTGTAGTTAACTTATTGCATAATATAAGCATATTAGCAGTAGTTAAAAGCGTAGAATTTTGTAATCAGTCTTAATAATTAGGGAACATACCCATACTACGTGCCCTTTTTTTTAGTTTTTTCGACCTCTCCCTACCCTCGGTGATCACTCGTAGTATATGCCAAGACCCCCCTCTCTCCTCCTTTAGTTTTCACGTAGAAATTATAATTATGATTTTTAAACATTTCACAGGCAAAAATTAAAAAAAAAAAATTGGTTCATACTCGTCTTTATTGCATAAGACTGCATGCACACTTAAATTACTAGTGAATTATGTAGTGTGAGTTTACAAAGCGCTAAACACCGCGCGCTATATTCGAATATAGGTCGAATAAGTACGAGATTTCTCTCACTAAAATCGACTACGTGACAAAAACCTGAGCCACCCCCCCGCTCCTGTGACTGACCGTAGTATTTTAAAGAATCCGCTCCCCCCCTATATACGGGTCACGTAGTATGGGTACGTTCCTTTAGTAATGTAATTAGTGTTAAGAAAACAGCATCATCTATCAAATATATTGACTTTACACCGAAAGATACGATTAAGCGATTCTGATCATTTTTCGTTATTATTATGTTTCACAATAATCCTTACGTAGTTTTTTTTTTGGCATGAGCAAATATCCTGAATTCCACATGCTGGAAGGTAGGTATGTTGAATTTGAATCAACAGAAGGCTTTTTTTTTATTGCACTTGTAGGCAGATGAGCATACGGCCCACCTGATGGTGAGTGGTTACCGACGCCCATGGACTTCAGCAATGCCAGGGGCAGAGCCAAGCCGCTGCCTACCGCTTAATAGTCTCCACAAGCCTCGTTTGAAGAAGGACATGTCATAGAGTTCGGGAAATACCGTGGAGGGGAGCTCATTCCATAGCCGGATCTATTATAATATCTTTTTAGGTTGAGTTACCGACGTCCGAACTTGGCCAGACATAAAACTCGGCCCGGCCCCTGAAGTGAGACGAAACATTTAGCGCGTTGCACTTCTCTTTCGATTACCTCACCAATGGGACGCCATGCTGGCGATCATCGGGAATATGGTCGCCAATACTCTCCATCAAGGGATCAGGTAGATCATGCGTCATGTAGCTTTGGTCACTTCAGTATTTTGCCTTCGATCACGGTCCACATCGAACCCATTGCTTACGACGAAGGGCTCGACGAGTAAACTAACCCCACAGACACAGCCCACTGAGTTTCTCGCCGGATCTGCTCAGTGGGTCGCGGTTCCGATCCGGTGGTAGATTCTGCGAAGCACGGCTCTTGCTAGGGTTCGTGTTAGCAACGTCGTCAGGTTTGAGCCCCGTGAGCTCACCTACTAGTTAAGGTTACGCTTACGGGCTTATACATCAACCAGTTTATTTCTTCAGAAAAACTATTCGATTTGAAATATAGGAGAGCCACTATGAAATCCAGTTACCGGATTAGCAACCGTCGACAGCATTTATTCCTTCCACTTCATTCAATTCCACATTTGGTTCTGGAGGTACGTACGAGGCACAAGGCCCGGTACGCCCAGACTCCGCATTTTTTTTTTGTTTAGATGGGTGGACGAGCTCACGGCCCACCTGATGCTAAGTGGTTCATCAACAACGTAAATGCCGCCACCCACCTTGAGATATGAGTTCTAAGATTTTAAGTATATAGGTAGTTACAACGCCTGCCCCACCGAAACGCTTCACGGCAGAAATAGGCATAGTGATGGTACCTACCCGTGCGGACTCACATGAGGTCCTACCACCAGTAATTACGCAAATTATAATTTTGCGGGTTTTCTATTTTTATTACATGATGTTATTCCTTCGCCGTGGAAGTCAATCGTGAACATTTGTTAAGTACGTATTTCATTAGAAAAATTGGTACCAGCCTGCGGTATTCGAACACCGGTGCATCGCTACATACGAATGCACCGGACGTCTTATCCTTTAAGCCACGACGACTTCGAAATATCTTTAAGAAAATCTGAAATCGGATCTATGATTTCAGTTTTTCTTTTACACTAAAAAAGACCCGCACCCAATCCTTTTAGATTCCACAATTCTCACATACCTAATACGTATTCATAAATATTGCAAGACGTAACGCCCGTCCGGATTCAGCCTTGATTGCATGGCTCTTAAGCCGTTACAATAAAACTCAATTTCGCTTGTGACACGAGGATGCCTTCATCCCGGTTGGGTAAGGTTTTTATTATCGTGTTTTTACATAAAGCCCGTATAAAAATAATTTATCGTTCTTCTCGGAAAGTATTAGTGATGTTAGTTACTTAGTTGTCTATTAGGGAATTTTGTTTTGTCTTGTGCTTACAGTAAGAGGCAGAAGTTTGGCTGACGACAATTGTTGTTGTTACTTTGTTTAATTATTAGCGTAAATTATTAAACGGGGTCTTGTCCTACCCGATGTTAAGCGATAACCGGTATCTATAAAATAATTCCACCACCTTCCTTGATATATTAGTCTCAGCAGTATGGGAATGGCTGTTATATAGCAAGCTAAAAGACAATACCATTAGTATCCAGTCGCGTGGAGTAACATTCTGCTTTACCACCATTCCACATGGTAGCAATTAAGTAACCACCCACAGGAGACATTTAGACGGGGAAAAAATGAATTATTTTGAAGCACTAGTGGTAGGGTGTTCACTTGAACCCGCACGGCTAGTAGACAACGCCCTGCCTATTTCTGCTATGAAACAGTAATGCATTTCGGTTTAAAGGATAGGGTAGCCGTTGTACTGTAAAACTTAGACTTAAATCTCATGTTCCACGGCGGGTATTCACAATGCGGCATCTATGTGCTTCGGTAACCCCTTAACACAAGGTAGGTCGTGAATTTGTTCACCTGTCGACAGCAAAAAAAAAAACAAAAAATCCTGCATCCTCTCTCGAAGGTTCCACGAATAAAAAACAAAAGATACAATCTTAGCTAAGCCTGAATACTTTTGTAAAAATCTCTGTTTTCTCCGCGAAAACCACACCGCATTTGTAGTTTATTTTATTATAAATATAAATGTATAACATCATCATCCGGGACCACCGTGGTGATTTCGTTTGGTTTAAGCAATGTGCTCGTTACATTTCTGAAAACGGAAGAATAAAGCAAACATTCATCAATTTTGTACTGCTTACTATATTTCCCATTGTTTCAGCCGTTAATTTATATAAATAAAAATCTGCAGTGTGCAATTAATATAACTTCTATGGTCCGAAAATAACTACTCCGGATAGGCCACGGGGTCAATGAGCAAAACACAGACCGTATTTTCTCTAAACTTTAACTGGAGTGATGTGATTAGGCAAAGATAAAATATGTCTTAATACTTATTCGGAAGCTACTAAATTGCTGCTGATTATAGCAAGGCCAAGTTGGCGTCAAAAATGCTGGGAATCCTCAACAGAGCGAAGTGGTACTTTACGCCTGGACAAAGACTTTTGCTATACAAAGCACAAGCCCGGTCTCGCGTGGAGTACTGCTCCCATCTCTGGGCCGGGGCTCCCAAATACCAGATACTTCCATTTGACTCCATACAGAAGAGAGCGGTTCGGATTGTCGATAATCCCATTCTCACGGATCGTTTGGAACCTCTGGGTCTGCGGTGGTACTAGAGTACACGGGCTTGCCTACTAAAGCCTGGAAACTAAATGACCAGTAAAAATAATTTACTAAAATAACTACTAAATAATTAATAATATTTATCACTACATAGTATAAAACAAAGTCGCTTTCTCTGTCCCTATATCTGTCTGTCCCTATGTATGCTTCAATCTTTAAAACTACGCAACGGATTTTGATGCAGTTTTATTTAATAGATAGAGTGATTGAAGAGGAAGGTTTACATGCATAATAACGTCCATTAAATAGTGGAGAAATCAATAATAAATTACAGTTTCCGAAGCGAAGCGAGGGCGGGTCGCTAGTAATTAAAAATTAATAATTTACTAAACAAATAATTTAATAAAAAACATAAAATCTATAATCCCGTAAATCAGGTATTTCGAATTGATCTCCCTCGGGCCGGCTGGTACACACTAATCGTATTTTGTTGGCCGAAGTCCAAGATTCGCTTCTTTGATAGCATACTTCAAAGGAATGCTTCTTAAGAGAAAATTGTGAAATTTTTCATCTTCGGTTTTGCTTGCGTGTCGCAATGTTGTTATGTGGGCTTGGTATTTTTCGACGTAATGTAATGCTTGTTTTACGTATGCTTTCGTGTATTTATGGGCTATATACATAGCTTCGAACTTAGAATAATCTTATTTATTTCAGACATCTTTTTGGATTTGTTCAGAACACTGGTACATCTGAAATCGATATGGCTTAAGGACTGGTGGTAGGACGTCTTGTGAGCCCGCATGGGTAAATACCACCACCCCGCCTATTTCTGCCGTGAAGGAGTAATGCGTTTCGGTTTGAAGGGCGGGGCGGGGCAGCCGTTGTACTGTAAAAATTGAGACCTTAGAATTCATATCTTTGTGTATCTCAGGTAGGTGGCGGCATTTATGTTGTGGCACTTAACTCTAGATGAGCCGTGAGCCCGTCAACCCATCCAAGCAATAAAAAAGGTATAAGACACTGGATGTACTCGTATATAGCAACGCGACTATTCCCGTTCTCAAGAACCGACAAGTACCAATTTTTATATTGAAATACATGTGCTCACGAATGCCCTGACTACCCGACTACTATGAATAAATAGCATGTTGCCTCTATAAAAATTAGCTCGTAAAATTTTCGTAATAGTCCATAGTTGGTCTTATCATTAGGCTCATTTATGCCGTGAAGTAGCTATTCGTTGCGGTCTGAAGGGGACAGGCGTTAGAAAATGAATTGGGACTTCATGTTTCAAGGTGGGTAGTGGAATTCACGTTACGATGTCTATGGGTTCCAGTAACCAAATAGGGCGTGAACACGTTACTATGGACAGTCCATCACGTCCTATGGGACGGGAAATCGTTAATGAGCTCTTTAATATCATATTTCGGGCTGTTTATTATCAATACGTTCATTATTTTTGATTGGTTATTTTCGTCTTTTCGAAGAAAGAACTGGCAACAAATTACGCACGGTCATCCGGCCCTAAATTAGAATTCCCTGTGTTATGGGTGCCAGAGACTGACAAACATAATTATATACGTTTAAATACGTACATATATAGATAACTAGCAGACCGGCTCCGCTCGGGTCTTTAACAAAAATTTCAACGATATTTGACGTTGTTTTATTTTTTTAAATAAAAGAACACTTACTAACTATAATAGTAGGACATATGCTGTCGCAACACTTTTTGTAAATAATAATGTGTTCTACAAAGTCGTAGTACATTATTTTATTCTATCATCAATAGTTTTCGCAGGGCACGCGATGTAAGGAATATTTTAGGGATTTTTTTTACACCTTGGGTTATATTATTGGAGTTTTAGTAAGGATCCCTAATTTTTTTCAAAAAAGATTATAGCCTATGTCATTCGGGAATAGTGTAGCTTCCAAACAGTGAAATAATTTTTCAAGTCGGTTCAGTAATATCGCAGCCTATTCAATACAAACAAACAAACAAATCTTTCCTCTTTATAATATTAGTATAGATAAACACCCAGAAAAGGAGCAAACAAACCTGTTCATCGCACGAATGTTTGCCCAATGTGGGAATCGAACCTAAGAACCTCGGCACAACGGTCAGGCGCGCTAAATACAGCACCACCGAATCAATCAACTCGAATACTTTTACTTTTTTGTGGTCACAGACGACTAAGGTTATTCTTTGATATTTAAATATTGTGCTAACGATCGTCTTACGTACTATCGATTTTTTTTTTGATATTTTTCGTTTGTGTAAAAAGGCACACATAACTGACAGTGTCTTAGGTCCCGTAGTCTATAAAATGGGAATCTATACATTAATACGTGAAGCAAAAACCTTGTACTCCTTTTTACGAAAATTGCGCGGATGGAGGTGTATGAATTTTCCCACGCTTATAGAGAATATAGGGAAGGAGTGCAGAATTCTATTTTTTTTTTAATTATACATAAAAATACATTAAATCATTAAAAAAAGCATTACAGACACTACCATGTATTTTACACACACACGCACACATAGATACTCTTGTAATAAATAATGGCCGTTTTAGCCGTGGATCTTATTCTGATATATTGATAAATGGTGTGCGCATGGTAGGTGAGTTTTTCAGAACCGTTTTCGGCTTCGGGTTAAACGCCTTTTCAGTGTTATGCCTCCCACTTTACGAAGAGGAATGTCAAAATTTAAACCTCTGCACCTCCTTCTTTCTTCTGATTACCTTTCTTTAGGTTGACTTCATCGTTTAGTCTTCTTGTTTGGTTACCGCTGTAGATCATGGATCGACCATATTTATGGTGGTTTGAGTGAACGACAGTGAAAAGAGCTTATGTACCATAAAGTTTTAAACAATAATATGACTAAGTCTATTATTTATTACAAAAAAATAGTAGCCGTTGGAGTTCATACTGTTGAAATGCCACAAAACTGAATGTATCGATAACTTCCTCCAGCCATTAACTCAATGTACGCGATCCATGTTTTAATGAAATGAATATCTTAGGATTATCCAATGGTGAGATATCAGACACACTTCGAAACGCAAGGTTGACATCTCAATTGTGTTGCATCACGAGTGTCTCATACTTCAAAACAACTTAAACAGCTATATTATCCCTGATACTGTATGGATTCGTAATAATCGTAAGACTTTCAAACTTACCCGATATTAAACCAGCGACCGTATGATTAAGAAAAGATGTGTGGTGTCGTGGGACACTGGATAGTAACGAAGTTCCTTATTATAAAAATATAAAATTTAGGTTCTATTCGAGGTATAACGAAAACTGGAGGTTTCGCAACAACCCAAGGTCATTCGGTAACGTGCGAACTTATTGTGGTACACTTCATTCACGGTTGTTTGCATAAGAGTTAGTGTATTGCGCAAACGAACGCTCTGATGATAAAAAAATATGTTATTTTTTGTACGTTATTACAAAGTTAAGTCGTACACTGTGTGCATTACTAATAAAAATCTTACGTTACGGACGTTTTTTCTCGGTTAGGGTACCCCTCCGCATCGTCTCATAAGGAACTTCGTTCCAAAAACTACCGTCTTGTTCAATGTATTTTACTCTGTCAACGTAAGCGAGCTCCCGAGCCTGTTGCAGATAAGGTCCTCATCGGAATTCAGTCCAGACCGTCGGGAGCCAGTAAAGATTTCGAAAAGTTAAATTAAGGCCACTTGTTACTGTCGCCGGTTCTTATCTTCGCGCAGTTTGTTTTTCGATAACAATTTTTATTTAAGGGTTTTAATAAATTTTTCTTTTCTTTTTAATGAAGAAACATCAGCTGTTGTTGCTTGAACGGTTTCGTGATCAATGAAATAGGGCAGCTGAGAAAACACAATTTTATATGGTGAGCATCGAATTGTAAATTTTTTATTTTTATTTATTGCTTAGATGGACGAACAAGCTCACATCCCACCTGATGTTAAGTGGTTACTGGAGCCCATAGACATCTACAACGTAAATGCGCCACCCAATTTGAGATATAAGTTCTAAGGTCTCAAGTATAGTTATAACGGCTGCCCCACCCTTCAAACCTAAACGCATTACTGCTTCACGGCAAAAATAGGCAAGGCAGTGGTACCTATCCGTCCGGACTCACAAGAGGTCCTAACACCATGTCGAGCCAGCTTGTTCCTTTGAAGCAGTAAAAACAAATGCTGTTATCTTCTGTTGTAGACGGTACAGCTCACTTGGTCATCAAGAATGCGAAGAGCATAGCCAAGGGCGCTGATGCAAACATATGAAGTGTTCATTGTCTAAAGAACAAAGTGCCATAATCATATCGAAAGATACGATGTCACAACGATGATACGTTGTATCCAGCTATTTATAAATATCCAGCTATGAGTCCGTATGTGTAAATTCACCATTGTGCTTATTTCTGAAGCAAAATAGTCATGCATTTCGATTTAAACTTATGAAAGGCGCTTTCAAACTAAGACGTTCGTCCTCAGGGTTCAAGGTCGGTCGATATTCACATTTAATTTTTTATTTTATTTTTTATTGCTGAGATGTGTGGACGAGCTCACAGCCCACCTGGTGTTAAGTGGTTACTGGAGCCCATAGACATCTACAACGTAAATGCGCCACACACCTTGAGATATAGTTCTAAGGTCTCAGTATAGTCACAACGGCTGCCCCACCCTTCAAACCGAAACGCATTACTGCTTCACGGCAGAAATAGGCGGGGCGGTGGTACCTACTCGTGCGGACTCACAAGAGGTCCTACCACCAGTAAAAAACCTACCTACCTACGATAACCGTTTAAGCTTAGGAAAGCTTCGAGTCTCACAAAAAAAACCACTTGTAAAGTGTTTTTCAAAGTTTAAAATTTGGTATTTCTTAAATGTTCTTATAAATTTTGTGTTAAGATCACTTTCCATACAAAATGTAAAAATAAATATTTTATAAAAACTTCTTAAGGTATTCGATTTTCCCTAGCTTCGAATTGTTTCTAGAGAAATCACAAAATTCATGATAAACACAACGCGGAAACTACAAAAGACTATTGGCATCACGAATTCACATGTAACGTGAGTTTATAAATACGTTTATACGAAGCGATGCGATTTCGGCTAAGCAAAATAATAAATAAATAAATAAATATTTACTAACAATCACGCCACGTTAACTGGTCCCGTGATAAGTTCGTAAAGAACTTGTGTTACAGGTACCAGATAACGGAAATAAATGTAAGATTTTTATTATACACATACATATATTTAATATACATCCATAACCCTGGAAAAGATATTTTTTATTTTTTTTTATATACAAATATCTTCCCTTGGCGGGATTCGAAACCGCGACCACCTTGTGTAGTGACCATGTCACTTACCACTACACCAGACGGCCGTTTCTGAAACTGTACTGATTCATTAAAATAGTACTAATAAAACTGTTGTTTATTTTATTAATTTATATTTTAAATTAAGGTGTTCTCAGAA
Organism: Bombyx mori; assembly: GCF_030269925.1. Classification (NCBI taxonomy): domain Eukaryota; kingdom Metazoa; phylum Arthropoda; class Insecta; order Lepidoptera; family Bombycidae; genus Bombyx; species Bombyx mori. The sequence continues at coordinate 16,670,313 of NC_085118.1, forward strand.
TAACTGAACGGTTCATTTTTACTAGAATTTTCAGTTTTTTCGTCATTTACGATCACGAAAAAGAATTGGTTAGTAAAAATTTCGAAGCACGATTTATTTTTACCGCAAATCACTTTATAATAAAAATTTTAGTTTCTTTTTAATTCCATTCTAGTCTGACAAGAATACGTAATGCGGTCGCAAAATAAACGATTAAATATCCAATGCCAATATTTCAATGCCAATTAATTGCAATTCAATTCGAGATTTTTATGAGGTTTTTTTTTATTGCCTTTAGCGACGGTGAGTAGTCACCGTCGCTCATGGACGTCAGCAATGCCAGGGTCAGAGCCAAGCCCTGCCTACCATAAACATGTTATTAACATTGTAATATATCTTGGGGCTTCAATTCTACAAAGCAGTTGGATTTTTTTAGTCAATTTTAATTATAGTTACGATATTATAATCCTACCATTATAAAAATATCGTATCGCATTCCCTAAAATAGTTACACTATTGGCTGTCGACACTTTTATGACGGTGAAAATGTCTATAGAACGATTCAACTCTGGGATTTGTCGGGAGAAAAACCGATATAGATATTTTCGGGGAAAGCAAAAATAAATTTACGTGGTTTTCATTTTTTCGTACGGGTTTTCCCCCTAGTTTTCACGTTCCAGATTACGTGGGTTGAGAAAATTACTTCCGTTGCAAGGAAATTTTCACGAAACATGCCCCGTTGTTCGCGAGCTTCCGGTTCTACCTCACTAATTTGTCGTGAGGTCGTCTTTTAAATTGTTGAAGATTTAAAACTTTTAGCTAACTAACCTAACCTAAATCAGAATATGAAGTTGACCTACTAATGATTAGTTACATATTACAAATCTATGAACTCAAACTTTATGAGGTTTCAAAATAGCTTAGGTAGGCAGCGGCATGACTCTGCCCCTGGTATTGCTGAGGCCCAAGGGCGACGGTAACCACTCACCATCAGGTGGGCCATATGTTCCTCTGCTTACAAGGGCAATACATGTGCCTACAAGGGCAATCATTTTTTTTTAGCATATATGTACATTTAGCTTCTGATATGTTGTCGTCTGGTCATTATTTCTTTTCACCGGTTACATTCCAATGATTTAATGTCATTAGCTATTTCAAATAAATAAACAATACGGCAAGCTAATAGTTGTAAATGAAACTCTATAAAAACTACATTACATTTTACATAGTTTTTTCAAAATAAATATCAGGTTTTTGTACCGTAACTACACTCTAGGTAGGTAGGTAGCTCAACACTAGGTAGATCGTAAGGCAATTTGCGAAAGTAATAACAATACCACTCAAACATCGAAATACCTTTTCCTGAAATTTGGCAGGAGGAAAATTGACAAAATTTAAATTCAGTCAAGTCTAAAATTAGAAGGCGACTTAAGTAAGTTTTGAATCTTACGAAAAGCTCAATTGAGATTTCGAGGAGAAATTCTTTGGGCATTTAAAGCTTTAAGAACAATTGTAATCTTAAAATACGAATTTATAATTTATGTCCGATAGTTTTGTTGTTTAAATTGGGAACTTTAAGCAAATTTAGTTGCATTTTAGTCTTAATTGTTGTAGACGAGCTTACAGCTCACCTGGATTTAGGTGGTTACTGGAGTCCATAGACATCTACAACGTAGGTGCATTCCCACCTTGAGATATAAGTTCTTAGGTCTCAGTATAGGTACAACGGCTGCCCCACCCTTCAAACCGAAACGCATTACTGCAGAAATACGCAGGGTGGTGGTACCTACCCGCGCGGACTCACAAGATCAGTAATTACGCAAATTATAATTTTGCGGGTTTGATTTTTATTACACGATGTTATTCCTTCACCGTGGTAATCAATCGTGAACATCTGTTTAGTACGTATTTCATTAGAAAATTGGCACCCGCCTGAGATTCGAACACCGGTGTATCGCTCAACACGAATGTACCGAACGTCATATCCTTTAGGCCTTTAAGCCTAAAACAGACTTTACGAGTTTTCAAACTATTTTTTTTATTGCCCTTGTAGGCAGACGGGCATACGGCCCACCTGATGGTGAGTGGTTACCGTCGCCCATGGACTTCAGCAATGCCAGGGGCAGAGCCAAGCCGCTGCCTACCGTTACTAGCATTCACATTAAGTTTCTGAGGCGTTGCCGTCTGTTTGGTCATTATTCTTTTCCACTGGTTACATTCACAGCGATTTAATATCATTGGCTATTTGAAATAAATAAACGCTAAAACGAATCCAAATCCCGAATGAAATTGAACAGGGGCACCGATGCCGAGATGTGCCACAATTTATCGCAAAATACGTGATCGTAATACTTTAAAACAGCACGAGTGTTGAATGTGTAATGTCGACATTGAAACATTGTTATGTGGGTCTCAATTGCGTTCGTAAGTACCTAGGCGGGGTGTGCTCCTTTTTGATACTTCAACGAGTTCACATGAACCCCATCGAGAAAATCTTACAATTTTCCCAATCACAGCCCAAAAAATTAATGTTTAATATAGCGGTAGGCAGCGGCTTGGCTCTGCCCCTGGCATTGCTGAAGTCCATGGGCGACGGTAACCACTCACCATCAGGTGGGCCGTATGCCCGTCTGACTACAAAGGCAATAAAAAAAAAAAAAAAAAACCCGAGATGACGATTAAAAAAATCTTGAACTATTCAGGTCTAATGAAACACCTTCATTTCCATTAACGACCGCGCTGTTAACTAAATGTTATCAAAAAAAACTCAAAGGGAATGTGTAAATGAAAGATTTACTGAAAACGTTCACGGTTAATTGGAGCTTATTTCTAGAAAGTTCGTTGTGATTTTCCATCACGAACCTTTAAGCTCAATGGTCCGTGTAAACGTTATATTTAACTTGAATTGATTTTAATTTGACGTTCTATGAAACGTACACAGTTAAACATTAAGCTAATTGAAGAGCTTTCGCGTGAATCTACAGCAATTACACAGCGAAAATGAATTAAGCTTATGAATTACATAGCTTTCTTAGTACGAAATTTTAAAACAAAGAAAGAAAAGCCTTATGACTTTTTTTAGCATAACAATATTTAAATAAACAAATTGCATCACTTTCGTGTTTCATATAATTATTAATTTAAATAAAAAAAAATAACATTAATTTGTGCTCTCAGCTTACAAACCATATTACAACCACATACTTACAAATAAAGCTCGTATAGGAAAGGCGATATTTCGGATGCGGACTATACCTGAGACCTTAGAACTATATCTCAAGGTGTGTGGCGCATTTACGTTGTAGATGTCTATGGGCTCCAGTAACCACTTAACAGCAGGTGGGCTGTGAGCTCGTCCACACATCTAAACAATAAAAAAAATGCCGTGATGGATTGTCATCGCCATTCAAATTGCTATGCTTATGCTATTTCATAATTAGAGCAGCACAGCCATACTCGAAATTCTCCAACTGCTCCCATAAGATATATAAAAAAAATATACAAATACAAAGCGAGAGGGAACAAAAAATGTGTTTTAGGTTTGATGAAGCGCCAAGAAAGTGTCATCGATTATCCCTGGTCACCAATACCGTCTTTACCATAAGGGCACAGGGGGCCCCGAAGGACCGACAATTTCTCTCACACATTTATTCTCAAAACATTTTTGTCGGGCACAGTACACTTTTTTCACAAATCAGTAATCTTATCAGAAGGTATTTTCAAGGTATATACAACGCCATTATATCGATGACTGCGCCTATTCCTACTGTACTAATTAATAATATTTCCGAACGCATCCTACCTAATTTACTAAGTACACCGTCTACTAAGTACACGATAACGGTTTACGTAACCAAAAAAGTAGCAGCATTCTAATATCATTAATGACATATTATATCATACTGTACTTCTGATGATTTCTTTGGAAGAGCTCCACTTGAACTTTGACAGTGTGGATCGTTCTCCGGATAGACGGAGCTATAGATTGCGAAAGTGGGTTGGCAGGAATCAGATTAGAAAGAACTAGTGGCTTTTAGTGGCTAGGCTCTGCCCCTGGCGTTTTTGAAGTCCATGGGCAACGGTAACCAGTCACTATCAGGTGGGTCATATGTTCATCTGCCTACAAGGGCAATAAAAAAAATGTTGAGGACCGGTCTTCGCAGTGGATAGTGTAGGCAAATGTTGAAAAATACAATGCAATATTCTCACTTGGTCCAAAGGGACTTAATAAATGATAAAACCAACAATGTAGAGTTTTAAAGTTTATAAAATAATACGAAGAGCGGCAACCGTTAAATTGCTGCAGTATGGCAACAATTTTAAATGCATTTCTGCCTTAATAAAGTCCGTCCCGTGGTGATGCGGCTTTAAAATAAACATGCCGCGTGGCTCTACCTAGAACTACTTTTTTAAGTTTAGAGCACGTTTTTAATTATTTGTTGTAGTTATTTTGTTTTCTGTTTTACAAATTATGCTCGGATTTTCATGATGAAATTGTTTGATAAACTTTTCAAATTGTGTCGTTTTATCTAAGACACTTGAAAAATGCTAATCATTCTCTAAATTTAATATGTTTTGATGCTATTCACAGCTGATTATATCCTGGTATAGATATTGCAGAATATCAGAAAAAAACAATCTATAAGGGAATATACATTTTCCAATAAATTTCCCGGAAATAAATCATTTTCCGAACCTGCCTCTCGATGTAATAAGGAACGCGTTATGCTGTGTGATTACGCTTTGCAAATGATAAATTAATCTGCCGCGTTATGACGTCACACGTCTAAAATTTAATTTGAGTGTGTGGCGAGGGACCCCCCCTCGTATAAGGAGATTAGGGGAAACACGATATCAGGTGACCCTTGTCAAATTATAAACGCTTCGATGTACCGTAGTCGAGAGCGCGATAGAAGTTTCAATTTGCTTTCAAATTCTCTCATTTGGACGGGAATCGTAGGTGGAATATAGTTGTTTGCTTCTCAGAAGGTATTCTCTGTCGCATATAAAGCTCCACTAATGGTGTCTAGCGTGTACAATAGCTGATGTCACTATATGAACTTTCTTAATATAAATCATTTCAGTGTGCTATTGTTATCATGTATATATATTTTATAATATGGCTGTCTCTCCTTACAGCGAGGCGCGTAATGGTTTCGCCACAAAAATAGGCAGAGATTTGTTACCTACCCGCGTCAGTTAACAATGTGATCAACAATAAGATTCATATAATATATATTTTTAAGCTGGTGCATAGCTTTTATCGCTGGCTTTGAGCGCGGCGACCCAATCAAGAAATTCCGTAACGAAAATAAAACCTAACACACCCCACTCCACCTACCATGTAGCTCGCGTTCTACACATTCACACGTTGTGTTTGTGCAGTGTTTGTGAATAAGCGCGCGGCTTGACGTCGCACTGCATGCGCATCATGACAATTCTGCCCATCTCTCTCTCGCGCGGCCTAGCCTATGTGTGTGAAGGGGACAATTAATGTTTTGCTTTTGTTAATGTTTATAAATATAGCGTGGTCTTATTTTATTATTGTTTTAATATTAAATTATTATCATCTAATTATAATTGCATCAGTTGATAAAAAAATGCTATACAATAGCTTTACCGCGGCAGTCCCCGAGTGCCACACGTTTTTTTCAAACTGACTTATTTCGACTCCGCAAACACTCGTTATCTAAAAACCGTAATTTCCCGAACAGAATCAATCAAAAAGTTTATAGTGAAGTTTTGGAGAGCCGGAGCAAATCGAACGAAACTCAAATAAAATGGATTTTATATTTATTGATGATTTGGCTCAACATTCGACTAGAATTTGATACTTCGGCTCTGAAAAATAATAATTCTGAAATATGTTCTTTTAAGAATAATTGGAATGTAATATAAATAAATAATTATAAATATAAATATTTACTAACAATCACGCCACGTTAACTGGTCCCGTGATAAGTTCGTAAAGAACTTGTATTACAAGTACCAGATAACGGAAATAAATATAATATTTTTATTATACACATACATATATTTAATATACACCCATAACCCTGGAAATATATTTATATTTATCATACAAATATCTTCCCTTGGCGGGATTCGAACCCGCGACCCCCTTGTGTAGTGACCATGTCACTTACCACTACACCAGACGGCCGTTTAACATGATTAATAAAAAATCTTTTGACATGATTAATAAAAAAGTTCGCTAATAAAATAACGTTGTAATGTCGTTCAGCTTTCCCTTTAAAGCTGCAACTCATGATAGATTCGTAGCATAAATATCCAGGTTCGTAGCCTATATATCTGAAGTCGTCGTGGCTTATAGGATAAGACATCTGGTGCATTCGTATTGAGCGATGCACTGTTGTTCGAATCCCAGGCGGGTACCAATTTTTATAATGAAATACGTACTCAACAAATGTTCACAATTGACTTCCACGGTAAAGGAATAACATCGTGTAATAAAAATCAAACCCACAAAATTATAAATTGCGTAATTACTGATGGTAGGACCTCTTGTGAGACCGCGGGGGTAGGTACCACCACCCTGCCTATTTCTGCCGTGAAGCAGTAATGCGTTTCGCTTTGAAGGGTGGGGCAGCCGTTGTAACTATACTTGAGACCCTAGTGCTCATATCTCAAGGTGGGTGGCGCATTTACGTTGTAGATGTCTATGGTCTCCAAAATCACCTAACACCAGGCGGACTGCGAGCTCGTCGACTCATTTAAGCAATAAAAAAATAATCGCAAGGGTCAACCACTCCGCAGTGCAATGGAGCAGCCTCATCCTGGAGGAACCGCCTGCATGATCACGGTATCCCTACACCATGTAAGTATGATGTAGCAAGAGAAATACGAGAACGTCTATCAACTGTGTAACATATCGTCACTGCGATTCAGGAATCGTTGAATTGACGTTCAGCGACATCTGTTGATAATAGACTAAATAGAAATAAAAGTATCTCAGGACGCTCCGAGAGCCACGACAGCGTGTACGGACGTCAAAAACACACTGAACTAGTCGGGGACGCGAGACCGCGTGGAGCGCTTCGTGATTTGTCGGCGCCGCTCGGAGCCGCTTCGGCAAGCCAATCGCGGCACACTTATTTTTTCGTGTCGTTTCATTTCGTTTCATCGAATTTGAAATCACAACGATTCTAAAGAAGTTTCACTTCAAAAAAAGAATTTTCTCGAAGCATTCTCAGCAAAAAAATTAAATTAGACTGTGTCCTTCTGTAGATACGTTTACCGTACGAAGACGTTACGTGGCGCGACGCGCCGTTTGCGCGTGACGGGCGCCGACCTTTATAAATACCCTTATCGCTTGACGATTTATTTTGATCTATTTCTGATTATAGTATTTTCTGTGACATAGCACACAAATGATAAAAATGATTTTATGGCTTAATCCTGAGACTATACTGAGACCTTAGAACTTATATCTCAAGGTGGGTGACGTATTTGCGTTGTAAATGTCTATGAGCTCCAGGAACCACTAAACACCAGGTGGGCTGTGAGCTCGTACACCCATCTAAGCAATAAAAAAAAACCTGTCTGTCATGTTCTTCTTGTTAATGCCATACTGGTTAAATTCCCAAATCATCGGGATACGCTACTAATCTTTATTTTGAGGCAAACAAAGCCTTGTTTATAGCCGGCTAATAGCCATAAGCCATACAATAGCCATAGGTCATAATTGTCGTTAATGGACAATGTCAAGGTCGTAGCTGCTGTCAGACGAGGAAATTTCTCTATGCTTAAAGTACATGTAATAGTGCTTAATAAAAAAACCGGTCATAGAAATGACATGGTAATGGAATCAAACTCTCAAAAAAAGTAATTTTGTACATTAATTAAGTTATTACTAGTAGCAGGAAGTCATATAAAATTGACGGGTCGATAAAAGAAGACAAATAAATTGACCGCAGAAAAACATAAGATATTTTTTCAAACTTAATCTCAAATCTACGAAATTCTATTTAGTTAAAATCCACGCGTACAAACCGGCGAACCAAATCTAGCGAATAAATCAGCTAAACGTTGCGGCGGACAGTTTCCAAACTTTATAATTATCATGTTCATTATAATAACTAATTAGTTATTGTAATAGTCTAGTTTCTAAGTTCTAATAATTTAAATTACAACTTCTGATCGTTTCTTAGGAACAATTTCTCATAATTTTAGGAGCAAAGAATTTTAGTATGATTTTTTGTTAAAAAAGTTTTAATAACCCATAAACTTAACGAGGTTAGACGGGGAAGAAGTCGACCGATGAAAACGTGGATGGAGTGTGTGAGTAACGATATGAGAGAGAGAGAGGAGTGAGTGTTGAGACAACGGCTGTGAGAAGAGCATGGAAGAGAAAAATTAGCTGTGACGACCTCACCTAGTGGGATAAAGTGGAGAAAAAGAAGATTAACTTCAAAAGTGTATAGTGTAGATGCGCGCGAGTTGACTCCACAGCTCTACGTACATATGCACCTATGTGTGCCGTGTGTGAAGGGTGAGAAAAGCTTTGTTCAAAGGTCATTATCACTTCGAGATAGTACTTATGTTTTCTAAGGCTCCTAAAACAAACAACGAACTTTTAAGCTGTAAAGTCCATTATTATCAATAAAAGGTTGGCGCCCTCATATTTTGTGAATAAAATATTTAAAAATTCACCACCCATTAAGTATTGCTACATAGGAACTCTCCTGAAACTTGTTTGTACAGTACCCGGCGATAAATATTGCACATTGACCGTGGGAAAGGGACAGTCGGTTAATTTTTCCTTCGTAGAGCGTTATCTCTGTCGCACATTCGATGACATGTCGAAGTCGCCGTGGCCTAACGGATAAGTCGTCCAGTGCATTCGTGTTGAGCCATGCACCGTTGTTCGAATCCCAGGCATGTGCCAATTTTTCTAATGAAATACGTACTCAACAAATGTTCACGATTGACTTCCACGGTGAAGGAATAACATCGTGTAATAAAAATCAAACCCACAAAATTATAATTTGCGTAATTACTGGTGGTAGGACCTCTTGTGAGACTGCGCGGGTAGGTACCACCACCCTGCCTATTTCTGCCGTGAAGCAGTAATGCGTTTCGCTTTGAAGGGTGGGGCAGCCGTTGTAAATATACTTGAGACCTTAGAGCTCATATCTCAAGGTGGGTGGCGCATTTACGTTGTAGATGTCTATGGTCTCCAAAGCCACCTAACACCAGGCGGGCTGTGAGCTCGTCGACTCATTTAAGCAATAAAAAAATAATCGCAAGGGTCAACCACTTTGCAGTACAATGGAGCAGCCTCACCCTGGAGGAACTGTCTGCATGATCACGGTATCCCTACGGCCTACGCCAGGTAAGTATGATGTAGCTTTTTTTTTTTTTTTTTTTTTTTTTCCTACCTATACTGAGAGCCTTGAGAGGCTATGTCAGCGTAACCCTAACTTTTGTAGGTGAGCTCACGGGGCTCAAACCTGAGTGATGTAGCAAGAGAAATACGAGAACGTCTATCAACTGTGTAACATCTCGTCACTGCGATTTAGGAATTCTTGAATTGACGTTCAGCGACATCTGTTGATAATAGACTAAATAGAAATAAAAGTATCTCAGGGCGCTCCGAGAGCCACGACAGCGTGCACGGACGTCAAAAACACACTGAACTAGTCGGGGACGCGAGACCGCGTGGAGCGCTTCGTGATTTGTCGGCGCCGCTCGGAGCCGCTTCGACAAGCCAATCGCGGCACACTTATTTTTTCGTTTCGTTTCATTTCGTTTCATCGAATTTGAAATCACAACGATTCTAAAGAAGTTTCACTTCAAAAAAAGAATTTTTTCGAAGCATTCTCAGCAAAAAAAATTAAATTAGACTGTGTCCTTCTGTAGATACGTTTACCGTACGAAGACGTTACGTGGCGCGACGCGCCGTTTGCGCGTGACGGGCGCCGACCTTTATAAATACCCTTATCGCTTGACGATTTATTCTGATCTATTTCTGATTATTGTATTTTCTGAGACACAACAGACAAATGATAAAAATGATTTTATGGCTTAATCCTGAGACTATACTGAGACCTTAGAACTTATATCTCAAGGTGGGTGGCGCATTTGCGTTGTAAACGTCTATGGGCTCCAGTAACCACTAAACACCAGGTGGGCCGTGAGCTCGTCCACCCATCTAAGCAATAAAAAAATCCTGTGTCTGTCATGTTCTTCTTGTTAATACTATACTGATTGAAATCCCCAATCATCGGGATACTCTACTAATCTTTCTTTTGAGGCAAACAAAGCCTTGTTTATAGCCGGCTACTAGCCATAAGCCATACAATAGCCATAGGTCATAATTGTCGGTAATGGACAATGTCAAGGTCGTAGCTGCTGTCAGACGAGGAAATTTCTCTATGCTTAAAGTACATGTAATAGTGCTTAATAAAAAAACCGGTCATAGAAATGACATGGTAATGGAATCAAACTCTCAATAAAAGTAATTTTGTACATTAATTAAGTTATTACTAGTAGCAGGACGTCTTGTAAAACTGATGGGTCGATAAAAGAAGACAAATATATTGACCGCAGAAAAACTTAAGATATTTGTTCAAACTTAATCTCAAATCTACGAAATTCTATTTAGTTAAAATCCACGCGTACAAACCGGCGAACCAAATCTAGCGAATAAATCAGCTGAACGTTGCGGCGGACAGTTTCCAAACTTTATAATTATCATGTTCATTATAATAACTAATTAGTTATTGTAATAGTCTAGTTTCTAAGTTCTAATAATTTTAATTACAACTTCTGATCGTTTCTTAGGAACAATTTCTCATAATTTTAGGAGCAAAGAATTTTAGTAGGATTTTTTGTTAAAAGAGTATTAATAACCCATAAACTTAACGAGGTTAGAGGGGGAAGAAGTCGACCAAAGAAAACGTGGATGGAGTGTGTGAGTAACGATGTGAGAGAGAGAGAAGTGAGTGTTGAGACAACGGCTGTGACAAAAACATGGAAGAGAAAAATTAGCTGTGACGACCTCGCCTAGTGGGATAAAGTGGAGAAAAAGAAGATTAACTTCAAAAGTGTATAGTGTAGATGCACGCGAGTTGACTCCACAGCTCTACGTACATATTGCATACATGTGTGCCGTGTGTGAAGGGTAAGAAAAGCTTTGTTCAAAGGTCATTATCGCTTCGAGATAGTACTTACGTCATGTTTTCTATAGGTTCCTAAAACAGCCGAACTTTTAAGCTGTCCATTATTATCAATAAAAGGTTGGCGCCCTCATATTTTGTGAATAAAATATTTAAATATTCACCACCCATTAAGTATTGCTACATAGGAACTCTCCTGAAACATGTAAGTACAGTACCCGGCGATAAATATTGTACATCGACCGTGGGAAAGAGATAGTCGGCTAATTTTTATTTTGTAGAGCGTTATCTCTGTCGCACATTACCTAATTGACATTTGGTCCCCATAGATATTAGATAGTTGTTTCGTCACATAGAGATAGCGCTCTACAAAACAAAATTAGACGACTGTCTTTGTCTAAATATCGATGTGCAATATTTATCGCCTGGTACTGTATATACGGCATAACAAAGTTAGTAGATGCCAAAGTCAGGCATCTTACCTTAAACTAAATAATTAGTACCTCTATGGATTGAAGCTTTGATAAAATCCGTTTATACCACTATTTAATCATCAATCGAGTTATGTTATATAATAATTTTGTTTAGTCTGCCATTGGATCAAAGAATCAATTTCTATATTATTATGGTACATAACAACAAAAAAAATTAGATTTTAACAAAATTTTAATGTAAAACTTTAAGAGATTGACTGATTTCCGTGGAAACCTTAAATACGCAAGTAGTTTCATTCGAGAGGAACTAATGGGAAGCATCCGAGCTTAATGTAAATAAGCACTACGTTGTACACATAAACACTTGAAGCAAAACCGACCTTGAGGAGATTTTCTCAAGCTTATGCAAATATCCTTAAATTGCTATACCGTCTTGTGACTGGTACTAGAATAGCTTACTGATGCTACTTACTTTTGAGGGCTTTTGATTTTTTTCCTTATAGCTGAAAGTGGACAAAGGATATCATCATCTATCCTTGTGTAAAATTTTCCAAGAATATGTCTTATTGGTCACATACAATGTGGCTCTAAATAAACTTACTTTCATTGTATTTCCTGGGCACGTCATAAATACGTATTTGGGTTGGATTAGCATCGGCTTTGCTGTGCTTCAAACTGGAATACATACGTATGTGATTAAGTGTAAAAATACATTGATAGCTTGATAGATTTAGCAGTAGGCAGCGGCTTGGCTCTGCCCTTGGCATTGTTGAAGTCCATGGGCGACGGTAACCACTCACCATCAGGTGGGCCGTATGCTCGTCTGCCTACAAAGGCAATAAAAAAAAAAGAAATAGTAAAACACGATACGCTCTATATTTGGTACTAAAGCTGCTATTTACGGCAACGCCCATTGCCGAATTCTCCGTAGCTTTATAATAAAAATAGCAATGGTTAAGAATAACATTTCATTTAAACTAACAAAAGCTAAAAATCTCAGTGAATTTAGTTTGCGATTTTTTTTAAAATATGTCTTATCTGCAACCTCGAAGGAATGGAGGCCATTAAAAAGTCACAAATTCTAGCGTGCTCGCTTACGTACCTACTCACCCAGCATTATCATTATTATAATTTAGGCACCAAAAAAAAAAAAAACGAACGCTCGAAAAATCTTTCTTCGGAAATTCGGTTAAAGGCAATTTATTTTATTTATTTATTTATACTTTATGCACAAAACAAAAGTTGTACACAGGCGGACTTAATGCCGTGGGCATTCACTTCCAGTCGACCATAGGGTGGTGCAGAGATAATGCATGGTAGGTGCATTAACAAAATAATAACAAACAAAAACAAAAAACAAAAAGAGAACAAAATCAAAACAAAAATCTTCCTTAAAATAACATCTCAGTATTATAGAATACACATAATGTTAAATATAGGTACTTATCTATTACATATGACTTTGTATGCATAAATAAATAAATAATAATATAATAAATATTTACTTACAATCACGCCACGTTAACTGGTCCCGTGATAAGTTCGTAAAGAACTTGTGTTACAGGTACCAGATAACGGAAATAAATGTAAGATTTTTATTATACACATACATAATATATTTAATATACATCCATAACCCTGGAAAAGACATTTTATATTTATCATACAAATATCTTCCCTTGGCGGGATTCGAACCCGCGACCCCCTTTTGTAGTGACCATGTCACTTACCACTACACCAGACGGGCGTAGCATACTACAATTTAATTTAGTACTTTATCTTTTTTTTTTTTGCGTCGATCGGCTGCCGGTCTTACGGTTCTGGTCTCTTTCCGTCACCAGAGCTTGTGGACATCGCAATCCAAATTACAGTGCTCTTCAAACGTCGGGTTGCAACTTCGAGTGTATTAGAATAGCAACTATTTAACTCCACAAAGTGAAACACATGACTGTTTCGTGGAGATATGAGTTAAGACGTTCCTTTTGTTAAAATTTAATGCATAGTCGTTCTCATAACTCTTTCTATAGCTTTATCGTTGCTAGACTAGATTGCGATGACCTTGTTTTTTATTGCTTAGATGGGTGGACGAGGTCACGGCCCACCTGGTGTTAAGTAGTTACTGGAGCCCATAGACATCCACAACGTAAATACGCCACCCACCTTGAGATATAAGTTCTAAGGTCTCAAGTATAGTTACAATGGCTGCCCCACCCTTCAAACCGAAACGCATTACTGCTTCACGGCAGAAATAGGCAGGGTGGTGGTACCTACCCGCGCGGACTCGCAAGAGGTTCTACCACCAGTAATTACGCAAATTATAATTTTGCGGGTTTGATTTTTATTACGCGATGCTATTCCTTCACCGTGGAAGTCAATCGTGAACATTTATTGAGTACGTATTTCATTAGAAAAATTAGTACCCGCCTGAGATTCGAACACCGGTGCATCGCTCAACACGAATGCACCGGACGTATTATCCATCAGGCCACGACGACTTTATAAGAAGGAGACTTGAAGGAGAAACAGATGCTTGCGGTGTAATTTCGTCAAACATTCGGCCTACCAGATGTTATGCAGTCACTGTCGCTACTGGACTTCACTTATGCTACAGATATACTAATGCCACCTTACTGTTTGAGTGGTGTCTTATGGAACGTGGAAGTTCGTCACGTAAATCATAAATGCAAGTCAAGTTAACCTAAAATGTGTTTATGATAAAGTTTTTTTCTGTGAAACATCATATTTTTACATATCAAAGACCTGACCTAAATTTGTAAAACTCAATGTACCAACTTAGATAGCCTCGCATATTTCATTTTAAGTTTCACAGGTAAAATCTGCACTTGAGACGGCTTAAGCTTTCGCAAAAACCTCGAAAAAAGTCTTTTTAAAATTTTGATGCTGGGAATTAGTTAATCATTATTATTATTTTTATTATTATTTTGTTAACTTACTGATGAGGATTTTTTTGGGGATGATTCTCCCTGGTGCTAGAACACCATTTAAGCTAGAAGATAGTTTTGTAGGTCAATTCAAATTATAGTAGTTTATGTAGCTGTTCATATTCATATCACCAAGGGTATCATCACCATTATCTTCTATATATTTATGCCGCAAAGTAATAATCCATTCCGATTTAAAGGACAAGTCACCTATATTAATATACAATTTAGACTTCAATCTCATGTCTCCCACATCCACACCAGGGCTAGCCTCCTTATTATATACATCATCCTCACCAACATCATCATCACTGCGGATTGTCGATAATCCCATTCTCACGGATCATTTGGAACCTTGGGTCTGCGGAGGGACATCGGTTCCCTCTGTATTTTGTACCGTATGTTCCATGGGGAATGCTCTGATCAATTTTTCGAGATGATACCGACATCTCGTTTTTGCCATCGCACCGCCCGCCGCCGGAGTAGAGCTCATCCATACTACCTGGAGCCATTGCGGTCATCCACAGTGCGTTTTTAGAGGTCTTTTTTGCCACGTAATATTCGGCTATGGAATGAGCTCCCCTCCATGGTGTTTCCTGAGCGCTATGACAAGTCCTTTCAAACGAGGCTTGTGGAGAGTATTAAACGAAGGGCAGCGGCTTGGCCCTGCTCCTGGCATTGCTGAAGTCCATGGACGACGGTAACCACTCACCATCAGCTGGGCTGTGTGCTCGTCTGCCTACAAGGGCAATAAAAAAAAGTCATCATTCCATCATTCTATTTTTAACATAAAAACATCACTCCTGCCATGATGGAAGGGAGAACATGCCTGAGCAGAGGGGAGCTGTCCAAGGCCAGATACGTGCCCCATAACCCCACGAGGACCCAGCAAGTATATCTCCAGGTAGATGGTGATATTCTCGTTGTAATGTCGATGCTCTCCCGTAACCTCATAACACATGGTGAGCCTTTGAGTTCGTTCATACATCTAATCGGGTCACTGTTATATAGCTCTGGCCATCATTAACTGCTTCACTTCTACTAGACTAACTTATCCCTAATCTCGTCCGTAAAATCAATACCCTTCAAGACGCGCAAGTAGTTTTGTTGGCGCGACAGCTTTGAGGATTCCAGTCGTCTCTTATTTTTTCCCGTCCAATTTCTGCCCACAATTATACTCCGAATTTCTAATAAATTTCGCCCTTTGATCATACATAAAATGCTCAGGTCAGAAGGATAGGACATTACAAAACTTTTTAATTATTTTGGGAAGGAGCGTTCATTTTGTGATGTCTATGGTCTGTATCGCGTTATTGTTTGTACACCTCGTTTACAGCATTAGAAAAATGTAAAACATATAGTACGAATGTTATATGTTTTTAATTCACAAACGAAGTGAACTAGAAAAAAATCCATGCAAGTCCAAAAACGTTCCTCTGGTGAATGTAAAGAGTCGACAAGTGGCCAGAAACGCAAGCTAAATGCGCCGCTTATCTATACCAATAGAGTGAATTTATTACATAAGATATATACATATGTATGTGGTTAGAAAAATAAACCAAACACATGAAAACGTTATGCCAATGCCACCATTTGTAGTGTTAGCTAAAGTGTGCATCGCAGCATCTAAAGGCTTTCATAATGATGATCAATAATATCACAGAACATACATAAAAGAATACAAGGCTTTGTTTCTATTTCAGTCGTTGAGTATTCTGTGGGTCATTCCCGACCATAGATCACTGGAAGTTCTTGTTTGAGACGCGACTCGGAATACTAATGCCTTAAGGAATTGATATGATGTAGTTCTTCCAAGGTGCTTTTGGATGCGTGCCTGATTTATTACTCCTTTTATTGGCTTTGGATAGAAGTGTGCTTATATAAGATGGTCGAAAATCGTCTCATTTATTTAATAAGTCAAATTAGGTTTAAATATATTCACAGTAGACTGAAGTTGGGCGTGCCTCACTCTGTAACTACTGACCGGTATTTATCATTTATTTATTTATCACTATAACGTTATTAGACTTTAAAAACACTACGTATAAACACACGTAATCATGAAATTTTCCAAATAGTTAGGTTCACTATAACCATGTAAGATTCTTGGAACCACCAGCATCTAGTAATGAATTCCTCGATGCAGTATATCAATTGCGTGATCAGTTTTTTTTGCCGAACACCCATCTAACTTACCCATCTTGAGACAAGTGAAGATACAGAATACGTATAAAGTTTCGAGGGTGAAGGGAAAAAGGGTGAAGGCTGAAGGGAAAGGACACATTTCAATTGAGTTCCTAATAAAAAGGGCGTTGCTAAGGGGTACCCCACGTTGATACAGAATCAGACTGCGTAAGGTACGGAATTAAAATACAATTGGGCAATTGTGTTTTTCGTTTGCTTTCTAAGACTATATCAACCCGTATGATACTGTGAAGGATTAAAATTCCCGGTTAACTCGTAATAAGCGACGCATCTACGCGGAGGCTCAAATTTAACAGCAAGTACCAAGTTTTCTAAATTCATAAATATGTAGAATTGGGATAGTGGCTCATAAAATGAAACTATTTTACTATTAACTACACTTTTATTCTTCTTTTCTAAAATCTTCTTTATTATAATAATTTTAAATCAACTGACACCTTTTACGCCTTGCTCATTCAACCGTCTGTCATTTTGCCTAACATTCTCTTTTCCCTTTCCTACCGTTCTCTCACTCACATCTTAACGCTCCGTTCCACACTCTTTTCATACGTTCCATTCTTACCAGTCCTACACATATAATAAAATAAAATATAATACGAAATCACGGCCTGCGATAATTATAATTTTCGTGTTATCTTAAGGTGTGTTGTCACAGGGGAAATCACAGTACCACTCTTACCACTCCTCTTCCTGTTTCTGCTTGGAAGTAGTCATGCGCTTCTGTTCCAATGGCGAGGCAGTTGTTATACAGTACAAGAGAGATCGACCTCGTGTTTCCTGATGGGTGGCGGCATTAACGTCGTTATGTCTATAAATTTAGGTAACCACTTCAAAGCAAACGTACAGAGCAGATTATATGCCCTTTTGTAGCAATAAAAATTAAAAAAATAAATTGTAAAGAAAAATATTTTTTAAAATGAAACAAATACCCATGTGTACGGGAGTATATCTGTTTGAAGGGTAGAGAGACGTTTTGGAAATTCCTATCAAGTTGGATCAGCAAAAAACAGCGAAAAAATTAGGTATACGGTGAATAAATCCCAAAAAAAATTTGACACGAAAATGATCATGCACACATCTCGTTTATTCTCAAATTATCTCGAATCACATTTTTTTCTGATAGCTTTGCCCCATCTCATATTTTATATCGCGGTCTTATTCATATTCGAGCGTTTCCATTTATCGTAATTCCAAAGCGAAGGATCCGGTTTATTTTTTTCATCGTATATCAAGATAGAAACCGGTTATAACCGAATCGAACCGGTTATAAAGCAAATCGAACAACGAAAAGCACCGATTGCCAGTTCTGGTACGAATATAACAATGTTTGCTCTGCTGTGTTGTCAAGCCAATTTCGATTGAACTAGTTCATGATTGAGGTATTCAAAAGCCGATAGACGTGTTTTCATCCTACTGACTACAGCTATTAATAGATCACAGACGAATGGTTGAATAAACATAGCCCAAATTAGTTTAAAATACCAGTAGTCTGCTTTCGATAAAAACGCCCCTACAGCGCGTTGTAAATTTTCGGGGAATTTCTATAGCCCTTTAATATGTTCTGTAATAGATGTACCAAAAAATATTTGAATCTTTGTAACTTGTTGAAGTGATTTAATATAAAAATTACCACCGGAAATATCCTAAACGAAAATCTAAGCTCAAAACCTGACAACCCAGACAGCTACTCTTTGATTAACGAATTTTTAGGTCACACCGAAACGTTGGAACGATAAAAACCGGCTAACTTGATTGTCTGCGCGACGGGACACGCCAGGGCTTTCAAAGGATATCTAGTTTTTATACCATCCGTCTAATTAACTGTTCACTAACGAAGTCTTCCGAATATTTTCAAAATAAGAGTTCACATAGAAAACAGCGTCCGGGTCATTTTTATCATCAAAATGTGTATTGTTTACTTGCTTGCTCTTACTCGTAACGCTAAGAGTTATGGTACTAATGGATATGATGTTTTGATGAAAGGCTTAACGCATTTAATTAAATTAATCTCTCAGTCGATCGACGAGAGATAATATTCTACTCCCAGTTCACCATAAATTTTCAAATTCAAATTCGAAATCATTTATTTCAACTTGGATGTGAGACCATCACGATTGAGACGATGCCACCGTTCTGATTTTACATTTGCACCATCCGCCACCGGAGTCAAGGCTCTCACTAATTGCGATCGTTATGTTCAATCCAAAAGCGTTTTTAGAGCTCATATTTTCTGTGCACCATCTCTTTCTATGCCCGTCTGGTTTCAAAGGGAAAAATAAAACTGGCGGTGAGAGGGATTGTTTTTCAGTTGTCATTGTTAGTTCGTTAACAACACGCACAATACAGAAAGCAATATAAAAAACCGATCTAGAACGAAACAAAATTTATCAGCAATCTTTCATTTGATGTCGTCCCCCGCGGCCATCACTCTTACAGTTATGTCGTACCGGATCATTGGGGGCGATCTAAAAGTTTGCGCCGCCAAAACTTCCAACGAATTTTCCTGAGAACTGACACTAATCCCTACAGACGTGGCTCGGTCGCCGCTTAAATTATAAAACCCGATTAGGGCCTTGCGCGAATGTTTTACGACCGAAATGGGATGCCTTTAGATGTGTTGGGCCAATTATTTTGATGTCTTAGTCCTTGTCGAAAATTCTTGGATCGGCATGTTCTTTTACATAGTCTGTGTTTGCTGCTATTGTTACAAAACATATTTTTCACTAGAATATGATAGAACTGTAACTTTTGTTCCCAGAAGTTTTATTGTGAAAAGCGCTATGTTAAGAAAACATAAACATCAACAGTTTTGATAAAACTTCATAATATTTTAGTTTTTTATGTTTCAATGTAGTGGTTTTTAGCACCCGAGAAATTTTATCTACGGAATGCTATTTCCTATACATACGCGAGTGTCTTTAAGAACGTTTTTCAGCTGAAATAAATCCCCTGCTTCATATATGCTTCATTGAAGCTTTATAGCAATAACCAGCACTCCAATATCAACATATACTGAATACTGAAAATAGTTGGTACGTCGATGCACCCTCTCATTAACTGGAGTGCTCTAAGGAATTGTTCGAGATGATACCGTGATCTCGTTTTTACCATCGCACCGCCCGCTACTGGAGTAGAGTTCATCCATACTACCTGGAGCCACTGCGGTCATCGACAATGCGATTCCAGGGGTCTTTCTTGCCGGGTACCATCCGGCTATGGAATGAGCTCCCCTCCACGGTGTTTCCCGAGCGCTATGACATGTCCTTCTTCAAACGATACTTGTGGAGAGTATTAAGCGGTAGGCAGCGGCTTGGCTCTGCCCCTGGCATTGCTGAAGTCCATGGGCGACGATAACCACTCACTATTAGGTGGGCCGGGCCGTATGCTCGTCTGTCTACAAGGGCAATAAATAAATCAAAAAAACTTAGACACTGTACCACCAAAGCATGAGAACTCTCTGGCCAGCAACCGTTCACAAAATGAACCGGCCAAATTACTAATTTGTACAAAATCTTCTCCTTTAAATAATTGACCAGACGAGTTCGCGGTCTATCTGGTTTTGATTCACTATCGAAGCCCAAATACATCTTATCGACTTGAACGAGTATCAATTCGGATTCTCTATCATTTTGTATAACAATTATTCCAGAGTTTACTTCGCAACGTATAATAGATTTGCGACATTAAAAAAAGAATGGACGCGTGCATCTTTGGCTCTTTCTCTTTTCTAACGCAGCTTAAATTCAGAATATGCGCTCTTGTGCCGTTTCCTTCATAAACCTTTTTCATTGACACGTAATATGATAATCGCATTTCGTGTCATCACTACATAGTATAAAACAGTCGCTTTCTCTGTCCCTATATCTGTCCTTATGCTTAAATCTTTAAAACTACGCAACGGATTTTGATGCATTTTTTTTAATAGATAGAGTGATTGAAGAGGAAGGTTGTCTACATGACGACCTGGGCCTCGAATCAATCCAGAAATACATGAAGTCAGCGTCGGAACGGTACTTCGATAAGGCTATGCGTCATGATAATCGCCTTATCGTTGCCACCGCTGACTACTCCCCGAATCCTGATCACGCAGGAGCCAGTCACCGTCGACGCCCTAGACACGTCCTTACGGATCCATCAGATCCAATAACCTTTACATTAGACGCCTTCAGCTCTAACACTAGGAGCCGGCTTAGGGACCCCGGTAAGCGTACTCGTCGAACTCGACAAAGAGTTCGACGTGCAACCTAACCCATGAATCAGCTCGCTGAGTTTCTCGCCGGATCTTCTCAGCGGATCGCGATTCCGATCCGGTAGTAGACTCATTCGCGAAGGAGCTGCTCTTGAGCTGTTAGGTCTCCTTCGGAGGCGCTCGGGCAGCTGTTAGCAAATGCCACCCCTTCTGGCTGAGCCTTTGCTCGCCCACCTGTCCTGGTGAAACTGGAAAGGCCTCCGGGCATCAGTAATCCTTCAATCACAAAAAAAGGAATGTTTATATGTATAATAACATCCATTAAATAGCGGAGAAATCAATAATAAATTACAGTTAATAAATTACATCTGAAGCGAAGCGAGGGCGGGTCGCTAGTTAAACATAACATCAACATATAACGCTGAATTTTCGTCTTTTAATACATGTTACCATTTCATTGTTATACGTACACTAATATCAAATCAAAAATATACAATTCATTGTGAAGTTACGCAATAAAAACGCCCTCAAAAAACCTTCGTCGGGGCTTAAGAATTTAGAGACCGCAGTTGAGTCACAAGTTTCATTTTGATTTAAATTGTGTTTGAAAAGTTTACTGCGCCGCCAAAATTTTAATATATTTCATGTCAACTCCACTGCATCTTAATTATAATGTCCAGCTCATGCTCCCATGGTTAAGCTATTTAGATGCTTCACTAGACATAACGGTTTATCCATCTCTGTAAACTTGTAATGTACTTTACCACTACTAATTATGCCTTTACTACTACTTCCCTATTTCGGTCTCTTAGCACCAGTGAACCGTTTTAGGCGCCTACATCATAACAACAATTCGCAACTTGTTCTATAACAGGGTGGGAAGCTGCCGTTGTAACTATACTTAGACCTTAGAACTTATATCTCAAGGTGGGTGGCGCATTTAGATCGTAGATGTCTATGGGCTCCAGTGGGCTGTGAGTTCGTCCACCAATCAAAGCAATAACAAAAAGAACTTGTTTTACAAATGACGGGAGCTTTTGTATCCACCTCCTGTATACTTTTACACTGCAATACATACTTAGGTTAAAAAAATAACACTCTATAATCACCATTCAATTTCACAATTCGGCAACATACACCGGGCCGGCTGGAAGCTCGTAAAACAAACTGATTCGCGACAGCTCTACTTTATATACGTAATTACTGAAACTTTACCAATACTTTGGAGTGAAATCGATACGCACCCCCAACGGCAGGGGTGTAAATTAAACGCCCGATGTTGCAGCCGAATGAACCGAGTTACAGTTTCGATTATAATCCAGATGATTTTTATCAAAAGCGATAATTATGCATTTTTCTCTCGGAGCTTTTGAAATATTTTAGTTTTACCAATTAGCGAGCCTTTAAGCAGTGATGTTTACTTACTTAACTCTGAACTTAATTTTAGAATAAAAAGTTCTTGTCTATATTTTTTTTTGTCTATAGCCAAATTGGATTATTTCTAATTTCATTAAAAATGCTCCAAGAATGCTGCTGGTTCATTCTCCAATTAATACTTTTTTTTATTTTTTATTAATTTAACGCATATTTTTTAAACAGATGTGGCGATGTTATCTTTTATCAAATAAAAGATTTTTATGACAACCAATAAATATTCCTCAGTAAGTTTTCAAGATATGTGTTTTATTGACAAGCTTTATGTAGGTGCTAAATGATTTTACTCTATTTTTTATAATTATACTAGCTTTTGTCCGCGACTCCGTCCGCGTCAAATAGCTACTTTGGCATAACGCTCAATTTTACCCGCCTCTTCATTTACGTAGAAAGTGAAAATATTGTTGAATTATAAAACGTTCAGGAACTATTTAAACCCCTATTTTGAAATATTCTTTATTGGTGCTCCACTTGTATTGGTTTTACCGTGATGTTATATAGCCTTCCTCAATAAATGGGCTATCTAACACTGAAAGAATTTTTCAAATCGGACCAGTAATTCCTGAGATTAGCGCGTTCAAACCAACAAATTCTTCAGCTTTATAATATTAGTATAGATATTCATAAATCTGCGTTATGAATTTGGATTGAAATCTGGTCATTAGTAGAATTAACTTGTAATCATTATTTTTTGCGATTTTTCAAAAATTCATAGACGGGCTTCCACAAGCCGGCCTGAACTTAGAGACTTTTGCGTTTACAAAAAAACTTACGGTAGACATTTTCAAATTAATTACTTGGGTATTATTTTGCTGCTAACATAGAATTTCACTTAAAACAAACAACCTAAGTTTTAATAAATCATTAGTTTATCCTCAAATGCCCACACGTCACTCATATATCTTACATAATGCTGTTTTGAATCGGACCCCTCTAAGCCTCAAGTTATGGTACGAGCCTCGAGTCCATGAACCACTATAGGGAAGTACAAAATCAAAATTAATGTTTACGATCGCCGCCTCGGTTGACGGGGCCGCTAGTTTCGACCGTAAAGTTTTACTCTTGTCTCTGTACACTTTAGGAGCTTGGAGTTGTTTTTTTATTGATCATCACATTTATTTTTTGTATCGTAGTCATATTTGATCGCTTTCTAAATAAGTATGTTAGCACTAATCATACCACTAATTTTACTGGTGGTAGGACTTCTTGTGAGTCCGCGCGGGTAGGTACCACCACCCTACCTATTTCTGCCGTGAAGCAGTAATGCGTTTCGGTTTGAATGGCAGGGCAGCCGTTGTAACTATACTGAGACCTTAGAACTTATAATATATCTCATGGTGGGTGGCGCATTTACGTTGTAGATATTTATGGGCTTCAGTAACCACTCAACACCAGGTGGGCTGTGAGCTCGTCCACTCATCTAAGCAAAAAAAATAATAAAAAACTACACTTACTGGTACCTATAATATAGGTATGGTAGATATTATCTACCACAGCGGGTGGATAATGGTATACGACGAGTATTATTCCAAATAAACAAAACATAACAAAGTATAATAACTATAGATTAATTGGTAAAAAAAAGTAATGAAGTCAAATGTGCAAAAGCAATAAGATGATACCTGAATTTTCAAAAGTTCAAAATGGGCCATTTGAACCCTTATGGTATGTTTAGTGTTAAGCGCTTAGTAACACCAACCACCGTGTTCAAGATTAATTGTAATATTGTCCTGTTACGATCTGAGTCGCTATTTTTCTTTAAGATATTTGACAGCTCATTTATAAATAGACTACATAACGTTAGTTAAAACAAAAGTTTTTGGAATATTTTGTAGAGTGGCGTTGATAATGTTTATTTTATATATTGGTATAGATTCTTTTGATTCTAGGCTAGCTTGCTTGCTTGAATTGTAAAAACGTATTAATCATAGTTGTATGTAAATTCTAACCTTTGCATTAGACGTCTTCAGATCTAACACTAGGAGCAGGCTGAGGGACCCCGGTAACCGTACTCGTCGAACTCGACAAAGACGGTTGACGTGCAACCTAACCCATGCATCAGCGCGCTGAGTTTCTCGTCGTATCTTCTCAGCAGGTCGTGATTCCGATCCGATAAGTAGATTCATTCGCGAAGCAATTGCTCTTGAGTTGTTAGGTCTCCTTCGGAGGCACTCGGGCAGTTGTTAGCAAATCCCGTCCCTCCTGGTTGAGCCTTTCCTCGCTCATCTGCCCTGGTGAAACTGGAAATGCCTCCGGGCCACCAGTAATCTTCTAATAATAATAAAAAAAATGTGAATTCTTTAATCGTATGTCGTGTTAAGTGAGATTAAGCGTATCTTTGATTCAGGCTGTTCGTCTTAGGCTAGTCACGTATAAATTGTGTAAGACGTGTCGAAACGTAGTCTAGAAATTTATTCCTTACTCAAGAAAACGTAATATTATTCATGTTGTGAATATTGAATAGATGGGCGGAGACGCTCGCGGACAGCCTGATGCTAAAACGTTACCGGAGATCATCAGAAACCGTAGGCTACCGCCCACTGCTCACTCATTGAAAAATGAAGTCGAACTCATGACCTTACTGACAGGCTCTCCGACTATTTTTGGATACGTTTTCGCATGTCTTATTCACGGTTTGTTTTTATTGTAACTGGCTTCTATTATGGCGTCTTTTAAAAGCTCTTGATGGTATTGAACAAGTAAGAGTAAATTACGTTATAGAGGACAAAAAAGGGGCTTTGCGTAGTCGTAAAGCTAAGCCTGATGTAGACATTCTCCAACTCCTAAATACTATTTCGTAGATAATATCCAGCTCCTGGATCATAACTGGGTCGAACAGCTCATTTTAATACTTAATTTCGTTACGTTATAATATCAACGACTGACTTATAAGATCACTATAAAGCCTGCTTTATGGTAGTGGAGAGGTCTTGATTCCTACTTCAGAAGTTAACTAGCTATTTGAGAGTTTGCAGCGTATGCTTCAACTTAAGGATGTGGTGACAGAAATTTTAATTGTGTGTATTTCTGCCGTGAAGCAGTAATGCGTTTCGGTTTGAAGGCTGGGGCAGCCGTTGTAGCTGTATTGAGACCTTAGAACTTATATCTCAAGGTGGGTCGCGGCATTTACGTTGTAGATGTCTTTGGGGTCCAGTAACCACTTCACACCAGGTAGGCTGTGAGCTCGTCTACCTATTTAAGCTATATAAAAAAAAGTATAATAGTACTTCGCTTTAAAGCCTTCCCGTTGACAGTTAGTGAGTCCTAAGTTCCTAATGAGTCCTAACTTAAGTTTTACATTTTGTGGCCATAAATTTTTAAATACACAATAACATTATTGTACTTTCCAAAATATCATCGAAGCGTCGAAGAGAGTATTAAATTTTTGATTCGTATTCAAGCTAAAACTAAGGTGTGCCGTGTACGTGATACTCGAAGACCTAGACAGCTTAGTGCTTAGCCTAATAATTAACTTACACACCCAAAGGCGAGAACAGGGATGAGGGTCGTATTTTTTTGGACTAACCGATAATTCGAAGAATTTATTTTTATGCTATTAAAATTTATTTTTGTTACATCTCTAATAATAGATAATTTTGTTTATCTTAAACAATCTGTGTTGGAAATTTAACTTCAATAAATGTACAGAAGTTGAATTTTGGTAAGCGATATTGCATGTCCTACTTCAGGCGAGTCGTGGACAGATTCAGTTATACCCTTGTTTTTTTTTAATCCTACCTAAACTTGAGAGGCTATGCCAGCGTAACGTAACGTATACGTGAGCTCTCGGGGCTCTAAGCTGGAGGCGTTGCTAACACTAGGCCTAGCAAGAGCAGTGCTTCGCAGAATCTACCATCGGATCGGAAACGCGACCCACTGAGAACATTCGGCGAGAAACTCAGTGGGCTGTGTCTATAGTTTAGTTTACTCGCCGAACCCTTCGTCGCAAGTGACAGGTTCAATGAAAACGGTGACCGGTGCTTAAGCTACCTAAAAGCAACGTCAGTGGATCGCGAGGATCCGAAATGACGCGAGCCCTTGGTGATGATGACCCGTCAGTGTCAATAACTATTTCCATCACATTGGCTTGAGTAGCACGACTATAGATGATAGTTTTATCAGAGTACACGAGCAGACACGCTCGCGCTTACCTGGTCTCAAGTGACCACTGGATTCCAGATCTCTTAACTATTCCTATCTGAGGATGATGATCTCCTATATGAGGTCGAAATAGATCGGTTACAGGACTATTTTACTTCGAACGTGATTTTGTGCATTTGTAATGTGTGTGCTTGTGATTGAAACTATTAAATGAAGAGAAACCAATTAAACACTATACGTATATTAAGTTATTAACGCAGCGATATAGCCATAATAGAAACTGGTATAAGCATTTGAGCTTCTTCCAACGACAAAATAAGATTTTATTGTGCTATCATTATAAATAAATACCTTTTTAGTAAATAGTGATATTTGAGAAGATGAAACTGCTACGAATTTTTTATTATAATCCAAATATTTTTTATACGCTAGACAAGCTAATATATCACCTGACATCATCTTATTGGAAACCCACTCTGAGGGACGAAATTGAACTGTATAGTTGAAGCTTTTGAACTGTAATGCGTAACCTTGCAGAAATAAGCAAAATAGTAGTACGACTCGTGCCGATCGATCCACTTAAGATTTTAATATTTTAAAGGTTTCCATTTCAAGAATAGTCTGAATTTATTAAACAGCTTTTCGCTGTCAATGTCAGCCCTAGTATAAGATCGAACGCCGACCTGTCGTCGAGAACCGAACTGCGCTGAGCTGTCGGCAAATATATTTTAACGCTCACTTGTAGGAAGAGCTCACAACGGAATTACTTCATCAATACTACGGTGTCTCAAACTCGAACCGCCATCATACTCATTTTATAGTAAGACTAGCGGCCCGCTCCGGGTCCTCCTGGGTCTTTAACAAAAACTTCATCGATATTTGATATTGTTTTTTTTTTAAATAAAAGAACACTTATTGCGGCATAACTACAGTAGTTAGACATATGCTGTCGCGACACTTTTGTAATTAATAATGTGTTCTACAAAGTCGTAGTACATTATTTTATTCTATCAACAATAGTTTTCGCAGGGCACGCGACGAAAATAATATTTTAGGTAATTTTTTTACAACTTGGATTACATTATTGGAGTTTTAGTAAAGATCCCTAATTTTTTTCAAAAAAGATTATAGCCTATGTCACTCGGGAATAGTGTAGCTTCCAAATAGTAAAAGAACTTTTCAAATCGGTTCAGTAGTTTCGGAGTCTATTCAATACAAACAAACAAATCTTTCCTCTTTATAATATTACTAAGTATAGATTAGTATAGATCTGACGATACAGTTTTTAAGGGCTTCTAAGGCCTCTATACTCTATTCCAATTACGAAATCCCATGAGACAGATGTTATTATTATGTTCTTATGTGTGTGAACTAATTGTATAAAGATTTAGATTGATTGTGTATTTTTTAAATGGTGTTTACGACAATGAACGAAAAAAGTTTATTAATTCAAACTAGTGGTCCCGCAGTAGTCGAAATTCGACTATAATTAATTGAAATTATAAGTTTGAACATTATTATGGTTATATTGTCAAAGATATACTTCTATAATCACAGATTTCGCCAAGACTACACTATAGACAAATATTATTAAAGATAAACAATATTAACCTATTTTCAATTTGACCACAGTTTTTGACAAACTAAAGTCTGACAATAAACAAAGAGTATATATACATAATATTATTATGTGTGTGTGTTAAATACATGGCAGTGTGTGTAATGTTTTCTTTATTGATTTGATGTATCTTTTGTGCATTATTTAAAAAAAATATTAGCATTGTGCACTCCTTCTCTATAAGTGTGGGAAATTTCGTACTCCTCCGTCCGCGCAATTTTCGTAAAAAGGGATACAAAGTTTTTGCTTCACGTATTATAGGAGATTATGCGAAACGCGAAGAGTTACGTTCTAAGAAGTGTCAAAACTTCGTAATTGGAATAGAGTATAGGAGATGGTTTTTCTTGTTAATTCGATTCAATATCGCTATTGTTACAGGGTATATGAATGATATTCGATATCTCGGTCGGTACTTGGAATTCGTAAAATGTACTAAATAAGCAAAATATTTAATCCTACGATATTTACATTATAATATTAAAAATTTATGTATAATAGCCTAGAATAGCTTCAGTCCGTCTCTTCCCGTAGGCATAATGATCAACTAAAGTATTTAGCGGAGAATGGGTTGCAACATGGCTCTAAATATTATTATTATACAAATGGTAATGCGATCACCAAGCGACATTGTCTGGTTCTTGGGTTTATTGAACGCACGCATAGCTAGGTTCCGGTTTCAAGGACAAGATAGTCGATAAACGCAATTCAGGTTTAAACCTAGTGGGTGGCGATCAGTTATAGTGTCTAGGGGTTGCATTGATTACAAAATTGGGGCGAGAGTCGTCGTGGCCAAAGGATAAGACGTCCGGTGCATTTGTATGTAATGATGCATCGGTGCTCGAATACCGCCAGCGGGTACCAATTTTTCCAATGAAATACGTACTTAACAAATGTTCACGATTGACTTCCACGCTGAAGGAATAGCATCGTGTCAAAACCGGCAAAATAATAATTTGCATAATTACTGGTGGTAGGACGTCTTGTGAGTCCGCACGCGTAGTTACCACCAACTACCCTGCCTATTTCTGCTGTGAAGCAGTAATGCATTTCGGTTTGAAGGGTGAGGCAGTCGCTGTACTGTTAAAAGTACTTAGAACTCATGTCTCAAGGTGGGTGGCGGCATTTACGTTGTATGGGCTCCAGTAACCACTTAAAATCAGGTGGTCCGTGAGCTCATCCGCCCATCTAAGCAATAAATAAATAAAAAATAAATGAATAAGCACCGCCATCTTCCTCATGAAATCGAGAGAGGTTTTATTGTACAAATGACACGACGTGGTTTTCATGACGATGCCTAATACAATTTTTAATTTTCGTTCAATCATCCTTCGAAGAATCTTCATAATTCGAATTCACAACAGCCTTCGGAAAACAACGGAACATTTCGAATGGTTCGTTATTAAAATTGTTTTTTTGATAATCGTTTGTGCCCATTTTCTTGTGTAATTGGATCGTTGGGAACGAAAGATAATTTCACGTTTTAAACAATTAATTGAGATTTTACGAAACGCACTCGATCTTTAATGTTACAAAATAAGTTTGTTACGAATTGTTCGTTGATTGCTTTTCTAGAGAATTGCCCCTTTCGCGTTCTTAATAATATTAAAAAAATGGACTGGGCGATAAAAAGAATGATCGTGTAGAAAATGAGGAAAATAAATCTTTTTTTCGTGAACGCAAGTGTAATTTAGTTCTTAACTAGATACGTTTGCTTTAAGATACTGATGCAACGTAGTTTTTTTTTTATTGACCAGATGGGTGGACGAGCTCACAGCCCACCTGGTGTTAAGTGGTTACTGGAGCTCATGGACATCTATAAAGTTAATGCCGCCACCCACCTTGGGATATGAATTCTACGGTCTCAGTATAGTTACAACGGCTGCCCCACCCTTCAAATCGAAGCGCATTACTGCTTCACGACAGAAATAGGCAGGGTGGTGGTACCTACCCGTGCGGACTCACAAGAGGTTCTACCATCAGTAATTACGCAAATTATAATTTTGCGGGTTTTATTTTTATTACACGATGTTATTCCTTCACCGTGGAAGTCAATCGTGAACATTTGTTAAGTACGTATTTCATTAGAAAAATTGGTACCCGCCTGTGCGACTCGAAGACCGTTGCATGGCTAGATACGAATGTACCCGACGCCTTATCCTTTAGGACACGAGGACTTAAAAATTTTATTTATAAATTTATGTACTTGCGGCCCGACAGTAATGACAACCTGTGTCGGCACTAAACACTTTCTACCAATAGTTACCAAGATAGATGTAACTTTGTATTATTGTATCAAATAGATAAATAAAGTAAAAATACTGCCACTGTGGTAGGAATTTGTTATATTGAATCTGTGATAGTTTCTGGTGAATATTATTAATTACTTTTAACGTTGAAATTAGATGACTCACGATACGGTGCCAAATTGCGATTCCCTGTGCTTTAGGAAAATACTGATATACAATACTTATAAGTCTTAAAATATAGATAACTAGCGACCTGCCCTCGCTTCGCTTCGGAAACATTAAAACACACATGAAACCAAAAAAATAAAATAAAAAATAAATAAAAAAAAGTAGCCTATGTTCATCAGGGACAATGTCGGCTTCTAATGGAAAAAAAATTTTTCAAATCGGTCCAGTAGTTTCGGAGCCTATTCGAAACAAACAAACAAACAAATCTTTCCTCTTTATAATATTAGTATAGATAAACAGCCAGCCAAAGATCATACAAAGTTCAACACACGGATATTTGCCCGATCTGGGAATCGAACTCACGAACCCGAATGGTCAACTACATAGTCAAATACGAGATATTTTCTTTCTACTCGTATATAAGATGGAGAAGTAACCAACTAATAAACAATGGGATCGCGTAATGAATCCCCAAAAATACTTAATTCAGTGTAGGTACATTTCCAGAACAATAGCTAAGCTAAAATTAAAAACGTCTCACCGAAATCATTGTATTTTTTATTTACACTTCTGTCCGAGTCCACAATAAGATTAGTATCGATTCAGTCTAGACTAAAATAAATCAGATTTGCACTCGGCTGGCACGACTGCCTTAATGCGGGTACTACATTTCATCTGTCAAATCAGAATTTACGTCTCCACGACGACTTTATTAGATCTTATTAGAATATGTATTAGTAATCTTCTAAAGTGATTATTGTACTCTAAATTTTGCCTACATACTTAAACTTGTGGGTCCGCACGGGTAGGTACCACCACCACGCCTATTTGAGTCGACTATTATCAAAGGCGGCAATCTGACTTTTGGACAATGATTGGTAAATCAGAAAAACGAATTATTGACTTTGTATTCCATTGGCAGTCACAAAACTCTTCGGAACGACATCTTAGATAAATAACAGGTTAACTATTAACCTTTATTTAATGCAGGTTTTGAACCGTATTCTTTGAAGGAGACGATTATATTCAAATAAATCTGTATTGACATATCAATAAATTTTTTTTGTCCAAATGTACAGATTGCCACCTTTGATAATAGACGACTCATTTCTGCCGTGAAGGCGTAATGCGTTTCGGTTTGAAGGGTGGGGAAACCGTTGTAACTATACTGAGACCTTAGAACTTATATCTCAAGGTGGGTAGCATATTTACGTTGTAGATGTCTATGGGTTCCAGTAACCACTTAACACCAGGTGGGCTGTGAGCTCGTCCACCCATCTAAGTAAAAAAAAAGATTTTAATGCAACAGTTGTGCAAGAGCGAATCCATATTGCGCAATCATATCTTATCAGTACTAATCATTTCAGACCCGAACATATTATTATAACCCTGTGCTTTTCTGAATCAATTTATGAATAGTATCTCTTTGAAAGAATCCCCAAAATCGAGCACTACATTTTAATGTTTACATTTCCCATCACAGTAGTTAGTCTGCGTAAAATTTCACGGTTTCACTCAAGTGGAAACAGCATAATATTACAACTATATTTATGTTGCCGCAACAATTTCTAGAAAGTTAATTTTGAGTTTATTCATTATAAAGGCATTGTTTAAGTTATTTAATATGAACAATGTCGCGATATCAATTACCACGAAACCGAATTCCTTTAATTACTCCCATTTTGTTTGATTATCTGAGATAGTAATAGTCAAATTTATTATTTTTTCGACATGTATTAACTTGACAATAAACTTTAAAAACAAATTATATGTTCTCTATTTATTCGGATAGAGCTCGGAGTAGAGTTCATCCATACTACCTGGAGCCACTACGTTCATCCACAGTGCGTTTCCAGAGATCTTTTTTGCCACGTACCATCCGGCTATGGAATGAGCTCCCCTCCACGGTGTTTCCCGAGCGCTATGATATGTCCTTCTTCAAACGAGGCTTGTGGAGAGTATTAAACGGTAGGCAGCGGCTTGGCTCTGCCCCTGGAATTGCTGACGTTATTTATATGCTTATTTACTTATTTGTCGTCTTTTCATTAATATAATGAGCGTAGGTTTACGTACGTTGGTTTTATGGGCTAGTGAACTTACAGCCGAACTGACGTATTCATTGTTAACGAAGTCCGCAGACATCCCACAACTCGAAGAATGTTGTTCAACTTCAGAAATGAGATTGTGATCTCATATGCGTTTGAATGAACTTCCATAGGTTGGTGTAATATAACAATATATTATATTTTATAAATTGTGCACTGCAACATGCCTGTCATATCTTTTTCAGAATTTTCCCAGATGAAGATATCAAGAGATAGCTAGCAACGACCTCCTATTGTGTTTTGTTGTTGTTTAGTTCACGTTGTGGTATCTATGGGCTCCGATAATCACTTAACATCGGGTTGGCTGTAAACTTGTCCTCCAAGCTAATTATGTAAAGGAAAAAACACACACACTCTGCACATCAATCTGCTTAAGTTTTTCTAACTCATAGAAACAATTTTCCGCTTTTCACATTTCCCCTTACAGTGGTACTCAAATACGATTCATTCTCACTAAAAAAATCATTCGCTTCGCACTGAAAAGGTTGATGAAAACTAAATTCACATTCTTTTTTATTATGTAGTTAATTTATTAAAAAGATGCATTCGGTAGTTAATATTAACATAACCCAAATATAACTTTGAATGCTCCTTTTCTGTTAATTTAGTTTAGAATCTTATACCTTTAAACGAGCAATTCTTGTATATATATAATCTGAATCTCGGAAACGGCTCCAACGATTTTCATAAAATTTAGTATACAGGGGATTTTGGGGGCGATAAATCGATCTAGCTACGATTTATTTTGAGAAAATGTTGTTTTATTCGTGTTTTCAATAATCAACAATCGGTCATCATCTAGCATTTTATAAAATATGTTCCTGAATCAAATCAGCTTTGCACTTATTTAAAATTAGTTATGGTTATATAGTTTTGACTAACAACAGCAGTGGTTGATTTTCAGCTAGTTATTAATGCTATTACAAGAATCATAGAGAAAAAAGGCAACGTCACTAAGACTAACAATGTTTTTACTTTAAGGAAACACGGAAAGCTCTCTCCTTTCCAACGCTAGCTAGCTCTGAAAAATGTAATTTATAATTAAAGGTTATCACAGTACATTGTAATGAATTAATTATATAACAGAAGTTGCTAATGAAAAGTCGACTAAGCTCAGCGGCTGTTAATGGACCCATTTTCAGGGAATGTTAAAATTTTTTAGGGAGCTCATAATTTTTATTTGCCCACGTTGTGGTTTTTTCGATTATTTTTTGTTAATATCAAATGGACGATATAAAAGACAATTAATTAATTTAATTACCTTTAGTTAAATTGAAACCTTGACAAAATGCAGAAGTTTAAGGAAAGCGGTCCCTAGCACTAGACTGGGAAAACGCTAAGAAGAAGAAGAATTTCCTGTGACTAGTTTCTTGGAAGAGAAGTTAGACAATTTACCATAGTAAAATTTATAATAAAACTGTTATTTCAATCCTTTAAAATCCTCACTATAGGCATTGTCAACAATAAGGTTGACATTTTGGGAAAGATCAGCCCATGACCTACCTAATTCTTTGTAATTACTTTTGTT
This sequence comes from Bombyx mori, assembly GCF_030269925.1. Classification (NCBI taxonomy): domain Eukaryota; kingdom Metazoa; phylum Arthropoda; class Insecta; order Lepidoptera; family Bombycidae; genus Bombyx; species Bombyx mori. Next base: position 16,704,403 of record NC_085118.1, read on the forward strand.
GATAACCAAGGAAATTTGGATTAAATTACTTTACATAATATGAGATTTATCATACGTAAGTGCGATTCAGAGGTTTATTTTGTCACTTACCGTCCCGCTGTGGGATGAATTTCTCTCACGGTGTTTCCAGAGCGCTATGACACGTCCTTTTTGAAGCTTCAGAGGTTTGAGGAGAATTCGGAGCGCTTTCGCTATATCCCTGAAGCTATACCCCTAGAATCCATGAAGGAGGATGACCACACATTATCACATTTTTTTTTTATTGCTTAGATGGGTGGACGAGCTCACAGCACACAGGTGTAACCACTTAACACCAGGGTGCTATGTGGTTACTGGAGCCCATAGACATCTACAATGTAAATGCGCCACCCACCTTGAGATATAAGTTCTAAGGTTTCAGTATAGTTACAGATGAGCTCTACGAAAAACAAAAAATTAAGTTAATAACTTATTTAAACTTCCAGGTTAAGCCGTTTCAGAATATATAGCAAATAAGAATTGAAAATTAAATTAATCACGTGTATAAGTAAAAATTATTAATAACTAGCTGTATTCACGTTTCCATGTCATTTTGAATTAGAAATTTCGGCTGTAGCGTGAAATTAAAATGAACTTTAGCTCTTGATATTCAAAACATTTTTTTTTATTCTCCCCTGAAGAAGTTAGATGGGTGGATGAGCACACGCCCCACCCGGTGTTAAGTGGTTACCGGAGCCCATAGACATCTACAACGTAAATACTGCCTCTTACCTTGAGATAATAGTTGTAAGGTTTCAGTTTTTACAGTACAACGGCTGCCCCGCCCTTCCAACCGAAATGCATTATTGCTTCTCGGCAGAAATAGGAGGGTTGTGGTACTTACCTGTGCGGATTCATAAGGCGTCCTACCACTAGTAAAAATAACTGTTGTTTATTTCATTTTATTTAATTAATTTACTAATTTAATAAAATTTAATTTATTTAATTAACTTAGTTATTGTTTGTAATTTGATTGAAGGATTACTGGTGGCCCGGAGGCCATTCCAGTTTCACCAGGACAGGTGGGCGAGCAAAGGCTTAGCCAGAAGGGGTGGGATTTGCTAACAGCTACTCGAGTGCCTCCGAAGAAGACCTAACAACTTAATTGCAGCTGCTTCGCGAATGAATCTGCTACCGGATCGGAATCGCGACCCGCTGAGAAGATCCGGCGAGAAACTCAGCGAACTGATGCATGGGTTAGGTTGCGCGTCGACCTCTTTGTCGAGTTCGACGAGTACAGTTACCGGGGCCCTAAGCCTGCTCCTAGTGTTAGAGCTTAAGGCGTCTAATGTAAAGGTTATTGGATCTGATGAATCCGTAAGGACGTGCCTAGGGCGTCGACGGTGACTGACTCCTGCGTGATCAGGATAAATAAGCATTGTCTAAAGCAGTCTTTTCCAAAGTGGGCGATAACGCCCCCTCGTGGGCGCTGCAGGCCTAAAGGGGGGCGGTAAGAGACCCAAAAAAATGGTGGCGTTGTGTAGAGACTTGGGAAGCGATTTGTAACTTCATCTAAGAGGACTCTTAGACACCGACTGGGCTCTCTGGAAAAAATGGAGGCGCCAAAAAATAATTTATTCCCAAAGTGGGCAGTAGACAAAATAAGTTTGAGAGCCCCTGGTCTAAAGGATGACGTGTTCTTGTATCGAGCGTATGTGACTAGGAGTATTCGAATCCAAGAGTCAGGTACCAATTCGCCAAATGAAATACGTATTTAATACATACACACGAATCACTTCCACGATTAAGTAATAACATCGTGTAATAAACATCAAATTAGCATAAATTATAATTAGCGTAATTACTGATGGTAAGTCGCCTTGTGAGCGCGTACGGGTAAATGCCCCCACACTGCTTATTTCTGCGACGAAGCAGTGATGCGTTCAGACTGAAGATTTGAACAATATAATTATGACTTAGATCGTATATCTCAAGGTGCGTGGCGGCATTTATTTAGTGACTAGCTAGCGGCCCGCTCCGGCTCCGCTCGGGTCTTTAACAAAAATTTCAACAATATTTGACGTTGTTTTATTTTTTTCAATAAAAGAACACTTATTGTGGCATAGCTATAATAGTTTTACATATACTGTCGCGACACTTTTTGTCAATAATAATGTGTTCTGCAAAGTCGCAGTACATTATTTTATTCTATCATCAATAGTTTTCGCAGGGCACGCGATGTAAAGAATATTTTAGATATTTTGTTTACACCTTGGGTCACATTATTGGAGCATTAGTAAGGCTCCCTAATTTATTTCAAAAAAGATTATTGCCCATGTCACTCGGGAATAGTGTAGCTTCCAAACAGTGAAATAATTTTTCAAATCGGTTCAGTAGTTTTGGAGCCTATTCATTACAAACAAACAAACAAATCTTTCCTATTTGTAATATTAGTATAGATGTCAATGGACTACGGTAACCACGCCATATGGATAGTGAGTTGTCAATAGCAAGAAGTAAAATTTTTGTATCTTTCTATCTGATATAGTGCTGTTTGTTTGCATCATTATCATTTATCATTTCCATACAGTTGATTTATTATGTGTATGTAAGTATATTGGTATGTATTGTATGTAAGTAAGTATGTATATTGGTATACAAATCAGCTAGTTATATATTTCATATTATTATATATATCTTTATTCTATGTATATATTTTCTGTAACAATGTATTGTCTATAGTACACCGCAACATACCTGCTATATTTTTATAGTTTCCAGAATTTCTGTAAATTAAGCGGTTGTCTGGAAGAAATCGCCTATTGTACAAATGTAACTGCTTTTTGACTGTTTTTTGAATGTAAATTGTGTCTTTGTGTGCAATAAAGTGTATTCTCTGTATTTTCTTTGCCATACCAATGAAATATTCACTTCGATAAGATTAAAAAATAATCGTTTCACGAAGAATATTCAACGTGAAAACGTGTTGCAATAAAAATAACAATAAACAAGTTGAACGTAGAGCATTATGCGCACTTACAGTCAGCGCCAGACCGCACTGCGAGTGAGCACTCCACTTTTATTACAATTTATTGTTCGAATACATTATATTCTCGCTTAAAGGTTATAACACTTCAAATTTATGATTCGAGATGATTGACTCTGAGATATTTACATAGTAATCGTGGTTTTTTTCGCACGTTTTTCGTTTTTGGAACTCCATCCCGCTCTCTCTTTGGTATGAGTGGTGAGCAAAGATGTAAACTCAGATGTATAAAATTGTCAGACTCCGCTTAGTACTCTCCACAAGCCTCGTTTGAAGAAGGACATGTCATAGCGCTCGGGAAACACCGGGGAGGGGAGCTCATTCCATAGCCGGATGGTACGTGGCAAAAAATACCTCTGGAAATGCTCTGTGGATGACCGCAGCGGCTCCAGGTAGTATGGATGAACTCTACTCCGGTGGCGGGCGGTGCGATGGTAAAATCAAGATAACGGTATCATCTCAAACAATTCCTCAGAGCACTCCCCATGGAACATACAGAGGGAACCGACGTCCCTCCGCAGACCCAGAGGTTCCAAACGATCCGTGAGAATGGGATTATCGACAATACGAACGTATAGGTATAAAATTTCCTGAAAATCCTGAAGTAATCGTATCAACTCTTATCGAATCACCAATTTTTCAAAATATATGTTCAGAATTACTTTCAATCCACATTAATAATATGATGTAAAAAATTACCCAAAAACTTTATGAGGTTTCGTAGTGATTGATAGGAAGGCGTACAATAAGCTGCGGTATGAGGCAAATTCAAATCACGACGTGGCTCTGAGTGATGATTATGTGACAATCCTCACAGTAAGCTAAAGTATAATTTGAAAAAAAAATTCTGATATTAAAACTATTTCTTGATAAATACCTTCAACTTCGCTTAAGCCGATAAACATTGCGAATCAAAAAGAAAAACATCTCTCTTTTAGATAAACACAGTATTATTAAATAACAAAAATTTCGACTTTTTGAAATTTCTATAATAAACTTTATTCGTAATTTATTCTACTGTCGTACGAAGTATACGAAGTTATACGAAGTGTTTTATGACGTCATGTTTCGGGTAAAGACAATTGTGAAATAGGCTCTTAGTTCAATAAATAAATATTCAGGAAGATTCCACCTTTACCAAAGGGTTCGGTAGGACTCTTTTTTCAATCCGCGAGGGTTAAATAGGTTCACGCGTCTCAGCCTGACGTTGGGCGTGTATCCAAACAAACCTTTTATAAGAGCCTTTTCCATTGAGTTTTTATATGTCCGGACGTCGCGTCAGTCGGTGTGAAGAGACCTAAACAGATATGTGTTTTCGTGTGACACACGGATCTATATTGTGTTTTACATCGCGCAATTATTACATATATAAAACTACAAACGCTTTTTAGCCGATAACGACAGACTAACTAGTACATTCATTCATACAATTAGATGCAAAAAATAATAATTGCATTTTCATTCAATACTTTAAATTTTGTAATTAAATCTACTCTGAAATATCTAATTAATTTAAAAGGCTTATTCGTATTACCTACAACAGCTTTTCATGTCTACTAATAAATTATGCATAGGCTTGAATTGATTGAAATAAAATACTAACTTTGTCCTTTTAACAAAGTGGCACAAAATATTGAACATGTCAGGCACAATGTTAAATGTACTACATCGATTCCATAGATTTTCCGTAACAACATAAAAATATATATTCAAAACTAGCTGACCCGGCAGACTTCGTAGTGCCTCAATCGATAAATACACTACAAACAAAAGGAATCCGTCCGACGGGGGACACATCAAAGCGAAAACAAAATTGCTATTTTTATTTAATTCCGAACATTTTCATATTTTTATTTACCTTTTAAACCTTCTCTGGACTTCCACAAATAATTCAAGGCCAAAATTAGCCAAATCGGTTCAGCCGTTCTCGAGTTTTAGCGAGACTAACGAACAGACAGCAATTCATTTTTATATATATACCTACAGATATCTCAAAATTTAAAATACACAGAAGAAAAAATACACAAAAGTGAATCCTTTTTAAAATACATAGGAGAATCCAAGTGAATTATTTTAAAACATTGTCTGCAAGAATGGAATCCAAATGAAATAGTTTACGTCGAGTATGAATACAATGAGAGAATACACACGAAAGCCAATGAGCAATAAGCGTTAATAATTTAGGGTCGCTTTATCGCGAAATTTATAAAATATTTATTTATTTATTTATTTATTACACTTCATGTAAAATTTACATTGACGGACTTAATGCCTAAGACATTCTCTACCAGTCAACCAAAGGTAGTGCAGAGTGAATAGTATTAGGTGCAATGAAATTTATATTAATTATATACCTAGTCAGGTCATAAATTCTGTCACATGTTTAATGTAAAATAATTGAAACAAGTTTATTCATTATGTAACCATTCATATACCAAAATGAACTTAACAAAACATAGATTCTTATGACACTAAAGTTTATTCAAAATGACCTCCGTGATTTTGAATACAGGCCTTCAATCTGCGCGGCCAGTCGTCTATCGCAGCACGAACGAGGTCCATGTCAATATCGGCGGCTGCCTTAATCAAGGATGTCTTGAGTGACTCCAAATTGGGATGAGGCTTTGAGCACGCCTTTTCCTCCAAGTGTTGCCATATCTTGTAATCTAACGGATTCAAATCTGGACTGGAGGAGGGCCAGTCTTCGTGCCGGATGAAGTCGATTTCACGCGCCGCAAGCCAGTCTTGTGTGCTCTCGCTCTATGAGCTGGCGCCGAATCTTGTTGGAATACCCAGTGCCTGTTATTGAACATGGTATGAGAAACAGGTTCCACAAGGTTCGTCAGGACTGTATTTTGATACACAACTGCATTCGTTTTTACACCTTTCTCACAAAAATGTACCTCTGTTAAGCCCCAATAAGAAACTCCCAACCATACCATGAGCGAGGATGGAAAATGACCTCGTTGGACACGCGGAATACGGTTGCTCGCTTCTGCACTACTGTGTGCGTACACCTTATCATTTTGTTTGTTGTAGCTCTCTTCTACGGTAAACATTTTTTCATCCGAAAAAAGAATTTCCCGATATTTTTTTCCCGCGTACTGCTTCAACAAAGCGCGGCATCTCTTCAGTCTCAGATCCATTAGACGAGCATTCAAACGATGTCCTGTTTTTCTCCGATATGCCCGAAGCCCTAAGTCTTCATTTAACACCCTTTTCACCGTGGTTCTGCTTAACCCCATCTGAAGGGCCAACAGTTTCTGCTTACGTTTGGGATTTCTTTGAATTCACAGCTTTTATCACTGCTGGAGTCCTAACAGACGGAGGGCGACCACTTCTTGACCTGTCATCTACACTAGAGTCTTCATTGTATCGTTTGATGGTACGATAAACGAATCTTTTGGTTATATTCAAAGTTTTCAGTATGTTAAAAATTTGAATTGGCGCGTAACCGCAACGATGCAACGCAATAACTGCAACACGGTCTTCTTTAAGCGTCCACTCCATATTTAAAAATGAGTAAAATTCTAAAAGTATACATTTTTATTTTCATGAACAATTCGAAATTCGAATTCAATAAACTTTTTTGTGGCCAGCATTCTAAAAGAAAAGTTTTTACTGTGTGACAATACTTATGACCTGACTAGGTAAATATATTCTAGAACTAGCTTAAAACTAGACATAAGCGTTTTTTCATGCAAAATCCCATACCGTGTGTCCCGAAATATGCGACGAGTGAAAAACACAGTGATTTATATGGTCAGCCGTGGCTGTCTACAAATGAATTACCCCGCAACGCAGATGCACTCATTTGTTATGAGAAATGTACGCATATTCCTAGTAACACACCGCACATTTACAAAGCGTATGTTTAAATATTTATTAAAATATATTAAATTTCAACACACAAATCGGTAAATCAAAGAACTATGAGAACAGAATAGCGGGTATTCAAGGTTTTCGAAATAGGAGGAAGGGGGGAGAACGACTAATTCAGTACGAGATTGTATCCAAACAGGAAGAGACTGGATGACCACTGCTAAAGATAAGGAAAACGGAATTCTTTGGAGGAGGCTTTTACCCTTAGGGGGTCCACATTAGAAGGAGATTAAATTGCATGAGTAGTAGATTTATTATTGTTACTCAGTAATATAATTATTAAGCACTAAATTAACCAAGCTCTATCTAATTATTGTGGAATCAAATAAAGCTATTTTATTATTATTTTTATAAATTCGACTTTTATGCTTCGTATTACTTTTCAGAAGTCTTGTTACTTCAAGTTATCGATGTATACTTTACACGTGCAACTTTGGTTTTAACTTGAGAATAATTTTGTAACTTATACATTATGCTTTAAGTTTCCATTAAGTTTTAATGTTGGGTTGGTAATACTATTTTGTTTTTCATTTATCATTTAAGTACAAACTCGATAAAGCATTTTTAATTATCATAAAATTCTTGTTGGAATTTTCAAGAAGAGTTCCATTCATCGATACAAGCAATGCCAGGGGTATAAATAGTGAAAGCGCTCACAATTCTCCTCAAACCTCTGACGTTTCAAGATGGACATGGCGCTCTGTAAGCTGTCAGAAAAGTTTATCGCAAAGCCGGACGGTGACAAATAGACCTCTCTGACTCGCACTTACGTATGATCATATGTAAAGTAATTTAACCAGTCCTTGGTTATCAAATTAATTTTTATTGCTTTTGTAGGCAGACGAGCATACGGCCCACGTGATGGTGAGTGGTTACCGTCGCCCATGGATTTCAGCAATGCCAGGGGCAGAGCCAAGCCGCTCCCTGCTGTTTTATCGAAATAGATACCATAAACGTAGGATGGGGAAACTAGACCAGATACACTACACAACTGATACTGACTAACTCAGAGGTACTGTAGTTAGCGCCTTTGACTATTAGGTCGTGGTTTCTATTCCCACATCGGGCAAACAATGTGTGATGAATAGGTTTGTTTGCTCTTTGTCTGTGTGTTTATAATGTACATAATATGTAAATACTTAAACATATATAAGTATATTTATTAGTCTCTGGTAGTCATAACACAGGGAATCCTAAACTGAATGACCGTGCATGATTTATTTATTATTGTTATTATGAACTTGAAAAAATATAAATGCCTAATTATTGATAGTGTTTAATCCCATTCATTAATATACCACAGAATCTCTAATAATTTCTTAAAGTGCTACCGTCATCCGACGTGTTATTTCACCTGGTGGTATCAAAATTTTAATAATATAAACTCGTAAGTTTTTAATGAAACGAAACTCCAAATTAATTATCGCACCTCAAGCCAATACCTCCACCAAACAACAAGGTAAATCTCATTAAATAGCCTTTAGAACTTAAACCAAGAAATTCGTTTATCAATTCGTGCACCTGGCTTCCGTTAATAAATAATTAAGGTGACACTGATAAAGAATTTAATAACAAAACCTGAATATCTAAATAAAAATTTTCTAATTCTTTCGGATTTGGAATATCAGAACATAGTCCTGCATGTCACGACCAGTAGATACAGTATTATCAAGACACATTAAACCTAATAATCTATGACTAGTAAATCTACTATATTTCATGAATTGGAATTATCAAATGTATAAATACTTAGGAAGGACTTTACGTTTTTTTTTTTTTTTTTTTTTTTGGTCAGGAGGAAATCGCCGGACTTCCGCCCTCCACTGGGGATAGAGGGCGGAGCATGTCAGAGTCGAACTGACTAAAACCTCCTGTCGCTCAACAACCAACGTCCAAACCTCGCATGAGACAGAACTCATGAAGAGGCAAAGGGGGGAAAGTGAAGCGTTTAGTGCGGAGCACATCTCTCCCATCACCCTCCCCCTCGGGACGCCGAACTGGCGGTCGTCGGCGCCACGACCACCAGCCCTCTCGGTCGGCAGGCTATCCGAAGCCCGCCTAGATGGCGCCGGTTAGAGTGAGCTATCCTACGGAATACCCCGCTGGACCAGAACCAGCGTGGGTCGAGGATAGCCGGCCTTCCATCCCCCGGATGCTCTTGCGTAAAACGCGTGCAGAGCAGCTTGCACGTCGTCTTCTTAGGCCCCCCTCGCCGGTCCCCAGACCGACATGTGAGGGGGGACCCGAAACACTTAGAGGGCCAGGGCTTGGGCGAGATCCGCCTCCCTGGCCCCCGCTCGACGGCGGCGGGATTGTGCGTCTCTCACGCGCCCCGCCGCCTCCTTCTGCGAGATGGTGCACTCGCAGAAGTCGAGCATCGCCTTCCACGACTCGTCGTCGCCGAGCATCGATGCCACAACACTCGGCAACGACAAGTCGTTTCCTACTTTTGCGACGAGGACACGGCGCCACCCCTCCCATGCGGGGCAGGCGACGAGCGTATGCTCTGCCGTGTCCAAGTCGCAATCACAATGGTGGCACTCTGCCGTCGGCTCGGCTCTGATCCGGTGCAGGAACTCACCGAAGCAACCATGCCCAGTGAGCACCTGCGTGAGCCGGAAAGTGAGGCGTCCTCTGTCACGATTCACCCAATCCACAAGGACCGGGCGAATCGCCTCGACGGTCCTACGACCGGCCGAAGGATCAGCCAGCCGCCTGGACCATGACTCCAGCACGGACCGCCGAGATTGGGCCCTCCGCGCTCTGACCACACTGTGGCTGGGACGCGCCACGCCCCGGGCGCGAAGGTCAGCCCGCCACTGATAGTCAGCAGCGAGCGCCTCCGCTTCCAGAGCCCAAGGCGGCGTCCCAGCCAGTACACACGCCGCCTCAAAGGAGATGGTGCGATAACCACGGATGACCCTGACCGCGATGGTGCGTTGCGGCCGTTGCAGCAGCTTCGCCACCCCCGCGGCCAGGGACTGGCCCCACACAGGCGCCCCGTATAGGGCCATTGATCGCACCACCCCCGTATAGAGACGGCGCGTCACCTGGTCAGGCCCCCCGACGTTGGGCAGAAGCCGGCTTAACGCGCCGGCCACCCCCAACAAACGAGGGACCAGGTGCTGAAAATGAGCACGGAAGGTCCAACGACTGTCCAGAATGAGGCCGAGGTACTTCAACTGCACCCCGACCCCAATCCGGACGCCTCCAACCACGATATGGGCATCGACAGGTGGCACTCTCCGGGGCCTGTGGAACCACATGGCCTCGGATTTACTGAGTGCCACGTCGAGGCCCAATCTCCTGATTTTGCCGACGACATGCGCCACCCCAGCGGTAGCAAGACGGGCAGACTCAGCAAAACTCCCCCCCCGGGCCACGACCAACGTGTCGTCTGCGTAACAGATTACGCTTAGGCCCGGGAGGAGGGCACCCCTCAGTACCCAGTCATACCCGATATTCCACAAAAGGGGGCCGAGCACCGACCCCTGTGGAACACCGCGCACGACCGGGAACCGGTGCACGATCCCACCGTGTCCGGTACACGTGACCGATCTGTCCTCCAAGTAGGAACCCACCAGCCGGCGAAGGTAGGGGGGCACTCCGTGCCGTTCCAGCGCCCCCCCTATCACGGACCAGGGCAGGGTGTTAAACGCATTGGCGATGTCGAGAGACACCGCCAAAGCCACCCCACCCCTGGAGACGGCCTCCTCCGAGAGGGCCCGCACGCGAAGGATCGCGTCTACCGTTGAGCGGCCCTCTCGGAAGCCATACTGCTCCGCCGACAGATCGGGTCCCACCCTGACCAGATGCTGGATGATGCGGGCTGCCAGAATGCGTTCCAGCAGCTTGCCCACCTCATCCAGCAACACGATGGGACGGTACCCGGCGGCAGTATCCGCCGGGCGCCCCTCCTTTCTCAACAGCACGAGTCTGCCCGTCCTCCACGATGAAGGAAACCGTCCCGACTCGAGGCAGGAGTTGTAAAGCCTCAAGAGTCGGTCCCCTAGGGCACCAAGAGCCAAGGCCCAAACCCGGCCATGCACGCCGTCCGGGCCGGGTGCAGTGTCTTTCGCGCACATTTTGCGCACGGCCACACGGAGCTCCGCCCCCGTTATGCGGGGCACCTCAGCAGGGACTTCGCCGTCGTATTCCGGCGGCGCGTCCATAGCGGGAGCGGAAAATCCCTCCCGCTCCTGCGGGAACAGCGCCGAGACGATGTCCCGCAGCTGCTGAGGCTGGAGACGCTCCGTGATCGGGGGGGCCCATGGGCGCATTTTATTGCGCACCATATGATAGGGCCGCCCCCACGGATCCTCATCCAGCGTCTCCAAGAGACCCTCCATGTGTTGGTTCTTGGCTCTTCTGATGGCCAGCTGCAATGCCCTCTGCGCGACGCGAAATGCGCCGTGCAGCCGGGCCTCTGCCGCCGCGAACGCAACCGGATCGTTGCGCCGCGGCAGGCGGCGGCGGCGATGCCTGGCGCACTCGCGCCTCGCCCGAACGCACTCCACGCGGAGTTGCGCAATTTCGGGCGACCACCAGTACGCCTGGCGATTAGGGAGTCTAGGGCCGATCCGGGGCATCGACGCATCACAGATGCGACGCATCGTGTCCCGGAACCACCCCGCCTCTCCCTCGACCTCGACTGGGTGTGGACGCATGGGCGCCCACGCCGCCACCGTAGAGGCTTCCATCAGGAGCGCCTTATTCAGGCGCTTCAGTGCCCACTTGGGGAATGACCGGGATGCACCACGGGGGTGGTCCCCGTGGACGTCCGCGACTGCGGAGCGGGCGGAGAGATCAAACCGAATATATCGGTGATCTGACAGCGTCTCCGCCCCCTCCAAAACTCTCCAGTCGCGGATACGGCGTGCGATGGCCGGGCTTGCGAACGTAACGTCCACAATAGACTCGCCCTGCCACCGCACGCACGTCGCAACCGAACCTCTATTCAACAAACAGAGGCCGGCCGCGTGCGCCCACCTCTCCAGTAGCCTACCACGAGCGTCCGAGCGGGGGGAGCCCCATGCAACAGACTTCGCATTGAGGTCCCCCGCGAGAATCACTGGACGAGGAGCGAGGCGGCGAGCAATCGCCCCGATCCCGCCCAGGAAATGCCCGAACTCGACGGTAGGCCTATTCGGAGAGAAGTACGCCCCGATCACGACGGTCCCTTCCAGCTGCACCGCGACGAACCCTTGACCCCTGGTCACCATCGCCAGGGGGGGGATCGCCGCGTCTCTTCTTATGACTATGGCCGCCAGGCCGCCGTCGTCCCCAAACCAGCAATCATTTGCTGGGGGAACGAAGTACGGCTCGGCGACCACAGCCATATCTATGGACCACTCCGCCATGCTCTGAGACAGCATGTCCTGAGCTCTGGCGGAGTGGTTTAGATTTCCTTGGAGGAAGCGATAGGTGCGGTCCATTACTGTTGGACCACATCCATCGCCCCCTCCCCTTCACCGCTGCCCCCGCCCTCCGGCACCGGCGCCGCATCGGGGATTACAGCGTTGGCCAGTGCTCCTCTGGCCAACCTTCTCTTTTGTCGGCGCTTTGATTTTCGGCGCCGGTTGCGTTCGGTATTATCACCGGACGGGAAGCACGCCTTGCCTCCCGCCCGGTGGTTTGCCCTGCGCCCGGCCGCAGCGCACAGAGCGCAGTGCGGGGCGGCTGTGCAGGACGCCGCTTTATGGCCCGGCTGGCCGCAGCGGAAACACAGACCGCTGCGGTCAACCGAGCTAGTGCACCTAGCGAGGCCGTGCCCGGTGCTAAAACATCGGAGACATCGCCAGGCACGTGGTTCTTGGAGACGCACGTGGGCCGCTATCCAGCCCACGCGCAGTCTCCCCGGGTCCCCCGTCGATCTTCCCGGCGGAGGAGTGGCCAAGGAAGTGGCTGCCTCCACAGGGCAGCGCGCCCACACCGACCTGGCTCCAGAGTACCCTGAGCGAAGTTCGCCCACGGTCACGCTCTCCAGGGCACATCCACCTTGGGCGGCTATCGCGGCTGCCACCTCCTCCTTGGTAGCACAGTCGTCCAGGCCGGTGATTCTAATCTCGGCCATCCTCACCGGCCTGTGCACGCGCACCTCATCCTCCGGCAGTGCCACGCGGAGCGTCGCCACTAGTTTGTCCGCGATGCCAGAACTATCGGCACCGGGACACTCCAGCAGCTTCGCTCCATTGGCTGTGTGCCGGAAGCGGAGGCCCTCCTCTGCCCCGATTTCATCCAAACTTACGGCCGCGCGCGCCCGGGCCATCACCTCATTATAGGTGAGGCCCTTTTCGGCAGCGGCCGGCAGCAACGTCACTACGACGGCAGCCGACCGCGCTGCGCGCGGCCTCTTCTTTTTACCATTCTTCTTCCTGGCTGCCAGTGCTCGATTCTCACGAGGAGCAGCTACGGCCGCCAGCTCTGTGCTTCGTGCTGCAGCGGTCGGCGCTCGACCCCCTCTGGGAGCTGCCAGAGCCGCTGTCTGCTGCCTTGCTTTCTTGCCCCGCTTCACCACTTCCGTCCAGCCCTCGTCCATGCTTGACGGGGGAGCAGGAAGGGGACGGGGTTGGGATTTTGGGGCAGGATTCTGGGCACCCGTACCCTTGTTGTTTTGGTCCCGGCCTCTACGCCGTGCCAACCTCGCGGATGGAGTGGGGATAGAGGTCGGCCGGGCGGCCTGGCTCCGCGGGGTGGCTGCAGCTGTTGGCGCCGGGATGCAGTCTCCGGAACCAATCGAGGAACGGAGCATCTCCTCGAGGCCGGCAAAGTGTTTGCCGACCTCAACCGCCACCGCCCGCGAGATACAGGCCACCATTTCCTCTCTGCTTGGGAGGGAGTCCACCTCTACCATCCCAGCAGCCGTGTTGTGTGGCCCGCGAGCCTGCAACCCCGCAGCACGCGAGGGCGAAAGAGGCGGCGGTAGCGCCGGCCACTCATCCACCATCCTCGCCAGTGGCGAACGGATGTCTTCAGCCCGCGCTGGCGCAGGGCTTAGCCTTCCTCTCCGTGTAGACGCAGGGGCGGCCGATATCCGCGGAGGCGGCGCAGGCCTTAACTCGACCCTACGTGGAGGGCGAGAGAGCGCGGGGCTATGCGCTAGCGGGACAGGGGCCACACGATTGGGCTCTGGCATTTGCGCCGTCACACTCACAGCGGACCGCAAGTGCACGTCAATATCCATCGCCCCCGCGGGGGGGCCAGAGCGAGCCAGCGGCGGCCTCGGCAACAGGGGAGTCCCTCCCCGCAAGGCCGGGGTATCTCCCGAGATGCGACTCTCTCTGGAGTCACAATGAGCGACAAGATCTTTGCTCTCCACCTCTCGGCTCTCTACCAAGTCATAAAGCTTGGACATGGTGGGGATCAGCCTTGTTCTCACCATAGCGGCTGCCTCCCGGAGCCGTTTCCGGTAGCTGCTGCCTGGCTCGGCGCCCTTGGCAGCCACAGTCGACAGCAGCTTGCCCAAATTGACCAGTGCAAGGTCGAGGTCCCGGAACGTCTCGTCCCCGCTAGCCAGGGACGCGGCCGACGTCGACATCGACTCCACGGACGTCGCTGGTGACACAGCGCCCCTCCTCCTCACTGGTACCCACTGGGGAGCGGGCATCGCGTCTTCCGACGTAGCAGGCCCCGGAACCACCGGAGTCACCTCCTCGATGGCCATCGTCTTTTCCGGCACCTCAGTGCCGGAGGATGACGCGCAGCTGTCATCGGAAATTGGTAATGCCGTCTTTCTTCTCCCCCTCTTTTTCCCCGCCGATGGTTTGGTGGGACTGATTATACCCGAGTCGCTGGCGAGCGCAGAGCGCATCGAGCCGGCGATCGGGGAACACCTCGTTTCGACGGGAATTCCGCTGCCCGTCGCACAGCCCCCTTCATCCTGACAATTGTTGCCCCCCCCAGAGTACGTGGGGCAGCGTGCTTCCACTGAGGTGGAAGCACGGAGGGATTCTCCGCCCGACTCGCGGGCGGTACCCTCCTGGGGTACAAACTTTTTACAATGTGCCATCATATATTGCCTTTTTATTAACCAGGGGTTTGGTCCCCTGGGATCTATGACACCCTCGGGACTGGAAACCCTCCAGCCATACATCCCATCGCCGGGTGTCGAGCTTGGGATTAGGGCATTTTTGAAGAGGTTTGCATCCTCGCGGCTTCGACCAGTAAAGGCAGAAGCCCCCGTTCCCCATGACTGGGGTTTACGGTTTGGCCGACGGTGGCCGAAGCCTGTCCATCGCCCACAACGCGGTGCGGAGCCACGCCGGCGAACCGGTACCTCCCATATCTGGAAGGCCTTCCCCTGTAGCCGAAGCCGGGGACATGGCAACCCGCAGCCGGAAGACACCAAAGTGCCGCTGGCTCACCAGGCTCCCGAGAACCAACCCCTCATCCCCAGAATGGAACTCTTTGTCAGTGCAAAGGGCGTGGGGAGAAGGTCCCTCGCTCCCTCTCAAGGCATCCCCCGCAGAATGCGAAGGCGGCCGAGGAGAGCTGGGCGCAGTTCTCTTAGTCGCGGCGTCCCACACAGATTCCTCTGCACGCGATTTTAGGGACGCACGCTTAAGCCCCACCGCCACGACAAGGCGGAACTACATTCGGTGGGGAGGACTTTACGTTAGGAAAACTTTTGGTAATTTCAAACAAGAGATCTTCAATAATGATACATCTCTTTTAAATAAGGCGAAATTGATTTCATACTTTAACCCGCCACTTCATGATACCGGAATAGCTGACTTCCAATGGTTAAACCATAAGGCGGAGTCGCTTCTCGCCTTATAAAGATGATTTTAAACATAATCCACTTCATAATTCACAATAATTAATAAAAATCATTCAGTATTTTTTTCAGTTATAACCTATCCATTTTTTATTGTTTAGATGGGTGGACGAGCTCACGGCCCACCTGGTGTTAAGTGGCTACTGGAGCCCATAGACATCGACAACGTAAATGCCGCCACCCATCTTGAGACATGAGTTCTAAGGTCTGAGATTTTACAGTACCCATTTTTTTAAATTATTAGAACCATACAGCTATTAAATTAAGTCGGCTATCCATTTTTTTTAATTTAAATATCTGTTTAGGCAGAGTAGAGGTAATATGACGAGCCAGCTCAGCATACGCACAAGCATATAAAGTGAAAATAAAGCTTTGGCTTAAATATTGGTCTTATCATATTAGCTTTAATATACCTCACTAATACCCAATTTTCTGATTTCATCAACCCATCCCGGGATTATAATAGGACACCATACAAATCAAAAGTCTTTGAAGTACGAGCTTTAATTAAATTAAACTTTGACAAAGTGACCGTGGATCTTGCGTTGACATGAAAAGGGGCCCGTCGGGATTCTTAGCTTTACCGTGTTTCAGAATGTTTAAAAGTTTAATCTTGAAGTTTTTGACAAGTAAATAAATATTATTTGAGAGTCCGGAAGCTTTTAATGTGTTTCACTGTGGGAGCTTAGTTTGATAGCTTTAGCTTTGATTGTTTGTTTGTTTATGGAATTTTAATACTTTTGTTCTTATCTTTTGATACTGATTACTTGATTTGATTACTGGTGGTAGGACCTCTTGTGAAACCGCACGGGTAGGTACCACCGCCCCGCCTATTTCTGCCGTGAAGCAGTAATGCGTTTCGGTTTGAAGGGTGGGGCAGCCGTTGTAACTATACTTGAGACCTTAGAACTTATACCTAGTCAGGTCATAAATTCTGTCACATGTTTAATGTAAAACAATTGAAACAAGCTTATTCATTATGTAATCATTCATATACCAAAATAAACTTAACAAAACATAGATTCTTATGACACTAAAGATTATTCAAAATGACCTCCATGATTTTGAATACAGGCCTTCAATCTGCGCGGCCAGTCGTCTATCGCAGCACGAACGAGGTCCATGTCAATATCGGCGGCTGCCTTAATCAAGGATGTCTTGAGTGACTCCAAATTGGGATGAGGCTTTGAGCACGCCTTTTCCTCCAAGTGTTGCCATATCTTGTAATCTAACGGATTCAAATCTGGACTGGAGGAGGGCCAGTCTTCGTGCCGGATGAAGTCGATTTCACGCGCCGCCAGCCAGTCTTGTGTGCTCTTCGCTCTATGAGCTGGCGCCGAATCTTGTTGGAATACCCAGTGCCTGTTATTGAACATTAAAAGCAAAATTATCGCATTTGGGGCTCGGAAAACTCATGAATTGTTGTTGAACAGTTTCTTCGGCGTATTAGAGCTTAGTATTATTTTTAATCTGGCGGAAATTCCACGAAAATAATATAATCCTGCAAGCGTAGCCGTGGCAACAATTTGAAATTATTTTCTATTACGAGTATTTGTTATAATGTTTTTCTCATTTTCGCTGGAAGTTGAGAAACAGGTTCCACAAGGTTCGTCAGGACTGTATTTTGATACACAACTGCATTCGTTTTTACACCTTTCTCACAAAAATGTACCTCTGTTAAGCCCCAATAAGAAACTCCCAACCATACCATGAGCGAGGATGGAAAATGACCTCGTTGGACACGCGGAATACGGTTGCTCGCTTCTTCACTACTGTGTGCGTACACCTTATCATTTTGTTTGTTGTAGCTCTCTTCTACAGTAAAAAATTTTTCATCCGAAAAAAGAATATCCCGATATTTTTTTCCCGCGTACCGCTTCAACAAAGCGCGGCATCTCTTCAGTCTCAGGTCCATTAGACGAGCATTCAAACGATGTCCTGTTTTTCTTCGATATGCCCGAAGCCCTAAGTCTTCATTTAATACCCTTTTCACCGTGGTTCTGCTTAATCCCATCTGAAGGGCTAACAGTTTCTGCTTACGTTTGGGATTTCTTTGAATTCGCGCCTTCACAGCTTTTATCACTGCTGGAGTCCTAACAGACCGAGGGCAACCACTTCTTGACCTGTCATCTACACTAGAGTCTTCATTGTATCGTTTGATGGTACGATAAACGAATCTTTTGGTTATATTCAAATTTTTCAGTATGTTAAAAATTTGAATTGGCGCGTAACCGCAACGATGCAACGCAATAACTGCAACACGGTCATCTTTAAGCGTCCACTCCATATTTAAAAATGAGTAAAATTCTAAAAGTATACATTTTTATTTTCATGAACAATTCGAAATTCGAATTCAATAAACATTTTGTGGCCAGCATTCTAAAAGAAAAGTTTTTACTGTGTGACAATACTTATGACCTGACTAGGTATCTCAAGGTGTGTGGCGCATTTACGTTGTAGATGTCTATGGGCTCCAGTAACCACTTAACACCAGGTGGGCTCTGAGCTCGTCCAACAATCTACCAATAAAAAAAAAAAACTTGGTCAAATGAATGATCAAAGCTGCTAAGGATTATATCACTATTTAACTCGCTTTTATGAGGTTAACCTCCAATCTATGTAACGGTATTGATTACAAAACGTTCTATTAAAAAAATTGCAGACGTACCAAGTACCACTGACAATACAATAATTTTATTACTTCGGTTTAGTATCCAAACCATTACGTATAAGATTATAATTAAAATTTTTCTATGACTAGCTACTTTTGCCGCGTTTTTAATATTTATTACTTACTACGGTCACCTGTATCCTTTGACTACTAGGCAACCAGACTGACATCATTAGGATCTTCTGATGAAATAAGTCAATATCAATGAAATTTATAAAAATTGTATGTACTTGGTCACTTCAATGGTCTTTTGGGTTAATGACTGACTTCTATACCTATGAATCCGACTTTTATTCCAGGTCGAAGGTGGTATCTTTGGTAAAGATGTTTGATGGTTATATATACGATGGTTTATCGACACAATGGAAGAAAAAATAAATAGTTTTTGAATTTTGCGTTTAGTTTTTTTCTTTTTTTAGTGTCGCATTTTATCGGAGCTGCACAACTGTTTAGACTGTTTTGACTTTGAACACTACAACGTCAAACAAGAGATCCATTCTTTTTGAACCCTGATTTAAATTTTTAATCCAAGATATGACATCTACCATTACTCCTTCTACACCGAAATTTCCAATTGAATAAGAACACGAATAGAGCTCGCTTAATTAAGCTGAAATTAAAATTTAACAATGATGTAATGGAAGATGCTTTTCACATTATGATGCGCGGAACGATGATTTGAGACAACAACTCTATACAGATTTTCGAAAAGTTGGAGATGTAAATTACGTATTAGCCTTTCCGGAATCCGAAATGGCTATGTCACTTTATAAAATAGTTTTGATGGGCCTTCAGAGACGATAACAGTTTCCTTTATTTTTTTATATAATTATTTTGTTGCACAATAAAGTGGCATATTCATTAGGTGAATAATCTCCTTAAACAAAGATAAAAAAACAAAAATTAACAGTCGGTTAAAATTTAACAATCGGTTATTTAAGGCCATCTGCTACAGAATTTCGCGAGCGTCGGAACCCTGACAATCTCATATTTAATTTACACCATCCACGTAATAAGAGACCGGCAGAGCCTGCCAATTAAAACACAAAAAGCGAGCTTATAAATAAATATTATACGCTATTGATCGTAGCTATTTTCGGAAGTGAATTGTGTAATATGTTTATTTTGAAATCTAGTACCGAGTGAACCCCGTCGAATGCGTAGGTAGGTCAATATCAATCAATAACTAAATACTACAGGAGAGATGCCAATATATTGGTATATTTTTTACTTTTGAATAATTTAGCTATAAATAAAAAATAAGATGTTTGTCGTAGAAAAAGACAGTAAGATAAGCTTTACATTTTAATTTGATAGTGTTAGTCATAAAGTATCCCATTAGCTTCAAATTCGAGTAGTTTCCAAGCCATTTTTCTTTTATTTTGAAGGCAAACCGTTTCAATTTGACTTTTTACACCTCCCGGGATGATTCTCAAAACATATTGCCTGTGCCGTTGGATATCTGAGAATGCCTAAATTGAACAATATTGGACATTTAATAAAAATGGTGTCGCCGTTGAGGAGAGGTTACACTGTGGATACGTTATGTTATTTTTATGTTTAATACTTTGTTCGAATTGAATGTGTAATATGTCATTGTTATTTAATTTTTTGAAACTTCATGTTGGTATGTAGGAAGATGTGCTATATGTCAATATGAGTTAATCAACAAACGTGGAATGAGATATGCAGCAATGTTTGTAATTGACTGTAACTAGATTGACATTAAATTTATTTGCTTTCATAGGAAAATTACTTGCAATTCTAATGGGGCTGGGGCTACGGGCTTAGATGTATATAAATTAAGGTTAAAAGTATTTTTTTCTTTATAGTTGTTAGTGTTGGCGGCCTTGTTTACATATATTTTGATTGTGGAAACATATTTGGTTATTGTATTAGCTATATTTTTCAAAATACTATATTTTTGTTATTGTACTCTTTGTTTCCCAAATAAATAAATAAATACTTTTTTATTCACAGAAGATTGGATTTTGTGATGTGATTTCGACTATAACTTCTTTGCCCGTAGACTTTAGATGGAAGCGCATAAGACCTAATGGTCTACTGATATTGCGAGTTATGATTATGCCGGCTGAAGACTTGTAACATCAATTTTACATTTTAACAATTACTTCCAACGTGTTACAGTTATTGGTCGTAGGGTATATTGAGAGCGCGCAGATGTTCATGGTGAATCATTTTCCGGGGTCATGGTGAATCATTTTCCGGGGTTTATAATACCATGAGTATGCTACTTCTCACTCTACAGCAGATCCAGGTGAAAAAAAAAACATAAAAAAACATTGCGTCATATTTATGTATTGCTACGTGCCTTCACGTAATCACAATATACTCCTTTCATGGAAACGGATATTATTTCCCGTGTTCTGTGTAGAGAACGATTGACATTTTTATATTTAAAGCACAATAAATTTCTATGAAACTCTACTTATATTACCTTTCAGTTTAATAGGCGGAATTGAAAATGTTAAGAACGAAAAAATAGTCAATATTCTGAAGTGAATTATTTCCGAGATCTTCTCTCAGACCACAGAACGAAGCAAGAAGTTTACCATGTGCGTGCTAATATTGAATTCCACAAAATCTCACGTCCATATTGTTTTTTTTATGATTGATGGTTTACTTGTGGCCTAGAGGCCTTTTCAGTTTCACAAGGACAGGTTGGCGAGCAAGGGCTCAGCCAGAAGGGGCGAGGTTTGCTAACAGCTACCTGAGCGCCACCAAGGGAGACCTAAGAACTCAAGAGTAGCTGCTTCGCGAATGAATCTACTACCGGATAGGAATGGCGACCCGCTGAGAAGATCCGGCGAGAAACTCAGTGGGCTGATGCATGGCTTAGGTTGTACGTCGACCTCTTAATCGAGTTCGACGAGTACGGTTACCGGGGTCTCTACTCCTGCTGTTAGAGCGGAAGGCGTCTAATGCAAGGGTTATTGGATCTGATGGATCCGTATGGACGTGTCTAGGGCGACGATGGTGACTAGCTCCTGCGGGATCAGGATTCGGGGAGTAGTTAGCTGCGGCAATTATAAGGCGATTATCATGACACATTGACGTCCATATATTTTTTTAATTTTTATTGCTTAGGTGGGTGGACGATCTCACAGCCCACCTGGCGTTAAGTGGTTAATGGGGCCCATAGACATCTACAACGTAAATGCGCCACCTTGAGATATAAGTTCTAAGATCTCAGTATAGGCTCTAGTCAGTATATCTCAGTCTTCAAAACACACACTTCAAGGAATCAGATTTTTATTAGCAGTGTGTCGTGATATTCAGTTAAATTGAAATAGCGCATGTTTGTTATATTTTGATATTGTAAGTATTTAATTACGGTATACGATACGTTCTATCACTAATTGGTACTACGTCAGGTTAGTCGAAATATAACATGTAACATTTAATGACTAGAGGCAAGTCGATTAGTGGCAGAGCATGGTGCGGATTACAATTTCGACAGCTGCTACACAATCTAATAACTTCATTTTAAGGAGTATTTGAACTTGATGGTAACCATGCTATAATTATGGTCAGAGGATTGTGGTGTTCACGGAGAGTTAGTTGATCGTTATATCGTATTTATCGCCTCATTGGCCTAGTGATTAGTGACTCTAACCACTACACTACGTAGTCCAAATTTGATTCCCGGGCTGTACTTGTTTCGGGTGAGTTTTATTTATCTAAAATACATAAGATCAAAGCCTTAATTTTTATATTTTAACCGAGTTCAAAAAAGGAGGAGGTTCTCAGTTCGACTGTATGTTTTTTTTAATGTTTCTTACCTCATAACTTTTGACTGGATTGATCGATTTTGATGATTATTTTTTTATTAGAAAGCTGACGCTTCCCGTCCAGTCCAGTTCTGATAATGGTATCCATGAGAAAACAATATAAGTCTTAATTTGCATTAAGTACGTGCGCGACAAATAGATGAATAACTCAATAACTCAATGTCACGCCAACCGATTTCGATGATTATTGCTTTTAGTGTATATTTATTTGTTTTGGAATATCTTTTTTTTCTATTTGAAGTCTGTTTTTATTAAAGCATGTCTATTTACAATTATTGTTTAGAAACAACAGCTGTGTTGTCTTTCAATATCTCGATCTATGATTCTGGGCAGGATAGCAGGCCAAAAATTAAAATGATTGTATTCCTGTTGGCTCTTGATATGTATGAAGATATATATAGCTAGTGACATGCGGAGATATATTTTAGAAACACGAGTCCATTTTTTTTATTATTCTCCTCGTAGGTTTCCGTCGCCCATGGACTTCAGCAATGCCAGGGGCAAAGTCAAGCCGCTGCCTACCGCTATTTTTTTCCTAACGATGCTTAAAATCAATTCAACATTATTTTCAGTTCAGTTCCGTTGCGCTAACGAATTTTTAAAATAACAACTCATTAACGTAAGAAAAAAGTCGATGAAAACATTCCCCGGAGAAGAAAAACAGATTGATTCTGTACGAGATTAATTTAAGACCAAGGGAATATCTTGGGATTTGTATCTACCAATTAGTTAGAAGTATCAATATTTAAACACAAAATAATTAAGGTATTAATGTAATAATACTTGTAAGCCCGCGCGAATAGGCACCTTCATTTTGCCTATTTTTCCTGCGAAACATATTACTGGTGGTAGGACCTCTTTTGAGTCCGCACGGATAGGTACCACCACCCTGCCTATTTCTGCCGTGAAGCAGGAAGCAGTAATGCGTTTCGATTTGAAGGATGGAACAGCCGTTGTAACTATACTTGAGACCTTAGAACTTATATCTCAAGGTGAGTGGCGCATTTACGTTTTAGATGTCTATGGGCTCCAGTAACCACTTAACACCAGGTGGGCTGTGAACTCGTCCACCCATTTAAGCAATAAAAAAAATATCTTCGTGATTGAAGCGTGTAGTAGTTGTACAGTGGAAACCTAGACCTTATGTCTAAAGTTGAGTCATGACATTCACGTTGCAGTTACATTTGAGAAGCCACTTAATGCTAAATGGGCCGTGATGAGTAATAAAAAAAGCAGCTTGTCTTTATTTTTGTACACCAAAATAATTTCCATCAAACCACTTACATCGCAAACGTATAAAAGCTAAGACCAAACTTTTTATCCAAAGTCTGACCTCGTTTTCCATTAGCTCCAAACTCGAAGCCTCAATATCTTGTTCCTTCCTTAATTTGTCACAAACTTTTCCTCCTAAAGATATAAGTTCAGGTCGTTAAGGACACTTTTGTTTTTCTCATATTTTCATTACAGTCCCCGTTTCCGAGTGAAGTTTCCAGGGCTTGAAGCATCTTAGGACTTGCAAGTCCCTCAAGGTACACATTTATTGTAAGGATGTCGACTTGAATTGTTTTGTAAATAAGCTTGGGAATAAACAGTAAACTCACACTGAAGTAGATTTGCAGGGCTGTGAGATCTTAATTTGATTTCCAGTTCGATCTTATTCGTAGGTATTAGCATATAAATTGTAACCTTAGTTTTTTATTTTTTATTTATTGTTTAGATGTGTGGACGAGCTCACAGCCCACCTGGCATTAAGTGGTTACTGGAGCCCATAGACATCTACAACGTAAGTGCGCCACCCACCTTGAGATATACGTTCTTAGGTCTCAGTATAGTTAGTTACAACGGCTGCCCTTCAAACCGAAACGCATTACTTCTTCACAGCAGAAATAAGCGGGGTGATGGTACCTACCCGTGAGGACTCACAAGAGGTCCTACCACTAGTAAAACCAGTTAGTATCATAGGTAAGCCGTTAAATGTATACCAGCATCAATTATTGGTTGATGTCGTCGAAGTTGGATAAGAGTTGACGGATGGAATGCGATACGATAATACGAGTGAGTACTGGTGTTCATTGATATGCGAGGACTACAACAAGATTGTTGTCTATCGCTAACAATATAAGAACTGAATAGTTTATAGTCACGTGCAGTTAGCAGTCGTCGTGACCTAAAGGATAAAACGTCCAGTGCATTCGTATGTAGCGATGCACCGGTGTTCGAATCCTGCTGGCAGATAGCAATTTTTCAATTGATTTCCATGGTGAAAAATTATCATCGTGTAACAAAAATCAAACCCGCAAAATTATAATTTGTGTTATTACTCATGGTAAGACGTCCTGTGAGTCCGCACGGGTAGATACCATCGCCCTGCCTATTTTTGCCGTGAAGCAGTAACGCGTTTCGGTTAGAAGGATGGGGCAGTGCGTTGTAGATGTTTATGGGCTCCGGTAACCACTTAAGATCAGGGGGGCCCTAAGCTCGTCCAACCAACTAAGCAATAAAAAAAAATGCTTGAATTGTCACTGGAGCTGATGGAATGGATACAGTGAAACCACTATCTAGCACTAAACTTTTACAAGAAACTCTAGTATTTTTATTATTTTGACAACCCTGCATCCCGAAAACACAGTTCTAAGAATTGTTGACTTCCACGTACTTTTAAGTCTGAGAGTTCATGCGGGCTATTAGTTTTTTCCAAGGATTTTCTTCGTATTCTACAATGAAAAGCTGTTTTACTTTTTAAAAGCCAAGGTCATGACAATTGCGTTGAGCATTCGTAGATATTTAGTCGGTATCTACAGATACTTATCGATCTTAATATACTTTAGAGGTCATATTAAGGACATATTATGTTAGTCCCCATTTCTGTGTAATGGTCCGGGAATGTATCAATAATTACTTTTCCCAGCAAAAACAACAAAATGTGAATCCGCGAGTGCATATTTTTTAAATGATAGGTTGACTGTACCTGTCTTTTTCAAATATTAGTCATTGGAAAGGTAATTTAATGCAATACCCCCGTAGGCGCCCCCTAGGTGCGGGGACCTCGTTGGAGGTCCTAAAAAAAATCCTTGCGTTCTTTAACTGACACATAAATGAAAGGATTTTTAACCACATTGTCACTTGCGATCAGAAATTGATTATTTTTAAAAATCATGAGTGCCTATCATGTTGATTAGACCCTGGTTCAGCACCAAAACAATACGTCAAATGATGACTTATACCTAAAAAAATCATGGTTGCTGTTTAGTATCCTAGTGTGAGTGTAATTAATTACAATTATTACCAAATGGCACCAGTATTATTACAGATGTGTACTATTAGGAACTTGACACTATGGTGAAGAAACTTGCGAATCTCCGGACAGGCTTGGTTGGTAAAATATTAAACGACAATTTCGTAGGTAAAGACGTAATACTATGCTGAGCTTGTATTGGCTGCACACTCAACATTCTAATAAATTAAAGATTTTTTGTTAATCTACTGTAATTAACATGTTTTTTTTTTTTACTTCCCTACTTTTTTTTTACTTCCCTGTATTTTTTTTTACTTCACTTTTTAATTCCCTTACAGTCGATACGTCAATATTATATTTTGAGATTAACGTTTTAATGGTCACAGTACACAGTCTGAATAATAGTTGAGTTACACTTCTCTCATAATAGGTCAAGACAAACAGTTTTTTTTATTATCTTTATTAACAGATTACTTTTCATAAAACAATTTTCCCGTATGACCCCATTTCACCGACACCATTTTGAGTATAATTTAGTGTTATTTGGTACCGAAAGTGGAAACGTGGCTCTATTCTCTTCATTACTTTGTTTTTATTATCTCAACTACACTATCGGGTCCTTGGTCTATTCCGATCGCTATCTCATAATAGGATAGGCTTTTCTAGAGATAAAAGCCGTATTGTGAAGTCACATTTTTATTTTTCTTCGGCTGATTCTTATTTGTCTACCTTACTAAAAATGCTACTTTAAGCATTGGCAGGCCAGAGCATGTTCGTACTAGTGATATTTTTATCCTATTTGTTTCGAAGATAAGGAATTATTCGAGATGATCCATTCATCTCCTTTTTATCACCACACCTCCCGCTATCGGAGCAGAGTTCATCCATATTATCTGGAACCACTGCGTTCATCGACAGTGCATATCTAAAGATCTTTTTTAGCACGTACCATCTGGCTTTAGAATGAACTCTCCTCCCCTATGTTTCCCAAGCGCTATGACATGTCCTTCTTCAAACGAGGCTTGTGGAGAGTATTAAGCGGAGCCTGACAATTTTATACATCTGAGTTTACATCTTTGCTCACCACCCATACTAAAGAGAGAGCTGGATGGAGTTCCAAAAACGAAACACGTGCAAAAAAAAAAACGCGATTACTATGTAAATATCTTAGAATGCCAACGCCCAAAAATATGCGCATACCTCTTGGAATAGCAGTGCAATGAAAAACGACTCGATAAAAATGCAAACCTGTGCTTTCACTGGGTTCAACTGAATCGCATTCAATTCAATCCATCCAGGGATGCGCCCAAAGAGTTCGCCTGCTCAGACACAATTTCGAATAGGTTTCAAGTTTCAATCGCTTTCCCTGAATTACCGTATGAGCTCAATTGAACTTGTGTTCTCTCGATTGAGAGGCACCCTTACTATTGGGACACAAGTGGAACTATTTTAAGTGTATAAAATATAATGTTTTTCTTTTGAAGTTATACTTCTTTAGGCGCGTTATGAAAAATTGATGAGAGTGAAATTTTACGATGCGCGCGCACCGTGACACAAAATTAACAGAAATAAAGTTTCCCAGTAAATCGCTCATTCAGTTGAGGAAAAAAAAATGCTATCAACAAAACAGAAATGGAACCTCTGTTAGTGGAGCATGTTGGCATGCACGTCGCCTCTGTTCACTGTGTATTTATATTTATAATATTTATCCACATGCTCTGAGTTTCTACATTTAAAACACGTGTTTTTATTTTGTTTTCATTAAACAAGTGCGAATTTTTATATGTGCGTCTGAATCAGAAGTTTCTAATTAATATTAGAAAATATTTGTGCAAAAACTATGCTCATCAACCTTCCTAAGTGCTATAATAAAATTGAGGGTAACTATCCGTATGTATTATTTAGTAATATAAATGACAAAACTATTATTTAATATAATTCATACTAAATATTATTAAATAATTAACGTTAAATATTTATTATTAATTATTTAATATTTAAAAATAAAAAAATGAAATAAATTTAATCAAAATAAAGTATAACTTCTTATGCGCGTACATAAGTACACGCACCCTTTATTGTACCAACCAAATGTAATTTCAAGCACTTTGACGGAAGATTTCAATTTCGACTTGTTAAAGTTTATTGGCTTGTATTATTAGTAGACGTGATCCGCCGTTTCGTTAGCGATACATTTTTTCCGAGACATGTGTAAAGGTCAGCCTTCTATTCATATGCTCTGGCTTTGAAAAAATCATGCATATTCTTTCCTCGGTCGCTCCAAGAATTAAGGATCAAAAATATATTCTATTGGCTTTTTGTATTGCTTAGATGGGTGGACGAGCTCACAGCCCACCTGATGTTAAGTGGTTACTGGGGCCCATAGACATCTACAACGCAAATGCGCCACCCACCTTGAGATATAAGTTCTAAGGTCTCATTATAGTTACAATGGCTACCCCACCCTTCAAACTGAAACGCATTACTGCTTCACGGTACAAAAAGGCGGGGTGGTGGAGACCCACAAGAGGTCCTACCACCAGTACAAAATTGACGTTAATAGACGGACAGATTTCTCCTTTCATACTACATATCATATATCATTTGTAGGCGCCCCCTCTTACACATATCCTCTTTCACGCAATTCATCCATTTCTTCTTAGGTCTACCTCTTCCTCTTCCTGTAGACGGATGTATTAAAAAAAACACTTAATAATACATCAAATTACTTACTATTAAGATATAAAATTGAAATTCCAACACAGTTAAATAGCGGCGTTTCCACCTTATAAACCACAGAAAAAGCTAAGGGTGTGTTTTAGGTCACGCTGGCTTCCGAAGGGCCAGTAATTACGCAACCTTCCAAAATAATCAATGATGACGGACCGTCTTACTATGAATCATAGGATTCTCTCGAAAATCTCATTGGGTTAGAACCAATTCGTGCGTGTGATGAGGTTGGTCCTATTTTGTTTTTTTGCTGTACCAATTCAGCCAGCTTCGACTTTTTTTTATTGTCCCTAGAGGCAGACGAGCATACAGCCCACCTCATTGTGAGTGGTTATCGTCGCCCATGGACATCAGCAATGCCAGGGGCATGGCCACGCCGCTGCCTACCGACTCTCTGAGCTTCCTCATAATTTATCTCTATTAGTGTTATTTAATTTTACCTATTGTCGGTGGGATGTATTCCAAGCCCTACTTATAGATTTGTATTGTCATCTTGTTTTTGCCCCGAATCAGGCAATAACTGTTTCTGGTCTAAATTCGTTATTCTAAGCCCCAAGGCAAGTGTCAATGGTTACAAGATCAAAGAATTTAAGCTGAGATGCTTATAAGTTCAAGACACAGAAAGCTCTTTATTACAATACGACTGTTATCAACACTGTTTTAATTGTTAACAGAATGTTTCACTGTTTGAGCTCTTTAACGTCAAGTCATGTGCTCATAAAGCTTAAAAATTAGTTCGGTACGAGCGTAAAAACATCTAAGCCATTTTATAATTTGGCAAAACTTCGACGAGAGCTTCAGCAATGTTGCGTTGACAAAGTTGCCTCGAAAGCCTATAAATGAAGTTCCAAAATCTTCATTACACAACGGTGGAAGCTAACAAAAAAGCTTTGATAATATTGTTAGGTACCTTCTTCAGTTTTGGCGAGTTGTACACATAATCTAAATTACTTTTACGGGTTATCGCTGCGTTTTCTTTTCTTGTATAGATGGATGAACGTGCTCACGATCCAACTAGTGTTAAGCTGTTGCCAAGGCCCGTTGACATCATTACGTGCTTTCACCATCCACCTCGAGACATGAGTCTACTGGTGGTAGGACCTCTTGTGAGTCCGCGCGGGTGGGTACCACCACCCTGCCTATTTCTGCCGTGAAGCAGTAATGCGTTTCGGTTTGAAGGGTGGGGCAGCCGTTGTAACTATGCTTGAGACCTTAGAACTTATATCTCAAGGTGGGTGGCGCATTTACGTCGTAAATGTCTGTGGGCTCCAGTAACCACTTAACAGCAGGTGGGCTGTGAGCTCGTCCACTCACGTAGCAATAAAAAAAAAACATGAGGTCGAAATCTCAATTGTATTGTATAATGTTTGTCCCACCCATTAAACTGGAATTGAATTACACAAATTCAAAAATATTTCACGTTTGACTTTTCTTACATCAGAAATCTCGAAAGACTTGGGCGAACGCTTACATAAACCATTTCCTCAGAACGCATATTCACATTGCTATTTGCGAATACGATAATCTTATCCCATGCCTTAGACTACGATGACTTCGCTTATCACCACATCGGTTTTTTGGATCCAACGAATAAAACGAGCACATAAAAATACATATTTTATTTCCGATTCCATGCATTTCTACAATACGTTCGTTTCGCTAAAGATTAACGTCGTGATAATTTTGTGCTAATGTTACAAAACAGTCAGTTTGTGAAGATAAAAAATATCTTTATCGATTTATTGACAGTACAGACATAAAGTCCAACCACAGTATACTTCAAACTAAACATTTCCAAATTACCTTAATTATTAAAAAATCAGTAATGTATGTAATGAACCACGTAATCGATCTAAAAATAAGTCCAGTCTCGGTCGAGGCACTAATAAAATACACAAAAATGAGTGTTAGGAATTCGTGCAGAAAGTCGATTTTTATGTTTTGCTTCGAAGGCTAGGTAGGATTAATTCCTCAATTAATATGTGATTGATACATGGAACGCTACGTACTAATTATTTTGTTGGTTTTGCGCTTGGTCTTATTTATAGGACGTCTTATTGAATCCTGGAGTAGATACGATTATTTCTAATTAATTGTTTACTTGTTTTTGTCTAGATCCAATTACAGTGGAATAATAATATGCCGTCAAAACGGCTAATGACCGACTGAAATAGACCATTGCGTGTTGAAGTTACCGGGTTTAATTTTTTGAATATATAGACGTCCTACATTAAATTTGGAGACATTAGTGTTCAAATTATAATAAATACAAGATAAAAAAATCGGTTGTCTGTAAAGTCGGTTTACTGACGACAGGTCAACGTGACAACGTCATAAGAAACTGATGGAATGGTTTCACATTTCAAAAGAAAATTTTAATTTTATTTGTTTGATACATATTTTGTATGAATATAGAGAAGGAGGTAAATGGAAATCCCTATTACATAGTTTTTTTTACAAGTATGAATGTGCTTTGAATTGTATTATTGTATAGCAGCTGTCCACGCGGATGTATCGCTCACTCAAGTAGGAGAGAGACAGATGTCGAACGCTGCCGAACGCGGAGGCCCATCGTGCCTCTTTGTCGCTCGTTGCGCGCTCTCGCTTGCACTTCAAGCCTTAAATGGAACGCCTCAGAGCGAGGTAACGCCGTATGAGTCATATTTTTTCGTGCGTGCAGCCGGCTCCATCGTATTATAATAAGACGTTGTCACGTCAAAAATCTCTTACTAAAAATTAAAATGGTTCCATACAAAATTCGCATTTTATTGTGAAAATTATAGAATGCATTAACCAATTTTAGTTTTGTTTCAAATTAAACAATAATTTATAAAAGACTAAGTGAAGGTTTGTTGGTTACAAAATAAAATAGAAACAATATTACAGTTTGAACCTAGACATTAGTACTGAACCACTTTCACGTGGCGCTTTCAACTAAAATAATTATTGCTATGTTTACTTATGAACTTCCAAAACTGAAAGCTCTTCATACAAAAGATAGTATCTAAAGTGTTACTATTAATAATTAATACATAAGATTTTTCCTATTGGTGTCTTTTTGACGTTTTTTTCTAGACAATTAATAAAAAATAGAAATATGTTATGTAAAATAATATGTTAAGTCTCGTTTCCAATACATTTGAAATTCATTTTAATTTGAATCCAATAAATCTCAATTTCAGAAAGCAATAGAAGCCTTTCAACAAATGTTCCACGTGCTGATAAAAGCTCGAACTTCCAGTGCCTTTGTCCACTTCAAAGGGTTAGTGGACTCCATTGCTCTTTTACAAAAGGATGCCTCAGTCATAGGATTAGCAATCGTCCGTTAAATCTTTTATGCCGCACTTTCTATTAGCATCGGCACTCTCATATTACAATGTCCAGTAAAAGGGAGGGTAACAAAATCAGTCTTGACGTACAAAGCGTCAAAAATGCCAAAGTATCTCTTTTAAGACTGTTTCCAATAAAGTTACAAATGTCATTCTAGTACTGTGAGAAATTTGGTTCATTTAACGGTAGGCAGCGACTTGGCTCTGTCCCTGTCATTGCAGATGTTCATGAACGACGGTGATCACTCACCTTCAAGTGGCCCATATGCTCGTCGGCCTATAAGGACAACAAAAAAGAAAACGAAAAAATTTGAACCGCTACACGGTTAAATATCCCTCAGCTTGGCTAAAAAATAAAGCCGTAATTAGTGAAAACACAGAACTGGTGTTTTTGCGTCTGTAAATATACCTCTATAATAATATTCTCTCTAGCAAAGATTTTTTTGCTAGTGATATTATTTTACTAGCTAAGACCAACTACGCCAATAGCCCAGGATATCTCACAGTTGATCATGGCTCACTCATGGAAACTACAGCATGGAAGTCAATTTAGATATACCATTGAAGTATCAAATGTATTCCTACAGCGACTGTCGACACGAAAATGCTTGATTAGACTGTATGGGATAAGCCGTTAAGAATAATTGTAATTTCATATACATCTTATACCTGTAAACGAGCAATTATTGTATATATATATATATAATCTAAATCTCGGAAAGGGCTCCAACGATTTTCCTAAAATTTAGTAGGGATTTCGGGGGCGATAAATCGATCTAGCTACGACTTATTTTCAGAAAATGTTGTTTTGTTCTCGTGTTTTCAATAATCAACTTTATGACTCTTCCCGACATCTATTGGCGAATAATAATACTATTTTTTTTAAATGAGAGCATTTAACTGCTTTAAAGACACAACAAGATGGCGTTATCAAAAAAAAAGGTCATCGTCTAGTTATTACTAAATTGAAGAACAATAATCAATTAGAAATAAACGTCAAAACGACAATAACACATAGATCAATGATATTGTGTACTTACTTATAACGTTACAAGACTATACTAAAACCAACAATATTCTTATGTACTTATAATTTAATATAAAATGCTAAAAGTAAACGGAAAATCGTAAACAGCTTTGTAAAAGTAACAAAAAAATAAAAACGAATTCTGTGCCCAAACTTTTTATCAAACGGGGACGTCCAAGGCAAGCTTCAATTAAGTGGTATCACGACATCTTATGTGACGCCCACTCTCGCGTCTTCTACCCCGGAAACGACAATATTTTGGATATTATACTTGTTTGATGCATCTAGGAAGATATTTAAAGGTAAGCAGCGGCTTGGCTCTGCCTCTGGTATTGCTGAAGTCCATGGGCGACGGTAACCACTCACCATTTGGTGGGCCGTATGCTCGTATGCCTGAAAGGTATATAAAAAAATTCAACGAAAATCAACTTATTACTGCATGTTTTTTTTTATTGCTTATATGGGTAGACGAGCTCACAGGCTACCTGGTGTTAAGTGGTTACTGGAGCCCATAGACATCTACAACGTAAATCCACCACCCGCCTTGAGATATAAGCTCTAAGTATAGTTACAACGGCTGCCCCACCCTTCAAGCCGAAACGCATTACTGCTTCATGGCAGAAATAGGCAGGGTGGTAGTACCTACCAGCGCGGACTCACAGGAGATCCTACCACCAGTAGAAGTGTCCAACAGGTCCTACCACCAGTGTATATATTTTGTAAATTTTTTGTAACATCAAATAAGTATAATCTCCGATGTTTGGGCACAGAGTAAGAACTCGAATTTTCCATAGTCTTGCACGTAAAAGTACCATAACACATCATCGTTATACAACGGGAGAATTACCCTGATATCGAAGTATTACTTAATGAGACCTACATTACATTTGAAACAAATTCTAATATTTACAAGGTTTATTTACACACAATTTTAAAAAAAATTGTAGGCTATGTAACGTGAATGAGAGCTGTTTCCTCAGAGCGAAAGTCCATTTCAAATTAAAGCTATAATTGCAATGTGTATGACAATATTAAAATGAACTCATTTATAGTTTTCTTAGTGATTGAAAGAAAGCCTTATGCTTTGATCTCATTTTCTTATCTGAAGCTTAGAAAGCCGGCCGATGCTCGGTATTTTAGTTCTGTTTTGTTATGTGTACTAATTTAATGACATTTTATAAATATGATAATTGAAACCGAGCAAGTCTTGATTCTCTTGCAGTGTCTTCTCAATGGTGCAAATGCATTATGAATCGGTGTTAAAGATAACTATTTAAAAAGCGCCTGTAAAGCTCTACCTGAACAAAACAATTAAATTTTCTACTTGAATTAAATAATTCACAAATTTGATTTTTCAATTCACTGGTCACGGAAGACTGTAAATGCAAATATTAGATGTTTTATTTCATTCGTTTTCGTAGTTTTGAATGATTTATTTTTCGTGATAACCGAAAGGTTCAGTAATGTAGAGAAGGAATTATTTTATGTTTATTCAAATTGACTACAGACGATTGTGATCTTCCTCGTGCGGTCGTGCTCATCACGTCTAAGGGTCGTGATCACCTCCATCTATAAGTTTCATCCTGACGACATTGTGCCATCTCGTCTTGTCTTCAGCTAGGCTTCGGCTTTCAGTAGGCAGCGGCTTGGCTTTGCCCCTGGCATTGCTGAAGTCCATGGGCGACGGTAACCACCCACCGTCGGGTTAGCCGTATGCTTGTCTGCCTACAAGGGCAATAAAAAAAAGCTACTCTGAGCGCATCGTATACTGTGGAATCGAGTAGTGTGGACCTGGTCAGATCAACGCAATGGATTGCGCTCCCACGATCTTTTTCCTTCCACTTTGCCACTAATCAGCAGGTTTTCAAAATTGTCTTTGTCTTTTCTGGAAATACGTCCGAAGTACAGTAGGATTGGCTTGAGGCAGATGCTAGAACGATTATGATATTTAAGTAATAAACTATACGCAGTTTAAGTCTTCCTTGACCATGAAAACTGTCAAAAACTTCTAATATATGTTACATAAAACATTATTATACATATTATTATATCGTAATATAGAAATATCTCCAAAAAAATATTATTATATTGGTGCTATAGGCTAAAAACAAAATAAACTATTAATTAAATATCATTCACTTCTTTGTATGTATTTTAGTACACTATGAAAGAAACTATCACATACATTCTATAAAAAACATACATATAAAAATGCAAAACAGAGAGATCCATACATTAAACACGCTTCGTCAAATCGAACAGTACAAAAAACATTTTTCTACGATAAAACGTTCACTGCACTCCCGACTTATCGCCGAGCAACGCGAAATTCGTATATGCGTGATACACCGCCGCCATTATATATACAAAACTATTTTACTCAGTCGCTTTATCATTTTAGGAGCGTCTTAACACCGCCTACGTGTTTTCGTTGCGACGACGTCAGATATCGTTAGCGTCCCCCACGTAGCCCTCGTCAGGGCTCTCCGAACAAATATCCCCGGCACATTTCACATTTGATACCTGCGGTAAAGGTTTGAGGACGCTCTCGATGCCTTCCGCGGGCATGCGAGCGTCCGACGCACTGGTCTGAGTGTCCACGCATCTAGTCTCAACTTGGTAACATCGTCCGGGTCCCTCCGTCACACTCATGGGCACCATGACTGCACAAGTCCCTTTAGGGTTCCACGACGGACAGGGTTCGGTTGCGCAGTACTGCATCGGGTCGGTTTTGTAGCCTTCCGGTGGCGAAGGAACGAATTCGTCATTGTAATACACAGTGCCGTTCCCTACAAAAGCTATTTGCCTGTTTCTCGGAACGGGGTAGCCCTCTAAGGTACGGCGCACGTTCGTCGTCATATTGTACATTTCGAAATTAGGGCACGTCGGCTGTGCCGTATTGAACTCTGTGTCTTTCGCGAATTTGCAAACTAATTTCTGGTTCTTAGGCCTGTTGTGGGGTAAGGTCTGGTAAAACGGGCCAACAACCGAATAATTTGACATAATGGGAGGTCGGCACGGATGCTTTGGTAGACCATAATCGTACGGATAGCCTTCGCTGTCGAGGAAGCAGCCCGGATTGAGGTGCACGTCAGCTGAGTGCTGGTACATATTGTTTAATGTGTTTTGCGGCAAGTTCATGTTGTTTACGGGCTGTTGGTCTTGCCACGTGACCTGCCGCGGCACGGAGGCTGCCGTGAATACGGTCTCCTCTTCAAACCCGTCGCCCCCCACGCTCTGCGCTTTGTACACTGATAACGCTGTGTTCTCGTTTTGCGCATTGTTTGCTACTGTTTCCGCGTCGCTAATTAGGTCGGGATTTCTGTCGACGAAGCCTTTCATGTTATTGCTTTGATACACATCGCTTGGCTCGTAATCACGGTTCGTTTGTACCGTGTAGTGCAGTGCGTGATGAGAGTGCGCGTTCACTATTAAGCTCCCGTTATTTTTAGGTATGTTACCATTGCTGCGACTCGATGGCAGTATCTGATTGCACAAAGCGACGTCCTTGCCGCTTTCCTTTTTCTTACGACTCCTCGTATCGGTTTTGAATTTCAACATGACTACGGCGATTATGGCTATTAGCAACACTATAATTAGGAATACAACGGTCACAATGACTACTAGATGTCTGTGTGGGAAGGTCACAACGATAACGACCGGTTCCTCTTTCACTAGGATCCTGAGCGTGTAATTGGCACGTGCCCGACCGGCGGGGTTCTCAGCGGCACATGTGTACGTACCGTTATCCTCGTTACTTATGCCCATAATGTACAATTCACTCTTTTTGTCGGTGACGCCGTTCTCGACGTAATATATTCGGGGATCCGGCGACATGGTCGAATAATTATGAATGATCTGTCCCTGGTATAACCACGTTATTTTCGCTTCGGGGATTGCTTTCACTAAGCATTCGAGCGTCACATTGTTGCCGGCGTTCGTCTCTACGTACACAGACGTAGGGCTCATTTTCGGTAGGCAGGCCAGCTCGTTCTCCGAAATGCTGGTGATGGTCCGTTTCTTCAAGCGTTCTGGAAGCGAGCAAGCGGGCTCGACGGCGTGCGGCATATTGAAATTCAACAGCCAACTATGCAAATCCCTCAAGTGGCAATCGCAGTTCCAATTATTATTTTGCAGGTTGATCCCCCGCAGCGTATCGGGAAATAAATTTTCTCCCTGAATATTCGATAGTTTATTCCCGCTCAGTCGCAGCCATTCAAGGTGATTCAAACCGGCAAATGCGTCTCTCTCGATCGCTTCTATTTTACAATCGCTCAGCTCCAACGTGTTCAGATAGGAGAGATGTTGGAAACAATGTGTTTTGATACTCGCGATTGGATTGTTATTGATCGACAGTCTCATTAGCGACGGGATAAACACGAAGTTACTCGAGGGTACGAGGTTCAAATAATTGTTGGAAAGGTCCAATTCCACCAAGTTAGCGAGACCTTTGAACGCTTGGCTGTCTATTTTCTGCAGTCGACATCGCTGCAAGTAAATCTTCTGCAGATCGATCAGTTTGAGTTTGTGAAAGGTTTCCTTTTGCAGCACTTGAAGATCGTTGCCGGTGAAGTCTAGGACTTGTGTTTCAGAGTCAAGCGAGTCGGGTATCGCTTTGAGGTCTTTCTCCGAGCACTCTA
Organism: Bombyx mori; assembly: GCF_030269925.1. Taxonomy (NCBI): domain Eukaryota; kingdom Metazoa; phylum Arthropoda; class Insecta; order Lepidoptera; family Bombycidae; genus Bombyx; species Bombyx mori. The sequence continues at coordinate 16,741,509 of NC_085118.1, forward strand.
CGTACCGTTTTCCGTTTTTCCATTTGCATATACATTGCGAGGGGCACGCCATCGCTTGGAGCAGCATGCATGTCGTACATAAGGCAATGAGCCTCACGTGCACGCTCCTTTTGACTCTCATGTTGCCTCAAGGCAGGGCCTCTACGTAGAGCGGGTACATTATCTGAAACAAGCGGAAAATGCAAATGAACGAAAATGTCGTTTAAGTTTGTTGTTGTGAAGTGTTTCGGCTTGTTTCCTGCAAGCTTTGTGATGTCGATGGGTCTTGTTTTTTTTTTTATTTCGCATTATATTGGACAAGTTGCGAAGTACAGTGAATCATGATATATTCACAAAAAAGTAAAAAGGACTTTAATTTCTATTACACATGGTTTTAATTGAGATTGATTTCAGAATAACATTACAGTTTCATGTGACAACAAATATGTCATTTTTATCGTCTTTCCTAAACAATATATCGTCGCTGTCAAACCAAAATCTGCTATGTGCAAAAACTATACTTTTGTTACAACGAATAGAAACATTTTCGTATAAAATTTTATATGAAGGTGAATTTTTGAGAACTATATCAAATGAAAGCTATAGATAAGTATTAAAGCTATATATACACATAACACTTTTTATACGGTAGATAGGGCTGTGAACTATACGAAAAGGTCAAAAAGTAAAAATCTCAAAAAGTGCACATAGCAGATTTTTGTTTGACAAAGACGATATGCTCCAATACAAGTATTTCAAGTCTTTTAAAGACTATTACGAGCCCGAAATCGAACAAACGGAAAACAACAAAACGCTTTATATTCACAGATTCAGCGGCAAATAAGGTTAGTATAACGTATAGAAATTTTGGGTCGGACGGTCGGCTCACATAAATAATGTAACAACCGCATACATAATGTAATCGGAAATGAAAAAAGGAATTCGTGTCCAACAAATACGCGAGCTTGTTCGACGAGGTTCGCCGGGAAATTAAAATAAATACGTAGCGTCCACCCTCGTCAGTGTCGATTTAGCGAAGTACTTTTAATTTGGCAGTTCGTTAAACGCGCGACATCCCGGTACTACCAGGGCTTACTGGTCGTAGAACCTCTTGTGAGTCCGCGCGGGTAAGTACCACCGCCCTGCCTATTTCTGACGTGAAGCAGTAATGCGTTTCGATCTGAAGGGTGGGGCAGCCGTTGTAACTATACTGAGATCTTAGAACTTATATCTCAAGGCGGGTGACGCATTTAACGCACTTAACACCAGGTGGGCTGCGAGCTCGTCTACCCATCTAAGCAATAAAAAAAAACTACCAGGATCGACTCCAATGGTCTACGCGTTTTCGGACGACGACCTTCAAGGAAGGTGCCAATGAAAAATACTTAATCTGTTTGTTCTTAAAATAAATTTGGGCCGGAGAATAAATCGAGGAGCTGCGTGGAATGGAATTAGCCGTATTTTCCGGAGATACATATCGGGTTTCTTTCGTTTGATATTTTTTTCTTCTTAAACTTATTCCATGCGGAATCTTGTTAATGCCCGGTCGTGTAATTTAAAAGTTATCTCAAAATTAATTCTTTCGCCGTTTTTATTATTTTATTATTACGCAAATGGGTGAGCGACCTCACAATATACAATTTTAAGTGTGTTCCCGAACCCATAGGCACATGTCTTGAGACATGAGAACGGGATCCTAAGAGTATGACTGCCACACTACCTTCGAATCAGAACGCGTGACTGCTTCATCGCAGAAATACACCCAATGATAAAACCGAAAAAAAACACCTTTCATTAAATTATAAACCTAATTACGCATTTTTACGGATAGTGTTGAATTTCTTTTTTATTACCTCACTAGCTGACCCGGCAGAGTTCGTAGTGCCTCAATCTATAAATAAAAGCTTTTGTATAAAATAAACTTAAAACAAACAAAAGGAATCCATCCGACGGGGGGGACATCAAAGTAAAAAGAAAATTGTTATTTTTATTTCATTCCGAGCATTTTCATATTTATCTACATTTTAAACCTTCTCTGGACTTCCAAAAATAATTCAAGACCAAAATTAGCCAAACCGGGTTCCAGTCGTTCTCGAATATTGGCGAGACTAACGAACAGCAATCCATTTTTATATATAGAGATAGATAGATAGATTTTAATACTCATTGACTGTGGAAGTCATTCGTGAATACATGTCAGGAACGTATTTTCTTATAAAATATACCTAACAGATGTTGGAAAATAAGGGTAATTGACTGCAGGATTTAAACACCAGCATAATTTCATCGCTTGAGACCAGCATAAGCAGCAACAAAACATAAGCAAATAACATAACATAAGCTAAACATAACAGCTGCAGCAACAAACAGCAAACTGTTTTTAGGGCTTTAGGTCGCGATGATATCTTTGACGTCTTCTTGCAGATTTTCATATATCATGATTAGGGTAGTTATTGATTTGTTAGTTGGTTAAATTCGATTCTAAAGCAAATACATACTTCATATAGCAAAAATAACATTCGACTTAAATATAAGCTCACTAAGCAGACACTAGACATGAAATACAGCTACAAAACCCCACTAGTATTTGGCAATATTGAATCTAATCCTCAATAATTCACGGCGTATATTTCAATAGCGCAACGCCCCCTTACTCATTTGTATCGCAATATACGCATTGCCATTTGTCGGATTCAATTGTGAGATATTGGAATAGAAGCCGCCATCGTTAATGTTTCAACTCGGTGGTTTATTAACGGCCTATGTTTGAATTATAAATATATTATTGTTCAAGGAACAATTGGATTTTGCTTGTTTCCGAAACAGTGGATAATCGATATCCGAAGTTGAAAGGTTATGGTGCCCATGCATCCGCCCGCTGAGTTTCTCGCCGGATCTACTCAGCGGGTCGTGATTCCGATCCGGTAGTAGATTCATTCGCGAAGCAATTGCTCTTGAGTTGTTAGGTCTCCTTCGGAGGTACTCGGGCTGTTGTTAGCAAATCCCACTCCTCCTGGCTGAGTCTTTGTTCGCCCACCTGTCCTGATGAAACTAAAAAGGCCTTCGGGCCACTAGTAATCTTTCAATAATAAAAAAAAGAAAAAAAAGGTAATGGTTAGAGGTGGCCAGATTGATTGACTAGGTGGTGCAGTACTAACTACTAACTACTACAGTACCGGAGTGCGGCTCTGACCGTTGCGCTGAGAATCATGGGTTCGATTCTCACAACGAGTAGACATTCGTGTAATGAACAGGTTTGTTTTACTCTTTGTCTGGGTATTTATTATTGTTACGCCGGTAAGAGTAACGCCATCTGTCATCAAATAACAGAAACTCATGTCAAAACGACTCGTCTTATCGGGAATGTTCTCGATTATTGTAGAGATGTCGTGTTGACTATAAAAGCGCTGCTCAGGTGACATGAAGGCGAAGTAATCGGTGATATTCGAAGCGGAAGAAGTGGATTACGAATTTTAATGTGTTCCTTAAGTGTTTTAAGTGTTAAATAGAGTTTTAATTTGTACTTCGGTGAACGTTTTATCTATCCCGAACCCCAGTGCGTATTGTTATCTTTATATGTATATATTTAAACGTATATATGAGTATTTATGTCAGTCTCTGGTACCCTAATAACACAAGGAATCCTAATATGAGACCGGATGACCGTATGTGATTTGTTTGTTTTATTTATTTATTTTTATTGCTTAGATGGTTGGACGAGCTCACAGCCCACCTGGTGTTAAGTGGTTACTGGAGCCCATAGACATCCGCAACGTAAATGCGCCACCCACCTTGAGATATAAATTCTAAGGTCTCAAGTATAGTTACAACGACTGCCCCATCCTTCAAACCGAAACGCATTACTGCTTCACGGCAGAAATAGGCAGGGTGGTGGTACCCACCCGCGCGGACTCGCAAGAGATCATACCACCAGTAAGAAATTGAGAGAGAATCGCAAAGTTTGTTCGCGGTTATTTATTTATTCAGTTATTATTTAGAGCGGCAATTTAGATTGTCATTTTATGTACATTATTGATAGCACTATCTACTGGATCTTTTTAAGTTCGTATTCGAAATCAGTCTCTAGTAAAATTATTCACCATTCGAAGTCTGGATGTATATTCTTGAATGTGTTACATACTTGTATCGCTAATACCCAACAAAAATTTAGCTTGGGCTTAGAATATGTTGTTTATAATTTTCAATCATCTTAAAAAATCTTATCAAAACATCCATTGGTTCTCCTCTAAGCGCATACATCCGTGATGTAATCATTTACCGAGGCTAAATAATAATATTGTGAGCTATATAAACGCTTCGACGCCCCGGCACTGTTAAGGAGAGCTCTTGACGGCGCTTTGTGTAGAGGCAATAGGGATATGGCAAGCCGCCAGTGGACGAACAATCTATAGATAATACGAATATCTAGTTATTGATGGTCTGTGACCTGGATTACGTGGTTTTTGGTGCCTAAAAAGAAATGCTGACGGTTTTTATAGCACGTTGGAGAAAGAAAAACGTGTGCCATCGTGTAATAAAAATCAAAACTCGCAAAATTATAATTTGCGTAATTACTGGTGGTAGGGCATTTTGTGAGTACGCGCGGATAGTTATCACCACCCTGCCTATTTTTGCCGTAAAGCAGTAATGCGTTTCGGTTTGAAGGGTGGGGCAGCCGTTGTAACTATACTTGAGACCTTACAACTTATATCTCAAGGTGGGTGGCGCATTTACATTGTTGATGTCTATGGGCTCCAGTAACCACTTAACACCACGTGGGCTGTGAGCTCGTCCAGCCATCTAAGCAATAAAAAAAAGCTTAGATTTTTTGATTTACTTAAAACTTCCTGCTAGCTAAGTCGGGTACTTGTAGTGGCGACATTGTCGTGTTGACGTCCGGCTTTGGAACCTTGCCGACGTCCACGGTGTTTCCCGAGCGAAGGCTTGTGAAGAGTACTTAACGTTAGGCAGCGGCTTGGCTCCGCCCCTGGCATTGCTGAAGTCTATGGGCGACGGTAACCACTCACCATCAGGTGGGCTCGTCTGCCTACAAAGGCAATAAAAATATATATAAAAATATTAATTTTAAGTTCTATTCGAGGTATAAAGAAAATAAAACTGGAGATTCCGCAACAACCCACGGTCATTCGGTAACGTGCGAACTTATTGTGGTACACTTGATTCACGGTTGTTTGCATAAGAGTTAGTGTATTGCGCAAACGAACGCTCTGAGATCGTGGTCAATGAATAATAAAAAAATATGTTATTTTTATTGTACGTTATTACAAAGTTAAGCCGTACACTGTGTGTATTACTAATTTGTACGTTATTACAAAGCTAAGTCGTACACTGTGTGCATTACTAATAAAAATCTTACGTTACGGACGTTTTTTCCCAGTTAGGGTACCCCTCCGTATCGTCCCATAAGGAACTTCATTCCAAAAAATACCCAATCAATTTTCCTAAATGGTTCGGCGCTCAACCTCATTCACGAACGGTTTTTATCACAAAGAACCAACTGGAAATCACAATCATAGATCGTTTACCGAATTTAATGGTTAAATTTGCAATTTCGCATAATATGTTTCATTAGTGCATCATTAAGTTCGACGTGCAGCTTAAATCGTTTAACTTAGCTTATTCAAGCTAAACTGTAGCTGATGGTTAAACCCGAATAAAAGTCTAAGCTTTTTATTCGTTTGTCCATTTGTATAATTATTGGTGTTCATTTTGTGAGCTTACGGAATAATTGCCATCGTCTTGGCTGTCCCTGCTACGATGTAAATATTTGGGTTAGCCTTCGAACCGGAATGAAGGAATAACAATAAATACAATTGAGTATTTAGTAGGTATATAGCCTGCCAGTCAAAATAGATTAATTATTTGGGAATGAGCTCCCCTCCTAATGTTTCCCGATCGCCATGACTTGTAATTTTTCAAACAAGGCTTTTGGAGTACTTAATAGTAGGCAGCGGCTTGGCTCTGTCCCGGGAATTGCTGAAGTCCATGGGCGATGATAACCACTCACGAACAGGTTTTTTTTTTCGGTGGTAGTGCTCACAGCCCACCTGGTGTTATGTGGTTACTGGAGCCCGTAGACATCTACAACGTAAACGCGCCACCCGCCTTGAGATATAAGTTCTAAGATCTCAGTATAGTTACAACGGCTGCCCTACCCTTCAGACCGAAACGCATTACTGCTTCACGGCAGAAAAAGGTAAGACGGGGCATCTAACCGTGCGGACTCACAAGAGGTCCTAACACCAGTAATATGCTCCGTGAGCCGTATGCTCGTCTGCCTACAAGGGCAATTAAATTTTATTAAAAAGTACAAACACTGATCAGCTTAATGACATCTTAAAAACAGCATAAAATACATAACAATAATAAATGCTCCACACTCCGCAGCCCTGATCCGAGCAAGATTTTCCCTCTGTGTTATCGATTTTGTTAACACATACAAGATAAGAATTACTGGGCACAGAATTGGAACTCTATAGTAAGTACATTAGTCACATTCACTAACCATACGACCGACGAATCGGTCAGAATGCTTCGGTGTCAATTTGAAATCTGAATTTTGAAAGGTTCACTTAACACCGACCTCAAAAAAGAAGGCTATTAATTCGATTGTAGTTTTTTCACTAAGTCACTTTTATGTAAGTGAACCAATTTTGATGATTTTATTTGAAAATATTGCTTTTCAAGATACCATTTAAATTTTATCAAGTTCCAACCATTGGTTTATTTGTTATTTATGTATATTAGTATTAAGGTTTCTTAACCGTCTATTAACATATACCTGTATGTATATTTAAAGACAGACCGCGTGGGCGAGCTGTCCTCAGTTTAAATAGTTAATAGCCCTAAAAGGGGACGTCGCAATCCGGAAACCATTCCGTGACAAGAATATTTTAGATTCAACGCTTCAACTGCGAACAATGGCTCGTTTTTTTTTTTTTTAGAGCGTGCCGTTTTCGGTTTTCAAGTGGAATAAAAGCATTTATCTGAGATAATTTCGATTTATTTTAAATCATTCTAAAATAGTTTTCGATTTTAGCCCCGTGCGAACTTTAGCAATGCAGTAACAGTGGAATGTGGTATAATGAGGGCTTTGTCGAGTTGGTCTAGTTATCTCTTTTTTATCATCGCATCTCCCGCCACTGGGTAGTCCATCCTTACTATCTGGAACTGCTACATTCATCCACAATGCGTTTCCAGATATATCTTCTGCCCCGTACTATCGGGCTCTGGAATGAACGGGGTTTTCGGAGCGCTTTAGCATATCCTTCTTCAAAGGAAGTTTTCGAAGAGTATTCAGTTTTTGACAGCAACTAGGTTGTGCCCTTGGCATAACTGACGTCTGTTAGCGACAATAACCACTAACCGCCAGGCGGTCCATTAGTCTGCTCGTATGCAAGGGCAGTAAATGCTGGTCAAAAGTTTGTATTTATTACAAGGATTAAACACTGTAAAGAAGCCCTAAAGATATTCTGTGACGCAGAAACTTCAAAAGCTTTGAAAACAAGGTTACTGTGAAAGTAAACAAGGACGTCTAGGTCTGCCAACTTTTGGAATATTTTTCTCTTGGTGGGTAGCTGAATTCACGTCCAGTAAGCTCCATTATCCTATTAAAATCACCTGGATCTTGAGTTTATCTCCAAATTCGCATCAACAAAGTCTATGAATTTTAGCTTAATACACACGCACGCTATGTCAGTGAAGTCAGTACAAAAAAACCTACTAAATCCATATAATCAGCGAGTCTTAAGAAAACAAGTATTCAAACACTTTCCGCCTCCGAAATCCTATTACATCAAAGAAAATACGAATGAAAGGACCGTCGTGTATTAAGTCCTTCAGCAAGCCTCGTACTGGGTGAATCCCATTTAAATGTACATAATTCAAGGAACGGAGACACTTCGCATACGAATACCTCTTGGAATAAATTCGGGGATCCTGACTAGTTTCGAAAGGCCTATCATATGAGAGCACGTTGAAAACCTCCTCCGTACCCAAATCGAACCGAGCATTGTTGGTAATGCTCCCTTAATTTGGAAATAATGATTATAAATAATATAAAAATTTGCATTTCATAACCCTCATAAGAATTTCTCCTGCAGAAACATTTCTCCTGCAATATAAGCACCAAAAACTTACGTATATTGCTGTAAAATAATCAATGAAACTTCCTTAGAATGACCTATCGACCTATCGTTTGGGCATTCTTGAAATCGCGTTATCATAGGGCTCCGGAAACACTGGAGCGAAGTCCATTCCGATCCCTCCTCGTGTCCATTTCAGAGCCGGGTGTTGCATTTCAGTAGTGATCTGGCGAAATACACTATGATAGCCGCAGTGGATCCCGGTAATAAAGACGCGAAGTTATTAAAACGATTAATTTATCTCATGGTTGATATGGCCTTTTATAATAATAAAAATAATGTTTCTTAATTATGGGCCTAACGGAATGGCCCTATTAAAAAAAATAATCATGTTCATGTCAAAACTTTACGCCCCGCTGTAATTAATCGTATGATAAACATTATTTTTATTGCCCTTGTAGGCAGACGAGCGCACGACCCACCTGATGGTGAGCGGTTACCGTCGCCCATGGAGTTCAGCAATGCCAGGGGCAGAGCCAAGCCGCTGCCTACCGATATCTTGAATCTGCTCGCGCACCAACATCGTATATTGGTGGTGCGATGATAGAAACCTTCCCTGATATGCTAATAACGACTGTACCAATTTTCACCACATTCAGAAGACAAACAAACAAACATACTACCGAACATTGATTTTAATTTAATATAGACAGATAGATAGAAAATGAGTAACACAACGGCGAAAGACAAAAATTTCTTGTTACTCAATGTTCATACAGCCTACGGAACTCTTTAATGTGTGTGTAGGCTTTACATGTTGAAGGCAAGGGTAGGGTCACAATATAATCCACTCACCTAGTAATAAATTGATACATTTACATTTTGAGTGGATCCAGTTGTTGTTTTGCTCTCCATTGATATACCAAGTTGAGGGTAACTTATATTGTCGTATAATGAATTACGTAAAAGTATATAAGGAGTAATACAAATGTTCGTAACGACGCTTGAAAGGCAAACGTGACTTAGCGACAATGCGTGAACTTTACAGTAGACTAATTTAAAGTTGAAATACCTGAAAACAAAATTTATTTTAACGAATCCAGCTGTAGTAGAATCTAGCTAGTAGCTGTAGGATTGAAGTGATTTTAATAGACCTAGAAAAATATTTTTTTTGCGCATCGAATATGGTTATTGCCTATCATTTATGTACAAAGCAGTTATTGTCGCTTAGTCATGTTTGCCTTTCAAGCGTCGGTATGATGAAAAAGATAAAATCAATAAAAATATTTGACAAAATCCAAATACTAGCGCTAAAGAAAACCAATTAATTCCAATTATGATGAGCGAGGCCACTGAAAAAAAATCCCTGATTTAAATCAAGAAATACCATTGGCACTTCTCCTGCAGTCCTTTTATCGTGAAAATTAAAATCCAGGCCAAACAAACTGCAGAACTCAGGATATTGTTGGCACCGCTGTGCTAGAGCATGTTAACAAACCGCAGACTTGTGTGCTTTATTATTATTGACGTCCACAATGTGGTCTTTAACTCTGACCGATATGTGTCTCTTAGTTGTATGAAATGCCTATGTATGAAATGTACATATGTCAATGTATGAGAGCCCAGACATTGTACAGCTTATTGACACCAGGATCCTGCAGGAGTATGCCACACTTAACAGATCTTAGGTACTGACTTACTTTCTTGTGTGGTCTAAGCTAAATTATTTTGTAGTCACACATCCAAATATGTGATCGGAATGTACGACTTGCAATATGCTTTCCAACGTAAATACGTAAACATGGTTTGATTTTTATTGTACAATCTGATTTCTTCATCATGGAAGTCTGTTGTGCGCTGGGTACTTTTTTTACAAAAACATTTACCTGTCTCCGAAATTTGAATATTGGCACATTCATAGTGGCTGTAAGTCATGGCAACTAAATATCCCTTATAATGTGAAATACGAAGTGATCGTTATTTGGTGATGGTTCGTAATTATCTAAGACCTGGGATTCTCTAATGTTGAAGACGAAACCTCAAGTCAAACAAACAAGCAGACCTCAAGATATTGATTGGTTCAATATATGCGAAATTAAACTTATAGTCAATAAATAATTTAAAAAAAATTCTACACTGTAATTTGCCCGTTATTCAAATCACAACGAATTACACTTTACTCACCCATGAAAAGTATTCGAAAAGTCAAAAATCGTAAAATGAAAGTGTCCAAAGGATTTTAACACCATCGTGCTTATTTCTACGACCTGTCAATCACACGAGCTGAACAATAGCCATGACACAATGCACCTAAAGCTCCGACTTGATGTATCAAGATAGGTGACAGCTTATACGTTGTATGGTCTACGGGACTTTGTTACTACGCTCATACATATGTCCAACCAATGAACCTACTGAGAAAAGAGTATAAAGCTATTTAAAATAAAGCTTCAACATTAAGGCACTATTTCACATGCAGACAACTTAGGACTCAGTAATACACCGAGTCCAACTTCTCGGAATACTTCCAGCGTTTCATCTCGGAGAGCTCTCAACAAAGTTCCTTGGGCATTATCTGTACTGAATGAATAAATGATCTGACGCGTGCTAGTTTTTCTTAAATAGGTCACTGTGATTCGCGTAAGGTAACTAACTGTTTTTTTTTTATTTATTGCTTAGATGGGTGGACGATCTCACAGCCCACCTGGTGTTAAGTGGTTACTGGAGCCCATAGACATCCACAACGTAAATGTGCCACCCACCTTGAGATATAAGTTCTAAGGTCTCAAGTATAGTTACAACGGCTGCCCCACCCTTCAAACCGAAACGCATTACTGCTTCACGGCAGAAATAGGCAGGGTGGTGGTACCCACCCGCGCGGACTCACAAGAGCTGGTCCTACCACCAGTATTTTTTTTTTTTTTTTTTTTATTGCTTAGATGGGTGGACGAGCTCACAGCCCACCTGATGTTAAGTGGTTACTGGAGCCCATAGACATCCACAACGTAAATGCGCCACCCACCTTGAGATACAAATTCTAAGGTCTCAAGTATAGTAACGACGGCTGCCCTACCCTTCAAACCGAAACGCATTACTGCTTCACGGCAGAAATAGGCAGGGTGGTGGTACCCACCCGCGCGGACTCACAAGAGGTCCTACCACCAGTAATTACGCAAATTATAATTTTGCGGGTTTCATTTTTATTACACGATGTTATTCCTTCACCGTGGAAGTCAATCGTGAACATTTGTTGAGTACGTATTTCATTTGAAAAATTGGTACCCGCCTGCGGGATTCGAACACCGGTGCATCGCTCAACACGAATGCACCGGACGTCTTATCCGTTAGGCCACGACGACTTGCCTAAAGTATGTTTGCATTGTCTAGTTTGTTCGAACAGGGGGAAAGTGAAGTTTACGTAGACCAGCATATCTCGCCCCTTATCCTTCAGTGAGTTCAAATTCCTTAGTCATCACCACCTCACAGTTACAAGGGATGTTATTCAAAGTTAATCCGGAAAGAGGAATAGAAAACTTAAACGCTAGATGCTCTAAACTTGGCACTACCGTCCTGCTAAAACTTTTGTAGCCATCACGCGTTTAGAACTAAAAAGCGGGTAGTTGTATAATTAAACTAAGACTTCTACGATTTGATTACCAAGTAGGAGAAGGGTAAGTGAGCCTGTGATCCCATTTATCCTGTTAGGTGGTGGCACTCTACGAGCCCTTATTTATACCATTGGAAAAATCTTAGTTCAATTATGCAGATCTACTTTTCTTTGTAAGCGCACCCTTCTATCCTACCCTCCGGTAGAAGAGGGTACTTTTGTAATTTGCACATAATTCAAATTCTGGTGTTTTCTTACAAAGCGATCCGCTCGACGTAAATTTTCGGCGTCCTTAATTATTAATTCGTACTTTATCTCTCTTTTTTCCTTCTGTTTTAAATAAACGGTTTCTTTAATTACATAGAGATCGAAATTAACTGTCTCAAATGCGTTAGAAATGTTCTAAGGGTATTTTACTTAATGTTCTTTTTATGAATGAATGGATCGCTGACGTTTTAATTCAAACATATCTATCTATATATAAATGAATTGCTGTTCGTTAGTGTCGCTACAACTCGAGAACGGCTGGACCGATTTGGTTAATTTTAGTCTTAAATTATTTGTGGAAGTCCAGAGAAGGTTTAAAAGGTAGATAAATATGAACATTCTAGGAATTAAATAAAAATAACAATTTGGTTTTTTCTTTGATGTCTCCCGTCGGACAGATTGATTAATCATGTTTTATCATTGCATTATAAGTAGTAGATTTTTGAATAAACTCGAGTCCCAATATTTAACATTAAGTTAATTTAAAAGGTCTTTAAGTACTTCATCAAGGAGAAATATGGAAAATAAATTTCTAAGGCAGTAAAAAATATATATATGTAATTAGTATCATAATCTATATCATCATTGCCTCATCACTATAAAGCTATTTAATAAATAACGTTCAAAGTCTACAACTCTAAGCCGCTTTTAAGATTAGTTAAAGCAATTTGTCCGCTATATCTCAGAGGTGAGGTTGATAAATTACACGAGATGTGTACCTGAGAGTTCTTCTATGATTGATTACTTCTTAATTCTGATTAATAGGGTAGACAATGTTAGACGAATAGTCATATACAGGATATAAAATCTGTTACATAATATGGATTTCGTGGTAAATGCCTACTATATGATTTAACCGAGACAAGAAATAGGAATGAACACTATTTTTAATTTTTTTAACTATGCTAATAAAATTTGTCAATGAGAAAAAAAATGAGAAATAACTTCATTAGGAAATATTATAGTTATTGGAAAAATGAAGGGAATTGTTCATCCAAACGTATTATCTTAAGATCATAATCATCATCAGCCTGCGGCAGTCCACTGCTGGACATAGGCCTCCCCCAAAGCTCGCCACTGAACCCGATCTTCGGTTCTACGCATCCAGTTACTGCCAGCTGCCTTGCGCAGGTCGTCGCTCCATCTAGCAGGAGGGCGTCGACACTACGTTTGCCGGTTCGCGGTCTCCACTCCAGAACACGTCTACCCCAACGGTTATCGGTTCTGCGACATATATGACCAGCCCACTGCCATTTCAGCTTACTAACTCTGCGAGCTATGTCGATCACTTTGGTCTTTGCCCGAATGACCTCATTGCGTATTCGGTCTCGCAATGACAAACCAAGCATAGCTCGCTCCATAGCTCGCTGAGTAACTTTTAATTGGTGGACTAGTCGCACAGTCAGTGTCCACGTTTCGGCTCCGTAGGTAAGCACGGGTAGGACGCACAGATTATAGACCTTTGTCTTCAGACATTGTGGTACGGGCGACGAAAAGACATGACGAAGCTTCCCGAACGCTGCCCAGCCCAACTGAATCCTTCTGGTCACTTCCTTCTCAAAGTTGTTTCTACCTAGTTGTAGGGTCTGTCCTAGGTAGACATACTCTTGAACAACTTCGAGAGGTGTGCCATCAACATCGATTGGTCTCGGAATGACGTTTCCGTTAAACATTACCTTGGTTTTATCCAAGTTCATTCCGAGGCCGACCCGTTGGGATGCAGTATTAAGGCTGTGCACCATTTCTTGTAGGTCCTGCAGCGATCCCGCCATGATGACGATATCATCGGCAAAGCGAAGATGTATGATGTACTCGCCGTTTATGTTAATGCCACGTCCGTTCCAGTCCAGAGTCTTGAAGACGTCCTCCAGTGCGTTTGTAAACAATTTCGGGGATATAATATCCCCCTGTCTTACACCTCTGCGCAACTGGATTGGTCTCGTCTGGCCTTTCTGTACTTGGACGGTCATTGTAGCGGCATCGTACAGGCATCTTAGTGCATCGATGTATCGCCAGTCAGCTTGACACCGCTGCAAAGATTCCAGGACAGCCCAGGTTTCGATCGAGTCAAAGGCTTTCTCGTAGTCCACAAACGCCAGACATAGTTGCAGATTATACTCTTCAGTCTTCTGTATAATCTGCCGAACTATATGAATGTGGTCCACGGTACCAAATCCTCTTCGGAATCCTGCCTGCTCCGGAGGCTGGAAGTCGTCAAGTCTCTGAGTAAGACGATTCGTTATGACTCTCGAAAACAATTTGTAGACGTGGCTCAGGAGCGAGATGGGGCGATAAAATATCATAATATAAATTACGTGTCACGTTGTTTGTGCGCGATGGACACCTAAACTACTGAACCGATTTTAACTTTTTTTTTAAATATGTGTTTTGTTTCAACTTAAGCCATTAGGATGATTACTGATGATAACCCATTAGTATTAGGATGGTTTTTATTTCGATTAATGGTTGCAATATTTCTTAATTAACAATTAAATGATTTGTTATGTTGATTAATTATTGTTATTAATTGTAATTTTCGTAGGTTTTACCGACAATTGTAATACTGTCTGACATTAATATCTCATAGATGGCACTGTGTTCAAAATACCAACGTTTCACATAAGCTACAATTTAATAGCATAAACACCACGTGTTGCTGAGGCACGTATACGTGAAATTTATTTCGTAGTAAACGCAATAGAGTGAAATTCAATTGTTCTTACTTTTTTCTTCTTTTTATTTTTGGTATTAGCATAGCCGGCTACCTGTTATTTAGAAACAAAAACCTTAGCCACAGCAACGTGTAGCCTGGTCTGCTAGTAGTAGTAATAAGTTAATGTTAGAGTCATTCCTATAGCATAGTCTTGTACCATGTCTATACTGTCTATCATAAGAGTTAAAATAATTTAAATACATTACTTCATCGAGTTTCGAGATGAACATAAAAATATTAAATTAAATTTTATTCTAAATTGTTTTATAACTTCTATTTTCAAGGACTTACACACCAAAAACCCGTTCAGATATTTAAGGAGGTTGAAAACCTTTAATATATAATCAAACGTTGGATACCCCTTGACGATCCCTTAAAAACTCTCAAGAAGACTTCATGTAACATGTGAATAGCATTTTCAACTATGTAAATCTCTCAGAGAATTGGAGGGATGTGGCCTTTTTTGGATAGAAGATATAAAAGCGATCGCAGGAAGCGATTGGAAAAAGAAAGTCATGGACCAAGTGGTTTGGAAGAAGCTGGAGGAAGCCTTTACCGGAGAAGGGGTTTCAATCAATGGTACAGAAGAAAGTAACGATAGCGAGTAAATGAAAGTGAAAGAAATTCTACCGTAGTATATATTAAATTGCATGTAATAACGATATTATTATGGATTGGAAATAAACGGGCTTTATTATTAATAATATTATTATTATTATTATTAAATCTCTCAGAATGAGGCATGACGGCTCTGGCTAGACTTTAAAAGTTAATTTAAGGTATTCTTTTCATTAGTATTACTTTTTGTTCACGTTAAGGAATTGTAATAAATGCAATGATAAAGTTACAAAAGCTGCAACAATTTCCCTCATACAAATGTTTATCCATATAATGGGGTTAAACTAAGTGATAGCTCTAGGGGAACATTAGACGTGACCCGCCATCTCTTTTTACAGCAACAAAGTTCATTCCCACTGTGTGGGACCCGCACGGTCATCAGAGTATATTTTCAGAGTGTTTTTGCACGTACTATCCCGCTCTGGAAAAACCTCGTTTTCCGTGCTCACGCTTCGTCATGTATTTTTAAAGGCTGCTGTAAAAGTTTTTTGGTGGATATTACAGCAGCCATGATATTGCTAATGTGGATGATAGGCATGTAAAAAAAAAATATATACATATATATTTTAATATAATATCGTTTTCATTAAAGCTTTCGAAGGAAACGTGTGAGCAGAAACAGGAAGCATTTATTGCTGTCAATGGCAATTGGTATAAGAAAATCTATGGTGATCTGTTTGCTGCCACATACCAATAATAGTTTTGAATAATAACACTAATAGTCTACGACTTTTAAAAAAGATATAAAAAAGTATATAAAGAAGAATATAAAAAAGAGTTAACATATTGTTCAGATTCAGAAAAAACTCTACCAGTGTCTCTACGTAAAAAGAACAAAAAAAGCGATTTCGAATTATTCGTTTCCCTGAAGATGTGTGCTCGAATTCCCCAATGTAGAAAATAAACTATTGACTTTACCCAGACGTAGAGTCGTATGTTTGCAGTATGGGGGCTGTTAGCCAATTTGCCTTAATTGGCCCCTAGGGCGGCGGAGTTTCGCGTTCGAGGTAAAAATATATTGATGTTATATCGTTGTTACAATTTCACAAAATTTGCGTTTATTTTTTATTTTATTTATTTAATTTAATGCTTTCAAATATCGCGTTTGTTTTTTTATTTTATTTATTTATTTAAGTTAATGCGCTGGTAGACCGCTTCGGGAATTCGGCAGGAGTAGCATTCCAATACCACATTATTTATTAGGCTACCATTTAGTAACAAATCAATTTCTTTTTCTAACTGTTGTATTCATGTTTTTCTTGTGAGTGAGTCATGATTTAGCAACCTATTATAAGGTGAATTCACGTTGCTTCTTCTATGGATCCCAATATACCATACTAATGTGAACTACTATATTGTCTATTCACAATAAAACAGCAAAAATTAATTCGTCATCATCTTTAAAATTTATTGAGTACTAGCTGCCCGGTAGACTTCGTAGTGCTTCAATCGATAAATAAGAGACCTAAGCCTTTGTATAAAATAAACTTAAAACAAACAAAAGGAATTCGTCCGACGGGGACACACACATCAAAGGAAAAACAAAATTGTTATTTTTATTTAATTCCGAACATTTTCATATTTATTTACCTTTTAAACATTTTCTGGACTTTTACGAATAATTTAAGACCAAAATTAGACAAATCGGTCCAGCCGCTCTCGAGTTTTAGCGAGACTAACGACCAGCAATTCATTTTTATATATATACAGATTAGATAGTATTTAAAATGTTAAATGAATAAAATAAACACAGGCATTGAACAATCACGGCTGCCACTTATCAAAACCTCAGTAAATTATAAAAAATAACACTAATAAAAAAAATCTAGAAACAAAAGCTGTGTAAACATCAAATATATCGAGGGGTAAAAGGCTATTCAGTTTAAGCGACATTTCGCTCAATACGCGACATTTATCTTTGTAATTAAAGGCCCGTTTTATTTGGTATTAGCATCAACAATGCGATCTTGTTAATTGGAATCAAAATTATGTTTACCCCATAAAAAACCGAAGAAGTTTTTTTAAGTTATGATATTTTTTGCTAATTTTTTTCTTTAAATGGTTCTCCTGTAAAGTTGTAAAAATTTCGCTTAAGCCAGCTTAGCCTTGCGTCCCTCGATAAGATAAGAACTTATACTGAAAACCCAGCATTACAAACACTTTAGATTGGAGTTTAAAAGCAAAAGTGTACAAGTCGCATCTGGACACGATAAATGAAGCAAAAGTGCACCAACTAGAGGGTCCCTAGATGTGGGATGAACTGCTCGTCCGACATCGGCTCACTTCGGGTGTTGTGCTTCGATAGCCGAGGTGTGATCGCTCGACTTGAATTAAAAGATGTTCGTTACGGGACGAAGAGTGAAGAAGATATCTGGGACCAAACCGTTTGTGTTACGCTTTGTTATATTTTGATTTTATAAGCTCTGATACATAATGCATCTTATTTAGTTTTGTTATTCCAACAGAGTTTCGTTGCAATACTACCCATTATACGCTTACCATGTCGAAAGATAATGCAGATATCGGCTATTCTGCGACATACGTATTGTTACGCCGCTAAGAGTAACGCCATCTGTCGTCGAATAGTAGAAACGTATATCAAAAGAACTGGTAATATCGAAAACACTCGAGAAATGTAACGCCATCTATTATCAAATAGCAGAAAACACATATCGAAACGACTCGCCCTATAGGGAATCTTCTCGATAATTGTGGACTTGTCGTTTTGACTATATGAGCGTTACAGAGGTGACATGAAGGTAGTTAGGAATCGGATCTACTCGAAGCGAAGCAGCGAATGGATTACCTGAAGCGAAGCGGAAGAAGTGAATTGTGATTTGCAAAGTGTGACTTAAGTGCTAAATAGATTTTTTTATTTGTACTTCAGTGAGAGTTTTATTTATCCCCAGCCCCAGCGTAATATTTATACAAGTTGACACTACTAATACATTATCGCAATTTGGTCGACAGGAACGGTCGTGCTAAAAAAAACTGTATTTAAGTCTACCCTCGAACTAATTGCAAATCCAGTAGCTAATTCCCTAACATAAAAAGGGCCCACAATAATTCCCTAAAAGCCTGAGACCTAAATACACAACTAAAAAAGGCTTTTCGGGAACCCGGGGATTACAGGGAAACGTGATCGCCGCACGCCGAGTTAGTGGCCAAACGACCACAGCCTTGAAGATAAAACGAATCGCTCCTCTCATAGAATCAGTCTGTTTCTTCCGTGCGTGTCATTTGTAGGACCTTCCCTTAAATCGCGTTACACTTTATCATTAGATTTTGGAGGTACATTACCGATTTTAATAGGCAACCTTTCTGTGTATTTTTCCTTTTTTTGTGAAAGCTCTTCAAATATTTTTTCTCTAGTCATCGTTTTCATATTTACTTTTTCAAAAAAGTTGGTATAAAATGGCTCGTTATCTGTCTGATTTTTAGTACTAACTATTTCTGTTATTCATTAATTATATCTATTTAACATGAGTATATTTTTATAACGAGAGGAAACAATCTGTGACACTTATGCTCATAACAATACTCCTAGAACGCATGTACTTTCCAATTACGATGAAATCTAATTCTAAGTATTCATGACCTAATCGCCGTGTTTGCCAGTACAAGTTTTTGAAAGCCAAGACTTAATCGTGTTCACGAATGACTTAGTGAAGAAAAAACATCTAAGGAGTATTAAAATCAAACCCGCAAAAATTTTAATTTCCGTAACTATTGGTGGCAGGGTGTTGGGTCCACCCGCATTAATGGAACTGCTATTCAGCCTATTTCTATTTGGAAGTAGTGTTAACTATTAGTTCGCTCTGACTGATGGACAACTGTTTTACAATACAAATGAAGTCCAGTGTGGGTAGCGGTAGCCTGTTTAATCAGTACATATAAATAAAATTGGAGTATCTGTTTGAATATTGAAATAACCGCTTTTTACTACATGCATATGAATATATATACGGTACATATACCAAAATAATTTTTTTTACAATTTTTGTCTGTCTGTCTGTCTGTTTGTCTGTTTGTTCCGGATAATCTCTCGAACGGCTGGACCGATTTTGACGAGACCTTCACTGATAGGGAGCTGATAATATAAGGAGTAACTTAGGCTACTTTTTTTAGAATAGCATCGCCCCGCGGCGTCATCAGCGGTACGACAATAAACGCGGGTAGGTAACATGGCGGGACTCAGCTATCAATAATAAAATTTAATGTTTCCGAAGCGAAGCGAGGGCGGGTCGATAGTATATAATGAACCACGTTGTGGTACTGTGTGGTACCTTAAGCCAATACTACAAATTCCAAGACAGAGTAGTTAAATTCCATGCCTTACTTTAAAAATATTCAAAACTCTAATACAGGCGTCCTTTACAAACAACTTCGGTCGCTCATAATCTTAATACTTCAAAAACAACAGTATATTTCGGTAAGTATTCTCAGTCTCCAGCATTTTAATGTTCTCGACTGCAATTTAATTCCGGCCACGTTTCCTGAGCAATTAGTGCCCGCGGTGAAACTCGAAGGCTTTGCTGCAAACAATAAAATTAATTGTACGGTCTTTATTGTAATACATGACTATTATTCAAGAAGATGAACAGATTGTAGAAACCAGTATCCTTAAATCATGGGGAGCTTGAACTGAATACTTTACTGCTCGGGATGGAGAAGTGGAGATTACAGGTTTTGTTTTTCTTGGGAGACCATTGGAGATTGGCCTAAATTTAAATTTAGTTTATCTCTATAAATGAAAATCGAGCTTGGTCACCTTACGACTTGGATTGCATGCGGCCTTTTGTAATGATCAAAAATTGATAGTAATCTAGTATCTTTTTAAACTTCAATGTATTTGCAATAGATGTTCAGGTGACGTCACATGACCATTTGGTGTTTATTACAGCAGAGATACCAGAATGTCACCAAATTTCGAAGCGCGATAATAATATGTGTCAGTTGACGGACTGTCACACCCTTTAAACCAGTACTGGTTCGCGGTAGATTTTAGGCATATTTTTACTACATAACATCTTTTTTAATTTTATTTATATCATCATCATCATCATCATCTTAGGCCTTACAGCCCAGTGTGGGCCTTAGCCTGGTCCAGTATGTCTCTCCAGACTGCTCTGTTCAGGGCTTTCTCCTTCCAGTTCTTGACGCCGATATTTTTGAGGTCGCGCTCCACGCCATCCAACCAACGAAGTTTGGGTCTGCCACGACTTCTGCGGCCCTCTGGTTTGCCATAGAGCAATTGTCTTGGCATTCTGGTACTCTCCATTCGAACCACATGTCCTGCCCATCGTAGGCGTCCAATCTTTATAGTTGTTATGATGTTAGGATCTTTGTAAACATCATACAACTCGTGGTTATAGCGCGTCCTCCATATCTCGTTTTCCCGCACAGCACCGAATATCCGTGTTAGAATCTTACGCTTGAACACAAGTAGACGGTTCTCATCTTTTTTGCTGAGTACCCATGTCTCTGAGCCATAAATAAGAATGGGTCTCAGTAGGGTCTTGTATAAAAGAATTTTGATATTTCGTGACAGAATTTTGGAACAGAAATATTTAAGCAGGCCGAAGTAGCATTTATTCGCCGACAGTATTCTCTTAACTATTTCTGCTGTTATATTATTATTATTCGTTATCAGAGAACCAAGATATACAAATTCATTCACAGATCCAAAAGTATGCTGGCCAATATTTTTATGCGCTGTGTCCTCACGTAAGTCCCTCGACACCCTCAGGAATTTAGTTTTGTCTGCGTTTACTTGGAGACCGGCTTCGAGAGACGAGGCCTCGAGAGCAAGGTACGCACTTTCTACTGCGAGAGCTGATCTGCCAATGACGTCAATATCATCCGCATATCCCAGTACTTGAGCGGATTTGTAATATATATTGCCCGTCGTCTCTATTGCTGAGTCACGGATACACTTATCGAGTGCAACATTGAAAAGAAGGCAGGAGAGGGCATCACCCTGCCTTAGTCCATCATGGGTTCTAAAAGGATCCGATAGGTCTGTTTGGATCTTAACAATGCTTTGCGATGCAACCAGTGTCATCCTTGTTAAAGATATAAGCTTCGGTGGTACGCCAATCTCATGCATAGCCTGGTATAGGAAATCACGGCTTATGTTGTCGTAGGCAGCTTTAAAATCAATAAAAAGGTGATACGTGTCAGCATTAAATTCAAGAGTTTTTTCAAGTATTTGTCGTAGGGAGAAGATTTGGTCGATGGTTGATCTGCCAGGTCGGAAACCACACTGATATTCTCCTAATCTAGGCTCCACGAAAGGTTTTAATTTGCCAAAGAGAACGTTCGCAAATATCTTATATGCTGTATTGAGGAGTGAAATGCCTCGATAGTTCTGACAGTCGAGAACATCGCCCTTCTTGTGGAGAGGACAAATAACCGCTGTGTTCCATTCCTCAGGCATAACTTCAGAATTCCATATCTGCAGTACTAGTTTATGGAATTCCTCTTCAAACTGGGACCCAGCGTATTTCAGCAGTTCACTCTGGATGTTGTCGTTTCCTGGAGCTTTATTGTTTTTGAGTTTTTGGCTGGCAGCTCTGGTGTCTTCCAGAGACGGTTGGGACACTTCTAGCCACTGATGATTAAGTCGAGCTTCGACTTCATCGATATGAGTAGCAACTGATGGTTTGTTTAGTAGCTCTTGGAAGTGTTCTGCCCACCTTTTAATGACTTCTGTTCTGTCATTAAGCAGTTGGCCATCTTTATTTCTACAGGCTGAGGTTCTTGGTTTAAATTCCTTCTTTCCGCTATTCACTTGCTTGTAGAAAATCCTGGATTCCTGCTTTGAGTAACTATTTGCAATTTCCTTAAGTTGTTGCTCTTCAAACATTCGTTTCTTCCTTTTGTGTAGCTGTTTTTCTTTAATCCTAAGGTTTCTGTAATCCTCTCTACGGCACCGAGTGAGTTTTTGCTGCAATAATTTATGAGCCTTATTCTTCGCATCTGTGACTTTTTGGCATTCATCGTCGAACCACCCATTCCGTTTTCGCTTTTCTTCGTGTCCAAGAACTTTCGTAGCTGCTGTTGTAACTGCAGATTTCAGGCGTTGCCATATTTCATCAGAATCTACATTACTATTTCTATTATCTGTTATCTTATCCAGTTCTTGGTCCACACACTCAATGTACTCAGAGTTCACCCCTGGCCGTCGCTTTAACTTTGAGGTATCAAACTTTCTTGTCCTAACAGTCTTGGTGTACTTGTATTGCGATATTCTTGCCCTCATTTTGCAAACGACTAAATAGTGGTCCGAATCTATGTTGGCACCTCTGTGGCTCCTAACGTCCAGGAGGTTTGAGTAATGTCTACGGTCAATCAAAATATGGTCAATTTGGTTACGGGTAACCCCGTCAGCGGAAAACCAAGTAACTTTGTGTATGTTCTTGTGCGGAAAACATGTACTTCCAATAGCCATATTCAAAGATGAAGCAATGTCAATAAGTCGGGTGCCGTTATCATTGGAGGTTTCGTGGAGACTATGTAGTCCAATTGTTGGACGGTATACCTCTTCTCGGCCAATTTTCGCATTTAGATCTCCTATTATTACTTTAACGTCACCTCTGGGCGTTTTAGAGTATACACTTTCCACATCATAGTACCACTTCTCTTTCTCTTCTGGGGCGCTTTCCTCCGTTGGGGCATGTACGTTAATAATTGTGTAGTTTTGAAATTTACCCTTTATTCTAATTGAACACATACGCTCGTTAATTGGCTGGAAGTCAATGATAAGGGGTTGAAGCCGCTTGCCGACGACGAACCCTGTTCCAAACAAGTGATGCTTTGGGTGACAACTATAGTACGCTGTATAGTCTGCCCTTTTAACTACGCCTTGTCCCACCCATCTAATCTCCTGTAAGGCTGTGACATCGGCTCTGTGTTGTGTCAGTTGCTGGCATAAGACCTGGAAGGCTGCCGGTCTATTGAGAGTTCTAACATTCCATGTGCATAAGCTAAATTCGTTTGCCGTTTTAACATCGCCAGTTCGTTTTGAAAAAATCCGGTCCGGTAACATTACTTTTCCTTTCATAATCATTTAATTTTTTATATACATTCCAATAATCATCAGAAAGTTTCAGGGGATTGATACTTATCACAATATGTCATTAATTGCTGAACTCAATCCGCTAATATGCATTCGATATTTGGGATAGTAATTTTTACGGTCTTTATGCATACTGGTGGTAGGACCTCTTGTGAGTCCGCGCGGCTAGGTACCACCGCCCCGCCTATTTCTGCCGTGAAGCAGTAATGCGTTTCGGTTTGAAGGGTGGGGCAGCCGTTGTAACTATACTAAGACTGTAACTATACCTTAGACTTATATCTCAAGGTGTGTGGCGCATTTACGTAGTAGATGACTATGGGCTCCAGTAACCACTTAATACCAAGTGGGCTGTGAGCTCGTCCACCCATCTAAGCAATAAAAAAAAAACTTTTATAGTTTTACAGTTTACTTTAAACTATAGTAGTGATAGTAGTTTTAATTTTATATTATCTGGAATTACCAAATTGAAAAAGAAAAGCAGTCAACGAAACATATAAATTTGATCAAAGAAATTTAGTAAAACATCCAGGAAGCGAACCGATTGTGCTCTAAATCAGACGATTTGAGGCATCTGTTGGCATGTAAGCTGCAATTGCTATTGATCGGACTTTCAGGCGATAAGGGTCCTCCAGGAATCCGATGCGTCTCAAGATTGCCAAATATGCGACAACAATGGACCAATGCTCGGCAACGACTGTTTTGGAATGGTTACAAACGCTAAAGACGATTTGTTGTTAATGACAACGTTTACATAGAAGTGTGTGCGGAAAACTCTGTTTTTTTTCGGCTTTTTGTCCACGGGAACTAACAATCTTACCGGCTTAGACCACATGGAAGCATTTATGAATTTGTCTTTTCAACCTAGTAAACCTCAATTAAAATCTAAATAAAAATAATATATGCTACCACCAGAAACAGACGGTAGAAAAAGACAAAAGATTACAATAATAGCATAGATCAGTGCTCGTGTTGTGTGTGACAGTTTACCCATTGGCTCGGATGTCGACCGTTTAGCTATCTCCCGCTTGTGCTAAATACATATTTCAACAAGGGATTTTGTTTTTGTTACTCCGAGGGCTTAGAATACTTTACGTTGTGCCAATGGACGGAAATACCCTTGAGAATTGTAGGGCAAGCCAATTCAGTTTGCTTGAATAACAAAATTAACTCAAGTTTGTAGGCCTTAACAGTTACGCTGTTTGGTATTCGGAAAACAATACTGGTATATCTCATGACAAAATAGGTAAGACTAGTGATAAGCTCAGAAGCTGTACTAGTACTTATTTGGCCACGATAAAATTGAATCTTACCATTTCAACAATAAGATCTATTTTTTTATCTTAACAACGAGAGCATCTTAGAAATTTAAACCTTCTAAATTTATAAATCGGTGGTGAATAAAAAAAACTAGAGAGAGTTAGATTATTTATTTCCAAATATAAAATTTTCTCAGATTCTGTTCCGTGTACTTCGAATGAGGATTTTTTCACATCCCAAAAATTACTTACGCGTGAAGCTTAGCTGCGTAACGTGTTTTATTGGCGTTCACACAAAACATTTCGTCTACAAAAAACTTATTTTCTCAAGCCTACATAAAGGACCTTTCCGGGAATCTTTCACAATTACTACCCGCAGATTTCTCACGTATCGGAGCGAGTCACTCACTGCGCCGCGTACTCTGCGTTCGTCGTAAAACGGAGAATTCTTTGAGTACTGTAGAAAATCTTTTTTTTATCGCATCAAAACGAACGATCAATCATTTCGGCGACGTATAATGTATTCCTCGTTTTGTCGCTTGGATGTAGATGGATTTATACTGGTTTAGGGAGAAAATGGGCACGAAAGAAATGTTTCTTTGAATAGAGAGCGGTTTTTCGTGTTTATTTTTGATATGAGAAGTCTTTGTGTCGTTCTATCGACTTTTATGAGGGGAAATAAATATTTGTAAGTAGCGCGTACTTTTTTTTTTTTTTTTTTTGGTCAGGAGGAAATCGCCGGACTTCCGCCCTCCACTGGGGATAGAGGGCGGAGCATGTCAGAGTCGAACTGACTAAAACCTCCTGTCGCTCAACAACCAACGTCCAAACCTCGCACGAGACAGAACTCATGAAGAGGCAAAGGGGGGAAAGTGAAGCGTTTAGTGCGGAGCACATCTCTCCCATCACCCTCCCCCTCGGGACGCCGGACTGGCGGTCGTCGGCGCCACGACCACCAGCCCTCTCGGTCGGCAGGCTATCCGAAGCCCGCCTAGATGGCGCCGGTTAGAGTGAGCTATCCTACGGAATACCCCGCTGGACCAGAACCAGCGTGGGTCGAGGATAGCCGGCCTTCCATCACCCGGATGCTCTTGCGTAAAACGCGTGCAGAGCAGCTTGCACGTCGTCTTCTTAGGCCCCCCTCGCCGGTCCCCAGACCGACATGTGAGGGGGGACCCGAAACACTTAGAGGGCCAGGGCTTGGGCGAGGTCCGCCTCCCTGGCCCCCGCTCGACGGCGGCGGGATTGTGCGTCTCTCACGCGCCCCGCCGCCTCCTTCTGCGAGATGGTGCACTCGCAGAAGTCGAGCATCGCCTTCCACGACTCGTCGTCGCCGAGCATCGATGCCACAACACTCGGCAACGACAAGTCGTTTCCTACTTTTGCGACGAGGACACGGCGCCACCCCTCCCACGCGGGGCAGGCGACGAGCGTATGCTCTGCCGTGTCCAAGTCGCAATCACAATGGTGGCACTCTGCCGTCGGCTCGGCTCTGATCCGGTGCAGGAACTCACCGAAGCAACCATGCCCAGTGAGCACCTGCGTGAGCCGGAAAGTGAGGCGTCCTCTGTCACGATTCACCCAATCCACAAGGACCGGGCGAATCGCCTCGACGGTCCTACGACCGGCCGAAGGATCAGCCAGCCGCCTGGACCATGACTCCAGCACGGACCGCCGAGATTGGGCCCTCCGCGCTCTGACCACACTGTGGCTGGGACGCGCCACGCCCCGGGCGCGAAGGTCAGCCCGCCACTGATAGTCAGCGGCGAGCGCCTCCGCTTCCAGAGCCCAAGGCGGCGTCCCAGCCAGTACACACGCCGCCTCAAAGGAGATGGTGCGATAACCACGGATGACCCTGACCGCGATGGTGCGTTGCGGCCGTTGCAGCAGCTTCGCCACCCCCGCGGCCAGGGACTGGCCCCACACAGGCGCCCCGTATAGGGCCATTGATCGCACCACCCCCGTATAGAGACGGCGCGTCACCTGGTCAGGCCCCCCGACGTTGGGCAGAAGCCGGCTTAACGCGCCGGCCACCCCCAACAAACGAGGGACCAGGTGCTGAAAGTGAGCACGGAAGGTCCAACGACTGTCCAGAATGAGGCCGAGGTACTTCAACTGCACCCCGACCCCAATCCGGACGCCTCCAACCACGATATGGGCATCGACAGGTGGCACTCTCCGGGGCCTGTGGAACCACATGGCCTCGGATTTACTGAGTGCCACGTCGAGGCCCAATCTCCTGATTTTGCCGACGACATGCGCCACCCCAGCGGTAGCAAGACGGGCAGACTCAGCAAAACTCCCCCCCCGGGCCACGACCAACGTGTCGTCTGCGTAACAGATTACGCTTAGGCCCGGGAGGAGGGCACCCCTCAGTACCCAGTCATACCCGATATTCCACAAAAGGGGGCCGAGCACCGACCCCTGTGGAACACCGCGCACGACCGGGAACCGGTGCACGATCCCACCGTGTCCGGTACACGTGACCGATCTGTCCTCCAAGTAGGAACCCACCAGCCGGCGAAGGTAGGGGGGCACTCCGTGCCGTTCCAGCGCCCCCCCTATCACGGACCAGGGCAGGGTGTTAAACGCATTGGCGATGTCGAGAGACACCGCCAAAGAAGTAGCGCGTACTTAACAACTTTTACGTTATGCTATATACTATACGATTATGGTTTGGTTATAATACCAATAAATGGTTTGGACAATTGCGGTTTTCCGTCAATCGAAGAGGTAATTATTTTAATTTGTAAATAATTATTTTATAAGTTTACAATGTAATCCCGATTTTATTATGTTTATATTATTATTTATTAGAAAAATTCCGAATTCTTTACAGCTCTCATTGTCGCTGATGACTAAGATTCTTGCCATTTAAAAATCGTACGGTAGTCAACAATCTATTCTCATAATTACGACGAAAGAGCCCACATTATCTTAAGATCTGGTAGTTCTTTTGAGTTAGGATTTCGTCTTCATGTTAAGCTCGTTCACCCACCTAAGCGACAAAAAAAAAGAAGGTGGGTGGTGCATTTACGTTGTAGATCTCTATGGGCTCCAGTAACCACTTAGCACCAGGTAGGCTGTGAGCTCGTAGTATCTGTAGCTTGCAAAATCTAACCTAACACTTTATTTAATGCATAGTCCAGAATCTAGCTCTTTCCACACTGGCATATTTATATCTTTTGTTATTTCTAATGGCAAATGTGTCCCAGGCAAGATGGCACGTACCGTTAGTTATGTCATAATAATATCGCTTATTCGATATTTAAAAATTTCGTAAATACATAAGAAATGCTAGAAATGAAAAATCATGGATTCTTGTATTAAAACAATATTTAAATAACCTTCATATTAGTAGTAAGTGAATAGTCGTGAAACTTTCAAATTTGCTGTTTTAGTTCAAAAATCACCTTGCGTTGTAGGTTCGTTTAAAACAATAACAAAGACTTTGTTATTGTTTTAAACAAAGGCCAACCAGCCTACCACTTGATCCATCATAAACTTCTAGGGCAGTTCAGTTTCCATGGTCATTGGACTCTTATTTGTATTAGACGGACAGATTAAATTTAGTTAGTTCTTAGTTTAATTGATTTTGCGTGGTTAACGGGGCCCATAAACATAATAATGCGAATATCAAATTACAAACGTAGGTATCTTTAATATAGTAATACAGCTGTTCCAGCTTTTATAGCAGACATTTACTTAAAAGCTAGACAGTATGGCAGTACCGACCAGTGCAACCTACAAAATTCCCTTCTACACTTTTAGGCCAACTTAACAACCGAGAGAGAAAACAATACCTACTTCAACTATATACATTCTTAAAAAAAGTAGCTAAGCCTTAATTATTTTTTATTATTTTGATCCGATCACTAGTTTAACCACTTTCGCAGAAACTCTGAAATGTTCCACCAAAACAACCTTCACATGCTCAGGGTTACTATGCAATGTAAGTGCTTTCCATTGTATGGCAACCGAGGCTTCAAAAGGGGTGCTCCAAAAATGAATAGACACCATTTAGAGTGTCCTTGCTTGATTTTGCAGTGCTGCCGAATCATTAATCAGAGCGACGCAATAAAACACGGCGGGAGGTCCGCTAGCCGCCCAACCGTCAAAACGATTGATCTCACCGACACCTCTATCTGCAGCCTCGTGAATATTTATTGCGTTTTAGAACGACGTCCGACGGTGATTTTTCATTTGGCTCGAAAAGTCGCATCGGCGTTTATCGGCGGTATTTACGCTCGTTTTATGGCCATCGGTGTTTAAAGGCTGTCGAGTAGTCGCTTTGTTCTTTATAAGCTTTAATTCAAGTGCTTGTTACAAGAGCTTTCCAAGGCTTGATGTGGGCACAGCTTGATCATAAATTATACTTCTCTAAGAGTTAATCTGAACATTTCCTTGATTAGAGCAATTTTAAAGCAACATCCATGTTACTTAAATTCGTAAAATAATTCTTCAGTATCCAAACAGGATAAATGGAAGTAATTGGTTCAAATAAAAAAAAAAGTTTTTGGGATACTAACTATCATCATGGACGGGGTATGTGGAATTAGGCATAGTTTAAATCACAATTCTCACTTACAATCAGACATATTTCTAATTTAATCCTACCATTAAAATCGCCACTTAAGTATTGTGCTTGATAAATCACCACTAAATAAACTATGTAGAAAAAAGGTAATAAAAGAATCAAACCTATAAAATAAATACAATATTTATGAATAAACAGACCGAAAGCCAATCGAAAAGTTTCAAAATATTCCTTACTATCAAATATCGCAATTCATCAATCAACAATACCTGGTCTGATATCTATTGAAAGAATGAAATGAAGTAAAGCTTTCTTAGACGCTTTCATTTGAAAATTCGAAAAAACTGACTAAGTATTTACAATATTTCTCTTCGGTTAATGGCGTTATTTATTGAATTGTTTCATTTTGCTTATAATGGAAGACGGGAATGCGATCCACATAATTAAATACTGATTTTCATGACACGTATCTTGCAATATAACACTCTCCTTAAACGAAGTTTGAAGAGTAATACTTTGTCTGAGAAATACCACCATATAACTGAATAGTTTTTTAAGCATCTAAAATCTAAAAATATCTAAACTAGCTGTACATAAACTAAATGATAAAGTGACTTTATTTAAATTATAATTATTATTTATTAATAATTGAATTAATATTTAAAACAATAACTACAATTTCGAAATTAAAAAAAAAATCAAAATTAACGTCAAAACTACCTTAACTTAAAGGCTGGTTTCGATCCAGAGTGCTTAACATGCACACGTGTCCAGTGTTGCATTATTGGGCAGTCCAGATCCATCCGCGAGGCGAACAGCCGCAGCTGCTGCGACTGACCCGCACGCGGCGAATCAAGGAAGCAATTCGTTACGTTACGAATGATTGCTGCGAAGCTGTCTATTCGCGCATCTGCAAACATCCCCGACGCACCGCAGTGACGCGATAGACACAACAGGGCTCTGAAAGCGCTATCATACTGGACACGCAGGATTTCTTGGTATACTTAATCCATAGGCTGCACGTGTAGAAAGACTGCCAGTATGCTCTGAAAAGAGTAGCTTTCACCTCTGCAGTACACCGCGCGAATCTACGGGCCATATTACCTCTGATTGACAACGCAACGCAACCTGACTGACAAATTTAAATATTGAGTGGCTGAATCCACATTGTCATGGCTCTGGCCTCAAATAAGCAATTAGGACAGACTCCTCTAAACCAATTCAGATATTAGAATATAATTGATTTGACATTGTCAAAACGAGTCACAATCAACTTATCCCAAAATACTGGATTAACTTTCCCTATTTTAAATTACAAACAAGATTAAATTCAGTTGGACCGCTGAAAAATCGTCCGTCCGTGAAAAACGGTAGGTTAATTTGAACGTGACGCGCACAGGAGAGTTTCACGCGATGCCCTCCGGTTGATTGGTCCAATTTCGTTTCGGCCCTACATATAAATCGAGGACGGATCTGTGGTTCGTTTATTTATTTTTTTATGTATTCCATTTTCATTATTTTAACCGTATATGATTGGGTGTGTATTGGATAGGAAATTCATAAACGTTTCTCGCGTTTGGCGAAGGCAAACAGATTATAATGTAACTTTTTTATACACTCAACATATTTACGCGGTCATTTTAAAATCGAGAGGAGTGCAGTTATCTCATTTTCGAAGTCAAAATTCCCTGTAGATTACTAAGCCACACGGGTAGGCAAGATTTTGTTTTGAGCAAAGTATATTTTTATAAGTCTTTCCAACTTCTGCAAGACTTTTCCATCATCTGTCTATAGTGGTAGAACCCTATCATTAATATACAAACAAAAGTTAAAAAGCTTTAGCGTCTAACGCTAGGCAAATAAAAACTCTGACAACTAACCTTTATGAAAGTCAGATTTTTTTTGTTTTCTTATTTTAATAAGTTTTTGTATTTTAGGGCCCTAGCAATGCTATATTTATACAATCTTTGTACAAAATCTCGTCAATGACAATCACATTTTCACGGATCACTATCCATAAAAATCCATTTCCACTTGGACGTTTTATTTTGATATTTTATTTTATTGCTTAGATAAGTGGACGAGATCACGGCTCCCCAGGTGTTAAGTGGTTACCGGAGCTCATAGACATCTATAACGTAAATGCCGCCCCCCACCTTGAGATATGAGTTCTAAGGTCTCACTTTTATCAGCATAACGGCTACCCCGCCCTTCAAACCGAAACGCATTACCGCTTCACGGCAGAAATAGGCAGGGTGGTGGTACCTACCCGTGCGGACTCATGAGATCTCATACCACCAGTAATTGCGCAAATTATAATTTTTCGGGTTGGATTTTTATTGCATGATGTTATTACAACTACGTACTACGTTATTATTTGGACGTGAAACAATAAGACCTACTAGCGTTGTACCCGTTGACTGTGCCTAAGTCATTTTAACAGTCTTGGTACAAGTAGGTAAACCTGATATGAATTAGGTGTGCTATCTTTGCACAATATATTATATGGCTTTGGCAGAAGGCAGCGACTTTACTATGGATCAGGCATTTTTTTCCACCTTAGCTGATAGCCTTGAGAGGCTATGTCAGCGTAACCGGGCGAGTAGGTGAGCTCACAGGGCTCAAGCCTGACGTTGTGGCTGACACAAACCCTAGAATCTACCACCGGATCGGAAACGCAACCCACTGAGAAGATCCGGCGAGAAACTCAGTGAGCTCTCAGGCATTGATATTGTCCATCAGCCATGTTGACTACTTACCATCATCATCAAAACCATAACATGTTTCAATCATTGTCCAACAGAAAGTCAAACCACCAAAAAACACTGAAACGTGCTCCAGCAACACAAATGCAAATTGATCCCTCATTCAATTTTCATAAAGCAATGAAAAATTCCATTCCAGCGCTTTGACCCTGGACGATTCATATTTCCATAATAAATGCCATAAACATTACCGAAACGTAGGAAACATGCCAAGTTTTACCCAGGGGCAGGTCGACGGCGAAATTAATTAAAGGCAGGCTTCGACGCAGAAAATTATAAATATGTATAAGAAGTCACAATTTTATTTCTTTGTCATTCTCTGAGCTTATCTCCAAAGTAATATGTTCGTATGTATAGAGCAGTAATATGCGTGTCTTTAATTCCAGAGCTCATCTCATCACAAACCATGTATCGCTTTGTTTACAGTTTGTATAAAATGCGGTCTATTTTATGATCAACAACTTATTTCGAACTAGCGACCCGCCCTCGCTTCGCTTCAAAAACTGTAATTTATTATTGATTTCTCCACTATTTAATGGATGTTATTATACATATAAACCTTCCTCTTCAATCACTATCTATTTAAAAAAACCGCATCAAAATCCGTTGCGTAGTTTTAAAGATTTAAGCATACAGACAGATATAGGGACAGAGAAAGCGACTTTATTTTATACTACGTAGTTTGAATAATCAATTGCAGATGGTTTCATTTACTTCGTTGATGCTTCCCGCAATTTTTTCATTGATTAACGTCCCTGTAAAAAATATATTTTAAATTACAATCTTGCTAGAATCACTTTACTGTTAAAACTCGGGCTTATTAATTTCGCTTTACAATATTCGAAGTTTAGCAACCGAAGTATCTGTGACAAAAATATAATTGATGCGACTGCCACTCAATAGATGTAGTGAAAATAAATTTCAATAAAGGACAATATCGAGAAAGGTATTACTCCTTTGTATTGAATAATAAATTTTTATTAAAAAATAATCCATAGACGATCCATTTTACATTCGGAACGATCAAAGCAATGTTTCGGACTAGTCAGTTATTGAGTTTTTTTGAAAAAGCAGCCCAATTTAGGACTTATTTTAAAATTTCATGATGCTTTATCGCGATATAGAACAGAGCCGCATTTTTTAATTCTGGTGAGGTCTTACAATTAAAATGTGCATAGCTATTAAAATGTGTATACTATGATGAACTATGACGGGCCCGATTTTATGGCATGAGAAAAATATAACTTCAGTCGGAGTCATGAGCTACATTTTTTTTTTTATTATTTTCAAAGTCATCTAAAGCCAGTAAGTAAACATAAAATGCTACTGAACTTTTCAATAGACAACACAAATATATTTTTGTGGAGCCGGTGCCAGACACATTGCAAATTCCAGACATTTTCTAACCAAATTTGTTGTTTTGGTTATGTGTTCAACAATACTTATTTATATTGCAGCCCGTTTTATATTTTCTGAAAACGATTTAATCCCAAATAACAATTACGGGACTTAATACCCAAATACACAAATTAAATACGCCATTCAAATACAAAACAAGACAACGACTATGAAGCTACATATAAAACGTAAAACAAATCGATCTTCTACCATGAATCCAATTAGGCAGGCCCCAAAACGAACAGTAACATTTCATAATGAGACTTTTTATTTGGGAGTTGTTGCCTCGAGCAATTAGGGGCACAGGAAAATTAGGTCCGTAGTGGCTTCGGCTTCCTTTAGCAACGAGAAAGTTCATGCCATTGTCTGCTAATGTATATAGAAGCTACAGTGCTGCTCCGTACGTGTACGGAATCTTAATTTCAACATTTCAATACTAGTTTCAGAAACTGTTGATCGAGAGTATGAACTACATGTTCTTATCTAATGAACTGTGAATGACTTCGAAGGTTTTGTTTGGGTAGAAAATCCGAGAGAGTTCATTGTTGATCCAGTTTTATAGTAATATTAGTATAATTTGCTTCAAATTTAAGTAACTGTTTGATACTTTTGAGGTCGTCGTGGCCTATGGGATAAGATGTCCGGTGAATTCGTATCAAACGATGAAACGGTGTTCGAATCCCGCAGACAGGTAGGTACCAATTTTTTTAATGAAATACGTGTTCGAATGTTCACGATTGACTTCCACGGTGAAGAAATAGCATCTTGTAATAAAAATCAAACCCGCAAAATTATAATTTGCATAATTACTGGTGGTAGGACGTCTTGTGAGTCCACACAAGTAAGTACAACCACCCCGCCTGTTTCAGCTGTAAAGCAGTATAATGCGTTTCAGTTTCAAGGGTGGGGCAGCTGTTGTGCTGTAAAAACTGAGACTTAGAACTTACTTACTTGGTATTTTAAGTGTGGTCATTAAGGCTTATAGATACAGTCGAAATCTAGGTCCTTTAAGTCTACTAATAGGGGTCATACGGCATATGTTACCCTCTCTCGCAATATTATTGACAATGTTACGGTAGAGGTCCCAAACGATGGTCGGACCAAATAGCGGAGGAAATGGGGGTACCTGTCAGCGACGCACTCCACCAAGTTACAAAACTGGATCGATGGAGACAGCTGGTTGACGAAATCGAACGGAGTCATGATGCTCAGCAGTGAGGGACCGGTCGGAAAGAGAGCGAGAGCTCTAGCAAGAACAGTGCTTCGCAGAATTTACCACCGGATCGGAATCGCGACCCAGTGTGAAGATCCGGCTAGAAATTCAGCGGGCTTTATCTATGGTTTAGTTCTAGATGCTAACCGCTGCTATAGAATTGCTTAAATTTTAGAAGACTAATAACAGGGTAATCTGTAATAAAAGAGAAGAGAAATATCCGGTGTATTTACTCTATTCACAGTGTCAGTCAGTATGCTTAAATGCTAGCTTTAATGTCTGTACCAATAGAGTATCAATCATTAGTATTTTCCAATTAGCACAGATATTTTTATGCAAATTAAAAACATTCTACATACAATCTTACTCGTGAAGAGAATAAATCTTTTCAACACAATATAATGAGTTGAGAGCCAAACATGACTTCCTCCCCGAGGGTGGAACCGATTACCAATGTAAGGATTCAAACGAATAAATAAACCGGATTGTAATCTTCTTTCCTGGTTTTGTGTTTGATGAGGGTCTCTGTTTAAAAATTGCTGAGAATTTTTCGGTGTATGAAATATAGAGAATGGTTGATTTAAAAAATTTTACCTGTAGCTCATGCTAGAATAGAAATTAAGTATGTTTTATTGTTTATTATAGAAAATTATAAATATAAACTACTCAAATATATAAAAAATTTAAGCACAACGGTGGGTCTTAAAAATTAAATGATTTATTCGAAAGAACTGGAACATGAACAAGAATAAAGAAATAATATTTAATTACAATTGAATTGCAATATTCATAGTACCTATGTAATTTGAATTTTTTTAACCAAATAAAGATAAAATAAAGATAGTTTAAAGTAACAGAAATAAGAATTTCAGATTTGACTTTATTCAAATTTTAATTTTCAAGAATTACAATTAGATTTATTATACCGGGAATAATAATATTAGTGCCAGGAGCGCTAACTAAGCTACCGCGTTACAAACTAATTTTTATTCAATTTCACATGATTATTTTTTTAATCACACCTGAACCTTCGTAATATAAGTTATACTAAATACCGTAATATGACACAAGTCCCGCAAAATGTATAATTTGTGGGAGTAAAAGTGGTAAAGCATATAGTGGGCTGATATTGATTGGCATTTTATCGGGAAACAATAATCATGTCCTGTTAGATGGGTAAAAAATCTCGATTCCAATGCCGCTGTAACTTCGTCTTTATGTATCAAAATACATTAAAATTGGGCTCTGCATTGTAGGCTTCGGTCATGACAGGGTGCCGTGTTGTCAACTTATTAACGAAAATTTAATTATGAAAATTTCTAGCCGAAAACCAACTTCAAAGGCTTGGTCCAGGGCTCAACGGATTAATTTATGGCCATTACCGAATTCATAATGAATGGAATCTTTTTTTCGGGGATCGCCTTACGAAATGAGGAAGTTGCTGATGAATTATTATTTTTATTTTTGGGAGACAAAATACTGGTGATAAATTTAAATTAAATATCTTTCATATTAATATAATCAATGAAGAAGTTTGAAGGGCTGAAGTTGCCGTTGCGATCAACCGATGCTATTATACCGGTGTTTAAGCCCCGTAGGCAGATCTAAGCAATAAAAAAGGTTAACAAGGTACAATTTTTCTAAAAAAACGTAGAGGCTTACTCATTGTTTCCACAACATTTACCATGAATTAAGTCTTTCGTTTGGTATAGTGACGGCAGCCATAAGTATGCCCTCGTATTAACTCATATAAACTTATTAGCCACTTTGAATTTCTAATTAAGTTAACTAAGTTAGGAAGAATCAAACTATAGATAATTATGAAACATATTGATATATCCTTGTGGACTAGGATTAAGTGCCTAAGAGCTTTTGGACTCGCTAAAAGCTTGGAGCTTGATAAAAGGGTCCCCCGGCTTCGTATTCAGGAATAATCTTATATTCGCCCTTACGTTTTGATGTTATGTTTAATCCAAATATACCGTGGATCTGTTAATGTTTTGATGAATAATTTTACGAGAATATATTGATTTAAAAGTCATGTTTATTAAGATGCTTTTAGGATTAAAATTAGCTTGTAAACTCACTAGATTCGCATTAACTTCAGTCCTTGTGTGGAAGCTAAACGAATAGCTCAGGGTATTTGAAAATTTAGAGACCAGCGATGTACATACCGAAACGTCATAATGAAGTGTCCCTTCCTAAGGGCGGAGCTGGATTCCAAGAATTCCTTGTTTACTATAACAGGACTGCATCCAAATTAATTTCACTAACGAGGGCAGAGCGTCTATATACTGGTGTTAATGATTGTGCTTTTATTTATTTCACTAGATGATGACCGAGCTTTGCTCGTTTTTTTTTTAATAACGCCATCTTGTTGTGTCTTTAAAGCGGTTAGTTGCCCTCAATTAAGAAAAATAGTATTATTATTCGCCAATAGATGTCGGGAAGAGTTGATTATTGAAAACTCGAATAAAACAACATTTTCTGAAAATAAATCGTAGCTAGATCGATTTATCGCCCCCGAAATCCCATGTATACTAAACTTTATGAAAATCGTTGGAGCCGTTTCCGAGATTCAGATTATATATTATTATATATATACAAGAATTGCTCGTTTAAAGGTATAAGATTAGATAAATAGACGAGCTTTAAATCGACATGTTACCGAAATCTATAAGAAATACCATTTGTTTCTAATTTATTTTCTCAGACCTGTATTAGTCTATTACATATATTACAAGACCACAAAAAAGACAAAAAACGTGCCCAGAAAAGGCTTCAAGAGATTTAAATCCAATAAATAAATGGAAAAATTTGATCCAGCCTTTTTCCGATATGAAAAATTATCCGTTTCATAATGATATCACAAAATGTCCCATTTTGCGAAATAGCAATGATTAAGAACGGAAACATCAAAAGAGTTCTCGAAAAGCTGATTCGGTAACATAATTTTTAGGAATAAATTATTTTGGGGCTTTCCACGAATATTCTGGAAAAATCACGTCAAACGAAAAGGTTTTTTCTAATAGCTACGTTATAAACACTGTCAATAAATAGTAAATTCACATTTAGTTTAGAATAAAATAACAGCAATAGCTAATATAAAGTTAAGCTCCAAAATTTATAAGCTTTCGTAGTTACTTATTATATTGTGAAACGGCACATGTATATAGGTACCGCCGCCACGTTGTCTATTTCTGACACAAAACAGCTACAATTTCCGGTTTATAGCGAGATTCTACTGTAAAATTCAATTAAAAAATATGTGTGGTGTCGTGGGACACCGGATAGGAACGAAGCTCCTTATTATAAAAATATTAATCTTAAGTTCTATTCGAGGTATAAAGAAAATAAAACTGGAGGTTTCGCAACAACCCACGGTCATTCGGTAACGTGCGAACTTATTGTGGTACACTTCATTCACGGTTGTTTGCATAAGAGTCAATGAATGATAAAAAAATATGTCATTTTTTGTACGTACGTTATTACAAAGTTAAGTCGTACACTGTATGTATTATTACGTTACGGACGTTTTTTACCGGTTAGGGTACCCCTCCGCATCGTCCCATAAGGAACTTCGTTCCAAAAACTTAGCTCCTCAAAATAAAGGGCGGTATTCTTGTTGTAGTGGATAAATAATTGGCCTAGATTACCAAACACAGATTTTGATTCGAAGTGCCACCACTTATCACCAGATGCTCGACATCACACTTGCATTGGAATTTACGTTCGTATCCGGCCTAATTATGTCTATTTGTCAAGCGGATGAGTTTCGCGTCTTATTTTTTTTAAATCTCTGATTCAGCGGATACTCCTCTGGGCCAAACCAACATAAAATATTCTATTCAGCAACAGCAATGAAATATGAAGTAATTATTGTCTTGGATTTGACCTTTTACGACTATCGTAATGTCTTACTGAAATATTAAAATATTCTTATTGAAATATTTTGTTGAGGTTATACGCACGCGAATCGAATTCGGATTGTATTATTGCTCGTACATACATGCTTTCTTTTTAATATAATTTACGGAATCAGAATTTAACTTATGAAAAAAAAAAAACATTTTATTTATTAATAAATTTTCGTGCGTTTTATTAATGTTGCAGTAAAGCTTATATATTGTGTAAGCGAGCACCAGAGAATTGAAATGTTGCCATGGCAGTGGGCAAGGCATATTGCTCGAAAAACAGATTGTCACCGAAAAGTTCTCGAGTCGGTCATAGTGGCGAACATGGGGGAAGCCTATGTTTAGCAGTAGACGTCGGATGGCCCATGATGATAAATATCGGAGCTACTAAATACTATAACAATCGTCATAGTACTTAGTAGCGTTTGGATCCTGAAAGAGCTCAACATCAAGGAGAGACTATGGTCAATAGTCCAAATACGAATCTTCAAGTTCTTCGGGCACATCACTCGTTATGAGGACTCCATTGAGCAGTTGGTGGTGAGAGAAAGTCGAGGGCAAAAGATCTAGCGGACGATCTCCAACACGAAGGACTGAACTCATAAAATTTGTGACTCACTCCAACATAAATGATTGCTCTCACTCTGCGAAACATCGTGCCACATTGCGTCGCATTGCGAGACCATCGGCATTGCAGGATCCGACTGATGCATGACCACGACCACTCTATCTAGAGTGTACGAATAGGTAGAAGAAATACTAACTATAACACGAATTATTCTATCTATTTACATTGAAACAAGAAGTCCAAATCACATTTAGTGACATAATAAACCATCTTTCCCGCTGCAATTCCGAAAGACCTTTACGCTTCGGTCACGTTCGACCCAGATGGGTTGAGATTTGGATCTCGGGTTGCGATTAGTTCATTCTACTGTGAGTCATGTCCTCTAGATGGGACTCAATATGAACCGTCTTCACGGTGTGAGTTTGGTACCTACACTTTACAATGAAAGTGAAGTTGTCGTGGCTTAAGACATAAGACGTCCTGTGCATTCGTATCAAGCGATGCAACGGTGTTCAAATCCCGCAGGCATTCCCGTACCCATTATTCTAATGAAATACGTACTTAACAATTACGATTAACTTCCATGAAGGAATGAAAAAGACATCATGTAATAAAAAACAAACCCGCAAAACTATAATCTGCGTTATTACTGGCGGTAGAACGTCTTGTGAGTCCGCACGGGTAGGTACCACCAACCTGCCTATTTCTGCCATGAAGCAGTATTGCGTTTTGGTTTGAGGGGTGATGCAGCCGTTGTAACTATACTGAGACTTTAGAACTCATATCTCAAGGAGGGTGGGGCATTTACGTTGTAGATGTCTATGGGCTCCAGTAACCACTTAACACCAGGCGGACGGTGAACTCTTCCACCCATTTATTATCAGATAGCGGAAGCACGCATCGAAAGTGCTCGACTTGTGAGGAATGTTTTCGGCAGTTCTAGGGATGTCGTAACGACTATAAAAGCGTTGCAAAGACGGCACGAAGTCAGTTAGTAATCGGAGCTAATCGAAGCGCAATAGCGAAGAGATCAGCAGAAGCGAAGCGGAAGAAGTGAATTGAGAATTTTAAAGTTTTTGTGAAGTGTTTTGAGTGTTCTAAGTGTCGAATACAGTCTTAATTTGTACTTTGGTAGACCAACTCCAGCGCGTAATAATATCATTAGCAGTGTACTTTAACCTCAAATATTATTTTTTATTTATTACAAAATGTAGGTCATGCAAACTTTTTAAATTGGTGAAACGAGAATTGGCCATCAAATTTTTTTTTTATAGCTTTGATGGGTGGACGAGCTCACAGCCCACCTGGTGTTAAGTGGTTACTGGAGCCCATAGACATCTACAACGTAAATGCGCCACCCACCTTGAGATATAAGTTCGAAGGTCTCAAGTATAGTCACAACGGCTGCCCCACCCTTCAAACCGAAACGCATAACTGCTTCACGGCAGAAATAAGCAGGGTGGTGATACCTACCCGTGCGAACTCACAAGAGGTCCTACCACCAGTAAATGCTACGTCTTATATTATAAAAATATAACGTTTACTAAAAATCCCCCACTCCATCACGTAACGACAAAAGCAGTAAAGTAACTAATGAAATAAAGCAACTACTTACATTTGATTCATTGTGTCGGTTACATCGTAAACCATCTGCTAAATTAGCTTAACGCTTTATAACGCTTAGCGTTAACGTTGCGTAACATCTGCTGTATTGTTATTTACGACTAGCACTTGGCCCGGGTTGGCCCTTAAATCAGATTCTCATATGTGGATAGATTTTAATCACATTTTGATATTAATTTCGACTTGATTACCATTGTGATTGTGAATTTCTTGGATTTTGGTTAGCTCGTGGGTTTAGTTATTAGTGGCACTGACTACTCTTTTATATAATCGGAGTTCGATATCCGTTTTCGCCTGTTTCTGATATTTACGACAAAGGATTAAAACCTTAGCTAGTAATGCGTTTTGGCTTGAAGGATGGGGCAGCCGTTGTAACTATACTGAGACCTTAGAACTTACATCTCAAGGTTGGTGGCGCATTTACGTTGTAAACGTCTATGGGCTCCAGTAACCACTTAACACCGAGGGGCTGTCCACCCACCTAAGCAATAAAAAAAAATGTCACTATAGATTTTTTTTAAATAAATTTGTAGATTTTCTTACCATTTATCAAATATAAAACTTATAATTTGTTTTCAGGAAAATCTCTCGTGTTTCATACCACCGGCCATGACTCAGCCTGATGGAAGGATTAATGCAATAGCGGCTTACAATTAATCAAGTCGAGGAATCGAAGCCGTAACAGTCCTGTCCTGGTGATTTTTCAACCCCCCGCCCTGAGGGAGGCTTAACAATACCCTTAATTAGTATCCATTAATTTGTCCACCACTCATTCAAGTGGCTAGGGAATAAATGTCATATTTATAAAATGCGAAATCGACATTTACGATGGATCATATTATGCTTACCGTTTGTAGTTTAGGAAAAACTATAAAAAAATACTTTTGTTATACTTGAGAAATACTATATAGAAATTTGTTCATTAAAGTTTCCAATAAGGAAATAATAACATCTGCTTGATTTGTTTGTGAAGCTACACAGGTGTCTTATCTTGTATTTGAGGGACACCTGATCTTTTCACACACTCATTCAAACATCGGCTAATTTAATTAGCTATATCTTTTTTTATTTTTTTATTGCTTAGATGGGTGGACGAGCTCACAGCCCACCTGGTGTTAAGTGGTTACTGGAGCCCATGGACATCTACACCGTAAATGCGCCACCCACCTTGAGATATAAGTTCTAAGATCTCAGTATAGTTACAACGGCTGCCAGACCCCTCAAAGCGAAACGCATTACTGCTTCACGGCAGAAACAGGCAGGGTGGTGGTACCTATCCGCGCGGACTCACAAGAGGTCCTACCACCAGTAATTACGCAATTAGTCGCTTCGGTAACTGTAGTTTATTATTGATTTCTCTACTATTTAATGGATGTTATCATATACATAAACCTTCTTCTTCAATCACTCTATCTATTAAAAAAAACCGCATCAAAATCCGTTGCGTAGTTTTAAAGATTTAAGCATACATAGGGACAGACAGATATAGGGACAGAGAAAGCGACTTTGTTTTATACTATGTA
The DNA here is from genome assembly GCF_030269925.1 of Bombyx mori. Taxonomy (NCBI): domain Eukaryota; kingdom Metazoa; phylum Arthropoda; class Insecta; order Lepidoptera; family Bombycidae; genus Bombyx; species Bombyx mori. Next base: position 16,783,675 of record NC_085118.1, read on the forward strand.
GTGATAAAAAAATTCAGAAAGTACCCTACAAAATATTATACTCTTATCTACAATATTCTGTAAGTAATGTCCAATGGTTTTAATTTAAATTCTGAAATACTATTACCACATTATAATACATACGTAATATGTATCCTTCGTGGTTAACCCCTATTTGGTTCAATCTCAAAGGTAGTCCATTAATCAATTATGGTTCGCGGTATTGATCAAGCTTATCATGAACGTAGCCAACACGTAATACGATTTCAGAAAATTACACATATTACATACATTTCAAACATAATTTAGGAAAATTTAGAGAAAAACGAACAAAAAAATCGGTTATCAACGTCATAAAAAATACTGAAGGAATGGTTTTATTTTTCAAAAGAAAATTTTAATTTTATTTGTTTGATAGATATTTTGTTTGGATATAGAGAAGGAGGTAAATGGAAATCACTACTGAATTGATCAAGTTACATTTATTTGTACACATAAATACAATTATGTATTTTTTTTTTTATATCGTATATTCTAAATTTTAATTTGACGAAAACATGTAAATGTATTATTGTATAGCAGCTGTCCACGCGGATGCATCGCTCACTCAAGGAGGAGAGAGACAGATGTCGAGCGCTGCCGAACGCGGAGGCCGATTGTGCCTCTTTGTCGCTCGTTGCGCGCTCTCGCTTGCACTTCAAACCTTAAATGGAACGCCTCAAAGCGAGGTAACGCCGCATGAGTCATGCTTTTTCCTTCGTGCAATCGGCTCCATCGAATTATAACACGTTGTCACATCAAAATGACAACTTTAGTTTTTTTCTCAAATACGGTAAAGACAGTTTGTAAGAAACGACAAACGGGAAAAATCCACCGCGTGATATCACTACATAGACGAACAGTTTGTTCGGAACTTGTCACTTTGAGTGAATAACAAAGTAACAGTCCACCCACAGGTCGACATCGACGCGGCGAGAGTTGCTAAACCTCAGGGGTTTCCGATCGGATTTTAGGCCTCTGTAAATTAACTCAACCACAATCCAACCTGTCCCACACTCGCATGAACCTGAACGTAGTGGTATGCCGCTTAAATTGATGCACTGACATATTCTACTAGTTGAGTTGTGGCGACCTCACATGGGTAGGTACCACAATCCCACCACAAAGCTGTCAGGTGTTCCAGATTAAACTTATCTTTCCTAATATTTATTTTTACTGGATAGACGGAACGTGCTCTGAGGAATTGCTTGAGATGATCCCATAATCTCGTTTTTACCATCGCACCGACCGCCACCTGAGTAGAGTTCATCCATACTACCTGAAGCCACTGCGGTCATCCACAGTGCGTTTCCAGAGATCTTTCTTGTCACGTGCCATCCGGCTTTGGAATAGAAGTTATATCTCAAGGTGGGTGGCGCATTTACGTCATAGATGTCTATGGGCTCCAGTAACCGCTTAACACCAGATGGGCTGTGAGCTCGTCCACCCATCTAATCAATAAAAAAAAAGAATGAGCTCCGAGCGGTATTTCCTGAGTACTATGACAAGTCCTTCTTCAAACGAGCCTGTGAAGAGTATTAAACGGCAGGCAGTAGCTTGTCTCTGCCCCTGGCATTTCTGACGTCCATGGGCGACGGTAACCACCCACCATCAGATGGGCCATTTGCTTGTTAGCATATACGGCAATTAAAAAAAAGATCAAGTTGATTGTCCAGCTGGTATGAAATGGTTACCAGAGCCCATAAAATACATCAGCTAAGCAATAAAAAATAAAAAAAACTATGATATGATTTCATCATGGAAGTCGTGTTGAGAGATTTACACTCCGATATGGTAGCCTAGCGCTTGTGACCGGTACCAAATGCACCAAGCATATTTTCCTTAAGATCCAAATAACTTCTACCTCCATCTCATATCATAAGCTGTGCAGTACCATTCACATCACGCACCAATACTCACTTCACATCAGGTGAACCGTTAGAGCCTTTGACCGACCGAGCTTAAAAAAAGAAGTTCATCGACTTACAACAAGCTCCACGATTGAAGGCAGAAAATTGGAAGCCTTTAAGAAGCGGCGTTAACTTAATTATAAACTTTTGAATATTCAGTTATCCGAACGAAAGATAATTTGAAACTACAAAGTTCATTAAGAAAATTCTATATTCGAGATCAATTTTTTTTTTCTCAATGGCGTGCTCCTTCTAAGACGATCAATAAATACACTTTTATTTATTTATTTAGTTTACCAAACTAGATGGACATAGTTACGTCGGGCACCTCTGCTGACGTGTGTATGCCAAGGCAGATCTTCGGCGGATTCAACTGTTTAGTTGTAGATTTTTCAGACGACGCCATCCGCTGGACCGGTAGTCCGATGCTCTTTTCCGTTAGATTAAGATTAGTAATAAGTTAGTCTTAAGTCAGATTTAAAGATTACTAAAATGTAATTTCATTTTTTTTAAAACGTCCTCCGCGTGGCCCGCATCTTGACTACATACATTAAAATACAACTTATTTTTAAATAAATACAAACTAAATTTCATATGTAAAGCAAATTTGAAGGCTGCTATATCTCGCCTTGACCAAAAGACTTATTACAATGTTAATAATCTAAAAATAGAAGGAAACGACTAAAGACATAATGATATGGATAACAATAAACAACTTAGATGAAAATGAACGAGCCTTGCAATTCAGTGTTGATCAGTGCGGGTTTTTTTTTATTTTTATTGCTTAGATGTGTGGACGAGCTCACAGTGCACCTGGTGTTAAGTGGTTACTGGAGCCCATAGACATCTAAAACGTAAATGCGCCACACACCTTGAGATATAAGTTCTAAAGTCTCAAGTATAGTTACAACGGCTGCCCCACCCTTCAAACCGAAACGCATTACTGCTTCACGGCAGAAATAGGCAGGGCGGTGGTACCTACCCGCGCGGACTCACAAGAGGTCCTACCATCAGTGAAGGTCCTACCACCAGGTTAAATTTATTTTAAGCGAAGCTTGTGAAGCGTGGTAAATTAATACATCAGTTTCATCACGTAGGTACACTGTCGGTCAGGGGAGTCCTGCGATAGACAGGATAGTACTCAGTAATATTATTACTAAAACTTCAGGTTAGGTTGAAAGTTTTATTTCATTTATTCATTTTATTTCACGTAAAAATGATTCAGTAGAAGACTTAATGCTTAAGCCTCTATCGAGAGAGAGTAGAGATTGAGTTTTAATTTACCTTCATTTAAATACTTCATTAATATAATTCTTAAAATAGACTTTTGGATACATTCAGTCGCTTCTGCTATAGTAAGTAATGATTTAGTTTTGACTAAATCGCCCCAAGTGTCCTTATGAAAATGATCAAAGAACGATGTCTCCTTCGAGTACAGCATAGATGTTGTACAGGGTCTTAAAGGATCGGATGTGCCTTGCAAAATAGAATTTAACCTTGAAGGCGCAATTACGTGGAACACATGACAACATATCCCACAGACATTGTAAATTGGAACTTTATTTGATACAAAACAAGATAACGATAAAAGTTTGTGGCCTAATGGCCTCAGGCTTTGAACAGAAGCTTTTCAAATTAAATCACAAATAACTAGGTTCTAAGATATACTCATAGTATTCAATAGTTGGAAACTAAGACAACTAATTTAATTGATCACGGATACAATGGATATCGACTGCTCCAATTGGTAATGATGAGATATGGGAACGGAGTTTTCCGTCTGGTAACAAAATAGTTTTAAAAATGAATGGACAAACTCGTACAACTCAACGATCTGCGAAATGAAAACATATCCGTAACAAGAATTATATTTTTATTTATTTAATGTGCCATCACACAACGTCACTACGAATATTTCTAAAGTAAGTGTATTTTTAACATTAATATCATTATTGGCTTTCACAACTCAAAATATTACTAGGCGGTAACCAATGTGGCGATAATAGAACGGAGCTCGATATAAGTAATTATTAACAAACAACAATATTATAAACTAGCGACCCGCCCTCGCTTCGCTTCGGAAACATTAAAACAAACATGAAACAAAAAAAAAATTTAAAAAAAAGTAGCCTATGTTCATCAGGGACAATGTCGGCTTCTAATGGAAAAATATTTTTTCAAATCGGTCCAGTAGTTTCGGAGCCTATTCGAAACAAACAAACAAACAAATCTTTCCTCTTTATAATATTAGTATAGATTCTAAGGTGAATTGATTCTTATTATAGTTTGTCCTTGATTGCTGACACGTCTTTTTTTATAAAGAATTTGAGTCCAACGCCTTTGCCAATGTCAAACTATTTACAAAAATGACTGTTGAGAGAGAAATTACTAAATCTACATACAAATAAATTCGGTCCTTTTTTCCATACGCGAATCTGTGATTTTAAGAGCAGCACAAACAAATATACATCATACAACGAATGTAAACAATACTAATTGCTTATTTTAAAAAAGTTTTGAATTATTCTGAACAGTTTAGCTCGTCTAGACTTTAGACTAGACCTATTTTATTGACAAATTTGCATACAATTAGTTGTGTTATTCTTGACGAACCCAAAATATGAACTTTTTGTTTTTAATTCTCAACCCCATTTGAGATTTGTAATTACGTAAAGCTTTCACAGGGAGAGATAGTTTTTGCTTTTTTCTAAATGAAAAATATTCACTATTGAAATATTATTTCGTGTGATAAGATTAAATCAGTCAAATTTTTCATAAATACTATAATAATTGACTGGTGGTAGGACCTCTTGTGAGTCCGCACGGGTAGGTACCACCGCCTTGCCTATTTCAGCCGTGAAGCACTAATGCGTTACGGTTTGAAGGGCGGGGCAGGCGTTGTAACTATCCTGAGACCTTAGAACTTATATCACAAGGTAGAGGGCGGCATTTACATTGTAGATGTATATGGGCTCCAGTAACCACTTAAAACCAGGTGGGCTATGAGCTCGTCCACACATCTAAGCAATAAATAAAAAAGCGACTATAGAATTCACCGAAAAACGGGCCTCAGGTTTTTTGGGTATTATACCAATTGCGATAACATGAGCAAACACGGGTGGGTACCAATATTCTATTGCGAAGCAATCACTGTTTGTAACTTGAAGGATGGTACAGCAGCTGTTCTACTATACAGTGAAGTGTGTGACGTTATACTTCAAGTCAGGCGGCATGTTGGCATTCACGCTGTGATCTCCATGAGCTCGGGTAGCCGGTTAACATCAGATGGGCCGTCATTTTGTTTCTATGTCTAAGCAAAAAAAAAAAAGATGTGTGGTGTCGTGGGACACCGGATAGGAACGAAGTTCCATATTATAAAAATTATAATTTTAAGTTCTATTCGAGGTATAAAGAAAATAAAACTGGAGGTTTCGCAATAACCCCCGGTCATTTGGTAGCGTGCAAACTTATTGTGGTACACCTTATTCACGGTTGTTTGCATAAGAGTGTATTGCGCAAACGAACGCTCTAAGATCGTGGTCAATGAATGATAAAAAAATATGCTATTTTTTGTACTTTATTACAAAGTTAAGTCGTACACTGTGTGCATTACTAATTTGTACGTTATTACAAAGTTAAGTCGTACATTGTGTGAATTACTAATAAAAATCTTACGTTACGGACGTTTTTTCCCGGTTGGGGTACCCCTCCGCTTCGTCCCATTAAGAACTTCGTTCCAAAAAACTTCTGCGATGAAGTAATAAAATTGTGGCAAAGCGGTCTTACATAATCGAACTAACATAAGATACAATAATTATCGAAATAGCTACCGTGAAACATGTTAGGGTTGATCCTAAACTAACAGTTACAGCTGCTTAGCCTATGTAATGTTTGTGGGACGGGAAGGGTGAGGCGGGATAAGATGGGATGAAACTGTATGATTTAGTTTCGAGGACGTATGTGAACTTAGAATCACAATCTACTATATATATTGTTTCAAGAACACTGAAATGAAGCTTAATATGTTATGCATATTTTATGTAGGCTAAAGGAGGTTTGGAGAAACCGCAGAATAATCAAACACACAAAAGTTCGGTTAATCAGATGCCTGATCTTTCCAATCTTTCTGTATAGGGTTGAAACGTGGACGCTGAGAATGCGAGACTGTCGTAAAATTGACGCACTGGAAATGTGGTATTGGAGACGTCTCCTCAGGATTTCGTGGACCGCGCACCGTATCAACGTTTCGATCCTGAAAGAGCTCAACACAAGAAGAGACTATCGTCAACAGTCCAAATACGAATCCTCAAGTTCTTCGGCCACATCGCTCGTAATGAGGACTCCATTGAGCGGTTCGTGGTGCAAGGAAAAGTCGCGGGCAAAAGATCTCGCAGACGATCTCCAACATTCGTGTGGATTGAACTCATAAAATCTGTGACTCACTCCAATATTAATAAATGATTACTCTCACTCTGCGAAACATCGTGTTACATGGCGTCGCATCGCGAGAGCATCGGTATCACAGAATTCGACTAATGCATGACCACGACCACTCTGTCAAGAGTGTACGAATAGGAAGAAGAATGTTATACATATGTTAAGAAAAACCTTTATTATTTAGAACTCTATAGTTTTTATAAAAGGACTAGCTGACCCGGCAGACTTCGTAGTGCCTCAATCGACAAGTAACAGACCTAAGCTTTTGTATAAAATAAACTTAAAACAAACAAAGGAATCCGTCCGACGGAGGACACATCAAAGGAAAAAGAAAATTGTTATTTTTATTTAATTCCGAGCATTTTCATATTTATCTACCTTTTAAACCTTTTCTGGACTTCCACAAATAATTCAAGACCAAAATTAGCCAAATCAGTCCAGCCGTTCTCGAGTTTTAGCGAGACTAACGAACAGCAATTCATTTTTATATATAGAGATTTTTCAATGTCGTTTAGTGTCGTGGAGTGTGAAGTCTGTCATTCATTAAAAAAATAGTTCAGTTTTGTATAGTTTATAAATACTGTTTCATTTTTAATATTAATTTTAAAAGTGTTCAAAGACTTTAAATGTTATTTTCTTATTATATCACAGAAAATACAATTAAGTCTTTTATTGTTTATTTATTCTGAAGTGCTCCATATAATTTATATATTAAATGGAACAATTTCAAAGGCCCGAACCAAATGATATCTGCGAGGGTTGAGAAAATGTACCATGAATTTTAGCAAAACAGCTGAACTAGCTAATAGCTCACCTTGTTTTCGTTGGCTTATCATATAAATCATAGTGATATTATGATAATCATATTACGATAATGATATTATGATCATAATTATATAATGCTGACCCGGTAGACTTCGTAGTGCCTCAATCGATAAATAAAAGACACATCAAGGGGACACATCAAAGAAAAACAAAATTGTTTGTTTTTATATAATTCCGAGCTTTTTTATATTTTTTCACCTTTTAAACCTTTTCTGGACTTCCACGAATAATTCTAGACCAAAATTAACCAAATCGGTCCAGCCGTTCTCGAGTTTTGGCGAGACTAACGAACAGCAATTCATTTTTATATATATATAGGTAGATTATGATTTATAGGATGATATTAAAACTACTTTTATATTATTTCCGACATGTCGAATACTTTAGTTTTAGACTAGGGCTTTATCATTTCACACAGAATGAACTACTAGTATCTTGAGATCCGTCTGTTTGTTGGACTTGGGTTTTCATATTTACGATAAAAAGTGGAGGCGTTAGATAAGCGAGACCATCTTCTTTATTAAACTTAAAGTATTTATTTTAATGGTCCCACGCGCCAAAGATATCAGTGTGAATGCCGCCACCCAGCTTGAGGTATGAGGTTTAAGCCTCAATAATCTAAAATACTGTCCGATTTTTCAAACTGGAGAGCATAACTACCTCGCGGCAGAATTAAGCAGATTGTTGGTAAATACGCCCTGCAGCCAGTTAAACTTATTTCTTTAAGTACATTTTGCACATTTCATTTTGTACACTGCACGCTTTAGATTTTACAATTTTAATTTAGATTCTATTCTTGTGTTAACTTAAGCATATTTTAGTCTGCCTTGAACTTAAATAAATATTTTTTTATGCCTATACGGATGAACGAGCTCACGACCCACCCGATACTAAGCGGTTACCGGAGCCCATAGCTGACAACAACGTAAATGCCTTCCAGATTCTGTGTCTTTACGAATTTCATTACATAAATTACATACGCGAATAATATTCACTATTGAAATATAATTTCGTGTGATAAGATGAAACCAGCCAAATTTTTCATAAATACCAATTCTTTACTCATGAGAGTGCGTGATGTGTGGTGAACATCGGCCGTCTCAGTACGGCGGCCCATCAAGCCACCCAGGTGGTGCCGCTTGTGTCCAGGGATACCCAGCTAGGTCAGAACCAGGATGAAAATATTACCTCGTAAATACAAAAATATGCACGATTAGCGTTAACGCTAGACATCAAAGCTCACAAACGTAACAAATCTATCGACATTCCGACTATTCCTAAAGCGGAATGATTTTATCCGAACTTAAATCTCGATCGTTTTATCCGCTTTTAAAGCTCGGATTTTCCGCAATGGCACGTACAGGGTTCCGCACACGAATATTTGCGCTGCGACACCGCATTAGTGATTCAGCTGACACTTGGAAAAGCTTTCTGTGTGAACAAGCTGAAATGAACACGCTAAGGTGGGCCATAGAAACAGAGGGTCTAATAATAATAATAACAATTTTTATAATGCTAACGGGAAGGCTTATATGGCTCAATGCTCTAAAGAGCTACTGCGTAAAACAGCAAGCGGATATAACTAAAATTTATAATTAAAAGAAAAGAAAAAATTGTAATAATATCAAAGGATAAAACTACGGTTTATATAACTATAAATATTTCAGACTTACTACCTTTATACGAATGACTTCGACTAAAATAGTAGAATGATGACGTTGACATCAAAAAAAAAAAGTCGTGTTAAAATTATTTAAAAATCAAACCATATAAATAAATACTTTTCTCTACATGAATTGATCGATAAAGATAGTCAATTTACTGTACACAATATAAGTATTACTGTAATGTATTTCATGTTTCCAAGGGTCAACCTTATCTAGGATCCCTGAAATTCTATCCGACTAGTGTTGTACATAATCCATCAACTTCAGGAGGGCCTGTTTACAAACTGTCGGTTCTGTCAGCGATATTTTATGGTCCGTCTCCAAAGATATTACGTTTTGTAATTCTAAACTACGGCTATCTACGTTGAAGGAATATTTTCTTGCTTACTTTACGGTAAAATCGATGTGTAGCTCTCTCCGCGCGCTATTCAAGATGTCACCCCAGCCATGCAATTATTCCCCTATGCTTAGTGTAATCTACCTTGAGTATCCAGGTGTTCCGTATATGATTACAAATCATACAAATACTTTTTCGTGGTCACATAAGACTGGAAATTAGGAAGAGAATAATCTTATCAAGGAAACTAGTGTTACTATGGTCGAATTCCGATTGTTGGACGGGATAGTCAAAATTTGCTTATATTGATTGATGCCTAGGTTTAGATTCAATAATGTTTTTTTTCCTACCTATCCTGATAGCCTTGGGAGCCTTGAGAGGCTATCAGGATAGGCTAGCTATAGGTTAACTATCAGCGTTACTCTAGCGTACAGGTGAGGTTTCGAGCCTTAAGAGGTGTTGCTATCACTGGCCCAAGCAAGAGCAGTGCTTCGCAGAATCTACCACCGGATCAGATGGTCAAATTTTGATAATTTGGCGGAATAATCAAAATTTGTGTATCTTGACTGATGCCTAGATTTAGATTCAGTCATGTTTTTTTTTCTACCTATACTGATAGCCTTGAGAGGCTATATCAGCGTTACCCTAGCGTACAGGTGAGTTCTCGGGGCTCAGGAGGTGATACTAACACTGGCCCAAGCAAGAGCAGTGCTTCGCAGAATCTACCACCGGATCGGAAACGCGACCCACTTAGAAGATCCGGCGAGAAACTCAGTGGGCTGTGTCTATGGGTTAGTTTACTCGCCCGGTCTTTATGTATTACGTTCCCTCTTGTATTTTATTATTGTCAACAAAATCTCCATATACCCTCAAATTCACGACGCTCTTAATATCTGACATCACGAGAAGATGAAGCCACCGTCGGTGTGGTACCCAATAGACACTGTAGACAATAAAACTGCCCAAATACAAAAACAAACAACGTACAAACATCAAGAAACTGCTATTTGTACAGGAAATACCCAATAGAGCTGTTCATTTTTCTAACATTATATCTACAAAGAAAAAATATCAGCAGTAATACACAGAAAAAATAACGAAACGTAAATTCTGTACGTACTGTTTGTTTTACGTTTTCAATCAACACCCCGACCGAACACATGCGGAATAAAATTCATGTGATAATAGAAAAAAAAGGTTTCTTAGAAAGAAAAAAAAATCAGTAAATAAAGATGTTTGGGGGAAAATTGTTCGGAACTCAGCCTTTGTTTACAGCTCGTGTGGAGTTGGTCGTTATTCTTTAAGGGAGATTGTATGAATAAAGTTTAAGGCTACATTATGTTTTGGGCTTTTAATATTTAGCTTTTGAGGTTCTTTAACCTCGATTAACGCAACAGTCAGGGCCGCTAACAACTGGACCGCCGAGTCAGTCAGTCAATCAAAAATTTTTTTTGTTGTTTGGATGAGAGGACGACGAGCTCTCAGGCCACCTGGTGTTGAGTGGTTACTGGAGCACATAGTCATCTACAACGTAAATACGCCATCCACCTTGAGATATAAGTTCTAAGGTCTCAAGTATAGTTACAACGGCTGCCCCGCCCTTCAAACCGAAACGCATTACTGCTTCACGGCAGAAATAGGCAGGGCGGTGGTACCTATCCGCGCGGACTCACAACAGGTCCTACCACCAAATGTGAAAACATTTCCCAAAATACCCGCGACTTATTTGTGTAATGCAAAATGCCTATAAATATTCAACATGCCGTGATAATTGGGCTATAATGCGCTTGCCGGAGTGTCGAGCGGGCCCGATATTCTCGCGAAATTGTTTATACCTAATACACTTTACATAAATTGTGAACACCTAAAATGCTTAGGCAAATACTTGGCGATAGAGCGGAACCCGTTCGCGGAATAAGCTGTTGGATAGAAGACGTCTATTGTTACCGTTGAAATATTGGTCAGAAAGATTCGTTGAATTCTTCTATCGTGCTTTTGTAAATAAGGATAGTGACAAATCGATTCAAGTTCAGACCAATTTTTTTAAGCATTAAAAACAAACAAGGTTTATCACAGATAACTTTTATTTAAAAGCTGTACCCATTATTTTATCTAATATATTGTGTCTGCTAGAAAATACTATATTTGTCATTATTTATTAGTGGTAGGCAGCGACTTGACCGTGCTCCTGACATTACTGACTTTTATAAGCGACGGTAACCACTTACCATCAGTTGGGCTGTATGTTCGTCTGCCTACAAAGACAAAAGATAAAAATTACACAAACTATGCGGACCCATGTTGTAATATCATTTGTAAAATCTTTTAGTCGATATTCCTGTATTAATAATTAACTTCTCGGTAGGTCTATTGTTTTGTAATTCTATCAATAAGCAAATTAGCTCATGACTGGCATGATTGGCTTCGTGGAAATTCCTGTAGTCCGTAGCCAATACAACTGGCATGCCTCTACTCACTTTGAAACATTATATCGGAGGTTTCATGGTATTGGATAACGGGTGTCTTACTTATCAAATCTAACGCAAGACCACTTCGCAACAGAAATAGGCAGAATAGTGACCAGGACAATATGATTGAGACATCTTATGTCTGAAGATGGACGCCAGGACTGTGATGCCAATCGGCCACAATTACCGTTTACCATCTGGGTAGGCCATGAGCTCATTTATCAATCACAGTAAATAGGTACTTATATGTTCGTTCGGTTTTTAACCTATCGCCCAGATAAACTATAAGTAAAAAGGTTATCCGGGTACACTTTTGTCGTGTCACGCGGATGCCTCCCCTGCTTATTTCAACCCCACAACCTATAAATGCACTACCTGTGATTTCACTTGGTAATCTCAAACGAAAACCTTTGTTTCAGCATCGAAGAAAGAGTAAATGTTTGATGCTCTCTGTTATGCCTTGTACTATAGTGTTGTTCCGATAGTGAACGAATAAAAAAGACACAGAACTTAACCAGATCATTATTTATTTATTTATTGTTAACATAGAAGTAGAAACACAATCATAATTTGCATCTGTGCTTGAATTAGGTGATAAAACCTGTATCTCAAGCAGTACAATTAGCGGCAAGCAAGTATAATTATGTATAACTTAACTAATATGATTCTGATCACGTTTTAACTAGTTTGCGTACAATTAATTTTAAATGCACATCACGTTCTATAGCGGCTAGTTGGTTAGACGGCTCCATTATTGCCCTCATTAGAGTATCAATTAGAAATTAAGCTATTTATTAATAAATCAGCGCTGTCGACTTACATCGAAAAGTTTGTAACGGCTCCACAGAAATCACACAGATATCTAGACGCAGTCACAGCTCAGCTGAAAACCAAATGTTTTAGTCAATTAAAATCGTCGTAAAATTGAAGTCGTCGTGGCCTAAAGGATAAGACTTCCGGTGCATTCGTATCTAGTGACCTTTTTTTTTTGCTTTGATGGGTGGACGAGCTCACAGCCCACCTGGTGTTAAGTGGTTACTGGAGCCCATAGACATCCATAACGTAAATGCACCACCCACCTTGAGATATAAGTTCTAAGGTCTCAAGTATAGCTACAACGGCTGCCCCACCCTTCAAACCGAAACGCATTACTGCTTCACGGCAGAAATAAGCAGGGTGATGATACCTACCCGTGCGGACTCACAAAAGGTCCTACCACCAGTATGGGCCGTCATCGGTGTTCGAATCCCGCTGGCAAGAACCAATCAATTCTCTAATGAAATACGTACTTAACAAATGTTCACGATTGACTTCTACAGTGTTGGAATAACAAAGTGTAGTAAAAATCAAACTCGCAAAATTATAATTTGCGTAATTACTGATGGTAGGACGTCTTGTGGGTCCGCACGGGTAGATACCACTATCTATGCTCTCTTGCCCAACAGCACATACTAAGTCTAAGAATTGGTGATTAACTTTGAAAATACTCTTGCATTTATTGCTCACTATTCTAGGAAGTTTTGTATTGTAAATAAATAATTGATCAGCATTGGAGGTGTGTTTGTGAGTTCACACGGGTAGGTACCGCCACCCTGCCTATTTCTGCCGTGAAGCAGTAATGCGTTTCAGTTTGAAGGGCGGGGCAGCCGTTGTAACTATACTGTTCAAACGTCTCAGTTTTTACAATCAGGGTTTGCTCTTTTCTTAATCTGTATACGCAAAATATTTACACATATTTTAGGTAGACACAAATCTGTATAGAAGATTTGAACAGGAAAATGAGTCTGCGTTACCGAGCACTTGACTACACGACGTTTGGTGTTAAGCTGTCGCCTTAGCGTAGACGCGAAAATGTAAATTACTCCGCTTGCTCTTAGACGTTGGCTCTAATACTCGCATAGCACTGGATATACTGCGCAATATTTTTCTGAGTGTGAATAGTCAGAATGAGTTCCTGAGTAAGAATAATAGAAGAATAGTCTTCTAGAATTAGTCTCTGCGGTAATCCCGTATTGCCGTTTTATTACAATGTCCGAATATAATATACTTATTTATTTACTAGCTGACCCGGCAGATTTCGTAGTGCCTCAATCGATAATGTATAAAATAAACCTAAAACAAACAAAAGGAATCCGTCCGACGGGGGACACATCAAAGGAAAAACAAAATTGTTATTTTTATTTAATTCCGAACATTTTCATATCTATTTTTATGTATTTATGTACACGCAAAAAAAGATAGACAGAGTAATAGGAAAATTAGGTACAAAGGCACTGCTTATTTCTTTAAGAAATCTCTTCCAGCAGACCTGCGAGAGGATCTTTATCTAACCTTTTAAATCTTTTCTGGACCTGCACAAATAATTCAAGACCAAAATTAGCCAAATCGGTCGAGCCGTTATCGAGTTTTAGCGAGACTAACGAACAGCAATTCATTTTGTTATATACCTATATAGATAGATTTATTTATTACAAGGAGAACCAACAGCCAACTCAACATAATATAATAAATAATAGAAACAAAAGGCCAATTAAAGGTCCTCACCAATATAACCAAATGAAAACACTACAGAAATAAAGGAATAAAAAACAATAAATTTAAGATGACATACAGGAGATTCAATAACAAAAAGTTAAACTCGATTGTTGCCAGCCATAGATATAATTAAAAATACCGTTATGGTTTATTTTCGGTGGTGGTAGGACCTCTTGCGAGTCCGCGCGGGTAGGTACCACCACCCTGCCTATTTCTGCCGTGAAGCAGTAATGCGTTTCGGTTTGAAAGGTGGGGCAGCCGTTTTTAACTATACTTGAGACCTTAGAACTTATATCTCAAGGTGGGTGGCGCATTTACGTTGTAGACGTCTATGGGCTCCAGTAACCACTTAACACCAGGTGGGCTGTGAGCTCGTCCACCCATCTAAGCAATAAATAAAAAAATCGCGTTTATTTTTAATTTACTCTTTCTCACGTCTTGAATATGTTCAGTTTTATTCGGATGACTGTGATGTTTCGTTGTATGGTTATGTAGAGAACGAAAGCCATGTCACAATGTGTTGTCATAAATAACAGAAAACAATTTTCCAATGAATAAACTATCGATATATATTACTGATTTCAGCTTAGAAGCTTTATTAGCACGCTGCTCACAATAAGATATGTCCACGACAATACAATTACGAGAATTTCACGAAACAACTATCCACAGTAGAGCTTTATCGATATAATATATTCGAATGACGAACATTACGATAAAATAAATACCTGATTTTGTGTCACAAGTTTATTTGCATAGGGCTCATTTTTATGATCTCTTTATTCACTTTACGATCAGACAAACTCACGACTAGAATCGATAAATCTCACAACGCGAACCCGCCTTGATGCTTGAAGTCGAACTCCCAAGTGTTGTATAGCGGCTGTCCCACCCTTTAAATTAGAACGCATGACTGCTTCGCAACTGAAACAGGCGGAGCTGTGGTACCTACGCATGCGGGTTCATATTAAGCCATAAGTAAATTGTCGATTGAATATAAAAGCAAACAATTGAGTTATTCTCCTCTTGCAACTGGAATCTGGTTCGGTTCTGTTGTGAATTTTATTCTATGTATATTTTGTATATCAGAGGAAGTGTGAAAGTAGCCCTGGTAATCTACAAATTAAGGAGCGGACGGTTAGCGTGGTATGGACATGTGATGCGTAGAGAGAAGATGCATGTGACTAGGAGATGTATGGAAATGGTAGTGCAAGGTAGAGGGGGACGAGGTCGACCGAAGGAGACATGGAGGGGGTGTGTGAATGACGATATGAGAGATAGAGAGGAGTGAGTGTTGAGATGACGGCTGATAGAAGAGAATGGAAGAGAAAAATTAGCTGTGCCAACTCCACCTAGATAAGGTGGAAAAAAAGAAGAAGATTCTATGAATATTTTGAATAGCAATTTTTTGTAATGTTTCAAAGTTATGTAGTAGGGCATACAGTAGTAGCGTACCCGATATCACTAAGTAATTTTATTACTGGTGGTGGGGCCTCTTGGGAGTCCGCGCGGGTGGATACCACCACCCTGCCTACTTCAGCCATGAAGCAGTAATGCGTTTCGGTTTGAAGGGCGGGGCAGCCGTTGTAACTATACTTGAGACCTTAAAACTTATATCTCAAGATGGGTGGCGCATTTACGTTGTTGGGCTCCAGTAACCACTTAACACCAGGTGGGCTGTGAGCTCGTTCACCCATCTAAGCAATAAAAAATAATTGCGTTCTTGTTTGAAGAGCTACAAAGTGATTTTAACTCTGGCCTTAAGGCAGTCACGTATTCAAGTTACGATTATAGATGCTCAGGCAATAACTTAACAAGAGGTGGGCTGGGAGCTCGTTCGCTCGTCTACAGTAAAAAAAAGAGTGTTAAGTAGCTAATGAAACGTCAATGAAACTGTTAAAATTAGTTGAGGAATAACTTTCATGAGTGAGTTTTGAACCGTAGGTAATGTTTTCAAAAACTAAGCTAAATGATCCTTTTTGTGTCTTGATAAGAAAATTTTTAGAATTTTTACAAGGGTTGTCATAGTATTGCACCATTTTAGAATTGTGATGAGCGGCGCTAACTTTTGTAATAACGTGCCATAGTACATTTTATACATTTTTTTTACACAGTAGTATGTGAAAGTGGATTAAAAGTTAAAATATTCTAAAATTTGCAATTTAACTGCAATTAATGGCTACGTTACTTAGGTAGGTAATACAGAAAAATGTGGGGATATGTTCACATTTGTAACCACAGTATCTAATAATAGGGTATCAAGTTACAATATTTTTCAAAAAAATTAATGTAAGTTTGAAAAAAAAGTGCTGTTTTTTTTGTATTATTTTTCCATTTTTTTTTTTTTTTTGTCAGGAGGAAATCGCCGGACTTCCGCCCTTCACTGGGGATGAAGGGCGGGGCATGTCGGAGTCGAACCGACTAAAACCTCCTGTCTCTCAACAACCAACGTCCAAACCTCGCATGAGACAAAACTCATGAAAAGGCAAAGGGGGGAAAGTGAAGCGTTTAGTGCGGAGCACATCTCTCCCATCACCCTCCCCCTCGGGACGCCGGACTGGCGGTCGTCGGCGCCACGACCACCAGCCCTCTCGGTCGGCAGGCTATCCGAAGCCCGCCTAGATGGCGCCGGTTAGAATGGTCTATCCTACGGAATACCCCGCTGGGTCAGAACCAGCGTGGGTTGAGGATAGCCGGCCTTCCATCACCCGGATGCTCATGCATAAAACGCGTGCAGAGCAGCTTGCACGTCGTCTTCTTAGGCCCCCTTCGCCGGTCCCCAGGCCGACATGTGAGGGGACCCGAAACACTTAGAGGGCCAGGGCTTGGGCGATATCCGCCTCCCTGGCCCCCGCTCGACGGCGGCGGGCCTGTGCGTCTCTCACGCGCCCCGCCGCCTCCTTCTGCGAGATGGTGCACTCGCAGAAGTCGAGCATCGCCTTATTATTTTTCCATGGGTGCTTATTGACCCGACCATACACACCTTACGGCTTATCGTTGAATTTTGGGACACGTAGTATATGTATTGGGCCGTGAGCTGAATCACTATAAAAAAATTAACTGTCTATGCCAGTAACAACAGAATTAAAGAATAAATGTCGTCTCTACATAATTATGGACATTGGAAAACCAATTTGTAATTTGTAGGTTAGTAGCAGGCACCGACTTATGAACATTTACGGACGATTTGCCTTCGGGCCACCAGTAATCCTTCTTTCATGTAAAAAAATAAAAAAGGGACGATTTAAATGGCTTTATCATCCAACGAGAGCTTGAAACATGTACCCGCTAATCAAAATGGCCTTTTAAAAACTAACGAATAAAAGTTACTTGACATATCTTTTGCACTCATTGATTGATATTCTCTCGCCATTGACAATGTCAGCTGCTAATAAACATTGGATCTCCGGTCATCGTTCTCGTCGAACCCGTAGCTTGCGACGAAGGGCTCGACGAGTAAATTAACCCACAGACACAGCCTACTGAGTTTCTCGCCGGATCTTCTCGTTGTTTCCGGTTTGGTGATAGATTCTGCGAAGCACGGCTCTTGCTAGGGTTCGTGTTAGCAACGTCGTCAGGTTTGAGCCTCGTGAGCTCAATTACTAGTTAAGGTTACGCTGAAATAGCCTCTCAAGGCTCTCCAATTGGTAAAAAAAAAAGTTGAATCAGAACTACAAATAAGTGAAAAACACATGAGTATTTTCGGAAAATACATAAAGTGATTCCGGCGCGACCACGGCGAAACCGCGGCTCTGTATTTCTACAAAGAGATTACATTAATTCCAAACACTAATATCGGATCGCTTCTAATTGTTCGTTCCAGCGATATTAATTTCGTAACCTGGCACATAATATATGTATGTACAATGTACATAAGTATATATTGTGAAAATAATTATCTGCCGTGAAGGTTTGAAGGGTGGGACAGCCGTTGTAACTATACTGAGAACTTAGAACTTATAACTCAAGGTGGGTGGCGCACTTACGTTGTAGATGTCTATGGGCTCCAGTAACCACTTAACACCAGGTGGGCTGTGAGCTCGTACACCCGTCTAAGGAATAAATAAAATAAATAAAAATTTCAATCAGGTGTATAGTTTTTTTTCTTCGCGGAACTCACTTGAACTTTTCATTTTGGTTGGAAATTAGGTTCAATTACACCTACGAACAACTTTCTAATCGGCAGGGTAGTATTCACGCTTTTCTGTGTTTATATAACATAATAAATAAATTAAAATATAATATATGTAATTTATATAACATCAGCCGTGAAGCGTATGTTTCTCTGAAGTCAGCCTAAATGAGTTAGAATTCAAATAACACTTGCATTCTGTACTTTATTTGACACTATTACAATTGACGAAAAACGAAGAAGTAGTCATAATAATTCATAATGGATTTTTTTGTCTTATTGACTTATTTACTTGGGCTGGTGGTATGACTGATATGGTATGGCGTATTGTGGGTCTCCAGGGTATCTCTACCGCTAAACAGCATCGGATAACCTTTGTACAATGCAATTTAGACTTAATCTTCATGAATCAAGGTCGCCTTCGCATTCGCGTCTAGATGTATCAAGGCATTTAGTCTTATTGATTATTTTTTTACACGAAACAAAACAGTCGTAATAAAATATTATTTCCGTGCCAGCAACGTTTCATTCAGGTACATAGCGTGCGCTGATATCGTTGAGCAAATAAATCGTGCTAATCAATTACGTCCGTTCATTTTTAAAGGCTCATGCAAACACTATTCTTTCTTGTTTATATTTATATATTCATTATGTTTTTAAAATGTTAAGAACGATACAGGAATGTGTTTTAAATAAACCTTTCTTGTTTATCGTTAAACGTGATACACGCGATGTATTTATAGTTTATGACTAGGGACGTTTCTCAAATTTTTGAAGTCAATGAGATATATGGAAGGAAGAGGTAGACCTAAGAAAAAAATGATGGATGGTATATGATAGAGGAGTATGGAAGGAGAAAATATGTTACGCCGACCCCAGAAGACTGGGAGAAGGGCAGGAGAATGATGATGAGATATATAGGAGGTTTACTTTTATGTCTTAATCATGAAATCACTTTATGGCTTTCACGTTCTGACTATACATGGACTCTGTTAACCGCTGAACAAGAAGTGGACGGTGCTGTCTTCAACCATCGACAGTAATAAAAAAAACACCACAAGTACAGTTGAGTACAAAAATAAAGGACCCGTTAATGAGTATCCCATTACTGTAGTCCACTGTACAGCGTAGAAAATTAACAGCGAGTGCACCGTTGAACGCAAAGGAATTTCGTTCTCCAAGTTCCAGCTCGACTGCTTAATTGCATGATAATTGAAATGCAAAGGAAACGTATCTTTAATTGTTTCACTAGTTATATCGGAAAAAGCAATAGGGAAGCGAATACTGGCAATCTATACTAATATATAAATATACAGTGGTTTTTACGGATGTTCCGTTATAACTACTGAACCGTGCATCCGATTGACTTGAAACTTGGTATCCATGTAGAAAATACATGTATTTAATGAATAAGCTAATATTTATATGAGTGTTGGCCACCCTACACCAGTTGCGGGGGCGTTAATGATGAGAATCTTTGTGGGGGTGAGAAATAATAATGTTAATTTGAAATGCCCAGCGAAGCGGACGGGTACGGCTAGTATTCTATATTATTGTTTTTCAATTGCGCAGAAGCAATCGTTGTCATGGGTCAATTTCGTTAACATAATATATCTTGAGTGCTAAATCTGGAACAACTGTCGATCTTCTTATGTAACATTGGGCTCTTAAATATCGTAATAACGAGAATCCTGGTCATCAGGGTAAAATGCATAATTCCTTCACTGCAAAAAGAGACAACATTGTGGCTCTGAAGTGTGTACAACAAAAGGTTTAGTGTTTCTTATTGCTCAAGACAATGACTTCAAGGTCCAGCTACTGGTGGTAGCTTTACTGGTGGTAGGACCTCTTGTGAGTCCGTACGCCCCGCCTATTTCTGCCGTGAAGCAGTATTGCGTTTCAGCTTGAAGGGTGGGGCAGCCGTTGTAACTATACTGAGACCTTAGAACTTACATCTCAAGGTGAGTGGCGCATTTCAGTTCTAGATGTCTATGGGCTCCAGTAACCACTTAACACCAGGTAGGCTGTGAGCTTGTCCATCCATCTATTCAATAAAAAGGCTAGTACGTAGTAAGCGGTTCCTGTAGACCACAGGGATAAGATACACTGCCTTTAACTTTAAGATATAAATTTGAGGTCTGAACTTTATTGTATAACGGCCTTCGTTCTTTCAAACCAAAGCACATTATTGCTTCGTTGCAGCTATATACAGCATTGTAGTACCTACCCGTGTTAGTTTATATAGAACCTATCACCAGAAAATATGCTGGTCGTTTCTGAGTAATTATTGGGCAAGAGAATCAATACCTTTTGAGACTTTAAAAGTTTCCTTGCTTTTTGGGTAAAGCAACATCATTAAGTTTTTAGTAGGAGGATAGTATTTGCGGTTTCTTGAAGAAAAGTCCTTGAGTCCTTAAGTCCTTAAGCTTAAAAAATAGAGGTACATGTAAGAAAACTTTAATAGAAAAATTGTCAAAGAAAATTAACACAAAATGTAGAGCGGTAGAGCTTCGTGTGATTATGACACAACTTTTCTCGGATGTGATCAGCAGAAGTTTAATAAAACAAAACCAAATGTTCATCAATATAAATTTTCTTGTGATGCAGAGGAATGTCCTGAAACTTTTATAAATCAGTGTTATCTCATGATAACCTAAGCTCGTTAGACCACATGATAACTATTGCGTACTCAGCTCACAAACCGCCGTAAAAAAACTGTAAAAGTTTTGACAGTAAAAATGTTTTCAGGAATTCCCAGTACTGAAGTAGCTATTTAGCGGTATGGAAGATTTAGTACTCTTAATTTAATAACTATGCTAATGTATACAAGATAAATAAATAGGTTTTTTTACTAGTGATCAAACAAATTGATTCACGAGCAAAAATAACATAGTAAAGAATACACAGTTTCTTAAAATCTTACTTATTATTACTATGATCATTATTTGATGCATAATATAACTGTACCTAGAATATTAAGCATTACTCACGTGGAAATCATAACAAAGACGAATCCTTTTTGCTTAGAAAAAACAATTACTTTCACAGAACATCTAACACTTTATCGTACAGCAAAGCACAAGACACTTCCGCACTTTCACATTTATATATACATACGTTTTGCTTCTGTGCGTATGAAAAACGTTTGAAAACGTGTTCACGTCTCGAGGGTAGGATCTGACTGGTGCAGGGGTGCGCGAGGGGTGAGGGGCAGGCGCCGCGCAGGCGACCCCCATTCAACCCCCGCCCCTGGTACACTTTTATTTTTCTCATTTCTGATCACACTCGTCTTCAGGTTACGAACTGAAAAGCGCTATCGGGATATCGCATTTCGTTTTAAGTTAAGCACATGCAGGAATGCCATTCGAAGCTTAATCAATTTTGCTTATAAATATGATTCATTGCAAGAGAATATAATGTTTATCCATTGTTAACGTCACACGTGAGATCTTTATTATTTACTTAATTAGTTCACATGGATATCAAGTTTACGGCTTTTCTGAGCTTAAACTGTAATCATAGTCTATAGGCATCACACTTTGCTAGATTTCCCAACGTTCCCTATTTTAAATACATCGGTCCTTAAAATTAGGACGCATTAGACTTTGTGACAGATAGGCACATTGTTTGTTCCTTGCTATGCGAGCTTTCATGCTTTACCTGTACACATGCAATACGAAGTAGGTATGAGTATTGCTGTTAATCCTGGACTATAGAGATTAAGTGTATTTATAAGCTGCTGAAGAACATCGCAGCACCAGAATATCTGCAGGTTTTGAATTTCCAGCGTCTCCCAAGACGACGTTTTTCGGCATCTTGCCGGTGAATAAATCCGGTTCTATCGTCACGACGGGTACCGGCGAAGGCAGACTTTCGGCACGCACTTTGCAGTAACGTAGGTTTCCTTTAGCCGGTGTGGTGGAGTTAAATGGGGCTTAGTCGGTAGACGTTTCTGCAGGGCGTATCTGACGCACCTTTCTCAGAGTGTAGTAGTAGAAGAAAATGGAAGAAGAGAAGGACCTCAGTCTTCCTCTTCTACCTGTTGTTCTCTAGAAGCACCGGAGTCTGACACAGTCCAGTATGTTACCCCTTCAGCGGGGTATTAGTAAAGGATGCCCCAGCCTTAAAGAAAGATATAAAGGTTAGAGTATTTTTAATAGCTTTTATTAGCTTCATTTGTATGTTAGTATGTAACGGAATCTTTGAACATGATTTTGACCCCCTTTAAAACGTCGGATTAACTCGAAATTTGGCGCACTTATTAGGGAACGATGATAATTCAATATTTTAAACAATTTGATCCGTTATCCTTACCAGGATAATCAGGATTAGAGATTTTTTTGTTTTCTTGAGACCCGGAGTGTCTGCGTCAAGACCAAGAAGGGCAACTACCAGGCGCGCCGATCACCAATTTCTCGGATAAGTAAGTTACCGACTGATTCAGAGGAATTTTTTGAAAAATTGAAAAAAATAATTTAAAAAATTTAAATTCACCTAAAAAGTGGAAAATAAATAATAGTTTACAAAAACTTAAAAAATAAGATTTATAGAAAATCCAACTAAAAAATAGAAAATAAATTTGAATTAAAAATAGTGAAAGAGAAAATGATTTTATTGTAAAAAAAGCGTGGGGTGCAAGGTATCAATAGTAACATACTTATTTTATAAACAGAAATGAGTAGAAGGGTTATTTTGATAATATCCTGAAAAGCACCGCACGCTTTTTTACAATAAAATAATTTTTTCATACACTATTTTTAATTCAAATTTATTATATTTTTTTTTCTATTTTTTGGTTGGATTTTCTTTAAAAGCGTTTTTTTTTTGTTTTTTTATTCTGTTATTTATTTTTCGTTATTACAAACGTAGAACCGATTTATTTATTTATTATAATAATTAACTTCATAATAAAGCGAATTTGTGAACAAATATCATCGAGTGGAAACCACAGCGCTTTGATAATTCAATTTCGAAGACACGAAAATGATAAGAAAAATTCAAACTAAAATTTTAACACAATACATTTCTTATTTTAAAACAGAATAATGTAATTTGAATATCCAAACGTAATTTATTCGATTACGTAGCGCGGGGCGTAGCGTGCCTGCTGGCCTGCACGCCGAGTTCGGATCGGGTTTACGGCGAAAGACGATCGTCCTAAATTATGTTTTATCATCGGTAATATCCGTATGGCGACGTGTAAGCTTTGTCTTTTTAACTGAATCTATGTCTATTGCACAAAAATGTTGCTGTATTATTTGTGTTTGTAAAACTCACTATCAAAACTGAACTGAACTGGTGGTAGAACCGCACGGGTAGGTTATCACCGCTCTGCCTATTTCTGCCGTGAAGCAGTAATGTCTTTCGATTTGAAGGGTGGGACAGCCGTTGTAACTATAATATATTAAATTTAGATTACCTTAGAAGTCATATCTGAAGGTGAGTGGAGGCGTTTACGTTGTAGATGTCAATGGGCTCCAATAACTATTTAACACCAGGCGGACTGTGAGCTCGTCCACCCATCTAAGCAATAACAAAAAGAACTTGTTTTACAAATGACGCGACCTTTTGTATCCACATCCTGTATACTTTTACACTGCAATACTCTGCGGATAAACACAACGGTTTTAGGTAGTACGGATAAGCTCTGCTCCTCTGCTCTGGCCAAATTGACAAAAATACTATTCTAAATTAAAATAGATGTAATAAAAAACGTTCGTCAAAAACTAAGTTGATCGTTATAAAAATACTCAGATAAAATAAAAAAATAAAAACATTTTGTCAATTTGAATTTGGCCCTCCTCGATTGAGACTCTTAGCCCTCTGGAATCTCGTTGAAGTACAAAAATCAATTCACAAAATTTCGACCAAACATAAACCTCACGACGCGTCGTTCAATCATTCCCTCCCTTACATCTGTCATGGGGTCGTTCCGTGACTATGCGCACCCTATTCTTAAGCCCCCTGCGATAAGCCATGGAGACCCTCTGCATCCACCCTTATACCAGGCAACTGATAAAACCGTATCGCCCTCCTTGACTTCGTTATAATTACGGGAAGGAACTAGTTTTTGTCTCCTGATTTTCTTGGTTTCACAGAGTATTGGTTTTTTTAAATAAAATATCTAAATTTATTGATTGAGTTCAAAATTTAATTGATTATAAATATTGGACGTGACAAATACATCTATAATTCAAAAAGCAGTGCTACTTCGTGACATACGCGCTAAATTATTGTTAACGATCAGTGGGAGACAGAAAACAGTATGGCGGAGCTAAAGGACCTTGAGGTAGGAATTACTGAAAGTCGAGTAAGAAAATAATATAAGATAGAGCGGATGTTTTCCTATCTTATCTTTAGATTAATAGTAGAATAGACAAAAATCATGTAATATCCTCTTGAATCACATGCTTATAATCACTCTAATGTAATTAGATTAGACGTAACCACGAGTTTCATTTAAGCATATTAGTATTAAATTAAATTTTGGTTAGCGTAAATGTGGTGCAAGAAGTCGCTCTTAGTGGAATCAAATTTTCCCTTAGTATTTACTGGTCGGGCTTACGGCCTAAATGACAATAAGTGGTTACCATAACCCATAAACATTAGAACATGTATGCCATAGTCAATTTGCGATATTAAGTCGAAGTTGTATTGTATTGCGGCTGTCCCATTCTTCATAACCAGCCACCTGAATGATTCCTGATAGGAATAAACAGGACCGTGGCGCTGGTGGCAATTACTCACGTGTACTTACAACACACCCCGATATCAGTTAACATAAATTCTATTTTAATTTATATTACAAGATGTCGTTCCTTCGTCGTATTAGAAGTCGTTTGTGAACATGCCTTATCATTTACGCCAGGACGCTTTCTTAGCCAGCGAAGACTTCATCTTTGTTTCAATGTGAGCTATTTGCTGCCTATTTCTGCCGCGAAGCAGTAATGCGTTTCGGTTTGAAGGGTGGGGCAGTCGTTGTAACTATACATGAGACCTTAGAACTTGTATCTCAAGGTTAGTGGCGCATTTACGTTGTGGATGTCTATGGGCTCCAGTAACCACTTAACAGCAGGTGGGCTGTGAGCTCGTTCACTCATCTAAGCAATAAAAAAAAAAGAGCTCGCAAAATTGTAGCCAATTAGTCACAAATTTGGTAATTGTCAACCGTGAGTACTCGTGAACATATCTCTCTTTAGACTATCACACTCAGCCCAACCTGACGAGGGAATTCTTTAATTATGTTTCATATTACTCTATATTTGAGATACTGAATTTTTATAAGGACATGGTGCTTTACGTAATACGCGTACAGACGGCCAAAGCGATTTGTGTTATTACTCTTTGGAGGTCAGCGGTCATTTGTTACCATCTCATTGCTTTGTATGAAACAGTCTCGTCATCCTCCGAGGATTATATCATGTGGCTTCATCGTAATAGGATTTTGATGCTAATAAAATGTTTGTTTACTATAATTATTTTATGTTAATCACAGGTCCTGTATTTTTTATTGCTCTACATTGGTAGGTGAAGTTCGTGGTTTACCTCGTGTCGAGAGAATGCTGCTATCCATTCTCAAAGTGAATTCAAAGTCTTAGCTTAGCACCTGCACGTGAGATTTGAACATCGGTACGCGAAAAATTTATACGATTTTTAGCACCTAAGCCAATGCTAGCCATTCAACAGCCTTAAGCTAGAATTTTCTTCTGTTTTGAGTATCGAAAGCTCACATTTTTATAGCTTAGATGGGTGGACGATCTCACAGCCCACCTAGTGTTAAGTGGTTACTGGAGCTCATAGACATCTACAGTGAAAATGCGCCACCCACCTTGAGATATGAGTTCTAAGATTTCAGTATAGTTACAACGGCTGCTCCACTCTTCAAACCGAAACGCATTACTGCTTCACGGCAGAAATAAGAAACAAGAGGTCCTACCACCAGTAATTACGCAAATTATAATTTTGCGGGTTTGATTTTTATTACACGATGTTATTCCTTCACCGTGGAAGTCAATTGTGAACATTTGTTAAGTACATATTTGATTAGAAAAATTGGTACCCGCCTGCGGGATTCGAACACCGGTGCATCGCTACACACGAATGCACCGGACGTCTTATCCTTTAGGCCACGACGACTTCAAATAGTATCTACTTAGCTTAAAAAAAACAAATGTTTACTTCATTTGTACCGCATGTATTCCCGCGTCACAATGGTGGAGAGGTAAAATAAATTGGCTATCTTTCATCTTATGTTATGTGAATCATGCTCGAATGATCCGTTAATTGCTTGTAGTTGTGTATACCGCGTGTGCCGAATTCTTTTCTATCGCTTATAGTGAATTCCGAATTATTTTACCTACATGGAAAAATACAATATATTGCATACTTTTTTGTGATTGCCAAGACCGAATATGAATTAATGGTGTTCAAAAAGTAAAAGTGACGCGCGGTTTTTAGAACCGGTGGCAGACTTGACATTGAAGTTGAATTTTTTTTATTTCCTTTGTAGGCAAACAAATATACGGCCCACCTGATGGTAAGTGGTTACCGTCACTCATGGACATCAGCAATGCCAGGGGCAGAGCCAAGCCGTAAGTTTATTGTAATTTAAATTTTATGAGAGATCGCTAGCTACTACGAGTATTATTATTATTACTCGATCGATCTGATCTAAAAAAAAGCAAATGCAAAACTTTGAATGATAGTTTTTTTTTTCTCCTCATCAGGAGTGCTTAGAAATTTTGTCTAGATTTTTATAAGCACACTTGGTGGGTGGACGCTCTCGCGAACCAGTTATAAAAGACTTTTGTCTTGAAAACTTATCGGTTAGCTTTTGAATAAATGGCTTTTAATAAAACAGGAAAGTCCATTGTTAAAATTTTAATGTAAATTTACAATCTGCGTATTGACACCTCTGAATGTGGTCGGTGAACAATGGATCGTTTGTCCGATTCCGGGAAAAGTACCAGTTAATTTTGCGAATATCATGAAAAGATGAATTCCAATAATAATTAAAACTAGAGGTCCCGCAGTAGTCGAAATTCGACTATAATTAATTAGAATTGTAAGTTTGTACACTATTATTATTGTATTTTTTCTTCTATAATCACAAATTTCGCCAAGACCACACTATAATAAAATTTTAACAAAGACAAACAATATTTAATCTATTCTCAATTTGACAACAGACGTCAAGAACAAAAGTTTGACAATAAATAGTATGCATGCGTGTGTGCGTCAAATACATGGTATGTAGTGTGTGTAATGTTTTCTTTATTGATTTAATATATCTTTTATGCATTAATTTAAAAAAATATTAGCATTGTGCACTTATTCTCTATATTCTCTATAAGTGTGGAAAATTTTATTCTCCTCCGTCCGCGCAATTTTCGTAAAAAAGGATACAAAGTTTTTGCTTCACGTATTAATATATAGATTGTTATTAAATTCAGTTTGGATGTTACAGTACCAAAAAATCAAACCAGATTTTTTGTTGTATTATTGCAGCTGTGATGATGGACATTAACAATTAACGCTAAAATGTATGTGAAAAGTAGCAGCAGTCGAAGTATGCGTGTTTTACTTATACTTTGAAGTTGCAGTGGCCTAAAGGATAAGACGTCCGTTGCTTCCGATGCACCGGTGTTCTTATCCCGCAGATAGGTACCAATTTTTCTAATTAAATATCGACGCTTGAAAGGCAAACGTGACTAAGCGACAATGCGTGAACTTTACAGTAGACTAATTTAAAGTTGAAATACCTGAAAAAAATTCTATTTTAACGAACCTAACTGTAGGATTGAAATTATTTTAATAGACCTAGAAATGTATATTTTTTGCGCATCGAATATGGTTATTGCCTATCATTTATGTACAAAGCAGTTATTGTCGCTTAGTCACGTTTGCCTTTCAAGCGTCGATATGTACTGAAAAAATGTTCACGATAGACTTTTTTATAATATCGCTTTGGTGGGTGGACGAGCTCACGGCCCGCCTGGTGTTAAGTGGTTATCGGAGACTATAGGCTATTTACAAAGTAAATTCCGCCGCACAGCTTGAGATATGAGTTTCAATGTCTTAGAATTCCACGGTGAAGGAATAGCATCGTGTAATAAAAATAAAACCCGCAAAATTATATAATTTGCGTAATTACTGGTGGTAGGACGTCTTGTGAGTCCGCACGGGTAGGTACCTGTTTATATCTGCCGGGAATATCTCAAGGTATTGCCACGTACCATCCGGCTTTGGAATGAACTCCCCTCCACGGTGTTTTCCGAGCGCTATCACATGTCCTTCTTCAAACGAGGCTTGCGGAGAGTACTTTATGGTAGGCAGCGGCTTGGTTCTGCCCCTGGCATTGCTGACGTCCATGAGCGACGGTGACCACTTACCATCAGGTGGGCCGTATGCTCGTCTGCCTACAAAGGCAATAAAAAAAATGTTGGTGGCGGCGTTTACGTTGTAAATGTCTATGTGCTCTGGTAACCACTTAACATCAGGTGGGCCGTGAGCTCATCCACCCATCTAAGCAATAAAAAAAAGCATTATTGGGACAAAACGATAATTGATATTATTTTCCTATAAAATAATATTAATAGAAAATAATATTAGGATTGATCACTACAATTATTATGAAGAAGGAATTAGCAATTAGTGACTGAAGCAGACAAAAAATAGTTAAAAAATCCGTCGAAATATTTGTCGGTAAAACTGTTGAAACCAGAAAGTTATCGGTTTATAAATTTATTTAACACTAGTGAGTCTGGTTGAGTTTATAAAAAAAACACGTCACACTACACATCTAACTGGTAGCTTGAAATTTGCAAATTCAATACCGCTGAGGTTACCAAACGAAACTGTATTTTATTGTCATTAACCTAAGATTCGGTTTGATTTGCATTGAGGTTGTGTAAGAAAAGGAATCGATGAAAGGTTGATGAACGTGAGGTGTTCGTTACGTGAGGTCTAGGGATGCCGGCAACGGAAGCTTAACGCAGACTTAATAAAGCTCTCCCGGTGCCTGGGAACTTGATTTATATCAAGCTTTTGTATCTAGTGCTCACTGAACACGGTAGGCTTGTACAAATTAAGAAAGATACTTTTAATGCAGAAAAATTAACACAGAATTTTAAAGTATTTTTACTGGTGGTAGGACCTCTTGCAAGTCTGCGTGGGTGGGTACCACCATCCTGCCTATTTCTGTCGTGAAGCAGTAATGCGTTTCGGTTTGAAGGGTGGGGTAGCCGTTGTAACTATACTGAGATCTTAGAACTAATATCTCAAGGTGGGTGGCGCATTTACGTTGTAGATCTCCATGGGCTCCAGTAACCACTTAGCACCAGGCGGGCTGTGAGCTCGTCCACCCATCTAAGCAATAAAAGAAAAAAAATTTATACATCGTGGCCGAAATAGGCAGGATGATAGTAGCAAACGGTGAGGGCTGACAGTACACACCACTACCAGCTAATCAAGTTTGCCAATTGCCGGTATTATGGTCAGAAAACGTTGCTGTTCTATTTTTGGAATTGATGTCGGTTTAAATGTTAAATGCGTGAAAGACGATATGTGTAAGAGGGGAGTAAGCGAAGAAATGGTATAAGATAGAAGAGTATGGAAGGAGAAAACATGATGCGCCGACCCCAGATGACTGGGAGAAGGGCAGGAGAATGTTGATGATGTCGGTTTAAATGTTAGATATCTTCAAATGTTAAAATCGAATTAATAACTTGTTCCATGAGAGTTGAACTTAATGAAAATAAATATTTAAAAAACAAACTTATACTCCCAAGAGTTTATCATCAAAAATATAAATTTTAGACGTCTATACCGAAAAGAGAATATAAAACAGGCCCGAAGTAATAATTAATCCTCTTAATGACTTCATATTTATTTTTAATAAAGGCTCTTCAGAATTTTCTGCTGGCGTTTTTATTAATTACTTTTTGATACATTACCGAGTTAATGGATGAGAGGCTATCGGCCGTGGGGGCGAGTAATTTATTTTGTGAACTTTACTTAAAAAGATAGCACTGTTGTGGCTTGATAAAGCATTTCATTATATATGCAGATACCAGCTGAGAGCCCTGGAGATATACAGATAACTTTCCATGCTTAAAAACATCCTACTCTTGGTAATACTTTTTTATTTTGAAGTGAAACTTCTTTACAATCGTTGTGATTTCAAACTCGGTGAAACGAAATGAAACGAAATAAAATGAAACGAAAAAATAAGTGCGCCGCGATTGGCTTACCGAAGCGGCTCCGAACGGCGCCGACAAATCACGAAGCGCTCCACACGGTCTCGCGTCCCCGACTTTCACTTCTATGTTCCAAGTTTCACTTCTACCGTGTGTGACTTGCACACACACATACGTTTTTTTATTTTATTTTTTTCTTGTATAGATAGGTGGATGAGCTCACAGCACACCTAGTGTTAAGTGGGTACGGGAGCCCATAGACATCTATAACGTAAATGCCGCAACCCACCTTGAGAATTGAGTTGTAAGGTCTCAGTATAGTTACAACGGCTGCCCCACCCTTCAAACCGAAACGCATCACTGCTTCTCGGCTGAAATAGGCAAAGTGGTGGTACTTACCCGTGTGGACTCACAAACACACATCCAATGCTGATCAATTATTTCTTTACATTACAAAACTTCCGGCAATAATAATACTGAGCAATAAATGCAAGAGTATTTTCAAAGTTAATCACAAATTTTTAGACTTAGTGTTGCGGCTGGGCAAATCAGAGAGCATATCTGGTATAAGCCGCTACCATAGCCCATGGACATCAAGATGCTTGCTTGAGACACATTGCTTGAGACATGAAGTAAAAAACCTCAATTATTATATGTTATGTAGCGTCTGTCCCAGGCTCCAAATCAGAATGCATTACGGGCTTACAGCAGAAAATATGCAGAATGGTGGTAGCTACAGGTGGAAGCATCATAATACGACATGCCACCTACTGGTATTAAGTGCAAGTTTTGTTAAGCGGGCAAAAGTAAATAATACTAGTATTGTCAAAAGGTGATCGACTGGACTAGCTTGCCTGTATATTCGTAAGCTCAAATAGAAAACCTCATAAATTGAATATCCGATACAAACAATTTTGGCCGCAAACATTTCGTCCCTTGTTAAAAGCTTTTAAACTCAAAGCTGGATTTGAAACAATAGGTATTTGCATTTTCATTGCATTTCCTTTAATGGCTCGTAGTCAGACAAAGAATGGTGTAATCAAATAAAACTCTATTCTTTCGGTCTGAATGATGCAGGGAAATTCCATCATTTATCTAAGTTCAAAATAGCTAGCATATCCAATGCTTGCGTAACGCTTTACTGGTGGTAGGACCTCTTGTGAGTCCGCACGGGTAGGTACCACCGCCCCACCTATTTCTGCGGTGAAGCAGTAATGCGTTTCGGTTTGAAGGGTGGGGCAGCCGTTGTAACTATACTGAGACCTTAGAACTTATATCTCAAGGTGTGCGGCGCATTTACGTTGTAAATGTCTAAGGGTTCCAGTAACCACTTAACTTCAGGTGAGCTGTGAGCTCGTCCACACATCTAGGCAATAAAAAAAACCTAAAGTTGTTAGAATATTAAATTACTACTTTTAAACCTATGTATCTGAAGACTATAATAATAATAATAATGTTTTTATTTCAAGTATCCATGACTCATATAAATTGTTAATAAGACTTAGACCTATGTTAGTAGTTATATTTACATCACAATGAATTACTGTGGTAACATCCCATGGGAGATGGCACCACAGCGACCCATGTATATACAGTCCAGCCTGCTTGCGATCATGCTCAGGATACTGTTGGAGCTGGCCCTCACTCTGTTTACCAGAGATGCACACCTCTTACGCATGGTAGCGTAAAAACAATCTATGTGCGCGTCTGCAAACATCCCTGATGCGCTACAAAAGCGGGGCAGCACCACCAGCACCCTAAACGCGTTATTGTATTGAACACGGAGAGCATTGTACGATCTTTGAGTATATCCAGCCCACAAATTATTATTATTGATTACCTTCCTTAAAGTTTGTTATTCAAACTTTTTATTTAAAAAGGTCAATGCATTGAAACGTCATGCTGCTGCTACTTCTTACGATGAATTAATTTCAAATTGTTCGAGGAATCTCGAGGAAAAATCTCTCTGAGGAATTATTCGAGATGATACCGGCATCTCGTTTTTACCATCGCACCGCCCGCCACCGGAGTAGAGTTCATCCATACTACCTGGAGCCACTGCGTTCATCCACGGTGCGTTTCCAGAGGTCTTTTTTGCCACGTACCATCCGGCTATGGAATGAGCTCCCCTCCGCGGTGTTCCCCGAGCGCTATGACATGTCCTTCTTCAAACGAGGCTTGTGGAGAGTATTAAGCGGTAGGCAGCGACTTGGCTTTGCCCCTGGCATTACTGAAGTCCATAGGCGACGGTAACCACTCACCATCAGGTGGGCCGTATGCTCGTCTGCCCACAAGGGCAATAAAAAAAAAAGAATATATTGTGCGTGAAAAAATATGCACTATTTCGTTAAATGCCATTCGCCAAAAACAACGGCATATTTTATGATAATATATGTATGTATGTATGTATGTATGTACTATGTATGTGTACATACACATACATACATAAATAATAGGTACACCGTGTGTAATTCGTTTCCAAATGTTTCTTGTCCGCCTGACCGTTGTCTGGAAGAAATCGCTCTTGGCGATAAGACTGCCAATTGTACTATTTTTTGTATTTACAGTTTCGCATTGCTTATTTTATTATAACTGGAAACAAATCACGCACGGTTATCCGGCCCCAATTTAGGATTCCCTGTGTTATGGGTACCAGTCACTGATAAACATGCTTTTATACGTTTAAATACATATATAAATAATAAAAACCCACACAAAGAGCAAACAAATTTGCTCAACACAAAATGTTTGCCCGATGTCGAATCCACGAACCTCGGCGCAACAGTCAGAGCCGCTAGCTAACCACAGCACTACCGAGTCAGTCAAAAAGTATGTACATAAATAAAAAAATTGACCGCGCCAACCCTGGTCCGACTAAACTCACGGAATAGTTTGATTAAATTGATTAAATGTTTAAAAATACAATTGGGCTTAGCATTAAACCAGGGACGCTTCAAATTATGACTTTTCATTTTATTTAATTCAACCAGAGCCTCGTAAAGACATAAT
The DNA here is from genome assembly GCF_030269925.1 of Bombyx mori. Classification (NCBI taxonomy): domain Eukaryota; kingdom Metazoa; phylum Arthropoda; class Insecta; order Lepidoptera; family Bombycidae; genus Bombyx; species Bombyx mori. The sequence goes on from NC_085118.1 coordinate 16,817,210, forward strand.
CCCTTTTATACTACCTAAAATGAAGGGTTTTAATATAATGGCAGCTATTATGCGGATGCTTGAGTGGGATTAGATATTCTGTTAACTATTCCTTTGTTCAAAAACAGATTTTGTAGCTCATGTAATAAGTTTTACTCACTTTTTGCTCACTTTTGTGTCCATTACAGTACGAGCTTCGCGTACTTTAAGCTCTGACAGATATTTCTTTCTCTCTTGCTCTCCGGTTCGAAGAGTGGGACGGCTGCTTTATTGTTATAATAAGTCTTTACCTACGAAGTTGCCGTTTTACAACACTGGTCCTTTGAAAAGTTGTTTACTCGTATGTATGGCTGGATAAAAATCCTAAATACAAATAAATTTCATTATTATAAATAAATTCACTAAAAAAAATTTATATGACTAAGTGGCTGGTTCCGTGGGTTTTTAAAATGATGACGTCAGCGTCGTTGACTCCATTCTCTTCATCATTATCATTGCTTTTCAAACTGACCGTAATTAAAACTTAGTTTTTCAAATAATTCCTTTGATTGAATTTCAAGTTTTATTTTATTTTTTTATTGCCCTTGTAGGCAGACGAGCTTACGGCTCACCTGATGGTGAGAGATTACCGTCGCCCATGGACTTCAGCAATGCCAGGGGCAGAGCCAAGCCTTTGCCTACAAATGCCTACAAAAAAAAGGGTGCGTGTACGCGCGTAAGAAGTTATACTTTATTTTCATTAAATTTATTTCATTTTTTTTATTTAAATTTTAATCAATTTGAAAAAAAATCGATTAAACAACATCCTCAAACACGCATATTGGACATCCCTTTTCTTGGCATCGTATAAATTCGGTAATTCTCGGTACGGTTCGGAAAGTTCACCTGCGACTATATTCAGATTCGCCAAGTTACGTCGGTCGTATTGTAATGAGCGATTTAGTGGGCAACTTCATTCTGTTAATTTTGTGTCACGGTGCGCGCGCATCGTAAAATTTCACTCTCGTAAATTTTTCATAACGCGCCTAAAGAAGTATAACTTCAAAAAGTGTACAACAATAACCATAGACAGCTCAGAATGTGTTGTGCGACAAAAGTAACTCGTGTTTTTAGTAAAACAGTAGTTTGACTCATTAATTTTCCTGAATACCACTTTAAGCAATTGTTGACTTGCATCGGACTTATAATCTTGAAAAAAAATTTTAACATTGAGGAAACAGTTAACTCTAATCTTAGTTACAGGGTTGCGCCGATATACAAGTTTTTCTTCATTTTTTTTTGTTATTTCTTTAATTTTCTTCGATTGGAAATTCGATTTTTTCTTTACTATAACTTTTATTTTTTTTAAATTAAATCAGTAAGAAATATATAATACACGGAAACTTCATAGGTAAAGACCTAATGGGCGTTATCTAATATATAAAATTCTCGTGTCACAGTTTTCGTTGCCATACTCCTCCGAAACGGCTTGACCGATTTTGATGAAATTTTTTGTGCTTATTCGGTATCTATGAGAATCGGCCAACATCTATTTTTCATCCCCCTAAATGTTAGGGGTAGTCCACCCCTAAATTTTTTTTTTTAATTTTTAGACAAAATTTTTAATTTCTATTTTTTTATGATACAACATACAAAAATACATACAACCCTAAATTTTCACCCCTCTACGATTAACCCTTATTTTTTATTTGTTAATTAAAAACTTTAATTTTTTTTGCGAGAATTTTGTTTTTATTTTGTCATGACGTAGAATAAAAAAATTCATATTACTCTGAAATTTTCACCCCTCTACGATCAACCCCTATTTTTTATTTGTTAATTATAAACTTTTGATTTTTTTGGCAAGATTTTCATTTTTATTTTTATTTTGTCATGAATTAAAATAAAAAATCTGATTTTACTCTCAATTTTTCATCCCTCTATGACCAACCCCTATTTTTTATTTGTTAATTATAAACTTTAATTTTTTTGGCAAGTTTTTTATTTTGTTTTGTCATGACTTAAAATCGATCAACCCCTATTTTTCCATCCCGATTAATATTTTTTTTATTCTATGCACAGATCCGCAATAAGGTTGCAAGATGGCAATCAAATATTATAATTGTAGTACGATAAATTCTTATTCAGAGTTTATAATTTCAAGTTCCTTTAATATTCTATTAATTAGATTTTTTTTAAATTGAATTTGATCTTCCGCGCTCGCCGGTCGACTACTGATCAACTATCGATCGATCAGCTATCCCCGCCAGGTGTCACCACTCATCCAGCAAACATCACGTAGTAGGGATGAGGACGAAGCCGGTCTCCTGTCTTACTTACTCACTATACATCATAGATTATACACTTAATATATTTGAGAGCTATACAATACTCCTATACATTTTTCAGCCATGTTTTTTTGGTTTTATTTGTGTATCAATAGTATGTTCAGTAGGTCTGAGAATCGGCTACTATCTATTTTTCATACCCCTAAGTGAAGAGGGTTGTCCACCCCAAACATTTATTTTTTATTTTAATTTTTTTAATATTTTTTTTGTTTATAATGAGGTATTATGTGGTTAAATGAGGTTTTTTTTTCTACAGTAAAATTTCCCTAGAAATCTTATTTAAGGCAATACAACGTTTGCCGGGTCAGCTAGTATACATATGTATTTATAATTACAATTGAAGTTTAGACTTCATATCTTAAAGTGGGTGGCGGTTCAGGTCGTAATGTGTATTGATCTCGACTACCACTTGTCTTCAGATAGACCTTGAGCTCGTTGAACCATCTATGCTAATAAATAAAAAACTAAGGCTTTGATGTATTAAAGAACAGCGCTCATGCTGAAATCCATATAAAATTAAGAAGAAAAACAACACTATTCATTTAAAAAACATTTGAATTCAAAATTTCAAAACAATCTTTTTGAAAAGAAACTTGGTTCGGAAACGAGAGCTTTTGGCAGCACCGAGACTGTTTCGCGATTCGCTAAGTTAGAGAACTTTTAAGGCTCCTAAACAGTAACTATTCGGAACAATTCAAAGAGTTTCAAACGGCCCGCGTCACGGAACCCTTCAATTGGCAAATTTTAGATCTAAAGCTACGTTCATTAGCGTATGAATGGAAAATGAAGGTACGTGGAGCCATTCAAAGTTGTTCAAAAGGTATCCGTTGGATGCAACAATGATTCCCTTCTTTGTTTTATGTCTGCTAAGCCTGAAAAGCTGAAATTCGTATTCATTTTATTTGCTCAAAACGTTAGGGTCAGTTGAAAACACGGCTGCAGGTAGCCCAGCTGTTTCGAGTTTCCCATTCACATAGCAATGAATAAGGCAGGATAACCGTAGGATAGGATTTCAGAATATTAAAGAAGTATTTTATAAGTAAATTTGGGACAGCGCTCTCTCAATAACAAGATTTTCCTGGGTTTGTCGAAAAAATATCGTACACTACGTCTTACAACCAAAGCACGGTTTCTCTGGTGGATGAGCTCACGGCCCACTGATGGTGAGTGGTTACCGGAGCCCATAGACATCTACAACGTAAATGCCGCCACCCACCTTGAGATATGGGTTCTAAGGTCTCAGTATAGTTACAACGGCTGCCCCACCCTTCAAACCGAAACACATTACTGCTTCACGACAGAAATAGGCAGGGTGGTCCTACAAGAGGTTCTACCTCTACAAGAGTTCCTACCACCAGTGATCACGCAAATTATAAGTTTGCGGGTTTTGATTTTTATTACACGAGGTTATCCCTTCACCGTGTAAGGTCAATCATGAACAATTGTTAAGTACATATTTCATTAGAATAATTGGTTCCCGCCAGCGGGATTTGAATGCCGTTGCATCGCAAGATACAGATGCACCGAACGTCTTATCCTTTAGGCCACGACGACTTCTATTACTAATACACGATAACTCTTACTTGTATTAGTGGTATCGACGTAATATGAACGCGAAACTCTTTATAATTAGGGGCTGTATGTGCACTAAGCATTCTTACGGATCGTTTGGAATCTCTAGGTCTGCGGAGGGACTTCAGTTCCCTCTGTATTCTGTATCGTAGTATCCATGGGGAGTGCTCTGAGGAATTGTTCGAGATGATACCAACGTCTCGTTTTTACCATCGCACCGCCCGCCACCGGAGTAGAGTTCATCCATACTACCTGGAGCCACTGCGGCGATTCACAGTGCGTTTCCAGAGATCTTTTTTGCCACGTACCATCCGGCTATGGAATGAGCTCCCCTCGACGGTGTTTCCCGAGCGCTATGACATGTCCTTCTTCAAACGAGGCTTGTAGAGAGTATTAAGCGGTAAGCAGCGGCTTGGCTCTGCCCCTGGCATTACTGACGTCTATGAGCGACGGTAACCACTCACCATCGGGTGGGCCGTATGCTCGTCTGCTTAAACGGCAATAAAAAAAAACTGTGCTGCACAATTTACTTGTCTGTTTATATCATACTACATATTTAACTGTTACGTCACCTTAATATATTAAATATCACGCCTGTCTCTAAATCTTCACAGTCTTAACATGTAATACCATCATTAACTTATTTTCTTTTGGACAGTCTACCATCGTGTAAGATTCTTTGGCATAATTATGTCATAAGAAATTGCGTTGGAACAGCTTTGCAAGATGTCGGATTATTCACATTACAAAAAAAAAAAAAAAAAACATTAAATTCAGAAACAGATTCTGGTCTAAATTTAGTTCTGATCTAAAGTGCATAGAATTCCGTACTAAATACACTACACACAAACCTTTCTTCAGGTTAGCAGTTAATATAGATATAAAATACCACTGCATGATAACAAAACCATTCCTAGTATAGTGTATATTGTATAGTATACGGAGCTAAGACACAGTTCTCACATTTCCTTTGAAAATTTAACTGCATCAGTCTACGTATTTTATTTTAGAATACAAATAAAGAACGTCACGGGGAAAATGGAGAGGACGTATGAAAATTGCTTTGCTAAATAAAATTGTAGAAAATTCATTTTATATTGCAGCAACATTATCAAAGTTGCTTAATTCGGGCCGCCGAGGATGGCTCACTTTTGTAATTGCCGTCTGTTTAATAGTTTCGAAGTCGAGGTAAACAGCTACTTAAGATATTATTATAATCTTCCACAAAACAGTATTTAAAAGATGCTTAATAGATGAAAATACACCTATTTGTTGAAAGGACCCGGACATTATCCGTATAGAAGAAATAAAGTACTAGGGAAATTGTTAAAGCTTTTTTTGAAACAGTGACAGAAAACTATAAGGTTACATTGTAACTATCCAAGCAAACACCCATTACCATTTTGCGCCTATTTTGACCGATAAATGGCACCACATAACCATCATGAACTATTCTCAGTAATCTCTTGATACTTACTAGATGAGCCAGGGGTTTGTCTACCTGTGGCACCGCGTGTCTGGTTGTAGTGTTGACCGCGGGAACCCCCTTACTCTGACCGGGTTCTGACCCCGGACGGAGATCGGACGTCGGGTGTAAGAGTGCAGGGGAGTCGTTTAGTGGATGGGCCCTAAAATCCTTGGGCCCGCGATCTGCTCTCAACACCGGCAAATCGTTGAGTCTCACATACCCCGCGCGCCCCCTATGCGCGGGGACCTCGTAGGAGGTTCGGCCACCGGCCCGAAAAAAAAAAAAGGGGGTTGTCTACCCATCTAGCTAACCTGAGCTGGTTGAATACCAGCTGGAATCAAGGGTAGTAGCTCCGCTTTGTCCTGGCATACCACAAAATAAACAAAAGATATACTCCTTTGTGCAAAAGCTCTGAGTGAAACTTATTTTGTAATACGTTTGGCAAGTTTTCGTCCAAGTTATGTGGTTATGAATTTAAATAACGTACTGCATCTTGCCTCGCCTACCGCTATAATATTTATCCGTTTGCAGGAACGAATTCAGAAATATATAGGCACAAATAAGTTGATTGTTTGAATTGTCTGAAGTCGTCGTGGCCTAAAGGATAAGACGTCCGGTGCATTCGTGTTGAAGCGATGCACCGGTGTTTGAATCCCGCAGGCGGGTACCAATTTTTCTAATGAAATACGTTCTCAACAAATGTTCACGATTGACTTCCGCGGTGAAGGAATAACATCGTGTAATAAAAATCAAACCCGCAAAATTATAATTTGCGTAATTACTGGTGGTAGGACCTCTTGTGAGTCCGCGCGGATAGGTATCACCATCCTGCCTATTTCTGCCGTGAAGCAGTAATGCGTTTCGGTTTGAAGGGTGGGGCAGCCGTTGTAACTATACTTGAGACCTTAGAACTTATATCCCAAGGTGGGTGGCGCAATTACGTTGTGGATTCTATAGGTTCTTAACATCAGTAACCACTTTACATCAGGTGAGCTGTGAGCTCGTCCACGCATCTAGGTAATAAAATAAAAAAATTCATTGCTGAATTTAATTATTACTAGCTGATCCGACAGACTTCGTAGTGCCTCAATCGATAAATAAAAGACCTAAACTTTTGTATAAAATAAACTTAAAACAAACAAAAGGAATCCGTCCGACAAAGTCGTCGTGGCCTAACGGATAAGACGTCCGGTGCATTCGTGTTGAGCGATGCACCGGTGTTTGAATCCCGCAGGCGGGTACCAATTTTTCTAATGAAATACGTACTCAACAGATGTTCACGATTGATTTCCACGGTGAAGGAATAACATCGTGTAATAAAAATGAAACCCGCAAAATTATAATTTGCGTAATTACTGGTGGTAGGACCTCTTGTGAGTCCGCACGGGTAGGTACCACCACCCTGCCTATTTCTGCCGTGAAGCAGTAATGCGTTTCGGTTTGAAGGGCGGGGCAGCCGTTGTAACTATAATTGAGACCTTAGAACTTATATCTCAAGATGGGTGGCGCATTTACGTTGTAGATGTCTATGGGCTCCAGTAACCACTTAACACCAGGTGGACTGTGAGCTCGTCCACTCATCTAAGCAATAAAAAAAAAAAAAAAAAAAAACATCAAAGGAAAAACAAAATTGTTATTTTTATTTGATTCCGAGCATTTTCATATTTATCTACCTATTAAACCTTCTCTGGACTTCTACAAATAATTCAAGACCAAAATCAGCGAAATCGGGTTCCAGCCGTTCTCGAGTTTTAGCGAAAATAACGAACAGCAATTCATTTTTATATACCTTATATAGATTATACTGCTTCATTGAGTTCACTCCTGGTAACAATTACTCGTCTTATAAGAGTGACCGGGTCGCAAGTCACCGGGCATCTAAATTTCATGAGTAAGCAAGCGTCGGTAATGTGCTCTGTCCAAACTCATATACATATTGATGTGTGGTTGATACTTTACTACTCCAAAACTAAGTTGTGAAGATCTTAATATTAGACGTTACTAAATAGTTAGATTCGTTCAGTTATGCATTATATGGAAATTTTACCATATGCTGATGAAAGTGATGCAGAGAAACACAGTATCTGATTAACTCTATAGTTCGACATTAACATTATTAAACTTAAAAATAAGTACGTTATTAAAAACAAAAAATCGGTTATCTGTAACAACGTCATAAGAGAATACGCCTCAGAGCGAGGTAACGCCGCATGAGTCACGTTTTTTCGTGCGTGCAGCCGGCTCCATCAAATTATAAGACGTTGTCACGTCAAAAAATGCACAAACATTTACTTCATTCGTAAATTTATGAATTTACGTACTTACTCCCAATTGCAACAACCTATTTGACGTGACTAGTAAATTTTACACATTCATTGTGAATTCATTTTACTAAACAAAATTACCGAACCGATATGTATCGATTTAGTAAATCTCTATATGATATAAACTATAACCTATGTTCTACTATATGCTAACTATATGCTATAACCTATATTCTATATGCTATAAGCTATATGACAATAGATTCTAGCGACACTTGGTTTTCGTTCTAATATTCCGAATCAGTCATTTCATGTATTATCTTAAATAGCTTCCACGCTAAAGTAAGCGTGTAGTTGAATGAAAATAATTGAAAAACGCGTGATAACTAGTGATAGTTATATAGTTGATGCCACCTAAATCTCCTCCTCGCGTCGTTTCCTCACTGCTGAGGGTCGTGACCATTATAATTCGACATGATTTTACTCCTTGTAATGTCCCGCCAGCGCCTCCGATCATTGGCCGCATGAAGGACGTCGTGGAATAGGATCTCTAGTGTGGTGCGGATTTGGTCGAACCACCTTGTCGGACTGCGCCCGCGCGGTCTCTTTCCCTCCCACCAAACCAATGTATGTGTATTATCTATGATGCCACCTGCTAGAACGCTTTGACTTCAAATCCACAATAAGTTTTAATTAAGGGATAGCCGTCATACAATGTAATTGAGTCGACGGAATATATCAATGTTAAGACAAGTGTCATTGTAAGTAAATGTAATTATGTGAATTATGTTTTGAAGTCGTCGTGGCCTAAAGGATAAGTCGTCCAGTGCATTCGTATCTAGCGATGCACCGGTGTTCGAATCCCGCAAGCGGGTACTAATTTTTCTAATGAAATACGTACTTAACAAATGTTCAGGATTGACTTCCACGGTGAAGGATTAATATCGTGTAATAAAAAATAAAAACCCGCAAAATTATAATTTGCGTTATCACTGGTGGTAGGACCTCTTGGGAGCCCGCACGGGTGGATACCACCACCCCACCTATTTCCGCCGTGAAGCAGTAATGCGTTTCGGTTCGAAGGGTGTGATAGCCGTTGTAACTATACTGAGACCTTAGAACTCATATCTCAAGGTGGGTTGTGGCATTTACGTTGTAGATGTCTATGGGCTCCAGCAACCACTTAACACCAGGTGGGACGTGAGCTCATCCACCCATCTAAGCAATAAAAAAAGTGACACCCCTAGTCTGCGGTATTTAGTTTATAACATAGTGCACCGTCAACTTGATCTGCCACTCTAAAACACTGAAAATTCACAATTGTAAGACTAGGTCTAGACTATAGTGCTCTGATATATTAACCGATCCTTTATTTTCGTTTCAAATATTTCTAGTTTTTGTGTCGTAATACCTGTTATTGTTTGGTAAGTTATTTTTTTATGGTTACAGACATAAAAGTACAATTGGTCGTCTTTTTTATCTCCGAAATAGGGGAGATAACGTGTTTACTTTGAAAAGCAAACGCTGGATGCTGGATCTATGAATGTTATTTAGATGTAGCTCATTTCCAGTCTTACTCGCTGGTATTGTTCACATCGGAAGTTAGAGCAAGACAAAAAATATTTGTGGCATTCGCGGATAGCGGCGTCTATCGCAGGATGTCTCCTGTAGGCGGATTTTTTTTCCGTTTGGTTTATGTTTCTTGATAAACTTTGTGTCTGGGATCGCGGATCGAGATTTTAATTTAAAAGGACCCTTCGCCCTTTAATTAACGTTATGAATGGAACCTTTTACTTTTAATGAAATTATTATCGTGATGAATGATTGTCGCTTGATAATTTTTTATTATTAATACATTCGTTTTTTGCTTGTAGTATTTCTAAAATCTGTTTTGAATAAACAATTGCTACCAACACAATACTTGAAATATTTTATGTCTATAGATAAAGAGACTTTTTATTTTTTTTTTGCTTAGATGGATGGCAGAGCTCACAGCCCACCTGGTGTTAAGCGGTTACTGGAGCCCATAGACATCTACAACGTAGACGCGCCACCCACCTTGAGATACAAGTTCTAAAGTCTCAGTATAGTTACAACGGCTACCCCACCCTTCAAACCGAAACGCATTACTGCTTCACGGCAGAAATAGGCAGGGCTGTGGTACCTACCCGCGCGGACTCACAAGTGGTCCTACCACCAGTAAAAATTCTGTAAAAACTCTTCTCCAGTAACAACTCTTCTCATAATTGTCTATACAATTATTTAAAACAATGTTTAGAAACTCAAATGTCAAAATCACAGAAGGCGATCTAATTCCATTCTAAACTGAAATTGTATCTCAATTTTATACTCTAACAAATGCAGACTCCCTTGAGGCATTGCCTGTCTGCCACAGACTATTTAAAAGTAAGTTGTTTCACTTACTAGTTTACATTACTGAATTTCACTTTTTGTTTATCTAAAATTAAAAAGATTTTGGCTGGGAGAATGCAATAAGCTTTTAACCATTCAATGTTTTTCATCTTCTCACGAAAAAACATAAGATTTGATGTTTTTCCGTTTCATATTTATAAGCTGCAGAACAGTTTCAAGTCCTCGTCTCGACGGAACCTAAGAGCGTAGTTACTAACATAGATGTTCCACTACGTTCTTAACGCTTGCGTATCTAGAAGATTTTTAGACTGTACACACGATTATGTAACATTCGCTTCTTTATCCAAGTTGTTGTCATCACTCCGCCTCTGTTTCTCTGTTTGCAGGCTTTCATATAGCTCAGTAGTTGAATGGGAGGTTCTCGGGTTAGATCGATATTTGAATTGAAGACGTCAAACATTTGTAGACATAGATTTACATTTAATATATTTTATTGAATTATGCGAGTATATTTTCATTGTTAGGGTTTATTTGTCATACGTCCCACCTTTTTTTTAACGCTGGGTAAGCCATTTACGGATACCCGGTCGAGGGGGTAACGAACTGGGTTATTTCGGACTCCGGTGCCTCCAGAGAGGAAAGGGGGGAGATGAGAAAGACACATGCTCTTCATCTCGCCCAATTTCTCAAAAGAGAACAGGCCTTGAACAAGGCGCACGAGGCACTTGCCCCGCAAAACCGACCACCGACTAAACCCCATCGAGCCCCGCCACACGGGCTACACGAAGCCTACGGTACCGCAGTGCGCGCCGAATGTCCACTTACGCCGGTATCCGTGCTGATGATAAGACGGAATCTCTTCCCCGGGAAAATACTGAAGGCATCGTCTCGGTATACACACCGTGGGCGGCGCACAGGAGCCGTCTTGCACTGCTTCACCACTGGACCGACAGTCGAGTACCGAGCGCCTCTCGCCTGACCCTCGACAAACCCTACGGGGTTTGAGCGGCGCCTTCTCGCCCGCGCTCTTCTGGGGTGAGGAGCCACGAGCTATACACTTAATGTTAGGTGTTGCCACAAAAGCAACGTGAATGCACGTGGACCCACGCGTAGAGTTAAAATTAAACCCTCAACTGTATTGTGGTAGCGGCTGCTCTACTTCTCTACCCCAAATTCTACAACTGAAAAGTCTGACTTATCTTATTTAATAAAATATAATATTCTCATGAATAGTAGTTCTTAATGTTAGTAGAATATTAGGTAAAAAAGATGTGTGGTGTCGTGGGACACCGGATAGGAACGAAGTTCCTTATTATAAAAATATTAATTTTAAGTTATATTCGAGGTATAAAGAAAATAAATATTCAGGTATACATTTTTGGAGTTTACTCCTTTAGAATCGATTTACATATATAGGCCCGGGGTATGAAAATTATGGGGACCAAAATCGTACTAGCATGTCACACGAAATGCGTTATGCGCCTGATTGGCTCCTGATTGCGTGATGCGTGCGCGCGCCAATCAGGAGCCAACGCGCGGCCGCGTTATCGCAGGTGACGCCGGGCTGCTGCGCCGGCAGTCCGCCACAAAGCCTCGTACTGATCGCGCGTTTCTCTCATTATTGTATTTTCATATATTTGTTAGTCGTTTGTTTTGTGTCTCGTTAATTTGTTAATAATCTGTAGTGTATCGTGTTGTCGTAATATAGAACTATTTCTCGTATTGTTTCGTTTAATTTTTTATATCCAGTAAACTCCAGTCGTGCGTCGGAGCGGACACACACACTTTTTTGTTATGATTTTTTTATTGATAAAAATAAAAATAATCGCAAGGGTCAACCACTCCGCAGTGCAATGGAGCAGCCTCGCCCTGGGTGAACCGCCTGCATGATGACGGTATCCCCTATACCAGATAAGAATGATTTAGCAAGAGAAATACGAGAGCCTCTATCAACTGTGTAACATCTCGTCACCACGATTCAAGAATTGTTAAATTTATATGGAGCGACATCTGTTGATAACAAACTAAATAGAAAAAATCTTACGTTACGGACGTTTTTTCCCGGTTAGGGTACCCCTAGGCATCGTCCTATAAGAAACTTCGTTCCAAAAAAAGAATCAATCATAGTTAGTTTAACTTTACATCAGTAAGCTTACAGCTAGTTCATCTTTATTGCCCTTTAAATCTTTAGTATCGGAGTACGCTTTCAGAAGAAAGCCCATGAAAATTTCTTAAAACGTGTTTGGAAAGACAGAACACGTTTCTGCCTAGTTGAATATTCCATCCGCATCAAATGCCCTAGGCTTTGATGCACTCTTCAGCATTCATGTGTGTAGTAGGTCCTTTCATCTCGCCGCTGAACAAAAGCCTCCCGTAATCCTGTGCTGTCAGCGTTTTAGTTTAAAAGAGAAGCCTTGAATGGATTGTGTGTGGAAGGATATTAAAGTTTACGTACTGAATCCGGTTTTTTCTTCCTCTTTTATTGTCAAAGACGGAGATGTGGATGGTTAATTTGAAAGAAAAAAAAGCATTGAAATTCTGAATTTGTTTTGTTGTTAGTTGAACTTATCAAACGTTAGGTAGCCTACTTAAAGAGAGAAAAAAACTTAGCGTTGAATGGCCACGGCTTTACCATAATGAGTTTTTTTATGGCCGCATCAATAATGTACCGTCATGCTCTCTATGAAAAGGGCTATGTGTAGAATAATATTAAATAAAAAAAGCCATGTCAAATTAATTGAATGCGACTTTAAATTTTGAATATATGACGAGTACTTTTAAATACCTAATGGTGAGTGGCTACCGTCATTAATATGTCGGTGAAGCCAGAATTATTAACGCCATCGTCAGACATCTTAGAAGCAAATAGGGTGATCGAGCTAAGAGAATTATTGAGTAGGTACACCAATCACGTTTGTTGTCTTAGAACAATTTAGAAATCTTCTCTTGACGTTAGTAAACGAAAACGAATGACAGTTCTTAGGACGGCGGCGCCGCTCTTCAAGACGGCTGGTCGGTAAGTGTGATGGCGTCTACGCGCCTCCATCGGCTAGGCTCTATCGTAGCACGAAGTTAGCCGAGTTCCGACGATACTGCAATCGTGCTGCCATCTCTCGAGAATCGTGCTACGTTTCGTTTAGCTACCAAACGAATGACCGTCTCCGACATATAAATATTTGCAGTTCGAAAGGCCAAGATATATCGAGGGGCTCTCACACCTCACACGCGACATTTATTTTTGTAATTAAAGGTACGTTTGAATTTATATTAGCATCTATAAATCGATGTTTTTATTTAAATTTCAATCAAACGGCCGTCTGGTGTAGTGGTAAGTGACATGGTCACTACACAAGGGGGTCGCGGGTTCGAATCCCGCCAAAGGAAGATATTTGTATGATAAATATAAAATGACTTTTCCAGGGTTATGGATGTATATTAAAAATATATTGTATGTGTATAATAAAAATCTTACATATATTTCCGTTATCTGTAACACAAGTTTTTTACGAACTTACCACGGGACCAGTTAACGTGGCGTGATTGTTAAAAAAAAAAAACTACTCTACTACTCTATTGAAGTAGCTGATTTTTTTTTTTCATATTATATTTTTTCGAAATTTAAGCTTCAAATGGCTCTCCTGTAAAGTTGGAAAAATCTCACTTGGGCCAAATAGCTTTTTACATCTCGATATGACCCTGGAATTGCAGATACGCGTCCCCTACCACTAAGGGCTCGTCAGAATCCTCTATTTGAGTAGCGACCAGAGAGCTATGTGGAGGGAAGTTCTTTCTGGAGACACTGAAAGATTTTGGAACGCAATGTGGATAGTTTCAGTGGTTATAGGAACTACGATTGAACTCTGCTCCAGCGATGAGTGGTAAGTATTTGTATTAGTGGCATTAAAATGATAATACTGTGCAATCTTTAGTAATTTCCAGTTTGTAATGGAAATGTAAATGAAATGTAAAACAATAGGATTAAACATTAGTGCATAATATGATTGCCATTAAGTTAAGCTTAAAGTTTTATCCTCGTTAACGCCAGACGATCGCTTCGAGCTTTTCTTCGAGCAAATTTAAAATTGGTTCAAGGAGTTTAATTTTCAGCCAAAATGATTGAATACTCGATCATTAATAGTTAAGTGCCGGAGAAAAATCATCAGATTTTTTGTCTGACATTGCTTTTCTGGTCACAAAAGTAGGCGTTATCTAGAACAGGACGTTGGCTAGTCTCGGAACAAAAGCCGTGAACGCAATCCCGCGAGCGCATCTCGTCTTTCCGGCTCATTTGATGCCCATTCTACTATAAATGTGACCCTGACTTGGTATTATTCAATATGTGCTGAGTTACTAACTTGCACGTTGGTTCAATACTTATGATCATGCTCTATACATATTCTTTTATATTGTTATAGTATATATTATGTACATATAAGAATATTTTAACGGTAGGCATCTCCATGAGAGAGGGTGGCCACTCACCATCAGGCCGTGTGCTCGTCGGCCTACAAAGGAAAAAAAACATAATCAGAAGAGTTCAAAGCTCATCTAGTTTCAAGTGATCACCAGCACTCATAGGCATCACAACGTGAGTGCTGCCACTGGCTTTTAAAAGTGAAGTCGAAGTTTCAAATGTATTATAATGTGTGGTACATAATAATTTTCAAACTGAAGAAACTTCAAATAGCTGGGTCATAAACACGCTTATCCTCGTCATACGTCCAGTTTTTTTTTTCTATCGCTTGGGTCGGTAGACGAGCTCACAGCCCACCTGGTGTTTAGTGGTTACCGGAGCTCATAGACATCTACAACGTAAATACGCCACCCACCTTGAGATATGAGTTCTAAGTCTCCGTTTTATAGTACAACGGCTGCCCCACCCTTCAAACCGAAACGCATTAATGCTGCAGGGCAGAAATAGGCAGAGTGGTGGTACCGAGCTGTGCGGAGTCACAAGAGGTCCTACCACCAGTAATTACGCAAATTATAATTTTGTGGGTTTGATCTGTATTACACCATGTTATTCCTTCACCGTGGAAGTCAATCGTGAACATTTATGAAGTACGTATTTCATTAGAAAAATTGGTATTCGCCTGTGGGATTCGAACACCTGTCCATCGCAAGATACGAATACAACGGTTATATCTTATCTCATCATCATCAGCCTGCGGCAGTCCACTGCTGGACATAGGCCTCCCCCAAAGCTCGCCACTGAACCCGATCTTCGGTTCTACGCATCCAGTTACTGCCAGCTGCCTTGCGCAGGTCGTCGCTCCATCTAGCAGGAGGGCGTCCTACACTACGTTTGCCGGTTCGCGGTCTCCACTCCAGAACACGTCTACCCCAACGGTTATCGGTTCTGCGACTTATGTGACCAGCCCACTGCCACTTCAGCTTACTAACTCTGCGAGCTATATCGATTACTTTGGTTTTTGCCCGAATGACCTCATTGCGTATTCGGTCTCGCAATGACAAACCGAGCATAGCTCGCTCCATAGCTCGCTGAGTAACTTTTAGTTGGTGGACTAGTCGCACAGTCAGTGTCCACGTTTCGGCTCCGTAGGTAAGCACGGGTAGGACGCACTGATTATAGACCTTTGTCTTCAGACATTGTGGTATGGGCGACGAAAAGACCTGACGAAGCTTCCCGAACGCTGCCCAGCCCAACTGAATCCTTCTGATCACCTCCTTCTCAAAGTTGTTTCTACCTAGTTGTAGGGTCTGTCCTAGGTAGACATACTCTTGAACAACTTCGAGAGGTATACCATCCACATCGATTGGTCTCGGAATGACGTTTTCGTTAAACATTACCTTGGTTTTATCCAAGTTCATTCCGAGGCCAACCCTTTGGGATGCAGTATTAAGGCTGTGCACCATTTCTTGTAGGTCCTTCAGCGATTCCGCCATGATGACGATATCATCGGCAAAGCGAAGATGTGAGATGTACTCGCCGTTTATGTTAATGCCGCGTCCATTCCAGTCCAGAGTCTTGAAGACGTCCTCCAGTGCGTTTGTAAACAGTTTCGGGGATATAATATCCCCCTGTCTTACACCTCTGCGCAACTGGATTTGTCTCGTCTGGTCTTTCTGTACTTGGACGGTCATTGTAGCGGCATCGTACAGGCATCTTAGTGCATCGATGTATCGCCAGTCAGCTTGACACCGCTGCAAGGATTCCAGAACAGCCCAGGTCTCGATCGAGTCAAAGGCTTTCTCGTAGTCCACAAACGCCAGACATAGTGGCAGATTATACTCTTCAGTCTTCTGTATAATCTGCCGAACTGTGTGAATGTGGTCCACGGTACCAAATCCTCTCCGGAATCCTGCCTGCTCCGGAGGCTGGAAGTCGTCAAGTCTCTGAGCGAGACGATTCGTTATGACTCCCGAAAACAATTTGTAGACGTGGCTCAGGAGCAAGATGGGGCGATAATTCTTTAAAAGTGTTTTATCTCCTTTTTTAAAGAAAAGGACAACTATGCTCCTGCGCCACGCCTTTGGAGTTCTACCGGTAAAGAGGACAGTGTTAAAGAGCTTCTGGAGCTCCCTAATAACAGGAAGACCTCCTGCTTTCAAGAGCTCAGAAGTAACACCATCCTCGCCCGGGGCTTTTCCGTTTTTAAGATTTTCAAGAGCCATCCCGATCTCGTCCACACTAATCTGTGGCAGCTCGTCGGTGTAGTGGCGGGATAGTGTGGCTCGGACATCTGCTGGGTCAGAGACAGACTTGGTGGTTTTGGAAGTATAGAGACGTCCGTAGAAGTCCTCAATTTCCTTGAGAATCTCCGGTTTGGAGGCGAGAATTTGGCCATCCCTTGTGGTCAGTTTTGTAAGGTGGCTTCTACCAAGACGCTGCACGAACACCTTGGCTCCTCGGTTTTGCTCAATTGCGTCATTGATCCGCTGAGTATTGTACCGTCGGAGATCGCGTCGTATCAGCGTCCTGATTTTCTTACTATGAGCCACCTTCTCTGATTGTGTGGCCTGTGTGTTTTCTCGCCTTTCTTCCATTAACCGGAGAGTCTCGGATGATAATTTTGATTTTCTGCCTGTACGACCCTTTGGACTCAGTGTCCTCACCACGCCATCTAAGGCCTCGTCTACGTCTGTGGTGGTTTCCAAGGCAGCGAATCGGTTGTGGAGATCTAGCTGGAATTGCTCCGGATCTACAGCCATGTGATGTAGGCTGGGTCGAAGCGTAGACTTTATTAGACGGCTGCGTTCTAACTTGAAGTCCATATTCAGTGTGCCTCTGACAAGTCGGTGATCACTACCGGTATTGAACCTGCTGATCACAGAGACATCCCTGAATATATGTTTCTTGTCCGTCATAATAAAGTCTATCTCGTTTTTCGTCACAGTGTCGGGGCTTAGCCAAGTCCACTTCCTTTGTGGCTTCTTTTTAAAGAACGAGTTCATTAGAAAGAGCCTCTCGCGCTGAAGGAAGTTGACTAGCATTTGCCCCCTGTGGTTCCTACATCCATAACCGAAGGATCCTAGCACCGATTCATCGCAAGTCTGTACTCCCACTTTAGCGTTAAAATCTCCCATGACAACATTGAAGTGGGCTTTTGTGGTATTGTGCAGAGCCCTGGTGATATCGTCGTACACAAACTCCACATCGTCATTCGAGTATGACGAAGTCGGTGCGTATACTTGCACCACCTTAAGGGAGTACCTTTCGTTGAGCTTAATTATGAGGTACGCTACCCGTGTCGACACACTGGATACCTCTACAATGTTGCCCGTGAGGATTTTATTGACGAGAAAGCCAACTCCACCTTGTCCAGGTTGGTCTCCTTCCCGGAAGTAGAATAGGTGGCCTGAGTCTAGAGTTATGACGTCCTCCCCCTGTCTTCGGACTTCGCACAACCCTAGGACGTGCCATCGTATCCTTCCTAATTCCACTTCCAGTTCCTCAATATGTTCGTCAAGCCGCAGAGTCCGGGTATTGAGAGTCGCCAGGGTCATTTGGTGGTAGCTGTCCGTAGCCCGGGAATTCTTCGCACCCCCTGCCTTACCGTTACCATGGCTGCTACCGTAGCCAGGGATAGTAAAGCTGCCGGGAACTGGGGGCCGTTTTTTTTTTGTAGCTACCATAAGGGGGGGTTATGCCGTAATCGCCACGCTTGGCAGGCGGGTTGGCGATCGCAGTGCTCGGTGCCTTGCACCGGTAATGCTGCTGCCCGTTACCGGCCTGGAGATTTTCGCACCGAGCGGTTTTTGTTGATGGTTATTCCGCCATCTATCGGTCGCCAGAGCCCTGTTCGTCAATCAGCAGGATGCACCACGTGCAGGTAGGGTTGGCATTTGAGGCAGTGTGGTGTTAATTGCTCCATTACATCCCATATCTTATCTCTTAGGCCACAACACTACAAAAATTGCAAGTTTCAGTGAAATCATTGAAAGCATTGGAGGTTGGTGGATATAAAGATAAAAAAAACAGAGTATCGACCAATAGAATTGAGTCTGAGTCACGAGAAATTTGCTGCACTCACTAGTATGACCTATAGTGCTACGATCGTTGTCAGCTGTTGCACTTTCTTATCGATAAGCAAGCTTTATGATTATTAAGCGACATCTTTTTAATCCATAATTTGCATGCAGCAATAATCCAGATATCTGATGAATGTTCCGAGATTCTTAATAACGGTGGGGCATATTATGTTCATACGGGTAGGTACTACAGGCGTGCAGCGAAACAGTGATGCCTCTTATTCAATTATAGAACAGCCGCTATGAAATACGAATACAAGTCATGTATCTACTTATATTGTCTCTCAATAAAATCAACTTCTACGAAAAACTCTCACCAGAAAATGCTAATGTAGCGCTAATAATTGCTACGGTTGTAGCACGTGCTACATTAATTTCGGAGCTGCTACGTCGTAGCAGTCACATTACGAACTGTAATAATTCATTTTACTAGACGTTCTTTCGGAATTATAATCTCAATCGAAATACTTATGATTACGGTTGGAACACGCTTAAGACTAAACTTACATACATATACTATTTTTATAACTCATTAATTCTTCTACACCCTAGTCAATATTCCTTTGTAGTTAATTTTTGCGCATGTTTTTACTTGACCCATTAGACGACCATTTAAAAATGCTTGTTACGAGTCTACATGTACTCATGAATAGCCCTAAAAACTAAATTTAGTGCTACATTTTCAGTCCTCGCCTGGCCCTCAGTGTATGACCATGCAATGGAACATAATTAATGAGCACAATAACAGTGTTGACCCTCATTTAAGTGGCCTTTACGGGCTTTTAAAGAATGCTTTATGATCCATTCGGAGCTTACGGGAAAACCCTAACTTTTTACTTCGTTTCAAGTTGAACGCACACCGAAAGCTATTAAACATTACGTCTAATTTACGATGGTCATTCGAAAGTTCTTTAATGAGTTCGCAAATTAGTGATTTGCGGTAAACAAACATGATACATTTATCTAGTGTGGTTTTGGGTTCCGTAGCAAAACAAAACCAAAGGGAATCCTTGGAAATTCCTCCCGTCTATTGTGCTTAATAACAAGTTAATCAACATTATTTGGAAAAAAATCCGAAAGCAGCAAAGCTTTAGAATTTTAAGTAACAAGTTTATCGCAAGTTCGGAACTTTTTGCTGTGCGTTTTCCAGTGCGCACTTTTCCGATTTTTATAACATTAGCCCTTCACTAGGAGAACAAGCCTAGATAGAGCTCTTGTCAAAAAGAAAAAAAATATGAAAAATCTTTTTCAAACAATAGCTTGTTCATAAATCAGGCTGCACTGTGAATACGGGTCTTTTCTAATAACTTCCATTTGTTTCCGCTGCAATTCTCCTTCAAACATTTTCCTTGTCCGTTCACTTTTCTCTGAATCGTTCTGTACTTAAAAATCGTTCATATTTCGACCAGAAATAAATACTATGGATCACAGATCGTGGTAGAGTTTTGTAATCATGAAAAATACTTTGTACCTAATAAATTTGATTGCGCTGTATGTTTATTTGAAGAGAATATTAGTTTGTTTTTTAACATATTTAGACGAATCTCCTATTAGGCACTCTCATGGCATTCTTAATGTAACTTTTATACTGAGGAATAATATTGAGGACTTTAATATTGAGGATTATCATAAAAAATATCAATGTTTGCGTGTTTTAAGTGCTGTTTTGATAGACGAGCTCACGAGTGCCTTTATGTCGCTACCAGAGCCAATAGGCATCACAACATAAGAGCTCTCACTCACTGGTGGTAGGACCTCTTGGGAGTCCACACAGGTAGGTACCACCACCCAGTAATGCGTTTCGGTTTGAAGGGCGGGGCAGCCGTTGTAACTATACTGAGACCTTAGAACTTATATCTCAAGGTGGGTCGCGCATTTACGTTGTAGATGTCTATGGACTCCAGTAACCACTTAACACCAGGTGGATTGTGAGCTCGTCCAACTATTTAGCAATAAAATAAAATAAAAACCTTAAGAAACGTCAAAGTCGCTAATAATTTTTAAAACGGCAGTACCGTCCTATAACTCGGAAGACCTGTGCAAACTCCCGTTTTTTCTTGTTACTAGTAATTACGCAACTTTTACAACAAAGATTTTAGTTTGCTCTAATTTAAGCGCATGAAGTATTACCATAGCTCCCTTATTTCACTGAAACATCAGCCTATAGGTCAAACAACCAATATATTTTCGGTCGGAGCATGGCTCATTGTTTCTTGTAGCCCTTTTTCCTAGTACATATCCAGGCGCAGGTGGCGTGTTCTTTACGTAGATCTCGACGTAACATACTTTAGAGCGTATACACTTTGCTGTTAGGCTTATATTGGATTGCCACATTTGAAAAGCCATTGTGTGCTCGCTTATAAATTATTTGCTTAGTGGATTTGATTTTAGTTTCAACTTTTATTTTATGCTTTGAGGAGCCTTGTGTTTTATACGTAATTATTTATATACGTAATGTTCTGTTAATGATGGATCCTTTGTCGCTGGCATCTGAACGTTTCACAACGTAATTATCGGGATTACTTTGTTATGAACGCACAATGAAGGTTCGACAGTATTTTCAATATTGTTCATTTGTGACGATAGTCAACTCAGGAATAACTTTTGTTAAATGATCGCCTGATTGCTTTAGAATCAAATACTATCACTCACTTACCCTAAGACATAAGTTTGATGTTCCGATTGCATTATAGTTTGTTGTAGTTATCACACGACTTCTATAAGGCAGAAATAAGCAATTATGGAATATCAATCCATAATACTCAACCTATAATAAGTAGCAAGCTAGTCATAGAAAAAAGTGGATCACCGCAGACCACGTACTTAAAATCAGGTGGGCTGTCCGGTCGTCGATATTCGCCATTAATAACAAAAATAAATTGTTAGTTTTTCAATTTTTTTAATGCTTAGATGGGTGGACGAGCTCACGGCCCATCTGGTGTTGAGTGACACAGACGCCTACAACGTAAATACCGCCACCTACCTTGAGATATGAGTTCTAAGGTCTATGTCAATATATTAATGACATCATCATTATGACATTAATAATGTGCCTTGTGTTGACGAGGGCTCATAAAGCATAAGCAATGCTAATCCGTAGTAGGTGACTACGTAGCATTCCTGTTCAGTAAGCGTAACCAAATAAAAGTAATCTATTTAAGGAAGTGGTATAAAACATTCGTTCGCATCTGACAGACGTCGGAACCTGAATCTTATTATAGGCTTCGCTTGTGCCTAGATAGGCACTTCTGAGTATTGTAAAAAGATTTCTTTAGAAAATTCCCCTGTAACAAATGCTTTCAGTTGTATTAAATGTATTTGTTGGTAAAAGTCTGTCGATTCGAATCTTCCTTTGAAATGTTGACTAATTTTCAATTTAGTAAAAACCGGGATTCTCTGTTTATACCATAAATTAATTCGAATTAATTCACAGCCCACACGATGTGCTTACAGGGTCTTATTGACAGTATATATCTGAAATCATGGATACAAGTCTCAATGGTATTGTGGTAGTAGATTTCCTATTCATTAAAAAAATGACTACTAATACATAGCGGTGCTGTTTCAAAAGCCGCTCAGACATAAGATGTGATGATGGTAGGCCGCGTTCCCCACACCGCTCCGTGGGAAGGTGTAGCGCGACGCCATCAAGGAGGGCTCCTGGCCCGTCGACCGAGGGAATTGGTGGTCGCGTCGCCGGCAGCCGCCGATCCGATGTCTGGGGTACGGCGAGATGGACGTAATATGCTCTGCATCAACCCTGTGCCGCCGTCGCAATGGCCTCAACTGGGCTCCGGCCCGGTCCGGGGTTGGGGGTCAGCTGTGAGCGGCAGGAGTCTTTAGTGAGGTTCAAGTTCCACATACTGGTAGTAGGACCTCTTGAGAGTCCGTTCGTGTACCTACTTTCGTGTACCTGCTTCACGGCAGAAATAAGCAGGGTGGTGGTACCTACCACAGTAATGCGTTTCGGTTTGAAGGGCGGGGCAGCCGTTGTAACTATACTGAGACCTTAGAACTTATGTCTCAAGGTGGGTGGCGCATTTACGTTGTAGATGTCTATGGGCTACAGTAACCACTTAACAGCAGGTGGCCGAATGAGACTCATTACTGTTCATAATTGGCAACATAAGTACGATTCAAATTCAATTATAATGACATGTTGTGTACAATGGCACGTAAAAGATCCCTACGGACGATAAGACAGTCCTTTGTACGATCAGTAATTGTACTGATTTAACGTTTTCAATCTAAATTATATTATTCAATACAGACATGATCTATTTAAATACAGTTATGTACGAGTATCCTATTGTTTTGCTTTAATTATAAATTTAGCTTCCCAGTACCGCGTGTATAATGATAGAACTTTGTGATTGAGAGGTAAAACTTTAAGTAGAAATGCGGGCGTATTTAAAATTATTTCAAAACACCTACCATTATCCGTTTTACAAGTAAGTCATTCTGCGGATTTGCCAAAATGTTTTTTTTTTATTGCTTAGATGGCTGGAAGAACTCACGACCCACCTGATCCTAAGAGGTTACGGGAGTCCGTAGACAACAAAAACATCAATGTTGCCATCCGTCTTGAGTTCTAAGTCTCTGTTTTACAGTACAGCTGCCCTTCAAACCGAAACGCTTATAGCTTTGCGACAGAAATGGGCAGGGCGGTGGTACCTATCCATTCGGACTCAAAAGATATCGTACCATCAGTGAAAGTATTAATACTAAAAGTGCATAACCTCCGTTGACAGCTTTAAAAGAATGTGGAATAAATTATTCCGTTAAAAATGGAAGAAACATAGCACGAATTTCCACGTAAAAAATCAGAAGTAAAGTAAGCTCATCGCACACATTCAGCTGTTTATACATTGTTTACTCCCCCTATAGACGAATGCTAATCACAAAACAATTTACTGCAAAATAAACAGATTAATTTTCAGAATATTCATAATAAGGTTAAACAATAACAAGCTTCAACAAATCCGAATCAACAAAACAACCTTCTAAATTCAAAAACAGTTTATATACAAACTAAAAACAATTGAAAATAAACTTTTTTATCGTTTGATAACTAATATCAAAATATTGACTAATTAAATTGAACATATTATTTCATTTTCATCTAGCTAGACTTGGGCCTCTCCCAATTCATATTTTTAATTTTATTCGGTTTTGAATAACAGTTTTACTCATTAAGGCGCATCGTGGACCCGTATATTTGCGAAATCGTCCTTACTAAACGCAAATAACACTTTGACTTCAGTTCCCAAGATGCGTGACGTCATTTAATTGGTGCCTAGTGACAGCTAACCACCTCTAAATGAGCTATCATATGATGCCATCCGCGCAACCGAGATTTGGCAGGGCTGGCGCTGGATATTCCAGGAGAATGTTATTAAAGGAGGCCACGACCCTCAGCATTGAGGATTATTGATGCATGAAGAAGGAGGAGCTATACCTTTGTTAGCTCATCTTCGGTAGCAAAAGATCTATATATCGGAGACGGTAGTTTGGTAGCTACACGAAACGCAGCACGATTGCGGTATCGGAACTCGGCTAACTTCGTGCTACGACAGAGCCTAGCCGATGAAGTTCCATAGACTCAATCACTTACCAACCAGCCTTCTTGAAGAGCGGTGCCCCCGTCAGTAAGAACTGTCATTCGTTTTCATTTGCTAGCGTCAAGAGAAGATTTCTAAATTGTTCTAAGACAAGGAACGTCATTGGTGTACTCAATATCTCTCTTAGCTCGATCACCCTATTCGCCCCTATGATGTCTGACGAGGGTGTCAATCATTGTGGCTTCTCCTACATATTAATTTTAAAGTAAATCGATGTAATAGATCAGCACAATTAGAAGATGTTTGCGATGACGTAACATAAAATACAAATATTGTGAGTGAAAAATTCAAGTACATTTTAATATACATTTTAATTTGAAGTCGTCATGGCCTAAAAGATAAGACGTCCGGAGCATTCGTGTTGAAGCCATGCACCGGTGTTCGAATCCCGCAGGCGGGTACCAATTTTTCTAATGAAATACGTACTCAACAAATGTTCACGATTGACTTTCACGCTGAAGGAATAACATCGTGTAATAAAAGTGAAACCCGCAAAATTATAATTTGCGTAATTACTGGTGGTAGGACCTGTTGTGAGTCCGCGCGGGTAGGTACCACCGCCCTGCCTATTTCTGCCGTGAAGCAGTAATGCGTTTCGGTTTGAAGGGTGGGGCAGCCGTTGTAACTAACTCTACTGAGACCTTACAACTTATATCTCAAGGTGTAGATGTTTATGGGCTCCAGTAACCACTTAACACCAGGTGGGCTGTGAGCTCGTCCAACCATCAAAGCAATAAAAATAAAAAAAACGCATCAATTTGTCCTATTAACCCCGTTACTTACTAAAGATTATAGGTGGATAAAATTTGCGTTAAAATAGTTCATTCTGACGTTCCAATGAAAATCTCTTAAAAAAATATAGGTATAGATTGTTATTCCAAACTTTGCTATTCCAAATTAAATTTTAGTTATTCCAAAGTTAGCTTTGTTTTAGTGTGTGTTTATAATGTATTCTATTATTCAGCCACCAGTAGCTAACATCTCTTATACATAATATAATATTTAATATAATATTAACGTATAATATTATGACAAATAAAAAAAAAAAAAAAATGTGCAAAAATAATTTAATGACAATATCAAAAAAACAATAGGAGCAAAAAAGGCACTAAACATGAAACGAATTTAAATTTAAAGGTGCCAGTGAGTACGGTGGATTTTCAAACACCGCGCGAACAAATGCGCTCATAAATATGTCATACCGATATGATAGAGAAAACTAATAAATTTGAATACAAAAAAAACAACAAATACACAGCAAATGATTATAACTTCGGTCACCGTGTTGATTTTATTGGTGCATCGAAAAACAGCTGCAAGAGAAAATCGACTTTATATTCTCAGCAAAAATGTTATGTTTCAACTGAAGCCACCCTATCTGTACACATGGGACCGCTTCATCAAGTACACTATGTTCCTAGAGTTATTACTTTTATTCATACAGCCACAAAAGTACTGTGCCCGCGAATAATATTTAAGAAATAACTTTTTAGGGTACTTCACTCTAACATTATCTAACAATCACACGACTTTATTATTCTTCAAACATAAATATGATTCATTTTCATTGAAATTTCCGTGAATACTCATACATACTACATATCATAAACACACTAAATACAAATATATGTACATAGATTTAAATTAGGGTGGTAAATTAAATGAGTATGAGTAAATAAGAATAAATATGTGACACTACAAATCAATCACTTAAAATAGTTTTAATAAGACCAAAGTGTTCAAAAGAAAAATTACAACCCCGAAATGTATAAATTTGTAATTATAAAATGGCATGAGTGAACATTATTCTTGAAAGAAACACCTTGTTTTTATTATCTTTCAAAATTTATAATTAAGCGATTTCAAAATGAAATTTTACGATACATCTTTATTCAATTAATTATGTTTTCTTTCTAATTAGTCTAATAGAATTATCTAGTAATAAAAGCACGAGGTCGAATTTATTTTTACTTAAATAGCTACTTGTCTATTATGTCTATGGCTATTAGTAGTGGTTTTTTGTCTTTCAAATGGTCTAATCTCTAACATTTAAAACTAAAATAAATCTTATCTAACAATGCTTGCTTATAAACCTCTTATTATATTATATACAACGTAGTTATGCATTTTCACATCAACGACACGTATTTAAAGAACGGCTTTGGAAAATAAAAATAAACTTTTCTGGCCACACTATTGGGCTGCAAAGCCGTCTATTTATAAATTACGTCTGGCGTCAGTCACGACTAGATTATTAGAAAATTTAGCTCTTTTATGTTGTTCAGATTCACTTACAGGTAAGGCAGTATCGACATTAATATAGGTAGTAAACATTACATCCAAAATTTGATCGGTTTGTTGTGGAACTCCGTTTGCTGAATTATTTATTTCACCATTCAGATGATAATAATGTCAAAGTTTTACAATCTATACAGTTAGGAAGCGAATGTGTTTGCGTAGAGATTTGGCGGAATGGCGTGCGGCGCTGATCGAGGCCCCCGATCGCTTGGAGTTTGCGCTCTCAAACTCTGAGGGTAGTCCTGACCGTGTACATTGTGACGACTTGAAGACATTTAATTGACGTGTATTTTTTGCGTTCACTTCCTTTTTTTCTTTTTAATTTTGTTAATTTTAAAAGAATAATAAAAAAATGTATGTAACCTTGGAATAGAAATTGAGTTTGAGGTTTATAAAATTGAATTTGAAATTAAAAACATAAAGTACTATGAAAGAAAGGTGAATCAATAGTCGGCGGTAGATGATATAATATTTCATGTAAATAATTGTGGGTAGGTAGAATATTTGTGGTAGAGCGTATTATACGGCCGTATCGGTACCTGACAATTTTTTCTACAAAACAGTCATACAATCCAATTTGGGACAACCATAAATCCCAAGATGGGTGACATCATTTATATAATCATGTCAATGAACCCCGTTAACCATTTAATAACAGATAGGTCGGGAACACGTTCATCGCAAAGATATCTGTATATTTCAATGTATATAATTCTAAAGATATCTATATATTATTTCAATTTATTATTGACGTGACAATTACTTATAATTCGATGGAGCCGGCTGCACGCACGAAAAAACATGACTCATTGAGGCGTTCCATTTAAGGCTTGACGTGCAAGCGAGAGCTCGCAACGAGCGACAAAGGGGCACAATCGGCCTCCGCGTTCGGCAGCGTTCGTCTGTCTCTCTCCTACTTGAGTGAGCGATGCATCCGCGTGGACAGCTGCTATACAATAATACATTTACATGTTTTCGTCAAGTATGAAGTTCAGTGAAAAGTGAATGTGGTGTCAATTGTCCATACAAAATATTTATGAAACAAATAAAATTAAAATTTTCTTTTGAAAAATAAAACCATTCCATCGGTATTTTCTTATGACGTTGTCACGTTCAACTATCGTCAGTAAACCGACTTTACAGACAACCGATTTTTTATATAATGTTAAGTACTATCTCAGTTAGATGAGATTATAGTTAAAGCTTAATTAAACTTCAAAATCGTACCCAGTATCATCTATCACCTCCGCCTCTGCAGCTTACATTTCTTCATCACCTCAAAAGGTATTTTAGCCCAAGTATATACTTTGTAACTCATAAAATTCAAATGATAAACAGACTAGTTTAACGGCGGTTATCTCGCGAGCGACGTCAAGTCTGTACCTCACTTAAGTTAATCTGGGAATTAAACGCGTCAAACAATAATCAAATTGTGGTAAGAAATTCATGTTGGAGTTTCGGGGTCAGTGCCCCCGCTTCGGCATACAAGATGACTTATTATTGTTGGAAGCTGTTAGGGGTAGGTATATTTTATCATATTACTAGCTGACCCGGCAGACTTCGTAGTGCCTCAATCGATAAATAAAAGACCTAAACTTTTGTATAAAATAAATTTAATACAAACAAAAGGAATCCGTCCGACGGGGAACACATCAAAGGGAAAACAAATTTGTTATTTTTATTTGATTCCGTGCATTTTCATATTTATCTACCCTTTAAACCTTCTCTGGACTTCCACAAATAATTCAAGACAAAAATTAGCCAAATCGGTCCAGCCGTTCTCGAGTTTTAGCGAGACTAACGAACAGCAATTCATTTTTATATACTTTATAGAGATTATAGAAATACTTCAGTGTTATATATTTTAGTGGCTGCTCTTCTTTATGATTCATTTATTATTGTGAAGCTTTCTATATTACATTTAAAAAAAAAAACACAGTTCATTCGTTACTTGTAAGTATTTGTTTGAAACACAGCTAGGTCTATACACACACAACTATGAGCCACGTCTTGAGACTACCTAGAAACTGATATCCTTCCTATTCATGACTATCTTGGGAATATAGCGCAGTGGTTTTTATGAAACTATGGAGAATAGCTGTCAAGGCTTTAATAAACAAGGATTCCACATGACCACAACTGCTCTGCCAAGAGTAACCGACTATGATGATGATGAGAAAATGATATCACAAGATTTTTTAAATCATCATGATTAACTCATTGTTTAATTTCAAAATAGAATTGAAAGTTATTTGGGGATAAACGACGGAAGGGAAGATCCTTCACCGAGTGGGTGATATTTGCTCGGTAGACCGACGGTCCGAATGTTGTTGTTCGGAACTTGCATATATGCGAGCTTATCTTGAAAATGTCGTAAGCGAGATTCAGGCATCTATGAAATATCTTATGTTCTGTGATGGCTACCGCCACACCACTCCGTGGTGTCAGAAGTGGAATTCAGGCATCTATGAAATATCTTGTGTTCTGTGATGGCTACCGCCACCGTTTTATTTTTTTTTTTTTTTTTTTTTTTTTTATGATTGAAGGATTACTGGTGGCCCGGAGGCCTTTCCAGTTTCACCAGGACAGGTGGGCGAGCAAAGGCTCAGCCAGGAGGGGTGGGATTTGCTAACAGCTACCCGAGCGCCTCCGAAGGAGACCTAACAATTCAAGAGCAGCTGCTTCGCGAATGAATCTACTACCGGATCGGAATCGCGACCCGCTGAGAAGATCCGGCGAGAAACTCAGCGAGCTGATTCATGGGTTAGGTTGCACGGCGAACTCTTTGTCGAGTTCGACGAGTACGGTTACCGAGGTCCCTAAGCCTGCTCCTAGAGCTGAAGGCGTCTAGTGCGAAGGTTATTGGATCTGATGGATCCGTAAGGACGTGTCTAGGGCGTCGACGGTGACTGGCTCCTGCATGATCAGGATTCGGGGAGTAGTCAGCGGCGGCTACGATAAGGCGATTATCATGACGCATAGCCTTATCGAAGTACCGTTCCGACGCTGACTTCATGTATTTCTGTATAGATTCGAGGCCCAGGTCGTCGTGTAGGTCAACGTTCCTCACGAACCACGGAGCTCCGACGGCTAACCTGCAAAAGCGGGATTGTAGAGATTGAAGGGTGTCTATGTGCGTGCGGGCCGCGTGAGCGAACACCACACTCGCGTAAGTCATGACGGGCCTTATGCAAGTTTTGTAAAGTGTCACCTTGTTCCGAAGGGACATTTTACTCCGCTTACAAATCATGGGGTAGAGTCTACCGAGAATAAACGCGGCACGGTCACGGACTGATTTTATATGCGGGCGGAATGTCATCGATGCATCCAGGGTAACGCCCAGGTACTTGACCTTCCTGGCCCAGGGTATGGATTGACTAAAGAGAGTAATCGGGGGTGTGAGATTCCTCCTCCTAATACGGGAGGAAATCCGTGCGGAGCTTCCCCTCTGAAAGAGCACCGCAGTACTTTTCGCTGGGTTGATGTCTATGCGCCATTTTCGGAACCACTGTCCTAGGGCTAGGGCTGCGCTCTGAAGCTTCTTCGCGATTAGGGACTTGTTTCTACTGGAATAGTAAACAGTCGTGTCGTCGGCGAATAAAGCTAAATGGGTCGGCGGCGACCGGGGAATATCGTTAACGAATAAGCTAAATAGGAGGGGTGAGAGGACAGAGCCTTGCGGGACTCCAGCTGTGAGAGGTCGTGGGGAGGAGCGGGTTCCCTCGACTCGATATCGAAAAGAGCGGTTCGACAAGAAGTCCCGTATGATGAGCACGAGACTATCCGGCACACCCATGTTGAATAGTTTGAAAATCAAACCGTTGTGCCAGACTTTGTCGAACGCTTTTGCGACGTCGAAGAAGAGAGCTCCCGTGTATAACGGTTTTGGTCGATTAAGCCCCACAAGAATGTGCTCCGTGAGGCGGTGCACCTGTTGAACGCATGAGTGATTTGTACGGAATCCGAATTGTTCATCGATGAGAATGCCCTTGGATGAGACGAAGTCTCTGAGGCGTTTGTAGAGCAGACGCTCATACAGTTTGCCTAGAGACATGAGGAGGCTAATCGGGCGGTAGCTCGTCGGATGATTTTTTGGTTTACCGGGTTTATGTATGCCGATAACGTCCGCTTCTTTCCACACCGCGGGAAAGATACAGTTCGCCATAGCGGCATTGAAAATAGATGCCAACATCACGATGAGTTGGACGGCTAGAAGTTTAATAACGCGGTTGGATATACCGTCGGAACCGGGAGCCTTGCGAGGACGTAGGTCTTTGATCAAGTCTTTAACTTCCATCGGGGTGACGGGTGGTAACACATCAGAGGGTGGCAAGGAGGCTCTGCGTTCTACCTCACTGTCTACTAATTCTACATGCACAGGGTTCACGGATTGAGTGCTGGGCGTGCACTGGGTTTGCAATGTATCGGCCAGCAGCTCTGCTTTTTCGTCATCATCGAACGCCGTGAGTCGGCCTGAGGGGCCTACGAGGGGGGGCATAGTTACTACCGTATCCGATTTGAGAGTACGAGCTAAGCGGTAGTAAGACCTTTGGGAGGGCGCGAGTCCTTCTAAGAAATCAGACCATCTGGCATCTCGGACTTCGGCGATGCGAGACTTTACGTCGCGTTGTAGGGCACGCATTCGAATACGATTTTCCGCGGTAGGATACCTGTCGTAGGCGCGTATCGAGGCGTTCTTAGCTCTAAGGAGTTCCCTAATATCGTCGGACAATTTGAAGCGGTGAAGGAAGTCCTCCGCTACAACTTGTTTCGATGACCTATCTAATGTCGAGGTGATGTGTGACGTTAAGATGTCTATGGCTTCAGCGGTATCCTGAGGAGACGGGGTAGAGTCCGGGCTAAACGGTAGCGATGGTGGATCAGATTCAGCCAGGCTGATGCCCAGCGTGTGCCAATCCACCACAGTCCTCGTGACGGGAACGGAATCGGAAGCGCGACCGAGCTTCATAACGACGGGACGGTGGTCTGAATCTAACTCTGAAACTACTTCGATCGAGTGTAAGCGCAGAGTTACGTTTTTTAATAACGCTATGTCGAGTATATCCGGGCGATGCGCGATATTTAGCGGGTAGTGAGTCGGGGTTAGCGGAGCGACGATATCGAAGGCGAGATTATCGACTAACGCGTCAAGCCGCCTGCCATTCGGGGTTGTGGTGTGTGAGTTCCACCTAATGTGTTTACAATTTAGGTCGCCCGCCAGAATGACAGAGCTCCCCATGCCGAGCAGCGCCTCGATATCACTGCTTAGAACGATCTTATCCGGTGGAAGATAAACGGACGCGATAACGATCGGCGCGTGTCCCGTCAGTGAGATTCGGCACACTGATGCTTCGATATTAGCGAGCGCGGGAGGATCGAGTGGGACGCAATGCAGGGCTCTTCTATAGTAAATGACGGTGCCACCACCACGAGCAGAGAGCCTGTCGTTCCTGACCATGTTATAGTTCGCGATTTTAGGGTCACGGCGCGCGGGCTTAAGTAGGGTCTCCTGCACTAAAAAGATATCAATTTGATGGTCACGCAAAAAGTCAGAAACCTGATCACGCTGATTTGCGAGACCGTAAGCGTTAAAAAATCCTATCGTTACGGATAGGGGCTTTATTCTACTAATATACGCCATTGATTACCGGCGGAGTGAGGGGAGGACGTACGTATTTAATGACGCGTATACGTCGGCGTATTCTTGCACAACGGCGATAAAGTGTTGTGCAGTGGAGGCAGAGCGAATGGCGTCGCCCAAAGCGTTAACGCGCTCAAAGTTGATCGACTGAAAGAAGTCGATCGCTAAAGCGAGATTGTCGGACGCGGTCGGAGGGCAAGTCGCGGGAGAGGGACGAGTCGCGGGGGCGGGACGAATCGCGGAGGAGGGAGTTGTAGCCGTGTTCATGTACGGCAGCGGTTTCGCCCAGGCCGAGACACTGGGCACCGGCGCCGGAACGAACGCTGGCTTAGCCTGCGACACAGAGGGTGCCGAGGCTTTGATGTCTGGGCCGGAAGCTCGGAGGCGGTTTTGGCGGGCGACGCGGCGATTTATTTTCGGGGCTCGGGGGCATCCGCGGTAATTTGCGGGGTGACCCTGTGTTCGACACAGGACGCAGCTAGGCGGTTCTGTCGCGGTTTTTTGATCGCGAGTGCATAGGGCCGTGGCGTGATCGCCTAAGCACTTGACGCATCGGGGGCGCGCGTGACAGTTACGGGAAGAATGCCCGTATAATTGGCAGTTATGGCACTGGCTAGGTGTGCCTTTCTTGTGTGGGGTTTCGACTGCGATTCCGGAAAGGCTACAGACCGTTCGGATGTTGAATATTTGCTTACCCTCGGGGGTAGGCTGGAGGGCGACGAGAACCATATTATATGGCTCCCTTCCGCGGCCTGTGTGCATGCGGTGTACGGAGTTAACCGGTAGGCCTTGTTCGAGAAGGTCGGCCTTGACGAGCTCGGCATCCAACTCTTTAGGGATGCCACGTATAACGGCACGGAGTTCGCGCTCCTCCTGGAGCGTATATGTGTGGAAACTTATACGCTCCTTACGGAGGTAAGAAGAGAGGGCCCTATGGTCGTCGGATGTTCGAACCTTAATTTGAATGCCGTTCGCGAGGTTACGGGCATTCGTAAAATTGATATTTTTGGCCTTAAGGGCCAGGGAAACTCGTTCCCAAGCTGCCTTCTCTTGAAGGATTACCGGGGGAGGGGTCTGGGCTTTATTTTGTGCCACCGGACGCGGCGACGGAGTGGCACGGGCTGGAGGCGCAACGGGAGTCTGAGGGCGGGGGCGCGACGCGTTCGCGGCTTTGCTAATTTTAGCGGCCGCGGGAGCTCGAGACTCCGCGGCACGCTTCTTACCCTTTTGCACCAGGGTGAATCCATCCGTCGATGAGGCGGGAGCGAGGTCGACCTCCATCTCCGAGTCAGAGTCGGAGGACGAGGAGGCGGGCGCAGGTGACCTACGAGTAGGTGTTTTGGACGGCGCGACGGAGGCCGCGGATGATCGCGCTGCTGGAACGGTGACCACGGCGGACGACGCAGCAGTTTTACTCGCCAGTATAGGCGACGCGGGAACGGCAGGCACGACGGAGGCTGCGGTGCTCGATGCAGAAGCTTTGCACGCAGGTACAGGCGACGCAGGAGCAGTGAGCTCGGTGGAGTTCACGAGAGGGCTCGCAGTGTGATCGGCCTTGAAGGCCTGAAACTCGGAAGTGAGCTTTGGGTAGCGAAGCCGGAGAAATTCCGCAAATACAGCGTCCATGATGTCTACGTGCCCAGGTGGGGCTACCCTGGGTCTTAGAAAACACTCGCCTTGCGGCGAGGCCCCAACTTCTCGGACCTGAGCGGTTCTATTGAACACAGGTGGCGATGCGGCACGATTACTGCAGGACAAAGAAAAATCACAACAAAACGGAAATAACAAAAAGAAACAAAACAATTAAACACTTCCAGGAAGACAGTTTGTCGGCAGATGTACCACGAACACAGAAATAACAAAAGGAAACAAAACAAATAAAAACTTCCAGGAAGAGCACTTAGTCGGCAGATGTACCACGAACACAGGCCGCGCGAACAATGGCCGGGCTAACAAAAGCCGGGCGAACAAAGGCCGGGCGATCGAGTGGTCGATGAGCACGTCCGCGCGTGACGGGTGCCTCTATCGGAAATGGCCACCGTTTTAAAGAACGACACAAATGTATGAAATTTAGAATTTTATAGTTTTTGTGCACAAAAACAGATTATGTATTATAACTTGAACCAAACAGCTTTAATCTTAGCTCGAAGTGGCCAATATTTTAGTACGGAAACATTATGTTTGAACCCTTTGAAATAAATACAAAGATATGTGGACCGCAAATTAGGTTCGGTCTGCACACGGATCGGTCCTGTAAGTCTAGCTGCTTCTACCACGAGGCTATCATTAGTCGAATATAGTTGAGACTAACCATTTTAACTTTCATGCGGCGGCATCCACATTACACATTACATTAGCTACTATCGCCCATCAATTCTTCCAACACTGGACACCACCAGGTAGCTACTTACCGTTAACCCAATTATTCCTCGAACCAGGCATTAGGTATTCTAAAGCAGCCTCTCAGATATTACACAATTATCAATTATTCAACTACCCTCGTAGACATAAAATACTAAGCGTGTTGACTGTCAGAAACGTTTGACGCAAACAATCGGTAGGTAAATTATTTAGCGTTACCATGGCAACGCGCGAAGCTCTCCATAATACGATTTTCATTAAATCCTATTAGGTATTGGTACCGCGTATTGTTTGAATAGAACGCGGCGAAATGGGAATGGAGGTATATGAACGTATAAATAAGCCGTATAAGTCTGGATGAGCTCATATTGCGGATAATAAGGTAGTTTGTTGTTACCTTAGTGAGTTTTTTACTGACAAAGAATATAAGTTGACGCTTAGGGCCAACTCCTTTTTTATTTGATTAATACGTTTATTTCAGAACGAGCTTACACTTCATCTAATCATAGACCACAGATATCATTAGTTCCATCTACCACCTTGAGACAGTAGATTGATATTTCTATTGCGGTTACCTATATCAATCTTAAAACCGAAACGCATGATTGTGTGCAGCAGAAATAGACGAAATAATATGAGTACCCCTGTGGACTCTTAGTATGGACACTACCGTCAGTAATTAAGCAAATTTACCAATTTTTCATTTTAAATTTTTACCATACGATACTGTTCCTATTGCTAATGGTATCGATAGATCTATCTTCTAAATGGATATTGGTAGATTAATATTTTTGTACATTTGTTTACAATTACAATTATATTACATTGCTATTATTATTATTAAAATCGACCGGCACAGAAACCTTAACACCTCATAATTTAAAAACAATTGATTACCTAAATAATGCACAAATGCCTGTTATAATATAGTTACTATATAATTATTATATCATATCAGTCATATCAGTGTTACAGGAATGGTACCACTGCCAGCGGAACCAGGTGAGATGGGCGGGAGCTTTGTCCGGGCCATATGGCATGGAGTGTGGCGTGAGGCAGGGGGGGCTGACCTCTCCTTTGTTATTTAACTTGTACATAAATGACCTTATCGGTGAGCTCAGCAGCACTCATACCGGTTGTCATATTGATAGTGTATGCGTCAATAATATTAGCTATGCGGACGATATGGTGCTGCTGGGACCATCGGTGGGTGCTATTCGTAAGATGCTGGCTATATGCAAGACCTACGCTGGGGAACATGGACAGACCTACAGTAAAGCAAAAAGTAAAGTTCTGCTTTTCAAGGGTAAGTCAGGTGCACCCGTTCCAGTTCGTCTTCCTTCAATTAAATTATATGATAAGGAACTGCAGAGAGTGACCAGTTTTAAGTACCTGGGCCACATTGTAACGGATGATTTGTCCGATGACGCAGATTTGGAGCGGGAGTGCAGGGCATTGGCGGTCCGAGGAAACATGGTTGCCCGTAGATTCGCTCGGTGCTCCTCCCCAGTAATTTTTTTTTTTGTTTAAGGCATTTTGCCAATCGTTTTACGCGAGCAGTCTATGGGTGAATCATACTCAACGGCCTGCCAGGGTCCTGCGCGTTCAATATAACAACATCTTCAGGGTGCTATTGCGGCTGCCTCCCTACTGCAGTGCGTCGCAAATGTTTGCTGATGCCCGAACGGATGGCTATCAAGCTATAATCCGAAAAAAGGTTGCCTCTTTTTTAAGACGAGTGAGAGACAGTAGTAATGGCATCCTCGGGATGATTGCTTCTCGCGCTGATTGTCCGATCCAACATAAATGGATGTGTATAATTACCGGACAAGACTGACATATCCTTATTATTATTTTACTCTTCATTATGAAATGTGTATGATTTTCTTTTTATTTTCTTTTTTCTCCAAATTAATTGACTGATTGACATAATGATAGCTAATATTAACATAGAGTGGTTACTACTGTATTGATATAATTATGTGTTTCTAATTCATTTCCTTTGTATATTTAATTAATTGAATTAGTATATTGTTCATTTTCTATTTGTATTGTTGAACTGTTTGTGTGCTGACTATTGTATTATTATTATTTTATGGATTTTTTCTGAAATAAATGTTTTAAGTAATTATGGATAAACCAACAACCCAATATGACTATAACAATCAATACATATCCGTTTTACCTTAATTAACATGTTTAGGCATTTGACTCTCTTGTGACATATCATTGGCCCTATGTACTAGTGGGTACCCTAAGACTACAACAAACAGAACAAACAAACAAACAGACGACTGAATCCGCGTAAAGCGAAAAAGAAACTGCTACTACTAAATTGCTTATAAAGACCCAAAAACATAATATACTAAATATGTTTGCTATTTAAATATGTAATGAATGATTGAATGTCAATCTGTCATATGACAATTGATAGTTGTTTAAATAATTTTTCGGTTAATGGACTTTGTGAAATGTGTGTTAAAGAATTATTGAAGAAAGGGCATTAAATGTTGTTTCTTGTTGTTTAGAAGAAACGCAATTTCGTCTTTTCTTATTTAAACACCGTAATTACTATTATAAAACAACATTTTTGCTAATATATTGAGAAAATGGAGAAATTAAGATTTGATTTTACAATGAAATCAATGGCGGATGGAAAAACAAACGTCATATGCATAACTTCCATTGCTACACCAAGTGGACAAGTTTTTGGAATTCCAGTCGAATATCAACCCGAAAATCTTCATAAGGTGATCACAACTACTCCTAACTACACCAGAGTAAAAAACTCTTTAGTAAAAAGGCATCAAACGAGGAAAATATGGATAACTGTGACGGAGGAAATTTCAAAAACATATTTGGATGAAGAACAAAATTTGCAATTCAATGATTGTTATTTGGAAGAGATTTCAGAACAACCTGTTAGTTACGAATCGACATCTAGTGATTCTAATCACATGCTTGAAAAACTGTTAGAAAAACTACAAGAACAAAAACAGCAGAAACCAGAAAAACAAAATTTAGGGAAAATTGCAAAGGATTTTATTATAGAAAAATTCAACGGCCGTAATTCAAATGCATTACAGTGGATCAAAGATTTTAATAAAGAATGTGAACGTTTTCAAATAAACGAGGATAAACAAAAAATTGAAATTTTGAAGAACTTCTTAGAAAATGCTAGTGTAGATTGGTACAGTTGTATGCTGATGAAGCTTACAGTACAATCAGAATGGAGCAAATGGGAGAAAAATTTTTGTGAGACATTTGCGAACAAAGGATGGTCCTCCACTAGATATGCTCTTGCCTTTAAATATCAATCGGGATCCTTACTTGAGTATGCTTTAAAGAAGGAGAAATTATTGTTGGAAGTCAGGAAGACAGTGGATACCGGAACAATTATTGATCTCATAGCATTTGGTTTACCAAATTATGTGGCGGACAAGATTGACAAAGAAACATTACAAAGAACGGAAGACCTTTACAATGAGATAAGAAAATTGGAACATCTGGTGATGAAAAATAAATATGAAAAAAGGAACAGCTCATATAATTTAGATAATAAAAGGAAAAAGATTGACGAAAAGAAACCATGCCCAATCTGTTTAAATGAGAAAAAAGGGAAACGGTTCCACCCAGAGGACAGCTGTTGGTTCAAAGAAAAAAATAAAAAAGCTGTGGTAAAAACAGTAAATAATTCAGAATTGGAAATAGAACTGAATGAGAAAAATCCAAAAAACTAGAAATACCACCATTAATAAAAATAAGTTTACAAATAAATGACACTTTGAAGGTTTCTGGAATCTATGACTCTGGATCTAATGTTTCTTTAATTAATGCAAGATTATTGAAAATACAAGAGAAACAGAAGACAAATGATATGCAAGTTGTAAACTTAAAAACTATTAATGGTGAGAAAAAAACGAAAGGTATGGTAACGCTAAAAATAAAAATCTACAATATTGAAAGAAATATGGATATTTTTGTGGTGGATAATGAAAATTTTAACTATGACTTCTTAATTGGTTTGGATTGTATAAAAAAATTCAAATTAATACAAAATGAAGAACTTAACATCATACAATATCCCGAAAAGAAAAGCATAATCTCAAATGAACATTGTTCTAATGAGAATAATGTAACAAATGTCGAAATTCCTGATGTACTAGGTGACAAAAATAAAGAACAAACATTTAAAGAGAGAATAGAAGAGAAAGAGAAGATAGAGATGGAACTATACTCTGAGATAGTAAAAAAGGGTACTACTATAAATACCAATAAATTGTGTGAAATTAATTTCAATGAACATGTAAACATTGATGAATTTCAAATGTCTGTAAATCATCTAGATTTATATCAGCAATCAAAAATTGAGAAGTTAGTAGATAAATACAAATCTGTTTTTGCTAAGGACAAATATGATGTTGGCTCTGTGCAGGATTATGAAGCCCATATAGACTTGATGGTAGATAAATACTGCTATAAGCGTCCGTACAGATGCACAATTGAAGACAGAACAGAAATTGAAAGTCAAATATCGAAGCTACTACAGAAAAATTTGATAGAGGAATCTTACAGCCCGTTTGCTGCTCCTGTAACTCTAGCATATAAGAAAGAAGATGATAAAAAAACAAGATTATGCATAGATTTCAGAGATTTAAACAAAATAGTAGTTCCACAATCACAACCTTTCCCACTTATAGAGGACTTAATGACCAAAACAGTAAACTGTAAGTATTATTCTACATTAGACATAAACTCAGCATTTTGGTCGATCCCATTGAAAATTCAAGATAGACATAAGACTGCTTTTGTGACACAAGAAGGACATTTTCAATGGACTTGTCTCCCATTTGGGTTAAAGACTGCACCAGCGATTTTCCAAAGAATATTGAGCAATATTATAAGAAAACACAGACTATCTAACTTTGCAGTAAACTTTATTGACGACATCTTAATTTTTTCTAAAACTTTTGAGGAACATATACAACACATATCGAGACTACTGGAAGCAATACAAAAGGAAGGGTTTAGACTGAAGTTTTCAAAATGTACATTTGCAAGTCACCATGCTAAATACTTGGGTCATATAATAGAAGACAATTCAGTTAGACCTCTGAAAGATTATTTAACTGCTGTCAAAAGCTTCCCAATTCCAGAAACAAGGAAAAATATACGGCAGTTTTTGGGAAAAGTAAATTTTCATCATAAGTTTGTACCACATAGTGCAATTATCCTCGATCCATTACATAACTTATTAAGGAAAGATGTGAAATTTGTATGGACGGCAGAATGCCAGGAAGCATTTGATAAAATTAGAGCATTGCTTTGCTCAGAACCAATCCTAAAAATATTTGACCCAGATTCACCGATAAGAATTTACACAGATGCTAGTATCAAAGGAGTTGGAGCAGTGTTGAAACAAGATGATGAAAACGGCGTGAGTAAACCGGTTGCTTATTTTTCGAAGAAATTAACAGAAGCACAGAAAAAGAAGAAGGCAATATACTTAGAATGTCTGGCGATAAAAGAAGCAGTCAAATACTGGCAACATTGGCTAATGGGAAAAGAATTTATGGTATACACAGATCATAAGCCCCTGGAAAATATGAACATTAAAGCTCGAACTGATGAGGAACTAGGTGATTTAACATATTATCTATCACAATATAATTTTGAAATTAAATACAACCCAGGAAAATCAAATCAAGAAGCGGACTGCTTAAGCCGAAATCCAGTCTTAGAAGCAAATGATAATAACGACGATTTTTTAAAGGTCGTAAATTTAATCGACCTACAAGAAATAAAGAATGACCAGCTAACAAATCCAGACCTACAAAAAGAAAAGAATAAGCACATATTAGAGAATGAAGTTTATTACAAGAAAAATAAAAGAAGAAATAAGATTATACTGTCAGAAAAACTTAGCAAAGCTCTAATAAAAAAAGTCCATGACACGTACTGCCACATTGGAAGAACCCAAATGACAAATAAAATAACACCATTCTTTTCAGCCAAAAATATTACAGCAAACATTAATAAAATGTGTGATGCGTGTGAAACCTGCATTAAAAACAAGTCCAGGAGGAAGTCGAAATATGGTTTAATGTCACATTTGGGACCAGCCACACACCCGTTTGAAATTGTATCCATCGATACTATTGGGGGCTTTGGAGGATCCCGATCAACCAAAAGGTATTTGCATCTTCTAGTGGATCATTTCACACGGTATGCCTATATTTGTACATCAAAAACTCAAGGCTCCAATGATTTCATTAAGCTAATGCAAAAGGTAACAAAAAATTATGACGTTAATATGGTATTATCAGACCAATACCCTGGCATAAATTCAAAAGAATTTAAAGAATTTCTAAAGAATAATAATATCAAAATAGTTTTCACAGCTGTTGATGCGCCTTTTTCGAATGGGCTTAACGAAAGATTAAATCAAACACTAACAAATAAGATAAGATGTAAAATAAACGAAAGCGATAAGAAGACATCTTGGACAACAATTGCACAAGAATGCGTAGAAAAATATAATGAAACAGAACACACAGTTACAAAGTTTGCTCCCAGGTACCTTCTAGAGGGTGAAAATGTGAGTATTCTACCACTACATTTGAAAACAAGTTGTACAACAGAAGATTTGAGAAGAGATCGAAAATTAGCCTTAGAAAACACAATAAAATCTCACAATTATAATAAAAATATATTTGACCAGTACAGAGAAGGGTATAAATTGGAAGAAGGAGATAGTGTTTATGTGGAGAATGGAAATAAACTAAACAGGAAGAAAATGGATGAATTGAGAACAGGGCCATACAAAATACTAAAGAAGATTTCAGAATCGATCTATGAAGTTGACACCGGACACAAAAAAGCAGAATCAAACCTCTACCATATAACAAAGTTGTCTCCAGTGTCTATCTGATATGATAAACAATTGTAAAACCATTCACTGCCTCTTACAATTGTCTTTTCAGCGGGGGAGATGTAATGAATGATTGAATGTCAATCTGTCATATGACAATTGATAGTTGTTTAAATAATTTTTCGGTTAATGGACTTTGTGAAATGTGTGTTAAAGAATTATTGAAGAAAGGGCATTAAATGTTGTTTCTTGTTGTTTAGAAGAAACGCAATTTCGTCTTTTCTTATTTAAACACCGTAATTACCATTATAAATATATACATGTGGTAGACAGCGGCTTGGCTGTGCCCCTGGCAGTGTTGACCTCCATGAGCAACGGAATCCACTCACCATCAGATGGGCCAACTTGGCTTTCCCTTCCAAATGACTCCGAAACTGGACATCGCTCGAAATGTCGACCCCAAGTATCCCGATACTCTCGGAAGGTTGCAGGGATACTCCTTGGAATTGCGGGGCCATGACAAAGGGGTCCTTCTTCGCAGTGAACGCGCAAACTTGTGTCTTTAACGTTTGGAGACTCGCCCCAGAGAGTTCTCCACTTCAGACACAAGTTTTGATCGTCTCTCTTGCACCACGCTCCGAGAGAGACTCTGATGGCCGATATATCGCGCATCCCCCGTGCTGTCATCCGCATAGCAATGCATGCCATCAATAGACAGCATGTCATTGATATACAGGATGAAAAGCGTGGGGGAGAGCACCGAACCTTGTGGAACGCCAGCGTTAATGGTCATGGTATCAGAACAGTCACCGTCTACAACGACCGTGATGCTCCGCCCATCCAAAAAGCTAGCGATCCACTTGCAGAGACCCTCGGGGATTCCGTAAGATGGTAGCTTCGACAGAAGTGCCCTATGCCAGACCCTGTCGAAGGCCTTCGCGATATCAAGGCTCACAGCAAGAGCCTCGCCCTTGCTCTCCAAGGCTTCAGCCCACCTGTGAGTAAGGTATACAAGAAGATCGCCAGCTGAACGACCGTGACGGAAACCGTACTGTCGGTCACTGATCAGCTGGCGATCTTCAAGATACTTCAGGAGTTGTATATTTATTATTCGCTCCATCACCTTGGAAAGCAAGGAAGTTATCGCGATAGGCCTATAGCTCGATGGGTCCGACCGGTCACCCTTCTTGGGGATAGGGTGGACGTGGGCGGTCTTCCATGAAGACGGAACGCTGTTAGCGCAACAAGAGAGGCGATACAAACGCGTTAGCGCAGGCATGAAGATAATCCGCCAGCATGTCCACTGTATAACAGCAGATTGAGAACTACAACTAATAACGTTCAGGGATCAAGACATGAGTCGGCATATAGCAAGTATCAAAATTAGTTTGGATGTAAGCTACCGTATACAAACAGTAATAAGATATAGATTCATATGTTACTGTGTTGTAATCAAGAGGAGACGAAGTTTCTAGAGCAGACATTACTTGTAGCTACTAGGCCCGATTCACACGAATGGATTTATTTATGAGAATAAATGCTACTCTAATATATTGGTTAAATAGATTTTGTTTGTCACTGAACTCCTCCTAAACGGCTGGACCGATTTGAATGTTTTTTTTTTGTATGCGTTTCACAAATCAGCCCAGCAGATGGCGCTGCAGTCGGTATCTAGGTTATTTATCTTTCCTAGAAATAATTCATATGGCAAAGCA
Organism: Bombyx mori; assembly: GCF_030269925.1. Lineage (NCBI taxonomy): Eukaryota > Metazoa > Arthropoda > Insecta > Lepidoptera > Bombycidae > Bombyx > Bombyx mori. The sequence goes on from NC_085118.1 coordinate 16,860,193, forward strand.
ACGTTTGCCGGGCCCGCTAGTATATATATATATATATATATATATACACAATGAGTCAACTGAAGTACAATATCATCAGAATCATTAGAGAAAATACTGAATCAGATAAGGGAACGCGACTTGAATCTTCACATGTAATGCATTCATTTATTTATCGATAAACTAAATAAACCCAAATAATAACAAAATAATTAGGCATTAGGAATATTCTAAAATCATTTATAAACATAAATAAGAGTTGATTATTTTAAAGATATGCATTTTTTAAATGCTTAATTTATTTATGTTGAATTATTTGTGGAAGTCCAGAGAAGGTTTGAAAGGTAGATAAATATGAAAATGCTCGGAATTAAATAAAAATAACAATATTGTTTTTCCTTTGATGTGTCCCCCGTCGGACGGATTCCTATTGTTAGTTTTAAGTTTATTTTATACAAAAGTTTAGGTCTCTTATTTATCGATTGAGGCACTACGAAGTCTGCCGGGTCAGTTAGTAACATTTATATTTTTAAAAGTATAATTAACATAACCAAAAAATTTAAATGAACAACTTATAGACTATTTATGCACTCAAAATCGCATTTAAAACGTGTTTTTCCGGGTTTGTTTTTCTTACATAGTGTTTGTTCTTTCAACTTCAATCCCAGGACAGTTATAACACTCGATATGAGTACACCAGACCATTAAATCATGCTGGCTTAGATTAAACCTTTCAGAATGATTGTAATAATTATTCTTAATAGGAATCGTGTTTAATGCTACCAAAATTTAGCGCGACACGGGCCAAAGTTTGTAAATGAGCTGCTCAAAAACTTATTCGACGTGAACCATAGATACTAAATTTAGAACTGAGTCAGTTCGATATTAGGTCACATATGAAACGTTCCTAACGCGCAAATAATTATGTACACGCTATATACGGAACGTGCGATAGCGCTATGATAGTGTGGCTGCCAAATGTTATCGTGTATTCGATATAATATTATTCAATTTTCTATCGGTATATCAGGCGTGATATCAAAAATCAATTGGTATGTGATTGGAGATTAGTTGTTAATTTAAACAGGCAAACACACTATTCATAATAATTCGAGTAGGTTATTAAGCCTTTTCGGCGCGCACTGCGGTACCGTAGGTCTGGTGTAGCCGGTGTGGTGGAGCTCGATGGAGTTTAGTCGGTAGTCGTTCTGCGGGGCAAGTGCTTCGCGCGCCTTTTTCAAGGCGTAGTCTCCTGCGAGGAATTCGGGAAGGTGGAGGACCTTGGCCCTCCTCGTCCCCCTCTTCCTCTCAGGAGGCGCCGGAGTCCGACATAACCCGGTTCGTTACCCCCCCGGACCGGGTATTCGTAAATGGATTCCCCAGCGGTAAAAAAAAAGGTTATTAAGCCTGGAAAAGTTAGAATTTTATAGTTGCAGATTATAAATTTAGCCTGTTAGAGGTCTTTGGATGTTTGTATATAGAACATAATATAAGATGGATTCATGCATTGCTTATCTCATTAACTTGAAACACATCACAGTTTTTGCTGTTACAACTTAAGAGAAAGTTTTGTTATATTTTTGTCACCACAGAAGGGAAGCAAAACTTTTTACGAAAATTACGCGGACGGAGGAGTATGAAATTTCCCACACTTATGGTGAATATAGAGAAGGAGTTCAAAATGCTATTTTTTTTTATTTATGCATAAAAAAATATTATGTACATTAAATCAATAAAAAAACATTACACACACTACCATGTATTTGATACCCACACACACATATATGTCGGAGCACGCCAGGTATGGCTGAGCGGTAGTTTCGTCATCACTCGTATTCGATTGAACTCAGTTTAGTTAATAAAACTTTTTGAATAACAATTATTGAAACTCAACACACACAACTTTCACAATGACAGGATAAACCGACAGTTTCGTTGCACATACCGACAGACCGACTGACTGAGACGGACGGAATGACTGTCTGACACGGAATGCCACGACTCTGTCCACGTACCGCCATTTTATACTGTGGCGTTACGTAGTCTACCCTTCATTTTGTGATATTTATCAAAACAACATCTCATCATTTAAAATAATAATCAAAACCACCGTCTTAATATTACTAAAAGTTGTTATCCACGACAACTAAAAGTCGTTATCCACGACACGGCCATTCTGACATGTCACACGTCCCTGTGTGACGCTCCTGCAAGAAAAACAACCTTTTGCAATATCAAACAGGTTTCGTCTCGGCCAATCCTGATACATTCACGATTGAGGATTGTGATTCCTTTCATTACAAACCATAACGTTAGCTCTCAACAAGATCTTTAACAGACCATGTTAACCTGTGTGAGTAGATAACTTAATTACCCAATTATTAGTGATACACTATACAACTGAAAAATTTCATGAATGCTCAATAAGCATTAGAAACCCGAGTTATTACAAAACAACTCAATCTGAGCAGTATTTCATCAGTATTCTGTATCAACCACAAACTATCGTTACAATTACTTCCATCTAGTGAGAGTAACTCATGCCACCTATATCGAGTGACGATAACCCAATTCAAGTGCCACCTCCATCGAGTAGCTCTTGACTACTTATTGCCTCCATCCGGCAAATAAGTGGGACCTCCATCCGGTACCCAACTTTAACACAAAACACTAATGCCTCCCTCCGGCACGCAAGTGGAACTTCCATCCAGTACCCACTTCAACCATAAAACACATCGCAATGCCTTCATCCGGCAATAAAACGAACACATCACCTAAATCGAGCGAGGTGTTCAATTACCAGTCATAAATAACACTGAATACTGTTCTTTACTAATCACACAAAATAGGATAACAAAATCCTTACTTTAATCAGTCAGTTGTATCGTGGTCATTTGATCCTACATCTTCTACATCACTAGTGTCAACAAAATCATATAGAACGCTCCTGGCCTGGCTGCCGGTGCAGCTAGTGACATTACCACCCACATTATCATTAAAACAAATGATAAAACCAATACACATCACTTCACAATATAGAGTCAAGGTCATTAGTAGACCAACACAACAATAGTCTCCATTGAGACCCAGGTCTCCGCTGTACCAATCGATGGAGATACTCTCACCTCACTGATCAGTCTCGTCAGTAGCACTACTTAGAGGCAACCTTATGTAATCATAGGTTCTATTACCAGTTAAAGCAATCTGTCTTCATTTCAACAAAATTCAACATCGAATTTTACTAAATTTCCAATGTTCTGGTCTCGTCAAAGTTAATCTCTTACTTTCAGTATCATTTTAAGTAAAAACCTTTTGGGATATGGCACGCGAACTATAAAGAATTCGAAGGGGCTCGCCTCTGTTATTCTTATGGTAGAACAATTTAAAAAAAAAACAAAATGTGTGCAATTCACACGTGGTAGAAGTGAAACCTTCCAAAATTAAAATACAATTATCCTAAACGTCTTAAGTAAATGTAAAATTTTGTCATTAGTAAATAATTGTAAGGTAGCGCCCTCTGTGAATTGATATTTTAATTTTACGTATAATTCTAAATTAAAATTCACTACAAGAGCTTTCATACACACGTTAGTATTAAAAATCTCACAGATGGCGCTGTATTAAATAGTATGTTGTATATTTCTGTCTCATTCTTTGCTGGCTTCATCCTACACATTTTTGTATTTGTGTCTCTTACCTGTCGTTTTTTTTTTTTTTTTTTTCGTTGCATCCGGTTTGAAATCACAACGATTCTAAAGAAGTTTTCACTTCAAAAGATGTACGGCTTCTAGCACTTCTTGTCAAGAACAATTCCATGAGCTCATCGCGAGCTTGGTCATCAATAACGCAAGTCTGGGCTTCGAATAAGGACACTAGATTTAAGAGTTCTATTTCGCTGAATGCTCAATCTCACTGAACCGATTAAAACAACTATCAGGTAGTACATGACATACAATAGGTAAGCAATAAACCATCGCATAGGATTTGTTCCGTACAGTTTTGAGTCAAAACAACAGAAACCTTTTATGAGAACCATCGTATAAAATTGATGAGTTATGAAGCTACTAAGTACTAATAGATTTCTTGACAAGAGAGCATTCGGCACCTGAATCCAAATAAAAATAATACGACTCACCAGATTGTTCTTATTTACCAAAATTGCCCGATGTTACGCAGCTACCGGCACGTCGCTCCGCTCGGCCGGTGAATAGTTGACCCATCGAGCGCCGACAGACTGTGCTTGCGTCCCATATCTCGTATTGGCTGCAGCAATCACGTGTTGATTGCGACATGGTCTTCCTGATTGTACATGTCCTCGTGTGATGGTTAACCTACAATCAAAAACATCCACGAGAACACTTGTTCCGCTCGATCACTCCTGACTACACTTTACGACGGAAAATTTAAAGTCATCAAAGCTTTAAACTGTTTTAATACCATTTTAATCAAATCAAACAATAGGGTATACAAAGTTCACTATTCAGCAGCCAGAGCACGTACCACAGTCGTTCATCAAACTTCAAATTTACTCTGTACAAATCAGGCATAGCTTACAGGAACTCAGATCAAAGAAAACTTCCGAGTAAAAATATCTAACGCCACGGCTCTCCAGCCGACCAGCAATCGCAATTGCCCTCATGATGCGCATCCACAGCGTGGATCGCCCGTGTGCATCACCCGCTGACTACACACGATGGTCTTTACAGACCCCGACCTCCGCCAGAGCCAAACGCGCACCGCGCACCCACGGACTACTTGAGTTGCCTCAAGAGACACCGATTTCTACCGGGCTACGACTACGTAATAGCTACTGGTACGGTCGAACACAATACGGCCGATAGACTATCCTTACTCGAGTTTTCACCACAATTTAAGCTTGCTCTTCATCATCATCATTTACATCAACCTCGACTGGTATGTGTCATGCTGGCATTTTTCTTAGCCTATCATGTGGGTATTTGTAAGTACGTTTTGAATTTAAAGCTTTCAATGTGTAACGGTCACCATCCAATACTTCAACTACTTTAAACGGCCCTTTAAACTTCGTATCTAATTTCGTTTGATTACGCTCTTCGTTTTAATGTATGGACGAGCTCACAGCCCACCTTGTGTTAAGTGGTTACTAGAACCCATAGACATCCACAGCGTAAACGCACCACACACCTTGAGATAGAAGTTCTAAGGTCCCAGTATAGTTATAACCGCTGTCCCACCCTTCAAACCGAAATACACCACTGCTTCACGGCAGAAATAAGCAGGGTGATGGTACCCGTGCGGTTCATGGCACTATACGGAGCACCCGTCTGGTGCCACGTCCTTACCCACGAGAACGTCGCCGTGCTGCGACGCCGGCAGCGCGCGATCGCAGTCAATTCAAGGATACCTCACAGTCTCCTACGAGGCGGCGCGCCCTAGCGCAAGTGCAGCCGGAGCGCGGAGGCTCCAATCTCGGCAGTCCGTGCTGGAGGCGTGGTCCCGTCGTTTGGCGGACCCGTCGGCCGGCCTCCGTACCGTCGAGGCGATCTGCCCGGTTCTCGCGGACTGGGTGGGCCGCGACCGCGGAAGTCTCACCTCCGGTTACCTGTACAGACTCACAAGACATTTTACCATCATGCAAACTTCTTATCGCAACAAATCTTACCAGCCACCACGCAAACTACAATTTTACGGGTTCCACCTCTCCTACACGATGTTACTCCCACACTGAGGAAGCCAACCGCGAACACTTGTCAAGCACGCACAAGCACGCACTTCACCGGAAAAACCTGCATCCGCCAGCGGAACCCGAACACCGCCGCATCGCCAGACACGAACGCACCGGACGTCTTATCTTACAGGTCACGACGACTTCAGATGTGTCAATTTTTCTTCCCCACGGAAACTTGCTTGCTTTCTTGTTTGCTTGCTTGCTGGAGCCCGAAGTCATCGAACGTGTAATGTTATTGGTATTGAATCTAGTAGATTCTAAAATTTCAGCGACAATTCACAGTCTCATGTCCTGGTTTTACTGCACTAGTGCCATATAACTCTAGCAGAAGTCAGCCGCTTAAAATAATTCTTGTCGGAACTACCCACTCGTCATGACAGATCCATTATTGCGATCGAAGTTTCACTTGAGATTTGCACTTGCCTTAATTTCTTGCAATAGCTTGTTACGTGTTGTATTTCCGCTAGTAAATGCCATGTGATGAAGTCGACAGTCAAACTGGGCAACATGAGCCAGAACGTAAGATGTGACGATTTCTTCGTGGCTCAGATCTTCCATCAAGGTAACAGAGACGTTATTACAAGACTTACGTATGCTGCATTCACGCTCTTGTGGCGTACCATTACTAGTATTCTGATCTGCATCATGTTTTTTTGCTGTACTTCGAACATGTTCAAAAACGTCACGCCAGTGAGAGTAGAGTCCTGATCTCACTTCTGATGTCGGAGCACGCCAGGTATGGCTGAGCGGTAGTTTCGTCATCACTCGTATTCGATTGAACTCAGTTTAGTTAATAAAACTTTTTGAATAACAATTATTGAAACTCAACACACACAACTTTCACAATGACAGGATAAACCGACAGTTTCGTTGCACATACCGACAGACCGACTGACTGAGACGGACGGAATGACTGTCTGACACGGAATGCCACGACTCTGTCCACGTACCGCCATTTTATACTGTGGCGTTACGTAGTCTACCCTTCATTTTGTGATATTTATCAAAACAACATCTCATCATTTAAAATAATAATCAAAACCACCGTCTTAATATTACTAAAAGTCGTTATCCACGACAACTAAAAGTCGTTATCCACGACATATATATATATATATATATATACTCTTTGTTTATTGTTTATTGTCAAGCTTTTGTTATTGCTTAAAGTCTGTGGTCAAATTGAGAATAAGTTAATATTGTTTATTTTTGATATTATTTGTCTATAGTGTGATCTTGGTGAAATCTGTGAATAAAGAAGCGTGGTGGTTTTTGACAATCGAACCTTAATCATGTTCAAACTTACAATTTAAATTAATTATAGTCGAATTTCGACTACTGCGGAACCACTAGTAAGAATAATTGTTTGAAAAATAAAACGTTGGCGTCTATAATACCTACCTATGTAATAATATATCTCTGCGCATTTTTCGTGCACAAGACGAGACCAAATACAATTTCTGAGACTGTGATTAGGTACCGGCTTTTGTTACCGGAGGGCATTCATCTCCCGGAGATTACTCTCCCCCACTCTGCGTCTTGTTGACTCTGCCTTATTGCGACAGTACAAAAGTTTCGACTATTATAACTTTAGGAAGATTCCCTACTTGAAAATATGAAAGCTACTAGCATGCCGAAGCTTCATACCATAGCTTTACTTATTTTTTCTGCAAAACGTGATTGAAACGCGCGTGAAATTATGCCAAATAATTTTTAATTCGCAATTTTAGTGTAAAATGTTCCTACCCACCAAAACCAAAATAAAACTTATTCACCTACCCCGAATGTGGTATTTTGGTGGTATTCTGTTTTTTTTTTATTGCATATATGGGTGGACAAGCTCACGGCCCACCTGGTGTTAAATTGTTACCGGGGCCCATATACATCTACAACGTAAATGCCGCCACCCCACCTTGAGACATGAGTTGTAAGGTCTCACTTTTAAGAGTACAACGGCTGCCCCGCCTTTCAAGCCGAAACGCATCACCGCTTCAAGGCAGAAGTAGGCAGGGTGGTGGTACCTACCCGTGCGGACTCACAAGAGATCCTATCACCAGTTAAAGTATTATTAGTGTCACCAGTATTAGTCTCACCTGTGTCAAGAAAGTTTAAAGTACTCATCACATAATCTTTAAGTGTGGTAGCTTAGCAAGAACAAGGATGGACGCGTTCTTGTTGCTTACGTCGGTGAACAAGCCCACGTCCCACTTGATGTCCAGCGGATACTAGAGCCTATAGATATCAACGACGTAAATTCCACCATCACCGTTAGATATAAGCCTAAATTTCATCTGGAAATGGGTATTCAAACCAAGATGCGGATACACCCTTATCTCCAAATATTATTCCATATACTCCAAATGTGCTTGATTTGAATGGATTTAGAGACTGATGAAGAATAGAAGGGAAATTGTACATAAGATACCAACGCTCGAATTACCAAATATTGGCTTAGATCCACGGACACTACAGGTGTATATTACTACCAGTCTTACTGGGTAAGACGTGGTCTTGTGGTGAGTGATGTGGCAAGCAAATAAGATTTTGTATAATCACTTTTGAATGTGAGCCGATGTAGCCGAAGACGTTGCGTGTGTATTCCTCCAACAAGGTAGACTGATGACCTGTTGTCGTGAAAATCAACTGAATGCAGGCAGCACAGAAACGGCGACTGTGGTGAGGCTTGGGAGAGAGTCCACACCGAAACAGCTGAACTAGTGGCGATTAATAATAGCACATGTCGATTTTTAATAACATTTAGCGATACTTGTACTAATTATTAATGGACTATTGATAACAGATGATGCTAATTAATGTTTAAAGATTTTATTGATTTTTTTTGCCTTTGCAGTCAGACGAGCATACGGCCCACGCGAAGGTGAGTGGTTATCGTCACCCATGGACTTCAGCAATGTGAGGAGCAGAAGCAGAGCAGCCTCTGTCTACCGTTAAGTACTCTCCACAAGCCTCGTTTGAAGAAGGACACCATAGCGCTCACGAAACGCCGTGGAAGAGAGCTCATTTCAAAGCCGGATGGTACGTGGCAGAAAAAATCTCTGGAAACGCACTGTGGTTGAACGCAGAGGCTCCAGGTAACATAGTTATTATAAATACAAGAAAATTTGTAACAGTAACTTGCTTTAATTAACGTTAGCTTAATCTTATACTTTTAAACGAGCAATTCTTGTATATTAATATATTGTAAGGAATACCCTACAAAAAGGGTATAAAACCGGCACGCAGCTCCGTCACGGGCGCATTTGTCGGTTGACATTCGTCGAGAGAACATCGTTCAAAGACTTTAAATGTTAATTTAGGAAACACGAATTTTATAACAATGTTGAGGGTACAGTGCCTATAAATAGCAACGCCTTTGCTCGAAACATTCATTCGATCGGCGGCGTTCGTGAGAGAAGGTAGTCGTGGACGTGGTGTGCGTGAGTCATTGTTTTAAGTCTCTGTAAATGTGTGCTGATTGTTATTTTTTTTTAATGGTTTTTCTTCTGATTCCTAATATCAGAAGTGGGATAAAGGACTCAAATAGCCCACAGTAGCGTAAAACTCTGAACTTTGTTTTGTTTTACAATGACTGCTTACTTTGATGCTTTCATACTTTATTTGTTATTTTTATTGTGTGATTGCAAATTTTAACTGTGATAATGAGACATGCTGAAACTCCTAGTACACGGAGGCGACCGTCTCGAGATGATTCTCGTAATCGAAAACGACATGCTTTCGCGATCACAGAGATGATAGACAGAATCGCGATACGAACGATAGAGGTCGTACTTCACGGGATGGCTTGCGGGTCCGAGACCAGCATAATTCTCGCAGTACTGATGTGCGTCGGTCATGTGCTCGGGTTAGGCGCGGGTCGCGTAGTAGGGACCGCTCTCGTAGTGCCCGTCGCTCTCGTAGTGGAGGTCGCGATCGCGCTCACGCACGATTGAACCTGTCGCGACACGCTCTAACGATAAGGCGCACGCTGAACAGACCACCGATATTCTACGGACAGATATCGTTGGTTCGCAACAAGGTCGCGTAGAATCTAGTATCCCTGGTTCTGAGGCGTCTACCCTCGCCAGTGCTTTAATAGAACTTTAATAGTGATACGGGGCATAATGGGCCCTCAGGTTAGAGCCGCGAACGCTAATCTACTCACGATTTGATTTCATTTTTAGTGGAGGTCAGGTTAGGCCGAGTACTCATAGGGTTCAGGTACTAGTTGAGTCACCAGTGACGCGTAATGTCACACAGGTAGATAATTCTTGAGGTTGACTGCATACTTCCGAAGGTGAATTCGGGACTATGTTGGCAAAATGGTCAATTCAACTTTTGAGATTACAGCTCATTCTGAACATCGCAAAATGCAAGACAACAGACAGCCGCCCTGCAGCTTCTGGTGAAAAGACTCCACCACACCTGTGGTGAGGACTCTAATTAGTGATGTCACGACTGAGGTTTTTTTTTTTTTTTTTTTTTTTTTTTTATGATTGAAAGTTTACTGGTGGCCCGAAGGCCTTTCCAGTTTCACCAGGACAGGTGGGCGAGCAAAGGCTCAGCCAAGAGGGGTGGGATTTGCTAACAACTGCCCGAGCGCCTCCGAAGGAGACCTAACAACTCAAGAGCAATTGTTTCGCGAATGAATCTACTACCGGATCGGAATCGCGACCCGCTGAGAAGATCCGGCGAGAAACTCAGCGGGCTGATGCATGGGTTAGGTTGCACGTCGACCTCTTTGTCGAGTTCGACGAGTACGGTTACCGGGGTCCCTAAGCCTGCCCCTAGTATTAGAGCTGAAGGCATCTAATGCAAAGGTTATTGGATCTGATGGATCCGTAAGGACGTGTCTAGGGCGTCGACGGTGACTGGCTCCTGCATGATCAGGATTCGGGGAGTAGTCAGCGGCGGCAACGATAAGGCGATTATCATGACGCATAGCCTTATCGAAGTATCGTTCTGACGCTGACTTCATGTATTTCCGAATTGATTCGAGGCCCAGGTCGTCGTGTAGGTCAACGTTCCTCACGAACCACGGAGCCCCGACAGCTAACCTGCAAAAGCGGGATTGTAGGGATTGGAGGGTGTCTATGTGTGTGCGGGCCGCGTGAGCGAACACCACACTCGCGTAAGTCATGACGGGCCTTATGCAAGTTTTGTAAAGTGTCACCTTGTTCCGAAGGGACATTTTACTCCGCTTACAGATCATGGGGTAGAGTCTACCGAGAATAAACGCGGCACGGTCACGGACTGATTTTATATGCGGGCGGAATGTCATCGATGCATCCAGGGTAACGCCCAGGTACTTGACCTTCCTGGCCCAGGGTACGGGTTGTCTAAAGAGAGTAATCGGGGGTGTGAGATTCCTCCTCCTAATCCGGGAGGAAATCCGTGTGGAGCTTCCCCTCTGAAATAGCACCGCAGTACTTTTCGCTGGGTTGATGTATATGCGCCATTTTCGGAACCACTGTCCTAGGGCTAGGGCTGCGCTCTGAAGCTTCTTCGCGATTAGGGACTTATTTCTACTAGAATAGTAAACAGTCGTGTCGTCGGCGAATAAAGCTAAATGGGTCGGCGGCGACCGGGGAATATCGTTGACGAATAAGCTAAATAGGAGGGGTGAGAGGACAGAGCCTTGCGGGACTCCAGCTGTGAGAGGTCGTGGGGAGGAGCGGGTTCCCTCGACTCGATATCGAAAAGAGCGGTTCGACAAGAAGTCCCGTATGATGAGCACGAGACTATCCGGCACGCCCATGTTGAATAGTTTGAAAATCAAACCATTGTGCCAGACTTTGTCGAACGCTTTTGCGACGTCGAAGAAGAGAGCTCCCGTGTATAACGGTTTTGGTCGATTAAGCCCCACAAGAATGTGCTCCGTGAGGCGGTGCACCTGTTGAACGCATGAGTGATTTGTACGGAATCCGAATTGTTCATCGATAAGAATGCCCTTGGATGAGACGAAGTCTCTGAGGCGTTTGTAGAGCAGACGCTCATACAGTTTGCCTAGAGACATGAGGAGGCTAATCGGGCGGTAGCTCGTCGGATGATTTTTTGGTTTACCGGGTTTATGTATGCCGATAACGTCCGCTTCTTTCCACACCGCGGGAAAGATACAGTTCGCCATAGCGGCATTGAAAATAGATGCCAACATCGCGATGAGTTGGACGGGTAGAAGTTTAATAACGCGGTTGGATATACCGTCGGAACCGGGAGCCTTGCGAGGACGTAGGTCTTTGATCAAGTCTTTAACTTCCATCGGGGTGACGGGTGGTAACGCATCAGAGGGTGGCAAGGAGGCTCTGCGTTCTACCTCACTGTCTACTAATTCTACATGAACAGGGTCCACGGATTGAGTGCTGGGCGTGCACTGGGTTTGCAATGTATCGGCCAGCAGCTCTGCTTTTTCGTCATCATCGAACGCCGCGAGTCGGCCTGAGGGGCCTACGAGGGGGGGCATAGTTACTACCGTATCCGATTTGAGAGTACGAGCTAAGCGGTAGTAAGACCTTTGGGAGGGCGCGAGTCCTTCTAAGAAATCAGACCATCTGGCATCTCGGACTTCGGCGATGCGAGACTTTACGTCGCGTTGTAGGGCACGCATTCGAATACGATTTTCCGCGGTAGGATACCTGTCGTAGGCGCGTATCGAGGCGTTCTTAGCTCTAAGGAGTTCCCTAATATCGTCGGACAATTTGAAGCGGTGAAGGAAGTCCTCCGCTACAACTTGTTTCGATGACCTATCTAATGTCGAGGTGATGTGTGACGTTAAGATGTCTATGGCTTCAGCGGTATCCTGAGGAGACGGGATAGAGTCCGGGTTAAACGGGAGCGATGGTGGATCAGATTCAGCCAGGCTGATGCCCAGCGTGTGCCAATCCACCACAGTCCTCGTGACGGGAACGGAATCGGGAGCGCGACCGAGCTTCATAACGACGGGACGGTGGTCTGAATCTAACTCTGAAACTACTTCGATCGAGTGTAAGCGCAGAGTTACGTTTTTTAATAACGCTATGTCGAGTATATCCGGGCGATGCGCGATATTTAGCGGGTAGTGAGTCGGGGTTAGCGGAGCGACGATATCGAAGGCGAGATCATCGACTAACGCGTCAAGCCGCCTGCCATTCGGGGTTGTGGTGTGTGAGTTCCACCTGATGTGTTTACAATTTAGGTCGCCCGCCAGAATGACAGAGCTCCCCATACCGAGCAGCGCCTCGATATCACTGCTTAGAACGATCTTATCCGGTGGAAGATAAACGGACGCGATAACGATCGGCGCGTGTCCCGTCAGTGAGATTCGGCACACTGATGCTTCGATATTAGCGAGCGCGGGAGGATCGAGCGGGACGCAATGCAGGGCTCTTCTATAGTAAATGACGGTACCACCACCACGGGCAGAGAGCCTGTCGTTCCTGACCATGTTATAGTTCGCGATTTTAGGGTCACGGCGCGCGGGCTTAAGTAGGGTCTCCTGCACTAAGAAGATATCAATTTGGTGGTCACGCAAAAAGTCAGAAACCTGATCACGTTGATTTGCGAGACCGTAAGCGTTAAAAAATCCTATCGTTACGGATAGGGGCTTTATTCTACTTATATACGCCATTGATTACCGGCGGAGTGAGGGGAGGACGTACGTATTTAATGACGCGTATACGTCGGCGTATTCCTGCACAACGGCGATAAAGTGTTGTGCAGTGGAGGCAGCGCGAATGGCGTCGCCCAAAGCGTTAACGCGCTCAAAGTTGATCGACTGAAAGAAGTCGATCGCTAAAGCGAGATTGTCGGACGCGGTCGGAGGGCAAGTCGCGGGGGCGGGACGAATCGCGGAGGAGGGAGTTGTAGCCGTGTTCGTGTACGGCAGCGGTTTTGCCCAGGCCGAGACACTGGGCACCGCCGCCGGAACGAACGCTGGCTTAGCCTGCGACGCAGAGGGTGCCGAGGCTTTGATGTCTGGGCCGGAAGCTCGGAGGCGGTTTTGGCGGGCGACGCGGCGATTTATTTTAGGGGCTCGGGGGCAACCACGGTAATTCGCAGGGTGACCCTGTGTTCGACACAGGACGCAGCTAGGCGGTTCCGTCGCGGTTTTTTGGTCGCGAGCGCAGAGGGCCGTGGCGTGATCGCCCAAACACTTAACACATCGGGGGCGCGCGTGACAGTTACGGGAAGAGTGCCCGTACAATTGACAGTTATGGCACTGGCTAGGAGTGCCTTTTTTATGGGGGGCTTCGACAGCGATACCAGAGAGCCTACAGACGGTCTGTGTGTTAAAGATTTTCTTACCCTCGGGGGTAGGCTGGAGAGCGACTAGAACCATATTATATGGCTCCCTACCGCGACCGGTGTGCATACGGTGCACAGAATTCACTGGTAGGCTTTGTTCTAACAGGTCGGCTTTTACGAGCTCTACATCTAACTCTTTAGGGATTCCGCGTATTACAACGCGGAGTTCGCGCTCCTCCTGGAGCGTATACGTATGGAAACTTATACGCTCCTTACGGAGGTAAGAAGAGAGGGCCCTATGGTCGTCGGGTGTTTGAACCTTAATTTGAATGCCGTTCGCGAGGTTACGGGCATTCGTGAAATTTATATTTTTGGCCTTAAGGGCCAGGCAAACTCGATCCCAAGCTGCCTTCTCCTGAAGGATAACCGGGGGAGGGGTCTGGGTTTTATTTTGTGCCACCGGACGCGGCGACGGAGTGGCACGGACTGGGGGCGCAACGGGAGTCTGAGGGCGGGGGCGCGACGCGTTCACGGCTTTGCTAATTTTAGCGGCCGCGGGAGCTCGAGACTCCGCGGCACGCTTCTTACCCTTCTGTACCAGGGTGAATCCATCCGTCGATGAGGCGGGGGCGAGGTCGACCTCCATGTCCGAGTCAGAGTCGGAGCACGAGGAGGCGGGTGCAGGCGACCTACGAGCAAGTGTAGGTGTTTTAGAGGGCGCGACGGAGGCCGCGGATGATCGCTCAGCTGAAACGATGGTCACGGCGGACGACGCAGCAGCTTTTCTCGCCAGTATAGGCGACACGGGAGCGGCAGGCACGACAGAGGCTGCGGTGCTCAATGCAGAAGCTCTGCACGCAGGTACAGGCGACGCAGGAGCAGCGAGCGCGGCGGAGTCCTCGAGAGGGCTCGCAGTGTGATTGGCCTTGAAGGCCAAAAACTCCGAGGCGAGCTGTGGGTGGCGAAGTCGGAGGAATTCCGCGAATACAGCGTCCATGATCGCTGAGTACCCAGGTGGGGCGGCCCCGGGTCTTGAAAACACTCGCCTTGCGGCGAGGCCCCAACTTCTCGGACCTGAGCGGTTCTATTGAACACAGGTGGCAATGCGGCGCGATTACTACAGGACAAAGAAAAAGCACAACAAAACAGAAATTACGAAAAGAAACAAAACAAATAAATACTTGCAGGAAACCACTTTGTCGGCAGATGTACCACGAACACAGAAACAACAAAAGGAAACAAAACAAATAAAAACTTCCAGAAAGAGCACTTAGTCGGCAGATGTACCACAAACACAGGCCGCGCGAACAATGGCCGGGCTAACAAAAGCCGGGCGAACAAAGACCGGGCGATCGAGTGGACGATGAGCACGTCCGCACGTGACGGGTGCCTCTATCGGAATGTCACGACTGAGGTGTTTCGGAGCCGTTAAGTTCGTCGAGAACTAGGTCGAGGTAGAGCTCATCAATTGGTACCACGGAGTGAAAAGCGACATGATGCTCGCGTGGACGGGCACCGACGAGCAGTAGCCGTTTTTAATGTCGATAATCTTGTTTTGGTAATAACTCACAGTCTACAGGAAATCTAGATCCAGCAATCCGTGGATCTTACAGAATGGTGAGGATGGTGCCTCACGGGCATTGCCGCCAGCTCGGGCCCCTCGATGGTTCCTGCGGCAGTAGCACGCAAGCGACGTGCCGGTAGCTGCGTAATATCGGTCGGCAGGTAAACTTGATTCCGGCATGCGTGGCCCGTATAAGGTTGTCGAAATTCTACCCAGTGGACGCTGTACCCTACGGCTGCTCAGCGGCAGTTATGGCAAAACTACGCAAGCAGCTGCACAATATATGGTGTCGTGGCGGGGCGAGTGGACCCCAGAGACATGTGCTGCCTTCTTTGAGAGTCAGTAAAGTTAATAATGATCATTGTTCACAAATATACGTATTCCTATGGTGAACCTGAAGGGTGAGCTATAGATGATTGCTCTCTAGTTACGTATCTGTTCGCGACGGACATAAATAATTGCAGCTTAATAGATATTGTTCGCGACGGACATTGATAGTTTAAAATAGATAGAAAATATAGTAATAAATAAATAGTTAAATAGGGATATGTTCGCAAAGTACAGCGAGATTTAATAGAAATAGACAATGTCCGTAAATAGACTGTATGTTAAAAATAGTTGTAACATAAAATAGAGTGTAAACATAGTAAATATAAATGTCCGTAATAAATAGAGATAGTTAAAAATAGATATAAGTAAATTTGTAAATATTTGTTTGAAAATAAAGATTGGTCCTCGTGGTCTTTAATTTGGCGTGGGAACGCAGGAGCGAGTCACAATACGGGCGACTAATAGAGCGACTAGGCAAACAATAGGCGAGCGAGGCGGCCGAGAGAACAATAGACGCCCACCGTGCTCGGACTCATAATAGCGCTGGCCGAGTGCGTGTGGGCGACCATAAATAAGGGGCCTACCTCGCTGCAAATTCAGTGGAGAATATCGCCGTATATTCTCCTCAGGCCGGAGCAATTCGGCTTTAGAAGCGGCCACTCGACGACTTTGCAACTGACCCGTGTCCTGCATCACTTGGCGGACCGGCGAAACTCGCGCCAATACACGGTCGCGGTCCTTCTCGATATCGAGAAGGCCTTCGACCGTGTGTGGCACGAGGGGCTGGTCCACAAGCTGCGGGACGCGGGCCTACCGCACGCTCACGTGCGACTGCTCGGGTCGTATCTGGAGGGCAGAACCTTCTTTGTCGCGGTCGAGGGCGCACGGTCTTCCGTGCGTCCCATTACGGCCGGGGTTCCCCAGGGTAGTGTCCTATCACCTATCCTATACGCGCTCTACACTAATGACATCCCCACACTGGAGGGTCACCTTCGGGCGTGGGAGGAGGACGTGAAGTTGGCCTTGTTCGCTGACGACTCGGCCTACTTCTCGTCCTCTCCGTTCCCCTCTGCAGCCATTATGAGGATGCAGAGGCTTTTGGATTTACTGCCCCAGTGGCTGGACCGTTGGAGAGTCGCGGTCAATGTGGGAAAGACCGCGGCCTTACTCTACGGTCCGGTCCGTATCAGAGTCGTCCCAAAGAAACTCAGCCTCCGAGGTGTGAATGTCGAGTTCAGGACCACGGTCCGGTATCTCGGATGCGACATCGACCGCTCCTTGAGCATGGTCGCGCACGTCAACCGAGTCATCGGTCAGACTCGCGCGGCCAGGTTCTTGTTGCGGCCGGTGCTTGCGTCCGGGCTTCCGACCAGGACCAAACTCGCCATTTACAAGACATACGTCCGTTCCCGCCTCACATACGCTGCTGAGGCCTGGTATCACCTGTTGTCGCCGTCCCAGCGATCTAGGTTGCAGGCCCAGCAGAGTCTTTCCCTCCGCATTATCGTCGGGGCCGGGCAGTACGTCAGAAATGACGTTATTGCCCGTGACCTAGGTGTGGAGTCGCTCGTGGAGTTTGTGACTAGGCTCGCCCGTAATATGTACGAGCGAGCCGAAAATGGGCCCCATGAGCATCTCCACAACATAGCCCCGCTGCACGCCAGACCACCGGATGGTACGGCGTTGCCGCGGGAGCTATTGGTACCCCCGACGATCATTCGGAGTTAAAGCTCCTCGCCGGCTGTGAGGCCGGGGAGGACCTATGAGCGCCCCTCTCGGAGCTGAGTTTCATCAGCCTCTAGTCCCACGCCTCTTGCCCGTTTGGCGGGTCTCCCGTATGGGGACCGCGGCTGCACCCCGTAGGTGCAGCCTCATTTCCATTAGGGGCTTTGACCCTACCCCCCACCCCCTTTTGGGATGGGGTGTTCATACCCGCTACAGTCCTCCCTCCCATCAAAATTGTAACAATGGGGAGAGGAGGGGGAGGACTCTAGCGAGGAGTGCGGCTTGCTCTCTCCCCCATGCTAGGTTAGATTAGGTTATGTTAGGTTAAGTTAGATTAGGTTTAGGTTTAGGTGTGACGGCGCGCGCTGCCCCGGCACTCCACGGAGTGCAGGAACGGCGCGCTGCTGTCACTTAGATGTAAGTTAGGTTAAGTTAGGTTTACTTTAGCTTAAGTTAGGTTAATATTAAATTGTAAAAAAAAAAAAAAAACCATGGTGGAGAGAAGCGGCCGCCCCCTGCTGACGACGAAGAAGATAGAAGAGAAGGAAGAAAGAAGAAAAAGCGATCCCACCCAACATCACAACTCCAAGCCTGCTTCACTCAGTCCTGCAGCGCACCACCCCTGCCTCGATAGGCGGGGAGTTATATGCCCGGGCAAAGGGGTTTCCCCGAGGCCCGCTCCGTGCCCCCGCAAGGGGGTACGACGACCCCGACTGCTGCAAATTCAGTTCGAGACAGCGAGCCGACGAGTCAAGACCTCTCCAGAAGAAGAGGAGAGAGCCGTCGCACAAGAAAAGACTCGCTCCTACGCCCTGCGCCGGTCAAGCCACGAGGACCGTGTGAACGCCATACTGAAGCCTTCGTTATTTTCCTCGAACCAATCCCAGCACCCGTTCCGCGACAGCCACTGCGGCAATACTCGAGCCACCACGTTTCAACGAGAGTAAGAAGTCTAAAAATCACACGTGGTGGCCGAAACCTGAGCGGTGGCCGTCCGGAATATTGGTCCTTCGAGAGCCGGATTCATTTGAGGAAGATCGAAGAAAATTGAAGATTGAAGATTGAAGAAATGGTGCTCACACGGTCCGAGAAGATGAGGTCGTCACGCCTTGACCGGCCCGGCAACGAAGCTGTCTCGGGCTCAACATCGCAAGACGCACAGCAACGAGCTGTGTCGGCCGCGCCGCGTTCGGGAGTGACGCAGGGACCGCCACCGATGGCGGCAACCTCCTCCCAGTCAACCGCGCCGCGTTCGGGAGTGACGCAGGGACCGCCACCGATGGCGGCACCCTCCTCCCAAGTGGAAAAGTGTCCGGGAGTGCCGCGGGGCTCACAAGCGATGCCCCCCTCCCGCCAAATATTGCCTACGCAATACTCGCCGGCGTCGCCAACGGGACCGAACAGCGGGGTCTGTCGTCGAGTGGTCAGACCTCCCAGCACCGCGACACCGGCAACAACTTCAGGCGACGCAGCAACGGAGAGCGTCGTATCCGCGAGCCAGAACAGAAAAGAGTCAGCGCTCACGGCCAATCAAATAGTACACGGGTCCCACATCACGGACGCCGCTGCCAAAATCTCGACGACAGAAGAAGGCTCCACACTCCGCGACGGGATGGCGCCACCAGTACGAGGATCTTCGAGAAAGTCGAGTCAACAGTCACAACGGCTGTTGCTTATGGCGCGCCTCAAGGAAGAGCATCTTCGCGCCAAAGAAGAACAAGCCCGACTCCAAGCAGAGCTCGCCGCCGCCCGCATCTCAACATTAGAAGCCGAAGCGCTCGTTGAAGAGGAGGAAGATGCGCGCACAACACTCACGGAGGACGAGAAC
The DNA here is from genome assembly GCF_030269925.1 of Bombyx mori. Lineage (NCBI taxonomy): Eukaryota > Metazoa > Arthropoda > Insecta > Lepidoptera > Bombycidae > Bombyx > Bombyx mori. The sequence continues at coordinate 16,879,543 of NC_085118.1, forward strand.
GAGCAATCACAGCGCATCGATACATGGCTCAGTCAGCAACGATCGATCGCGCTACAGGGAGTCGAAGAAAGAGTGATGCAGCCAACACATGGATCACCAGCCACCATCGAGCAACCGCAACTGGAACTTCCCGCACCAATAGAACAGCTGAAGCTACCGGCCCCTGCCGCGGCACCGATTGCCGCACCTGTCGCACCGAAGAGCGACATCGCCGAACTAGCAGCTGCCATCGCGACGGCCGCCCGCCAAGCCAGGCCCGGACCATCGCACCGGTACTACGGGGAGCTTCCAGTGTACAGTGGATCGCACCAAGAATGGCTCTCCTTCAAGGTCGCCTACGCCGAATCAGCGGACAGCTTCAGCGCCGCAGAGAACACTGCGAGACTTCGGCGTACGTTGAGAGGAAGAGCAAGAGAAGCGGTCGAAAACTTGTTGCTGCATTACACCGAGCCCGCCGAGATCATGCGGACTCTAGAATCGCGCTTCGGACGTCCAGAAGCAATCGCCGCAACGGAGCTGGAACGACTGCGCGCGCTGCCACGCTGCACGGACACACCGAGGGACATCTGCGTATTCGCGAACAAGGTGAACAACGTCGTCGCCGCTCTGAGGGCCCTCGACCGCGTACATTACATGTACAACCCGGAGCTCACCAACATCACATCAGAGAAGCTGCCGTCCACTCTACGCCACCGCTGGTTCGAATATTCAGCGACTCAACCGGCGGGAGAACCGGACCTCGTCAAGCTGTCGCGCTTCTTACAGCGCGAGGCGGACCTGTGCAGCCCATACGCACAGCCGGAGCCAGAGACGAGAGTGGAGAACACCAGCGGTCGGCGGAAGATGGTGAACATGCCTCAGAGGACGCACACCACGCAAGCGAAGGAAGAAAGGAAATGCGCAGCATGTCAGAAGCCGGGGCACATCCCACAAGATTGTCCCGAATTCAAGAGAGCAGCCGTCAGCGAGCGCTGGGATACGGCGAAGCGCGAGAATTTGTGTTTCCGGTGCCTACGGTTCCGGTCCCGGGGACACGTATGCAAAAAGAAGTGCGGCGTCGACAGCTGTGAACGCACGCACCACGAGCTGTTGCATAAGAAGCCAGCATGGCAGAAGCCGAAAGAAAAAGAAGAGGCGGTCACCTCGACGTGGGCCGCAAGAAGTGCGACAGCCTACCTAAAGATGGCGCCAATTACCGTTATCGGACCGGCGGGAGAAGCAGATACATGGGCCCTGCTGGACGACGGGTCAACGATCTCGCTGATTGACGAAGACTTCGCGAGACGAGTGGGCGCCAAAGGACCGATCGAACCCCTCTTCATCACTGCCATCGGAGACAATAAGATAGACGCAACACGCTCACGACGCGTCCCGCTGAAGCTATGCGGACGCACGGGGGAACCGCAAGAACTGAACCTACGGACAGTCAACGGCTTAAAATTAACACCACAGCGACTGAACATCGAAGTCCTCGCGTCGTGCCATCACCTCACCGACCTCCGGCATCACTTCAAAACGAGCTACGCCTCGCCGAAAATACTGATAGGCCAAGACAACTGGCACCTGCTGGTGACGGAGGAAATGCGGACGGGACGACGCGATCAACCAGTGGCGTCTCGTACTCCGCTCGGGTGGGTCGTGCACGGAGCACACCCGGGAGGCAAGAGACAGCGCGTCAACTTCGTGGGACATGCGACGACGGTCGACACGAACATGGACGAAGCCCTCAAGCACTACGTCGCGATCGAGGGACTCACCGTCGCCGCCAAGACGCCGAAGAACGATCCGGACAAGCGCGCGCTGAAGATCCTGCGAGAGACCACTCAACAGCAACCCGACGGCCGCTACGAGACCGTACTGCTGTGGCGAGAGGAGAGCCTGAAGATGCCCAACAATTTTGAAGCCGCGCTGAATCGCCTGACGTCCGTAGAGAAGAAACTGGAGAAGGATCCAAATTTGAAAGAGCGGTACAAGCAACGAATGTACGCACTGGTAGCGAAAGGATACGCCGAAGTTACTCCGTCGACGGGTACGAAGGATCGAACCCGGTACTTGCCACACTTCGGCGTAACACATCCGATGAAGCCGGACAAGATTCGCGTCGTGCACGACGCCGATGCGAAAAATAGAGGGAAGAAGCCCAAACGACTTCCTGCTCACCGACCCGGACCTGCTGCAGTCGCTGCCCGGAGCGATGATGCGCTTCAGGCAGCACGCCCTCGCCGTCTCCGCGGACATCGCGGAGATGTTCATCCAGATAGGCGTCCGAAGCGAGGACCGCGACGCACTCCGGTACTTGTGGAGGGAGAACCCTTCACGAGAGCCTATAGAATACCGGATGAGGTCCATCATCTTCGGCGCGACAAGCTCATCTGCAACCGCCATCTGCGTGAAGAACCGACTGCAGTACCCGGACGCCGCCGACCTCAAGCTCCACATGTACGTGGACACGAGCAAGTACGCCCACGACGCCGCGTTGTACTGGCGCGTGGAGACGCCCGACGGGGAGATGAGGACCTCCCTCGCCAAAGCCCGAGTCGCACCCATGAAACCAATATCGATACTGCGTCTCGAGCTACAAGCCGACGTGATGGGAAGCCGCATGGCCGCGGCCGTCACGGAAGATCACAATAGAAAACCAGAGTGTTCTGGACAGACAGCGCCACCGTATTGACCTGGCTACGAACGGGGTCGAGGTCGTATCGACCGTTCGTCGCTCACCGCATTGCAGCGATAGAAGAGAACAGCACTGTGGAGGAATGGCGCTGGGTCCCCACAAAGAAAAATGTCGCCGACGACGCCACTAGAGAACTACCCGTCGGCTTTGAAAGAAACCACCGCTGGTTCATAGGCCCGGAATACCTGAGACGGCATCCGGATGATTGGCCCGTACAACGGACTGCAAGAAGGGCAGAAGATACGGGCGAAGAGAAGTGCGCAACGCTCGCCGTGAGCAGAGAGAGCCTCGGCGAAGCGATCCCGGACCCAAGACGCTTCTCCAAGTGGGAGAGGTACCTGCGTGCAACGGGGCGAATACTGCAATTCGTCGACCTATGCCGCAGAAGTCGCGAGCGCACTCATTACAAGAGGACCAGACGGAACCCGCGCTCGGACCCGACGTGGGAGAAAAATAGAAAGAAGACGACCTCGAAGACCCCGCTGAACACACCGCGGACGCCAGAGCAAGTAATCATTCAATGGAAAACTTTAGACGCCGACACGCTTCGACGCGCCGAGACGCTCATTTGGCGACAGAGCCAGCGGGCGGCCTTCGAGGAAGAAATTTTGACGCTCCAGCGAGGGAAACAAATATCCCCAGCGAGCCGACTGCGAAACTTGTCCGTAACTTACACGGACGGGATATTGAAAATAAACGGACGCATCGGCAACATAGAGGGAGCTGACGTCATCACCTCGCCTCTCGTGCTAGACGGATCCCGACGCGAAACGAGACTAATGATAGACTTCATCCATAGAAAGATGCACCACGCCGGAACCGAAGCTACGATCGCCGAGTGCCGACAGTCGTACTGGGTCTTACGCCTACGCCCAGTGACACGGAGCGTGATCCACAATTGTCTTCCGTGTCGTATCCGCAAGGACACTCCACCGCGCCCAGCCACAGGCGACCACCCACCGAGCAGACTGGCACACCATCGGCGACCATTCACATACGTGGGCCTCGATTACTTCGGGCCCTATCAAGTTACCACCGGCAGAAGCACCCAGAAGCACTACGTGGCCATCTTCACATGTCTCACTACGCGTGCGGTGCATTTAGAACCGGCAGCGAGCCTCAGCACGGACTCAGCAGTGATGGCACTCCGGCGCATGATCGCGCGCCGGGGAGCTCCGACGGAAATATGGAGCGACAACGGCACCAATTTACGGGGTGCCGACAAGGAGCTGCGCCAAGCTATGGACAAGGCGACTGAGCATGAAGCGAGCTTAAAACTTATCCAGTGGCGCTTCATCCCACCGGGCGCGCCTTTCATGGGCGGCGCCTGGGAGAGAATGGTGCGGGCGGTAAAGGCCGCGCTCTCGGCCACGGAACAGCCGAGGCACCCGACGCCCGAAATATTTCATACTCTGCTAGCAGAGGCAGAGTTCACAGTGAACAGCCGACCTCTCACCCACGTATCGGTGAGCGCCGACGATCCCGACCCTCTGACACCGAACCACTTCCTGCTGGGAGGCCCGGCGCGAGTCCCCGTGCCGGGCAAGTTTGACGACGCCGACCTCATAGGGCGCGCACACTGGCGCGCAGCACAACGTCTGGCAGATGTGTTCTGGAGTCGCTGGCTCCGGGAGTACCTGCCCGACCTACAGAACCGGCGGGAGCCCCACAGCCGCGGGCCCGCCCTGAAGATAGGCGACGTCGTGATTATAGCAGACGGAACGCTCCCACGGAACACCTGGCCACGTGGGATCATCCAGGAGGTTTACCCGGGGGCCGACGGCATCACTCGAGTGGTCGACGTGCGCACCGCCGGCGGTATCCTGCGACGCCCGGCGAAGAAGATCATCGTGCTGCCCACGATGTCCGCCGCTCACCAAGGAGGATGCAGCGACGTGAACGACGCTGCACGGCGGGAGGATGTTCGCGACGGACATAAATAATTGCAGCTTAATAGATATTGTTCGCGACGGACATTGATAGTTTAAAATAGATAGAAAATATAGTAATAAATAAATAGTTAAATAGGGATATGTTCGCAAAGTACAGCGAGATTTAATAGAAATAGACAATGTCCGTAAATAGACTGTATGTTAAAAATAGTTGTAACATAAAATAGAGTGTAAACATAGTAAATATAAATGTCCGTAATAAATAGAGATAGTTAAAAATAGATATAAGTAAATTTGTAAATATTTGTTTGAAAATAAAGATTGGTCCTCGTGGTCTTTAATTTGGCGTGGGAACGCAGGAGCGAGTCACAATACGGGCGACTAATAGAGCGACTAGGCAAACAATAGGCGAGCGAGGCGGCCGAGAGAACAATAGACGCCCACCGTGCTCGGACTCATAATAGCGCTGGCCGAGTGCGTGTGGGCGACCATAAATAAGGGGCCTACCTCGCTGCAAATTCAGTTCGAGACAGCGAGCCGACGAGTCAAGACCTCTCCAGAAGAAGAGGAGAGCGCCAACCGAACAAGAAAAGACTCGCTCCTACGCCCTGCGCCGGTCAAGCCACGAGGACCGTGTGAACGCCATACTGAAGCCTTCGTTATTTTCCTCGAACCAATCCCAGCACCCGTTCCGCGACAGCCACTGCGGCAATACTCGAGCCACCACGTTTCAACGAGTAAGAAGTCTAAAAATCACACGTGGTGGCCGAAACCTGAGCGGTGGCCGTCCGGAATAGTATCCCTCACTCGGAGTCACGGTGAGATGCCTCAATACGATTGGTCTAGGCTGGCGTATTGAGAAGCCTCGGCACGTTTGAGTATGGTCGGCGTGTCGGGAAGCTTCACACGTTTGAATAGACTCTGCGTGTGGAATGCACTCGTACGTTTTTAATACGATCTTCGTACGAGTGGGTCTGGGACCATTTTACGTATCCCTCACTCGTGTGATTAATTCTACACGGTGAGATGCCTCAAGTATTGAGAAGCCTCGGCACGTTTGAGTATGGTCGGCGTGTCGGGAAGCTTCACACGTTTGAATACGCTCTGCGTGTGGAATGCACTCGTACGTTTTTAATACGATCTTCGTACGAGTGGGTCTGGGACCATTTTACGTATCCCTCACTCGTGTGATTAATTCTACACGGTGAGATGCCTCAAGTATTGAGAAGCCTCGGCACGTTTGAGTATGGTCGGCGTGTCGGGAAGCTTCACACGTTTGAATACGCTCTGCGTGTGGAATGCACTCGTACGTTTTTAATACGATCTTCGTACGAGTGGGTCTGGGACCATTTTACGTATCCCTCACTCGTGTGATTAATTCTACACGGTGAGATGCCTCAAGTATTGAGAAGCCTCGGCACGTTTGAGTATGGTCGGCGTGTCGGGAAGCTTCACACGTTTGAATACGCTCTGCGTGTGGAATGCACTCGTACGTTTTTAATACGATCTTCGTACGAGTGGGTCTGGGACCATTTTACGTATCCCTCACTCGTGTGATTAATTCTACACGGTGAGATGCCTCAAGTATTGAGAAGCCTCGGCACGTTTGAGTATGGTCGGCGTGTCGGGAAGCTTCACACGTTTGAATACGCTCTGCGTGTGGAATGCACTCGTACGTTTTTAATACGATCTTCGTACGAGTGGGTCTGGGACCATTTTACGTATCCCTCACTCGTGTGATTAATTCTACACGGTGAGATGCCTCAAGTATTGAGAAGCCTCGGCACGTTTGAGTATGGTCGGCGTGTCGGGAAGCTTCACACGTTTGAATACGCTCTGCGTGTGGAATGCACTCGTACGTTTTTAATACGATCTTCGTACGAGTGGGTCTGGGACCATTTTACAGGGATCACTGGTAACCAAATGCAGAAGACACTTAACGAAGGGCGACGCACACTGGCCCGTGGATACTAACAGGAATATGCGCATTAAGGATGATTGCGCATACTGCGCGTTCTGCTCGCGTGCCGCTGGCTGCGCGCGCTCTACTACTTCAGACGTGCATACCGCGCGTACTGCTCGCGTGCCGCTACCTGCGCGCGCTCGCCTGCTTCAGACGTGCATACTGCGCGTACTGCTCGCGCGCCGCTACCTGCGCGCGCTCGCCTGCTTCAGACGTGCATACTGCACGTACTGCTCGCGTGCCGCTACCTGCGCGCGTTCGCCTGCTTCAGACGTGCATACTGCGCGTACTGCTTGCGTGCCGCTACCTGCGCGCGCTCGCCTGCTTCAGACGTGCATACTGCGCGTACTGCTCGCGCGCCGCTACCTGCGCGCGCTCGCCTGCTTCGGACGTGCATACTGCGCGTACTGCTCGCGTGCCGCTGGCTACGCGCGCTTGCGTGCTTCAGACGTGCATACTGCGCGCACTGCTCGCGTGCCGCTGGCTGCATGCGCTCGCCTGCTTCGGACGTGCATACTGCGCGTACTGCTCGCGTGACGCTACCTGCGCGCGCTCATCTACTTCTTGCGTGCATACTGCACGTGTTGCTCGCGTGCCGCGCTGCCTGCGCGTGCTCATCTACTTCTGGCGTGCATACCGCACGTGCTGCTCGTGTGCACACTGCACGTGATGCTCGCGAGCCGCCGACTTCACGGTGCCGTACGACTGGCAGTGACGCAGAGGGCGATTTCGCTCGATCTGCGGCCTGCTGCTTCACTCGTTGGGGACTATGATGCCTTTGGTCCACTAAGCCCGACGCAGGGAGTCACGGAGTAGTTAGTTTGTAGTCCTGCTGAGCTACTTATGCGCTCTGCCTGCATTTTCAGGATTATCTATCAGGATGGTCGAGCGGGACGCCCGCCACACGTGGTGCAGCCTCACATTGTGGTTGCAGACTGGAGCTGGGACGGCTGCCCTGCTGAACTTTCGGGAGGCGCGAACCTAACAAGATCTTTCGCACGCTTCCGCATCATCGTTACGAGTAGACCCCAGTTATGTGGTCGAGGACGAACCACAGTCAGGAGAGGCCGTGTAAGGAATACCCTACAAAAAGGGTATAAAACCGGCACGCAGCTCCGTCACGGGCGCATTTGTCGGTTGACATTCGTCGAGAGAACATCGTTCAAAGACTTTAAATGTTAATTTAGGAAACACGAATTTTATAACAATGTTGAGGGTACAGTGCCTATAAATAGCAACGCCTTTGCTCGAAACATTCATTCGATCGGCGGCGTTCGTGAGAGAAGGTAGTCGTGGACGTGGTGTGCGTGAGTCATTGTTTTAAGTCTCTGTAAATGTGTGCTGATTGTTATTTTTTTTTAATGGTTTTTCTTCTGATTCCTAATAATATATATAATCTGAATCTCGGAAACGGCTCCAACGATTTTCAAAAGCTTAGTATACGGAGGATTTCGGGGGCGATAAATCGATCTAGCTACGATTTATTTTTAGAAAATGTTGTTTTATTCGTGTTTTCAATAATCAACTCTTCCCGACGTCTATTGGCGAATAATAATACTATTTTCTTAATTAAGGGCAACTAACCGCTTTAAAGACACAACAAGATGGCGTTATCAAAAAACGAGCAAAGCTCGGTCATCGTCTAGTGCAATTAAAGACTGAATCGGCAATATACTTAGAATTGGACTTAACCATTAAACTTCTTTTCAAATTGTTGAACTTAATCGGTTATCCGTGAATTAGTACTGCAATCGAAGATTTAAATGGAAAAGGGGAACTAATCTGGAATGAACCGGGGTTAATACCATTCCCGGGACTAATGGACATGTCTCTTGGGCATTAGTATCTTTTGTATGAAGGTAGTTATATGACTTAGAAAGCTTCAATTTTATTAGTGGATTTCCTGTACTTATGAAATTAATATCTCGCTATCTTAATTGCTTTTTGAGTAACTTTGAACTAGAAGATTTGAAACTATGTGAATAAAAAGATTTATATCTTATATTTCAATTTATGATGGTTTCGGGATATACTCTTTTTTGTTTATGAGTCCTGGTACTAGATTGACATCAAAGATGAGTTCTTCTAACCGATACCAAAAAAAGTTCTAACTAGAATCGTTTGAAATCTCTGGGTCTATGGAGGGGCATCGGATATCTGTGTGCTTTATACAGTTTGTTTCAAGGAGCTCTTCCCTTATCTGAGGACTAATTGAAGATTAACCAGCTTTCCGAGAGCTATCTATGGCTTGTCGTTCTTCAAACGAGGCTTAAGAAGACTCCTCAGCTAGTTAGGTAGGGGATAGTTCTGGTACTGCTAATGTTCGTTAGCCGCACTGAATATCCACCATTAGGAGAGCGGTTTGCTCGTCTACCTATGGTAGTAACAGAATATAATTAAAAGACCAGATCGCTAGTTGTTCCACGATCAAAATAGACAAAAGCCTCCCAACTGATAATTACTTTTAAGTTTTGCTCACTAAATTATAAAAATTTTAAACTTACTTTAATTTCCCATAGTACTAATACTGTGATCCCTTAGTTCAAAAAAGTCAATTAGAGGATTAATCGACAAAGACTTTGTAAGAGAGTGGAGAAAAAAACACAAAAAACTTCTCACTAATAATATGAATTCTAAAGGCCGTAAGTGAACCGAGAGCTTAACTTGAGAGCTTTCTATTACAAAGGACGACATTTGTAGTCTGTATTTCATCTAACAAAACTTTTTTATCAATGTTGCAGAATTGAATTTGAAATGAAGCCATTGGTCATAGTGGTGATTTGAGTGTTTGACACTCTTAACAAACGCTAATTTAATTAAAATTAATACCATGAAAATGTTATTGTGTATAATTAAAAATATATAATATGTCTATAGAGAATAATTCTAGATGAGGTAAAAAATCTGCTTCATTTTTTTAATTAAATGTTAACTGATACAACTTTAATTAAAAAACGTGTCGCACTCGGGAACTGCTGCGGTAAAGCTATTGCATAGCATTTTTTATCAACTTATGCAATTATATTTAGCAATGATAATTTAATATTAGAACAATAATAAAACAAGACCATGCGATATTAAACATTAATAAAAGCAAAACCTTAACTGTCCCCTTCACACTCATCAGCTAGACCGCGCGAGAGAGAGATGGGCAGACTTTTCATGATGCGCATGCAGTGTGACGTCACGCCGCACGCTTATTCACAAACACTACACAAGCGCAACGTGTGAATGTGTTGAACGCGAGCTACATGGTAGGCGGAGGGAGTGTTGTAAGGTTTTTTTCGTTACGGAATTTCATGATTCGGTCACCGCGCTCAAGGTCCGCGATAAAAGATATGCAATAGCTTAAAATTTAAATTTTTTTTTTTTTTTTTTAATCGGCTGTCACAATTCGTTATATCTACGAATATTTGAACTATTTTTACGGAAGACTCACAACACGGACCACGAAAACTGTAAAGTTTTGGAAATGTCGGAAATAATATTTTATATCCTATCCATCAGGCGTATTTCTGCGAACCTCAATAGGTCGTCCAGTCTACCTTATAGAAAACCTACCCATTCTACGTCTTCCGGTACGCGGTCATCGTTCGAGAGCTTTTCAACCTCAGCCATGAGCCTACGAGCAATGTGGGTGGCACACTACCACTTCGACGTTGCAATTATTTGTGCTATGTCGGTTACCATGGTTTTCCTGCAAATCCCTTCATTTTATTGACATGCGTTGTTTTCCCGCGAAATAATTTAATGAGAACGATATAAAAACATGGGATTAAATCGTAAAAACAGTTTTAATTATGTTTAAAAATTGAAATTCTTACGCTCAACACAAGAGCGTGTGTATGTGTTTTAGTTCGCATTGGGGAAGCTGTTATTCCATATACTTAATGTTCTGGTGTTAAAAACTAAATAAAGTACCTCGGTATGAATTTTGCTGAAAGATAGGTATCACGTGCGTAAGACAGTGCCGCCAAAAGGCTCTGAACTCACGCGACCTTCCAAGGTCGAGAGATGATTGATCTCTTAACCGACAGTTTTTTGTAAAGTCACAGCCTTAATCACGTTATCATTTTTGTGGCCACGTTATTAGGCATGCATGTGTGCCGTCGATATGAAAAAGAAAAATGAGTTTAGAGGCCCGTCTTCTGGAGCCTTCTAGAATAACACACACATACATACACATCGTATTCCATTACGTAAGTGTCCATTATGTAATAGTTATTAGGCAGCGGCTTGGCTCTGCCCCTGGAATTGCTGAAGTCCATGGGCGACGGTAACCACTCACCATCAGTTGGGCCGTATGCTCGTCTGCCTACAAGGGCAATAAAAAAAAAATTTAAAACATAGTCACTTAACTATGTTGCCGATTGGACATACATATATAGGCATGTAGTAAGTACGCATTTATTAGCCACATCAACCTGGGCTATTTTTTATTGCTTTCAAAAGCAGATCAACTGCCCTGGTACTAACTTTTTTACTGATGGTAGGACATCTTGTGAGTCCGCGCGGGTAGGTACCACCGCCCTGCCTATTTCTGCCGTGAAGCAGTAATGCGTTTCGGTCTGAAGGGTGGTGCTGCCGTTGTAACTATACTGAGATCTTAGAACTTATATCTGGAGGTGGGAGGCGCATATTTACGTTGTAGATTGTCTATGGACTCCAGTAACCACTTAACACCAGGTGGACTGTGTAACTGGTATGAGAAACGCAAGGAACACAACCGAACTCTATACCTATCGATAAATAATACTTTCAAACTTCGTTTAAAGAAAGGTACGATTTGTAGAGATTTATTGCATGTGACCTATTTGCCTCGGGCTATAAGGATGGACCAAGCTCTAAGGTGGTTAATGGTCTCAAAACGAATTCATCACAGCTTAATTACTCTTATATTTTGTGAGCTAAGTAATCATAAGTTTCGTTTTGAAGACCAGGCAAGTGTTCCAAAAGGAATTGAGATTCATGTCTCAAGGAGGGCGGCATTAAATATTTCACGACGTTAGATATATTACTTTGTCGTACAAAACTCGCAAAAATCCAACACTGTTCACCCTTATAACTAGGTATATTAAACAAAATACATATTAAAACGGCTCATATTATACCGGAAATGACTGAAACATTTACCATGAAAAGATCTGCCATTTTTTTCTTGACGGCAATACACCTTAAGGAAAGGCGTACCGCGCCGCGGGCGGTCGCTAGTGTCTTTATGAAATCACTCTAGGAATTTCGTTGGGGTGACCATGATTTTAGAGCCAAAATACGCCTTGTATTTTATTCGAATAAAAAAAAAAGGTTTACCTTTAAATATGTGTGAGTGCGTGTTAATATGTAAGTTCCAAGTAGCTTGACAATTCCAATACTTTCTAGTTCTCGGAGTCACGAAAAAAGCAATAATACATTTAAAAACTGGGAATTAGATATCAATTTACATTATAGACATAGGAGTAAACGGCCAAGGGGATGGTAACTAGTCATCGTTGCTTACGGAGTGAAAGACACAGTTAAGCTCCTAAATATTGCTGAGTACCCAAGCCCTTGAGCCTCATTTGAAGACAAATATTTAATAATAATTGTAAATTATGAAAACCTTAAAAAATACTCAATGGGATTCGAGATCAATCAAATTTCAAGGAATACCTATAATCATGGTATCCCTACACCGCTATCAGGCTTCAGACCCGTCCCCGGGGATCGAGCGGCGGCTAAATGCGGTTGCATTTACCGTCCCCGGTACGATTCCCCACCTTTATATTAACCTCGTTTGCGGTAACGACGCCAAATTTATTATGCTCTCGCTTTTCATGTGGTTATCATAAGATTGGCTTGTCTTTTGGTTTATTGATGTATGACCGGAAAACTGTGGACCGTTGCGAGGCATAGATAGCCCTACAACCATGAAGCGAATAGTTTACGTTATACTCGTGTGACGTTTCTAAGCATTTGTAAAATTCTATTCCAATTTAATTGAGAGTGTGAAATAAACCTTATCAGGCCACCGAATTGAAACCGTTCTAATGTTGAAAACTAACTCGCAAAGTTTGGAAGTGTCAGTAAAGACAAGGAGAGGTGGTTTATGGTCACCCGGTTGGAGCGTATCAAATAATGATTAAATGAAATGAAATGTGTATAAATACGAATAAAGTTGCTACAGCTCATAAATTTCCGGAATAATAGTGAAAAAATATAGGACTATCTTGTTTATTAACATAAATATGTCGAAGACGGTCATTAGTTTGGTAGCTAAACGAAACGAAAATGCAGAGAGAAGCGAAGTCCCTCCACAGACCCAGGGGTTCCAAACGATCCGTGAGAACGGAATTATCGACAATCCGAACGGCCCTCTTCTGTATGGAGTCAAATGGAAGTAGCTGGTATTTGGGAGCCCCAGCCCAGAGGTGGGAACAGTACTTCACGCGAGGTCGAACTTGTGCTTTATAAAGCAAAAGTCTTTGTCCAGGCGTGAAGTACCGCTTCGCGCGGTTACGAACGGCTCCTTAGGAAACGCCTCTGGGACTTCGTTACCGCGAATAAAATACTAATAGACGAGTAGTTTGGATTCCGTGCTAAGCACTCGTGCGTACAACAAGTGCAGCGTCTCACGGAGCACATCTTAATAGCGCTAAATAGGCGTAAACAAATCCCGACCGGCGCCCTCTTCTTCGACATCGCGAAGGCGTTCGACAAAGTCTGGCACAACGGTTTGATTTACAAACTGTACAACATGGGAGTGCCAGACAGCCTCGTGCTCATCATACGAGACTTCTTGTCGAACCGTTCGTTTCGATATCGAGTAGAGGGAACTCGCTCTCGTCCCCGTCAACTGACTGCCGGAGTCCCGCAAGGCTCCGCGCTCTCCCCGTTATTATTTAGTTTGTATATCAATGATATACCCTGGTCCCCGGAGACCCATCTAGCGCTCTTCGCCGATGACACGGCTATCTACTACTCGTGTAGGAAGATGTCGTTGCTTCATCGGGGACTCCAGATCGCAGTAGTCACCATGGGACAGTGGTTCCGGAAGTGGCGAATCGACATCAACTCCACGAAAAGCACAGCGGTGCTCTTCAAAAGAGGTCGCTCTCCGAATACCACTTCGAGCATCCCACTCCTTAATAGGAGCGCAAACACCTCCGCCGTTAGCCCCATCACTCTCTTTGGCCAGCCCATATCGTGGGCCTCGAAGGTCAAATAAATACCTAGGCGTCACCGTCGACAGAGGGATGACATTCCGTCCCCACATTGAAACGGTACGCGACCATGCCGCGTTTATACTAGGACGACTTTACCCAATGCTTTGTAGTCGAAGCAAACTGTCCCTGCGTAATAAGGTAACTCTCTACAAAACTTGTATACGCCCCGACATGACGTATGCAAGCGTAGTGTTCGCTCACGCGGCCCGCACCAACTTGAGACCGCTCCAGGTTATACAATCCCGATTCTGCAGGACAGCCGTCGGATCACCATGGTTCCTGAGGAACGTGGATCTCCACGATGACCTGGAGCTCGACCCCGTCAGTATCTACAGTCGGCATCGCTGCGCCACGTCGAGAAGACGGCACGACATGAGAACCCTCTTGTCGTGGCCGCTGGAAACTACATACTCGATCCTGTGGATCGAATGGTAAACCGTCGACGTCGCCCAAAGCACGTCATCACGGATGCTCCTGGTCCATTAACGGTGCTTTTAGGCATTACAAGTACTGGTCACCGTCCTCGTCGAACCCGTCGCTTGCGACGAAGGGCTCGACGAGCGAATTAACCCACAGACACAGCCCACTGAGTTTCTCGCCGGATCTTCTCAGTGGGTCGCGTTTCCGATCCGGTGGTAGATTCTGCGAAGCACTGCTCTTGCTAGGGTCAGTGTTAGCAACTTTCCAGTTTGAGCCCCGTGAGCTCACCTACCCACGCTAGGGTAACCTGTCATAGCCTCTCAAGGCTATCAGCATAGGTAAGAAAAAAAAAAAAATTGGGACTCCCAGCATTTAGTAGTAGATGTTTTAGTTTGTTAGCAGTGTAGAGACTAAAAATTCGCTGTAATAAGTGAAATAATTATAAAAAAAATTCACTCTTTACTTGGATCAACAATATTAAATTACCAAAATAATGTATTTAATGTATAGTGGATTCCGTTGTTCATAAAACATCCATTATATTCAAGTTTCACGAATTATCATTACGGAGACTGGAGACTATTCATAAAAAATGTTACAGCTTTTATCATAAAGCTACTTTTTATTCATGTTCTTTTAGTCCGAATGTTATTGTAGGTACGTTAATTTATTCCTCATAACTTATTTTCCTGTTAATTTGCGAATAAAACAGATGATTGCATACAAATGCAATACTAACGGTAAAAATCAAGGCTTGTTTCCGTAAAAGGCTTCCTTCTAAATATGTATGTGATTCGAGAAAACAAGAGCGGTTCCCCCTCAGCATTCCAACGTTTATATCAGACACAATTAAGATTAGATCACGACCTCCTTACGTCCATTAGAGGCTATTTCGGCCCACCTTCGCGATAAATTGTTGCCCAATTAAGATCGTAAGGGTTATTTCTAGATTCTTGAGGGCGTATCGGAAAAGGGGTTTATGTATCCCACTTTTTTTGTGCGATTAAGCCGTTTCGGATCAGAGGCAAGTAGCAGATTGTTGTTTTTTTTATTGCGTTCAAAACAGCTGGATGATTCAGTAATAACTCTGATTTTACGAGCTGTACATCATCAAAAACACTTTCTTTTATCACTTGTTTTTAAAAATGCGAATTTAGTTTTGGCAAGTATTTTGATGTTACTTGTACGAGTGATTGATGGTGATAGAGATAGATAGAGTATCCCTTTAAAATACTGCTCACCATATTTTCCAACTCAGTCTTCTTGACCTAATTCTTATTTTAAGCAGAATTGCTTTCATACCTACTTATTTTCTTTTAAAAAAATTAGTTCTCCCTATTTCGTTCAAGCTGTAGGTTTGTAGGCAGCGGCTTGGCTCTGCTCCTGGCATTGCTAAAGTCCATGGGCGACGGTAACCACTTATTATCAGGTGGGCTGTAAGCTCGTCTGCCTACAAAAATTGTATCCATGTTTTTTTTTTATAGTAGTATAAAAAAAATCCATAGATACAAATTTGTTTTAATTGCCTTTGTAGGCAGACGAGCGTACAGCCCACCTGATAATAAGTGGTTACCGTCGCCCATGGACTTAGCAATGCAATTTTAATTACGTACGTTCATACAAATTTTTTTTAAGTACCATCTTATGGTGAGTGGTTACCCCTATGGACTGCAGTAATGCCAGGGACAGAGCCAAGCTGCTGTCTACCATAAAGTCTGCGTCTGCCCAGTTACTCAAAAAGATACCGCTTTATGATTTCATTAATTCAATTTTATTTTTCCTGTAGCGGGTGGTGACGCGATGTAGATTTTGAATTGCAAATTTTTTATTGTTTATCATATTTAAGGGCCAGATGGTGCTGCTGTCGCGAATCCTCGTTGAAAACCGCCAATTTTTCCGCATAGCTAAGAGATTTATTTTGACTTTTTGTCTGAGGAAATTTGAGAAAACAAAATAAAATGATGAAGTTAATGATCTGACGCTATGAATGTATTCAAAGTATTTATGAATGAATTATTTGGAAATAAATTTTTTCAAGAACTTTTTTGTGGCTTTATTAACTTTGTCTCTGAAATGTAACATAATTTACAACATATAGCAGGACCAAAAATACTTTCGTTTACATATTTTTTGATTTTCTTATTTTAATACAAAGCCTCTATGCGTTCGCGCGACATTTACCTGAGTTACTGACACTTTACTTCACTATTATAATACTACTACTAATATTAGAAAGGTGACATGATTTTTTTTAACTGCCTTTATTGACCAGCGAGCATAAGGTCTATTCGATTTTGAGTAGTTATCATTGCTCATGAACGTGAGAAATTTGGTAGTCACAGTAAAACCTTTTCAATTAATGGGCAAATTTAATACATTTTCCCAAATTAGAGTCTAGTAAGAATATCAACAAATATTACGCCGAAATACTAGTGAACAATAATCACAGCAAAGATTCTAACTACATCTGAAGCATGTACTGTAGCAAACAAAATATTAATAACGATCCGGCGGCCTGCGTAAGCAATGTTCGCTTCGATTACATAGGAGCTCTGCCCACACATGAAACAAGTACAGGTAACTACAATACAAATGTGTTGATTTTTCGTATATTTTTTACTGGACCACGGAAAAGTGGTGGTGGTTTACTGGCAGTAGGACCTCTTGTGAATCCGCACGGGTAGGTACTACCGCCCCGCCTATTTCTGCCGTGAAGCAGTAATACGTTTCAGTCTGAAGGGTGGGGTAGCCGTTGTAACTATACTGAGACCTTAGAACTTATATCGCAAGGTTGGCGGCGCATTTACGTTGTAGATGTCTATGGGCTCCATTAACCACTTAACACCAGGTGGGTTGTGAGCTCGTCCACACATCTAAGCAATATTTCTTTTTTTTTAAGTTTTTAAAAAAGTTTTTTTAAAAAAGCAAAGAAACATCTGCAGCCCTACCACAAGTAATGCTTTCTAAGCCGACGACAGCCAGTTATTTCAATACAAGTGATACTTGCTATCGAATAGCCCAAGTGGATGGAATCTGCATTATGTATTTGTGAACACAGCTGACAGATTAAGAACCGGAGGGCACTTTTAATGTTTATTTTAATATCTCATTACACTTTTGTGGACAGCAGTACAGCGTTCAGTGTTCATCAGACCGTCAATCCTGAATACTGTGAACACTAATCTTATGATTGAAGGAATTAGACTAAATGTGAGGTCCTGTAGCATTTTGCATACTTAAATTGAAGTCCTTGTTATTTGTGTTGAGTTTTTTTATTTTATTTTTATTGCTTAGATGGTTGGACGAGCTCACGGCCCACCTGGTGTTAAGTGGTTACTGGAGCCCATAGACATCTACAACGTAAATGCGCCACCCACCTTGAGATATGAGTTCTAAGGTCTCAGTAAAGTTACAACGGCTGCTCCGCCCTTCAAACCGAACGCATTACTTACTGCTTCACGGCAGAAATAGGCAGGGTAGTGGTACCTACCCGTGCGGACAGTAATTAAGCAAATTATAATTTTGCAGCTTTTGATTTTTATTACACGATATTATTCCTTCACCGTGGAAGGCAATCGTGAAAGTTTGTTGAGTACGTATTTCATTAGAAAAATTGGTACCCGCCTGGAATTTGAACACCGGTGCATCGCTAGATACGAACGCACCGGACGACTTATCCTTTAGGCCACAACTACTTGTTCTCGATATTTAAGTGATTGTCATCTAGAAAAAGTAAAACAACTAATCAAATACTTACTTGAGCCTTTTAATTATATTAAGAAAACTGTGACTTTTATAGATTACAGACATATTAACAACGTAATTTTTAATTAGTTCTATTACTTACTATTCAAGAAGTTCAATGAAGGACAAAAATAATTAGGACTCACTTTTTTGTT
Organism: Bombyx mori; assembly: GCF_030269925.1. Classification (NCBI taxonomy): domain Eukaryota; kingdom Metazoa; phylum Arthropoda; class Insecta; order Lepidoptera; family Bombycidae; genus Bombyx; species Bombyx mori. Next base: position 16,897,596 of record NC_085118.1, read on the forward strand.
ACCGATGCTCTCGAATCTTTATAATCTGTATCGACGTTAGAAATACGTATTTCATTTATCACCGTCAACTTAATTCAATTACTAATCACTGTTATTTCGCGCGGTTGGTTAACGTCATGTTTTATTGATAAGGAATGAATTTATCACGCAAAATTTGAATAATTCAATTTCGATTTGGAATAAGTAACGCTTCTGATTCCGCTAATTTACAATTGTGTGTATTTAAGCTACAGTTTAGTTTAACAGTACCTAATATATAAATTCACAATATAAGTACTACTTAGCTTTGTTCAGCACATCCAAAAATTTGAATGTCAGCCTCTGAACATACTTCTGTCAACCAAACTGTGTTTGATTCTGCACACCGTTTGAAATGTGGACTTGAAAAATCTAGGATAATATCTAAGACTAGCTGACCTTACAGACTTCGTAATGCCTCAATCAATGAATAAAAGACCTAAACTTTTGTATAAAATAAACTTAAAACCAACAAAAGGAATCCGTCCGACGGGGGACACGTCAAAAGAAAAACAAAATTGTTATTTTTATTTAATTCCGAGCATTTTCATATTTATCTACATTTTAAACCTTCTCTGGACTTCCACAAATAATTCAAGACCAAAATTTGCCAAATCGGTCCAGCCGTTCTCGAATTTTAGCGAGACTAACGAACAGCAATTCATTTTTATATATTATATAGATACACTCAATCGTTTGTTTTCTCCTGATCTTGATAAGTGATGACATGCATCCACAGCATACCAGCAATTAATTGATCAAAACATTTACTAAATTCTTTGGTGGTTTTTTTTCCCCCGAAACACGTGACGATTGTAAGTTAAAAAAACAAGGAAGAAAGCTAACAGCCCTAACGAACGATACACAGTGAGAAGTGGAAGAACATTGTTTGTATGCTAATTCTATGTTCACAGATTTCCTTTTACAATATACGATATTTTGGATACGAATGCGGCCTATAACAAGTTGTAGGAGTCAAGCGTTTCGCTTGTTGTTGATTTCAATGAACTTAAATGTACTGTGTCGAGTGTAAAAATATATTTATCGAATTTTGCCACTAAATTGGGAAGGTTTTTTTTACCAAAATTATCAACGAGCTAAGCATATATTGCGCAGACGTCAATTAATTATATAAGACATCATAATTGTGCAATAATTGGTTTGAAATTATTTCATTTATTATAAAAATTGAAAATAGTATGAGGCTCTGGGACTCGAGATAAATAAAAGTTCCACCGAAGTACAAATTAAAACTCTATTAAACACTTAGAACACTTAACATGTCCTCCACATTAAAATTCTCAACTCACTTCTTCCATTCGCTTCCGGTTCGCTTCGAGTAGAACCGATTACTAGCTGCCTTCGTGTCATCTCTGCAACGCTTTTAAAGTCGATACGATATTCCTAGAATGATCGATAATATTCTTGATAAGTCGAGTAGCTTCGATATTTGTTTCAGCTATTTGACAATAGATGGCGTTGTACTTCTCGAGCGTTCTCGATTACTAGTTCCTTTGTTATTTACTTCCGCTATTCGACAACAGATGGCGTTGCTCTTACCGGCTTAGCAATAGTAATGGAAAAAGTATAATTTCAATAACATTTCCGAGTGCAACATTTAAGATTACTTAGCTATTAGTTTGCAGTTTCCTATTTACATTAAATTGTATTATTTTTGTATTTGGGAAAACACATTTAAAATCCGTATATTTTCAACGAATCACGACCAATCTACACGTCATTAGATTTTAGGAATATAACTAGTCAGGTCATAAGTATTGTCACACAGTAAAAACTTTTCTTTTAGAATGCTGGCCACAAAAAAGTTTATTGAATTCGAATTTCGAATTGTTCATGAAAATAAAAATGTATACTTTTAGAATTTTACTCATTTTTAAATATGGAGTGGACGCTTAAAGAAGACCGTGTTGCAGTTATTGCGTTGCATCGTTGCGGTTACGCGCCAATTCAAATTTTTAACATACTGAAAAATTTTAATATTACCAAAAGATTCGTTTATCGTACCATCAAACGATACAATGAAGACCCTAGTGTAGATGACAGGTCAAGAAGTGGTCACCCTCGGTCTGTTAGGACTCCAGCAGTGATAAAAGCTGTGAAGGCGCGAATTCAAAGAAATCCCAAATGTAAGCAGAAACTGTTGGCCCTTCAGATGGGGTTAAGCAGAACCACGGTGAAAAGGGTGTTAAATGAAGACTTAGGGCTTCGGGCATATCGAAGAAAAACAGGACATCGTTTGAATGCTCGTCTAATGGACCTGAGACTGAAGAGATGCCGCGCTTTGTTGAAGCGGTACGCGGGAAAAAAATATCGGGAAATTCTTTTTTCGGATGAAAACATTTTTACCGTAGAAGAGAGCTACAACAAACAAAATGATAAGGTGTACGCACACAGTAGTGAAGAAGGGAGCAACCGTATTCCGCGTGTCCAACGAGGTCATTTTCCATCCTCGCTCATGGTATGGTTGGGAGTTTCTTATTGGGGCTTAACAGAGGTACATTTTTATGAGAAAGGTGTAAAAACGAATGCAGTTGTGTATCAAAATACAGTCCTGATGAACCTTGTGGAACCTGTTTCTCATACCATGTTCAATAACTGGCACTGGGTATTCCAACAAGATTCGGCGCCAGCTCATAGAGCGAAGAGCACACAAGTGTGGCTGGCCTCCCGGTTCCGACGGTATATCCAACCGCGTTATTAAACTTCTACCCGTCCAACTCATCGTGATGTTGGCATCTATTTTCAATGCCGCTATGGCGAACTGTATCTTTCCCGCGGTGTGGAAAGAAGCGGACGTTATCGGCATACATAAACCCGGTAAACCAAAAAATGATCCGACGAGCTACCGCCCGATTAGCCTCCTCATGTCTCTAGGCAAACTGTATGAGCGTCTGCTCTACAAACGCCTCAGAGACTTCGTCTCATCCAAGGGCATTCTTATCGATGAACAATTCGGATTCCGTACAAATCACTCATGCGTTCAACAGGTGCACCGCCTCACGGAGCACATTCTTGTGGGGCTTAATCGACCAAAACCGTTATACACGGGAGCTCTCTTCTTCGACGTCGCAAAAGCGTTCGACAAAGTCTGGCACAATGGTTTGATTTTCAAACTATTCAACATGGGCGTGCCGGATAGTCTCGTGCTCATCATACGGGACTTCTTGTCGAACCGCTCTTTTCGATATCGAGTCGAGGGAACCCGCTCCTCCCCACGACCTCTCACAGCTGGAGTCCCGCAAGGCTCTGTCCTCTCACCCCTCCTATTTAGCTTATTCGTCAACGATATTCCCCGGTCGCCGCCGACCCATTTAGCCTTATTCGCCGACGACACGACTGTTTACTATTCTAGTAGAAATAAGTCCCTAATCGCGAAGAAGCTTCAGAGCGCAGCCCTAGCCCTAGGACAGTGGTTCCGAAAATGGCGCATAGACATCAACCCAGCGAAAAGTACTGCGGTGCTATTTCAGAGGGGAAGCTCCACACGGATTTCCTCCCGGATTAGGAGGAGGAATCTCACACCCCCGATTACTCTCTTTAGACAACCCATACCCTGGGCCAGGAAGGTCAAGTACCTGGGCGTTACCCTGGATGCATCGATGACATTCCGCCCGCATATAAAATCAGTCCGTGACCGTGCCGCGTTTATTCTCGGTAGACTCTACCCCATGATCTGTAAGCGGAGTAAAATGTCCCTTCGGAACAAGGTGACACTTTACAAAACTTGCATAAGGCCCGTCATGACTTACGCGAGTGTGGTGTTCGCTCACGCGGCCCGCACACACATAGACACCCTCCAATCCCTACAATCCCGCTTTTGCAGGTTAGCTGTCGGGGCTCCGTGGTTCGTGAGGAACGTTGACCTACACGACGACCTGGGCCTCGAATCAATTCGGAAATACATGAAGTCAGCGTCGGAACGATACTTCGATAAGGCTATGCGTCATGATAATCGCCTTATCGTTGCCGCCGCTGACTACTCCCCGAATCCTGATCATGCAGGAGCCAGTCACCGTCGACGCCCTAGACACGTCCTTACGGATCCATCAGATCCAATAACCTTTGCATTAGATGCCTTCAGCTCTAATACTAGGGGCAGGCTTAGGGACTCCGGTAACCGTACTCGTCGAACTCGACAAAGAGGTCGATGTGCAACCTAACCCATGCATCAGCCCGCTGAGTTTCTCGCCGGATCTTCTCAGCGGGTCGCGATTCCGATCCGGTAGTAGATTCATTCGCGAAACAATTGCTCTTGAGTTGTTAGGTCTCCTTCGGAGGCGCTCGGGCAGTTGTTAGCAAATCCCACCCCTCTTGGCTGAGCCTTTGCTCGCCCACCTGTCCTGGTGAAACTGGAAAGGCCTTCGGGCCACCAGTAAACTTTCAATCATAAAAAAAAAAAAAAAAAAAAAAAAGTGTGGCTGGCGGCGCGTGAAATCGACTTCATTCGGCACGAAGACTGACCCTCCTCCAGTCCAGATTTGAATCCGTTAGATTACAAGATATGGCAACACTTGGAGGAAAAGGCGTGCTCAAAGCCTCATCCCAATTTGGAGTCACTCAAGACATCATTGATTAAGGCAGCCGCCGATATTGACATGGACCTCGTTCGTGCTGCGATAGACGACTGGCCGCGCAGATTGAAAGCCTGTATTCAAAATCACGGAGGTCATTTTGAATAAACTTTAGTGTCATAAGAATCTATGTTTTGTTAAGTTCATTTTGGTATATGAATGATTACATAATGGATAAACTTGTTTCAATTATTTTACATTAAACATGTGACAGAATTTATGACCTGACTAGGTATATATATTTTTTTATTGCTTAGATGGGTGGACGAGCTCACAGCCCACCTGGTGTTAAGTGGTTACTGGAGCCCATGGACATCTACAACGTAAATGCGCCACCCACCTTGATTTTTTCACTTCAACTTTGATACTCAAAACTTTTCGATAGTAAATCCGTAAACGATCATGACTCTAACCTTAAATTACACCTCACAAGCTATTAAACAACACCTTGCAAGCTATTATCATAGTCACATCATGTGCTGAGTCAGCGGTATAGTACTTAGCGCCTGTAGCCGCTGGAGTGTGGATCGTCGGTCCGTTTCTCACATCGGGCAAACATTCATGTGACGCACAGCTCGTTCGCTTTTTGTTCGGGTCTTTATTATAGTATGTATAAACCTATTATAAGTATTAATATCTAGGTCGCATAGTATAGGGAATCATACTTTGGGACTAGATGAGCATATTATTTATGTGACTTATACCCGGTTATTATTTGTAATTGCATTTGCTTAATTTTCAAGCGAATCTAAACGTTAATTATAGGATTCCAACATTATCCTTTTCATGACATCTTGATATAATATTGAACTAAGTCACCTTTTTTTGTTATAAATGAACACAATTGAGCCCACCAAATACACATAAGTCATTTTAAGACACTGGGTTCATATACATACCCATGTACCTGGTGCCTCAAAGCAACGCAGATTTATGAATTAAATATTTAAATGTTTTAATAATTTTGCTAATTTAACTTTTTATTTTTTATTTTACTAACATACTTCTAAGTATTACTCTACTTACAACATATGGACTTAAGAGGGTCTGAATTAAATGTTTTTTTTTTTTATAAGTGATTACTGCGGTTCGTGGAAACCAGCTATGCCAGGATTGCAGTCGAACCACCGGATTCATAGCAGCACCTGGTGTTACACAGTTGCCCGAGAACATAAAAATCTCAACGGGAATGCCGCTGCCCACCTTGAGATAAGAGGTCAAAGTTTGTTACATGTATTGAATGCCCCGTGCTTTAGAAACGCATGTGTACTAAGCGCCATAAACACTTTAGGTAATGATAGCTTCTCCTTTGAGCTCACAATACGTAGCATTAATATAATTATAAGTAAAAATACACTGCCAACTAAATTTCTTATCTTATACCTTTAAGCGAGCAATTATTGTATATACATATATATAATCTGAATCTCGGAAACGGCTCCAACGATTTTCATAAAATTTAGTATACCGTGGATTTCGGGGGCAATAAATCGATGTAGCTACGATTTATTTTCAGAAAATGTTGTTTTATTCGTGTTTCAATAATCAACTCTTCCCGACATCTATTGGCGAATAATAATACTATTTTTCTTAATTGAGAGCTACAAACCAAGAGGGCGTTATGAAAAAAAAAAAAAAACGAGCAAAACTCGGTCATCATCTAGTTAGTAGTAAAATTTACTTTCTTTCAATTCGAAGTATTAAAAATTAGGTGGTAAAAATCGACGCAAATTCCGTCACGATATCGTATCTTTTATTATAAAAACACTCGAAGACAATCAGCGGAGAATAGGAATTTGTGTTTTGCATGTGAAAATTTGTTTTAAAGCTTAGTGAAAAAGTTTAATTTGCTTTCTTATAGAGCCTTTTACTAAACTTTTAGCAAATCAGTAAAAGAAATTTACCAAAATCAAGAAAATGTTAGCTTTTATACTTATATATGCCACCCACTATGATATTTCAGGCCATCACGCCAGTTGAGGTACTAATTTAATAGCAGCGGCTTTTCTTGGAAATTGGACAGTCCCTAAGTGTCAAATGTTGTGCGACAAAAACTGTGCCGCTTCCAACAATTAACATATACCATATTTATGAGTTCATCATCAACCACAGAGATCCAATGTTTTATATATGGAATTTTCCGCATTCAGTCTATTCACGCTCTATTAGTAAATGCTTTAGTTTAGCACAAAAAACTTTGTTTTCCTGATAGAGTATCATTAAAGAAGTTCATTAAAGTTATCTGAATCGATTTAAGTTAGGACCTTCGTTAATACTCACGGCGATTATCCGATATGTTTTTTGGCTCCACGTTAATTCGGCAAAGGGTTTCGAATATCGGAAAGTTGTCTAAATTGGAATAGTTAGAGATCCGGGGTGGAGGCCGAAGCCAATAAATAAACCTCGATATGTTTGTATAATGTCAGTAAGATTGTATTCTGGCTTAACGGTAAACAATTTTTGCTTATTGCCTGCGAAATTTAAACATTATTTTTGAATATTTCGTTTGTAACTTTCAGCTTATGACCGAAATAACGATGGGTTTACGATTACAATTAAAGTTTACGATTAAATTAATATTTTCTCAAGCTTCTTCGAGTCGCAGACGTAATAAAATTGTTTTGTTTTCAGGGTATTAATCCTTCTTTCACCATTTTTAATGTTTCGATTAATTTTCAATTTTAGTATTTGCTGATTTCTTAAGTTAGAATTTTAATTTTACACTAATCAATGTCAAATAATTTAATTAAATACTAGTCGTTCACAAATAAATTCTACTATCCAAGCCTCTACAA